>NC_134551.1:33774665-34396228 GCF_025594145.1 Primulina tabacum | reverse complement strand
GTACGGTTCCGATCTCCAAAGCACCGTACCGACTTGCACCGACAGAAATGGCAGAGCTTAAGAAGCAGATTCAGGAACTTCTTGACAAGGAGTTCATTCACCCTAGTATTTCACCTTGGGGCGCGCCAGTCTTGTTTGTTAAGAAAAAGGATGGCTCTATGGGACTTTGTATTGACTATCGGGAGTTGAACAGGGTTACAGTGAAGAATAAATACCCACTTCCGAGGATTGAGGATCTGTTTGACCAGTTGCAGGGAGCTTCGATTTTCTCCAAGATAGATCTGCGTTCCAGTTATCACCAGTTGAGGGTGAGAGATGCTGATGTTTCGAAGACAGCTTTCAGGACTCGTTATGGCCACTACGAGTTCCTTGTGATGCCGTTCGGTTTGACCAATGCGCCAGCGATCTTCATGGATCTCATGAATCGCGTATTTCAGCCGTACCTCGATCAGTTTGTGATAGTGTTCATAGACGACATTCTCGTGTACTCCAAGAATCGGGAGGATCACAGCAGGCATCTGACCACAGTGTTGCAGACATTGCAGAAGCACAAATTATTTGCAAAGTTCAGTAAATGCGAATTCTGGTTAGAGAAGGTGGCGTTCTTAGGCCACATTGTTTCCAGCAGTGGCATCGAGGTAGACCCAGCGAAAGTTGCAGCAGTCAGAGATTGGGTTGTGCCGCAGAATGCATCAGAGATCCGCAGTTTTCTTGGACTAGCAGGATATTATCGGAAGTTCATCAAGGGATTCTCCTCGATTGCAGTTCCACTCACAGCACTGACAAAGAAGAATGTGAAATTTGTTTGGAGCGAGGAGTGTCAGAAGAGCTTCGATACTTTGAAACAAGCTCTTATCTCAGCACCAGTTTTGGCTGTGCCGTCAGGGTCCGGTGAGTTTGTTCTGTATACCGATGCTTCGAAGCTCGGTCTTGGCGCCGTATTGATGCAGCATGGGAGGGTGATAGCTTATGCTTCTAGACAGTTTAAAATCCATGAGAAGAACTACCCTACCCATGATCTAGAGTTGGCCGCCGTAGTTTTTGCACTGAAGATTTGGAGGCACTATCTGTATGGAGAGAAGTGCCAGATCTTTAACGAACACAAGAGCCTCAAGTATTTCTTTACGAAGAAGGAACTGAACATGCGTCAGAGGCGTTGGTTGGAGCTTGTGAAGGACTATGATTGTGACATTAGCTACCACCCGGGTAAAGCTAATGTAGTTGCAGATGCATTGAGCAGGAAAGTTGCAGTGATGGCCCATTTGACAGTTTCGAGACCTCTTTAGTTTGATATGCAGAGGTTTGATCTTGAGATTTATCCTCGAGGTAGAGTTCCTTGTCTATCTACCTTGACCATTCAGTCTTCCCTTATGGACCGTATTCGCAGTGGTCAGTCATCAGATGAGTAGTTAGCAAAGTGGAAGCAGAGAGACGAGGCCAAGGGCAGTGCCTTGTATTCAGTCAGCGATGGTATTGTGAGATACCGAGACAAGATATGGGTTCCTAGCATTGATTCTATTCGAGCAGATATTCTATCAGAGGCCCACATGTCACCGTACTCCATTCATCCAGGGAGTACGAAGATGTACAAAGATCTGCAGCTATTGTATTGGTGGCCTGGTATGAAGAAGGACATCAGACGGTTTGTATCCGAGTGTCTGACCTGTCAGTTAGTGAAGGCCGAGCATCAGAGACCAACAGGTTTGCTCAAGCCTCTTCCTATTCCCGAGTGGAAGTGGGAGAACGTTACCATGGATTTTGTGACCGGATTGCCGAAGTCAGCCAGAGGATCAAATGCTATCTTGGTGATTGTAGATCGTCTTACCAAATCAGCGCACTTCTTGCCTATTAAGACGACATTCACCATGATTCAGTTTGCAGAGCTGTATATCCGAGAGGTATTCCGACTCCATGGCATTCTAGTTTCTATCGTATCTGGCAGAGATCCCAGATTCACTTCCTCGTTTTGGAAGAGTTTGAATTCGACTATGGGTACGAAGTTGCTGTTTAGCACAGCTTTCCATCCGCAGACAGATGGGCAGTCAGAGCGAGTCATTCAGATTTGGGAAGATCTTCTCCGTGCTTGCGTCATTGATTTCTCTGGGAGTTGGGAGTCGAACTTACCATTGGTTGAGTTCACCTATAACAACAGCTTCCAGTCTTCTATTGGAATGGCTCCGTATGAAGCACTATATGGCCGTAAGTGTAGATCTCCTGTTCATTGGGATGAAGTAAGAGAGAGAGCAGAGTTGGGTCCAGAGATTATTCAGCAGACTGTCGATGTAGTAGCCCAGATCCGTGATAGGATGAGGATCGCTCAGAGTCGACAGAAGAGCTATGCAGATCAGAGGAGGAAAGATTAAGAGTTTGCTGTCGGCGATCATGTCTTTGTGAAGGTGGCCCCTATGAAGGAGGTCAAATTCATTTAAGTTCCTTAATTAAGGGGTTAGTTCACTAAATTATTTAAAGGATAGGTGAGGCTTTTAAGGGTTATAAATTTAGTAACTAAACAACATTTCCCTTCAATTGTATTGATGATTTTCGGCCCCTTGGATGACTTAGCATGCCTTGCCACCCCACCACCTTTGACCTTTTCTTTGTATTTAAATAGTAGGATAATCCCTTCATTTTTCTAGCACCATTTAATTAATGATCAACCTTATCCTCACTTAGTCTAGATGAAACAAATATCGGCCATGCTCCCTCCCAAGAAGACTTGTTCAAACAAATTTAAAATTTAAATGAGAGGTAGACTTGGTCTTGCATTTTAATCCCTTTATTAGTGGATCTTCCCCCTCACCTTTCCAACCATCATTCTCCTCCCCCATGACCGAAATTCAGAGAGTTTAGAGTGGGAAAAACCGTGAGCATCATAGCTTGAAAGAGAGGAAAAATCGAGAGCAAGAAAGGTAGAAAAGAAAGCGCTCCACCTCCTCCGCGTCGGATCGTCTTATTCCTTCGTTTTTCTTTCAAAACGAAATCAGGCATGCATATATTCTTCCTTGACTCTTCAATCAAGTCCTATTATCATTTATTTTCAATGCATGATCATTATTTCTGTGGCAAAAACCGAAACATAGCAAGATTTTTTCAGAAAACAACATGCAGATTTTCGGCCCTTCCAATTCAAGCTTCACGGTTTCATTTGTTTTGTGAGTTGCAGGTATTGGTTCGATTCCAGGCTCCCAAGGCGACATCTAGACATGTAATAGGATGCATTAGGACCATTTTGGTGCACTCATTCAACCCAATGCATGCTGGAAGACACAAAAATGACAGCAACTCCAGATGTTGTCCATTTGAACCTTTTGAAATTCTGTGTTGCTGTCATATAGGAAATGAATCTGATCATGGCTGCCACAAGAACTATAGCCATGGTTAGATCACTTCCCTAGCAGTTCTAAGACGTGAATAAGTCGCCCTTTTGGTGGCTTGGTCCATGGTGAATCGGTTTTCAAATAAAACAACAAGAACAGCCCCTTCCCCATTTCGGCTCTTCCTTTGTACAACATGTGTGTTTCGAATTTTGGTGGATTGGTGTGGATCTTGGTTGGCCTATGGCCCATATCCACGGTTCATACCATACCCCAAGATTTCTAGATCGTGCCATGGTCAATCAAATGGCCACTGGAACGACACGAGACAGCAAATGAAACACAACACCACACACGCATGCAAGGTGTTCTCGGTTGGAGTTTTCGGGTGTTTGCTGAATGGTGCGAATTTTGGCTGGTATAGGGCCCATAGCCATGGTTCAAATCATTCCTTGGGATGTTGGTAAGAGTCTCTGCTCAGTGGTACAAGCCCCAATGGCCGGTAGTCTCGAAAACGACACAAGGAAAGCAAGTGCGCAGCTGCTGTAATTTTGACAGCAAGTGTGCTGTTGTTCTCAGGCGTCGTTTGAGTACTTGCTTTGCTTTTATCCCATGGCCTTGAACTGGACAGTGCCTTATCAAGTTAGGAAGGTCATGTTTTTGGCCGTTTGTCATTCGGATCATTTTTGAGGTCGTACGAATTTACGGTGCGATGTGCCAAATTGACTCTCTCGAGAGCGTTTCATGTTTTGGCCTCCATTCACCTAAGATTCGACATGCATCATTTGAGGAGCATTAATTCATCATTTTCAGCGTATTTTAATCATGACTATATGATGTTTCAGTATTGGTTCGGGTTGGTTCGGAGTCATGATTAAATACGAAGTCATTAGGCGCATTTGTCTCAGTTTTTGGTTTTTAATTGCATGGTTTGGTCAAGTAAAAACTATTGCATATTTTTCATGGCATGTTTAGGTTGCAGCGAGCCTGGGAGCGATCCAATCCATTCAGTAAAAATTGTTACAAGATATTTAATTCAGTTATTTAATTATATTACGTGAAAAAATACAAATTTTGAGATTTATGCGATATGGCTTGTGGTCACTTTACTATCATGATTAAATCCGGTCGTCAGTTACCGGTCCGGTCGTCAGTTACCAGTTATGAGAGCATTACTAAGTCCGGTCGCCAGTTACCGGCCCGGTCGCCAGTTACCGGTCAGTTCAGTTGTTTCACCCAGTACTGTGGCAGTAGTCTGATCAGACGTACATTATTAAGTCCGGTCGCCAGTTACCGGCCCGGTCGCCAGTTACCGGCCCGGTCGCCAGTTACCGGTCAGTTCAGTATATGGACCACACGCGTAGACCATAATCTCACCAGAAAAATTACTACAGGCTATTTCAGTACAGGGCTCCAAGGAGCAAACATTTTCACTATGATTTTCAGTTCAGTTATGCACGTATTATAATTAATCATGACACGACATTTTTACGATATGCCTCATGACATGATATTTTTCACTTGCATGCAAGCTTACTATTTATTTATTTGTTATTTACGATATACGCATGTTGAGTCTTTAGACTCACTAGACTTGATTGTTGTAGGTACTGATGATGTCGGGTCCGAGGGCGGGGACCAGTGAGCCAGCTCGAGTCGGCAGTAGTAGGACCCAAGGTGAAAGGGGATCGGTTACGGTGACCGAAAGCGCAACGGAAGTTTAAAAATCGAAATTTTGCATGGAATTTTCGGCCACCTCATGAAATTGTGTAGCAAATACAATAAAACACAAAAATGACATTCATAGTGTGTTTAGAATTTTACCTATCAATCACAAGGATTGATGTATGGCTCCAACTAAGGTGTAAACACCTTAGCTCTTCAATGGTAGAAATATCTTCAAGCTTCCTTTGAGCACTCCTTGATCAACAATTAAGCCCACCACCAACTAGGTAGATCCCCTCTTAATTTGCACTAGAAAACTAAGAGGATTTTTCAATGAGAGTTATTTTCTTTCCTCAACACTTGAAGAAGAAAAATGGAGAAAAATTTTGGAGAGAGTTCCCTTAAAATTTCGGCCAACACATGAATAATGAGAGGGGGAAGACTTCTCTTGGGTGTGAGAAAAGTTGATCCAAAAAGTTGCATGCCATGCAATATTTTAATCAAAAGTATTCACACCCCTTCACCTCCCAAGCATGCAAAACCTAGTGGGCTAGTAACATTTACAAAGGGCCCATGGACTTTTTAATTGTCTCAAACATATTTGAGCCCAATTAAACTTTACTTGATTTTACTCAAGCCCACTAGTTAAATAATTATTTCCAATTAGGCTCTACAAGGCCCAATGTTATTTAATTAATTTAACACTTGAATTAATTTAATTATTTGGACTCTACTAGGCCCATTAGTGTTTTATTAATTCAACACTTGAATTAATTTAATTTAGTCCATAATAATGTTTATAAAAATCACAATTTTCAAATACATTATTTACTTGGCCTATTTTTAATTTAGGAACACATTCATAAATTAAAAATTACATTTCTCTCATAGAAGTCATACTTCTATTTTTCTCAACGCTCATAAACCCATTTATAAGCCGTTCAACACATTGAACTATTTTTACTTCTCAACGGGATCTAGAAAGCTAGTACTTGTGTGGCCCTCAATGGTTCATTGATACAACTAGCCGTGGGTTCACATCTCCATGTGATTCGGACTAAACATGTCCTTATATGAGCATACCCCAATTGCTCCATTCTTACTTATCAACTCCTTGATAACAAGAACGTCAGAACTCAAGTCTAATAGTACCCAACCAATCATGTTAAACGCCTAGCAGCATCGCTTACATGATTGCCTAGGTATCAAATAATAGTGCCTGCAAGAACCATTCAATTATGGTTAGCGTACAGTACGGTCCCTTCAACTCATATATCCCGACCGATTCAACAACCATTGGTTTATCGAGAGTTGTCAATGAATCGATACTATGTGTCATGTCGTAGTTGCATCGATGGTGTAATCTATGAAACCCCTTTCATAATTACCAACATATTCTGATCAGAGATTTCAACCTACATACACATGATAACACATAGGATATCCATACCCGAAGGTAAGCGGTGAATCCCCGACTACAATGCATCGACTCGTATATGTTTCGACAGAACACCCAACCTTGCCACCTGATGACCTTATGAGAGTCGGTAAACAAGTCAAAGTGTAATTCTAGCACATAGAGTCTCAATGTTGTCCCGGGTCATAAGGACTAATGGTGTACAACCATAAACCAGGACTTTTCCACTCGATAAGTGAGAACCACTTGAAAAGTCCTTTATGGAGGGTTGTTCAGTGCACTCTACCAGGAGCACCTATCTGCATGCTCGGACATCACAATGTCCCCTACCAATGAAACATGGTACTCACATCGCAGATACTAGTCTCGAATTCTAGCGGCCTATATCCTTCTTAGCGGCGGCTGAATCGACTAGGAACTGTTAAGAATATACAGTATTCCAAATATGAGTTTCATGATACTCATCATATGTGCATCTCATATTCTTTCTACTATATGTATATTCAAGGGCTTTATCTATGCAACTAGCATGGGTATACAGATAAAGATTTGCCAAAACAATAATTTCAAATATTATTAAAATAAAGATTGCTTATACATAGGGTTTCATTGTGAAAACTCGGCCAACACTTGGCTCGACGGGCACCTACTCTAACATGAGGACCTCAGTTCAGCATTTATTATTATTTGATGGCTCAAACATTTTAATTATCGTTGGAAAAAATTTTTTTTTATTTCGAAAAATGTTAATTCTTCCGCTGCCATTTTAAACATCAAACTTTATGTATCAGTTCATTTATGATTGAGGCAATTTTAATTATTTGAAAAGAAAAAATTTAAATTTTCCGCAATTTTCCAAGTAAGGATTTTTAGGCCTCGACAGCATATATCTCAAAAATAAACTTTTTATATTTTATGCACGTAATATAATTACAATCCTGTTTTTACCAAATGGGTTGGATCGTTACCAGGCTCGCTGCGACCTAATTCTAACATGAGAAACATGCAAATACTCTCAATTTCCAACACTTCATAACCGAATCAAAGACGAGACAATTACGCCTAACAAACTTAGTATCTTACCATGACTCCGTACCATCCCGAACCAACATCAAACCATTGTTTAGTCATAATTAAAATACACCTAAAATACTGAAAAATAAATACCAAGGGCTGTAATACACGAAAATTGTGCATGGAGGCCAAAATCATGAAACGCTCATTCGAGAGTCACTTTGGCACATTGCACCGTAAATTCTCGTATGACCTCTAAACTTAACCAAATCACAAACGGCCAAAACCATGACCTTCCTAACTCAATAAGGTATTGTCCAGTCCAAGTCTATAGGCTAAAAGCCAACCAAGAACTCGTACGTCACCTCTGAACCGCAGCAAAGATGCTGTAAAATTCTAGCGGCAGCAGCTGTGCTTACTTCGCTTCGATTACAAGGCTAATAGTCATTGGGGCTTGAACCACCAACCAGAGCCTCTTCCCAAAATCCTAAAGTATGGCTTCAACCATGGCTAAGGGCCCTAGGCAAACCAAAATTCCAGGCAACACCCGAAACAACGCCACACTCCCACCCGAGAGCCACGCTGTGTACGCGTGGGGTGCAGCGCTTCTGTAATGCCCGAGATTTTAGATTGATACTTTTGAATTGTTATATATTATGAATAAGGCGATGGAAGAACAGACGTGGAGAAGCGACGTTGCAAATTGAGTTTGTTGACAAAGAAAGAGACCGCACCCGCGCCAAGAAGTAGACCGCACCTGCGGTGCAAGGGCAGAAAGTTGTGTTTTGAGGGAAAAAGGCACCGCACCCGCGCTATGAAATATACCGCACCCGCGGTTGATGGACAGAGAGTTGGCTATTTTTACAATAGGGACACCCCGCAACCGCGGTGCCAGACAAAGCGCAACCGCGGTGCTGCTATAGTAATGTCACTGCACCCGCGGTCCAAGAATGAGGGCACCCGCGGTCGCGGTTCCTGATTTTTTTGATGGGGCTGCCGAGAGCTAAGCGCACCCGCAGTGAAAAGCTACCGCACCCGCGGTGCGACATGTTGAGTGAAAAATAAGACACTTGCCCTTGCCATGCATATATGATGTGTTGTCTCCTTCATTTCCTCACCAACTCAGCAGCAAGGACCAAGAGCATTTCAAGAAAGGTGCAAAATTCTTTCATCTTAGAAGCTAGTTTGTGCAAGATCTATTCATCCGATTTTCAATCCGAGTTAAGATTTGTGTTCCTCTCATCACCAGCTTCGAAAGGATGTAAGTATGGTTCATTTTCAGCATGGTTCAAAATATATATGTGGGGAGGAATCAGATTTGATTTCTATTTGGTGTTCCCGTGATTATGATGATCGTAGAATTGCAAACGAATCGAAGAACGGATATGATATGAGATTGTTTAGATTTCCAGCATATATGTGTATGAGATTATGCAGATGTTGAGATCTTGATAAATAGATTATGATGATTATGAGTTGATGTTATGGTCCTTGTATTAGTTGATTGTTGTTTGAGTTATCGGTATCGCAAGATTACGCTGTTATGCCGTCGAATTGTATCGAGATTGACTTTGATCAGATTCAATAGTGATTGAGATTGCATTGTATGTCGTTGACATTGATCAGATTAGGTGTTGCTTTTAGTATTGATCAGAACTTGTATTGAATTGAGTTGTTCACTGATATTATACATATTCGATTGTCATTGCTAGATTGGGAATGGACAGATTTGAACCCGAAACTTCGACTTCGTCAGATCGAGAAGAGAAAGGTATAAATCGATGTTAACTGGGAGATCGACTTGAGTTAGATTTAACTCGAGTTTCCCTAAACCACATAGTTGTATGGTATTGTTTTTATACCTTTGTGTTTTAATGATTATGTTTATTCTATTGAATTAGAAAGTAGAAAGCAGAGAGCTATTGAGTGAGAGTCACTGACAGAGGGGCTAGACTATGACAGAGGAGTCACTAGCCCATTGCACATTGTCAGAACAGGTTTAGTCTTGGATAGATATGCCAAGACACTGGACGTTTGATATATCAAGATGCTTCAGATACAGATAGCATCCTTATTACAGATTATTCGATATAGACTAGACCAAAGTCCAGAAATAAGAATGTACCGCCACCGCGATCGGTAGTAGTAGGTGGGAGACCTGTTACGTTCTTATTCATCGAGATCCCTAGATTAGATGAGAGATGAGTCGAGTCTGAGATGCCGAGTCATGAGTTGAATTACAGATTGTATAAATTATGTTTCGTAGATTACAAGTCATGTTTTATTTTCAATTTGATTTCGATTTGCAATGTCAGATTATGATACCTGTAGTGATATCTGTTTCATTCTTTATTATACCATGGCATGCACACATTGTTTATACTGGGATTTATTCTCACCGGAGTTATTCGGCTGTTGTCTTGTTTGTATGTGTGCATGACAACAGGTGGGACATGATCGGGGTCAAGAAGATGATGAGAGATGACAAGTTTAGCGTGGTGATTCCGGACTTGTTGTAGATATGGTTCTAACACTTGAAATCTAGTAGTTGAACCTTAGTCTAGTCTGAATGTTTATTGTACAGAATTGTATTTTTATACTGATATGTATATTAATTAAATTCCATTACGTTCCGCCCTTGTATTGTAAAAGAAAAAAATTTGGACCCTGTTTATCTTAATTGATAATTAAATCCCAAAAATGATTAAGAAGATGATTAGCGTCCGGGTCCCCACAACAGGTGGTATCAGAGCATTAGGTCCTAGAACAGTAGGTTCCTTAGATTGAGATAGAGGAGAATGAGCGGGGTAGATTGAGTTTTCTTTCCTGCTTTTGATTGCTAGCATGTGATTTATTATAATGTTGAATTACATTGTGTGTGCTAGCATGATATTATGTGTTATTGTTTTTAAATACATGTTACCTGAATATCTGAGTTGATTTGGTAATATGTCTGATTTGAAAATGAATCAGAACCAATTCTTGGTCAGAAGGTAAGCTGATCAGAAAGGGACTGAGATTGATTTATCTCATGTGATACTAACTTTTGTAGTAATCAGATATACATCCTCGAAGAATTCTAGAAAGAGGTAATACTTCGGCTGATCAGATAGATGTGTCAGAAACTCCGATGGAAACACAGTTGAAACAGTTTCAGTTATTTCAACTGCCGATTTTGAGAGGTACTGAGACATCTGATGACTGTGAGAATTGGTTAGATGATATAGAAATATTGTTTGATTCACTTGAGTATCCAGACGAACGGAGAATTAAATTAGTGCCCAACCAGTTACACGACGTCGCAAGGAGTTGGTGGATTGCAACCAAAAGAGTATTAGAACAGCGTGGTACGGTAATTACGTGGGAAATCTTTAGAGCTGAATTCTATCGAAGATTTTTCTCAGTTTCGTACCGATAGGACAAGAAAGCAGAGTTTGAGAATTTGAAACAGGGCCAACTGAATATTGAAGAATATGTTGCTAAATTCTCTACTTTATTACGTTTTGCTCCTCTTATAGCTGGGAATAATGAAGCTGTAGCGGATCAGTTCATCAACGGATTGAATGCTGAGATATCTTCCTTGGTAAAGGTAGAGCGACCCCAGCATTTTGGTGATGCTTTGAATAACGCAAAGAGAGCTGAGGCAAGTTTGAGTCGACAACGAGGGAGGTTGAATGGGATCCGACCCCAGACACAGCAATCCCCTCTCAGATTTGATAGTGGCAGTACGAGTGGGAAGCCAGATCTGTTGAAAGCTCGAAAGAAACAGTTTAAGAAATTAGGGAGCGGACCGAGCGATTTATCTAGCTCCAGTGGTTCTAGCCCAAGTTATACTGGAGTTTATTGCAGAACTTGCGGAGGGAGACATCCCACAGAGCAATGCCAGGGAGTGACTGGTAGGTGCAATATCTGTAAACAGCAGGGACACTTTGCTAGAGTCTGTCCACAGATAAGTTCCCAAAGATTTCAGGGAGCAGAATCATCTGGTGGTAGTGACCGAGGAACAGACCCAGGAGGCACTTGATGATATAGTGGCAGGTAACTGTTCTTTTATGATTATTTTGCATATGTATTAAGAGATATTAATACATCTTATACATAATTTTGTATGAATTGCATTGAGACATGCTTTATCTATTGGGTCTGTATTTACTGGAGTATTGATCTCTTTACCTTTTGGGGAGAGAATTTGATATCAGTGACATTCTGTGAAATATTGTATACTGCAGTAAGATGAGAATGAGATTGAGTTAGATTATGTTGTACTTTTATTTTCTGATTCTGGCAGCATTATTGATATAGATATATTAACAAGTACTGAGCTATTGTAGATTCTTACCAGGAGATGGTAAGATTCGGACCTGAAATGGCCGAAGAATGAATAATGTACGGTAAAGATTTTTGATTTTGAATTCCTTTGATTTCCGTAAGTAAATAAGATTCGATGATTATCGAAAGGAATGGAGTTATTCCTTATGCATTCAGTTGATTAGTGAAAATGAATATACCATGAGCTGATTTGTCAGTAGCAGGAGAATTGCTAAAGTCTTTCTAGATGAAATTCAGGATTTGCCTTATATCAGAGAGAGTGATTTCCGCCTTGATTTGATACCAAGTACTGGTTTTATTTTAGAAGTCCGTACAGAATGATACTGATTGATTTGAAAGAATTGAAATATCAATTAGAAGATTTACTGACCGAAAGTTACATCTGATTGTGTGTTTCTCTGTAAAATACTTCAGTTCTGATTATGGGTTGACGAATCATGGATTCAGAGGTATTCTGATGATTTTATGCCGTTTATCTATGATATTTTGTGATATACTCGTAGCATATGACTGACTGAATCGAATATCTTGTATTGAAGGATCTGAGAACTGAAATTGTTGTATACAGAAATTGTTCAGATATGAATCTTGATTGAAACAAATTGTATTCCAAGTATGTGATATCCGAATATGGTATACCGATTGATATTAGCACAGCTGAGGCAGTGATCAATGGCTGAGAATGACACCGAGTAAGAAATGTCAGAAATTTATTTTTTCATGAGTTTAGCAGATTATGATATGTAACTAGTGTTTTGAAATTTCTTACGAATTGTTATTGTTCTAAAACAGTATTTGAGACAGAGTATATTGTTTGGGGGACATTACATTCGAAGATGATATAGCAGTTTATCTAAACAACGTTGAAGATGTAATCGGTTAGTCAGATCGACAATATTGTCAGAAATCACGTTCTATGAGTTTATTAGATCAGTATAGATGATTGATATTTAGAATCTGAGCCGATATTGCTGTTATTCTAAATCCGTATTTGATACATGTTGTTGTATATTGTTGAGATTATATACAGTTCAAGTCGAATCAGAGCTGATTTTGAAAGTTACAGCAATTCAGAAGTTTGATCAGAATGTACAGAACTTGATTTCGATAAGCAGAGTAGGGTGTCAATCAAAATATCAGGTAGGTACTACTATATTATATGTGAATAACCGACTTGTTCGTGCCGAATATTTCGAATCTGAAATGATAGATGTTTGTCAGAAGCGCACAGTAGTATTCTTGCTGGTAACAGAAAAGATATGATACTTCGAAAAGACAGTCTTGATATAAACAGAGGAGATCATTTGTAGCAGAATTTGTACGGAAATGTCTGAATCGTCGATAGATGAAGACAGAAAGATAGAAACCAGGAGATTGGTTATCTAGATTGTCGGTTTTTGAATAGAAATGGGAGTACATTTCTATGGATTGTGTGACAATACTACTGATCTTGACAAGACTGTGCTGTGATGTGATTATGATTGACAGATTGCTCGAATATGCCAACGTCAGACGATGACTGTTAGTATTTGCGACTGAAAATAAAATATATCCTTGACTAGGTTAAACAGATTTGATAATAGCTGATGGTGTTGATTTGTTATGAGCTGTGGATTGGTATATACGGATGTAGTATATCCAATATTGCAAGATTGATTCGAACAGGGTTATTCCGAAGGATATTATGATATTATACTTTTTGAATGCTTATTCCAGTTTGGAATCAGAGATCAGTAAAAGACAGATATTTTAAAATGAAGATTATTCTGTGGTTGAAAACACAGTAAGATTGTCAGAATATCAAAGAGACTATCTAAAAGACAGAATCCGCTATGAGATTGAGATTTCAGAAATGATTCATTGAGATTAGTTTTCGGATTAAACTCTAATATACATTTCTTCTGATGTATCGGATAGGATTACCTGTGATTTCGAGGACGAACTCATATCTAAGGGGGGGAGAAATGTAATGCCCGAGATTTTAGTTTGATACTTTTGAATTGTTATATATTATGAATAAGGCGATGGAAGAACAGACGTGGAGAAGCGACGTTGCAAATTGAGTTTGTTGACAAAGAAAGAGACCGCACCCGCGCCAAGAAGTAGACCGCACCCGCGGTGCAAGGGCAGAAAGTTGTGTTTTGAGGGAAAAAGCCACCGCACCCGCGCTATGAAATATACCGCACCCGCGGTTGATGGACAGAGAGTTGGCTATTTTTACAGTAGGGACACCGCAACCGCGGTGCCAGACAGAGCGCAACCGCGGTGCTGCTACAGTAATGTCACCGCACCCGCGGTCCAAGAATGAGCGCACCCGCGGTCGCTGTTCCTGATTTTTTTGATGGGGCTGCCGAGAGCTAAGCGCACCCGCAGTGAAAAGCTACCGCACCCACGGTGCGACATGTTGAGTGAAAAATAAGACACTTGCCCTTGCCATGCATATATGATGTGTTGTCTCCTTCATTTCCTCACCAACTCAGCAGCAAGGACCGAGAGCATTTCAAGGAAGGTGCAAAATTCTTTCATCTTAGAAGCTAGTTTGTGCAAGATCTATTCATCCGATTTTCAATCCGAGTTAAGATTTGTGTTCCTCTCATCACCAGCTTCGAAAGGATGTAAGTATGGTTCATTTTCAGCATGGTTCGAAATATATATGTGGGGAGGAATCAGATTTGATTTCTATTTGGTGTTCCCATGATTATGATGATCGTAGAATTGCAAACGAATCGAAGAACGGATATGATATGAGATTGTTTAGATTTCCAGCATATATGTGTATGAGATTATGCAGATTTTGAGATCTTGATATATAGATTGTGATGATTATGAGTTGATGTTATGGTCCTTGTATTAGTTGATTGTTGTTTGAGTTATCGGTATCGCAAGATTACGCTGTTATGCCGTCGAATTGTATCGAGATTGACTTTGATCAGATTCAATAGTGATTGAGATTGCATTGTATGTCGTTGACATTGATCAAATTATGTGTTGCTTTGAGTATTGATCAGAACATGTATTGAATTGAGTTGTTCACTGATATTATACATATTCGATTGTCATTGCTAGATTGGGAATGGACAGATTTGAACCCGAAACTTCGACTTCGTCAGATCGAGAAGAGAAAGGTATAAATCGATGTTAACTGGGAGATCGACTTGAGTTAGATTTAACTCGAGTTTCCCTAAACCACATACTTGTATGGTATTGTTTTTATACCTTTGTGTTTTAATGATTATGTTTATTCTATTGAATTAGAAAGTAGAAAGCAGAGAGCTATTGAGTGAGAGTCACTGACAGAGGGGCTAGAATATGACAGAGGAGTCACTGGCCCATTGCATATTGTCAGAACAGGTTTAGTCTTGGATAGATATGCCAAGACACTGGACGTTTGGTATATCGAGATGCTTCAGATACAGATAGCATCCTTATTACAGATTATTCGATATAGACTAGACCAAAGTCCAGAAATAAGAATGTACCGCCACCGCGATCGGTAGTAGTAGGTGGGAGACCTGTTACGTTCTTATTCATCGGGATCCCTAGATTAGATGAGAGATGAGTCGAGTCTGAGATGCCGAGTCATGAGTTGAATTACAGATTGTATAAATTATGTTTCGTAGATTACAAGTCATGTTTTATTTTCAATTTGATTTCGATTTGCAATGTCAGATTATGATACCTGTAGTGATATCTGTTTCATGCTTTATTATACCATGGCATGCACACATTGTTTATACTGGGATTTATTCTCACCGGAGTTATTCGGCTGTTGTCTTGTTTGTATGTGTGCATGACAACAGGTGGGACATGATCGGGGTCAAGAAGATGATGAGAGAGGACAAGTTTAGCGTGGTGATTCCGGACTTGTTGTAGATATGGTTCTAACACTTGAAATCTAGTAGTTGAACCTTAGTCTAGTCTGAATGTTTATTGTACAGAATTGTATTTTTATACTGATATGTATATTAATTAAATTCCATTACGTTCCGCCCTTGTATTGTAAAAGAAAAAAATTTGGACCCTGTTTATCTTAATTGATAATTAAATCCCAAAAATGATTAAGAATATGATTAGCGTCCGGGTCCCCACAACAGGTGGTATCAGAGCATTAGGTCCTAGAACAGTAGGTTCCTTAGATTGAGATAGAGGAGAATGAGCGGGGTAGATTGAGTTTTCTTTCCTGCTTTTGATTGCTAGCATGTGATTTATTATAATGTTGAATTACATTGTGTGTGCTAGCATGATATTATGTGTTATTGTTTTTAAATACATGTTACCTGAATATCTGAGTTGATTTGGTAATATGTCTGATTTGAAAATGAATCAGAACCAATTCTTGGTCAGAAGGTAAGCTGATCAGAAAGGGACTGAGATTGATTTATCTCATGTGATACTAACTTTTGTAGTAATCAGATATACATCCTCGAAGAATTCCAGAAAGAGGTAATACTTCGGCTGATCAGATAGATGTGTCAGAAACTCCGATGGAAACACAGTTGAAACAGTTTCAGTTATTTCAACTGCCGATTTTGAGAGGTACTGAGACATCTGATGACTGTGAGAATTGGTTAGATGATATAGAAATATTGTTTGATTCACTTGAGTATCCAAACGAACGGAGAATTAAATTAGTGCCCAACCAGTTACACGACGTCGCAAGGAGTTGGTGGATTGCAACCAAAAGAGTATTAGAACAGCGTGGTACGGTAATTACGTGGGAAATCTTTAGAGCTGAATTCTATCGAAGATTTTTCTCAGTTTCGTACCGATAGGACAAGAAAGCAGAGTTTGAGAATTTGAAACAGGGCCAACTGAATATTGAAGAATATGTTGCTAAATTCTCTACTTTATTACGTTTTGCTCCTCTTATAGCTGGGAATGATGAAGCTGTAGCGGATCAGTTCATCAACGGATTGAATGCTGAGATATCTTCCTTGGTAAAGGTAGAGCGACCCCAGCATTTTGGTGATGCTTTGAATAACGCAAAGAGAGCTGAGGCAAGTTTGAGTCGACAACGAGGGAGGTTGAATGGGATCCGACCCCAGACACAGCAATCCCCTCTCAGATTTGATAGTGGCAGTACGAGTGGGAAGCCAGATCTGTTGAAAGCTCGAAAGAAACAGTTTAAGAAATTAGGGAGCGGACCGAGCGATTTATCTAGCTCCAGTGGTTCTAGCCCAAGTTATACTGGAGTTTATTGCAGAACTTGCGGAGGGAGACATCCCACAGAGCAATGCCAGGGAGTGACTGGTATGTGCAATATCTGTAAACAGCAGGGACACTTTGCTAGAGTTTGTCCACAGATAAGTTCCCAAAGATTTCAGGGAGCAGAATCATCTGGTGGTAGTGACCGAGGAACAGACCCAGGAGGCACTTGATGATATAGTGGCAGGTAACTGTTCTTTTATGATTATTTTGCATATGTATTAAGAGATATTAATACATCTTATACATAATTTTGTATGAATTGCATTGAGACATGCTTTATCTATTGGGTCTGTATTTACTGGAGTATTGATCTCTTTACCTTTTGGGGAGAGAATTTGATATCAGTGACATTCTGTGAAATATTGTATACTGCAGTAAGATGAGAATGAGATTGAGTTAGATTATGTTGTACTTGTATTGTCTGATTCTGGCAGCATTATTGATATAGATATATTGAACAAGTACAGAGCTATTGTAGATTCTTACCAGGAGATGGTAAGATTCGGACCTAAAATGGCCGAAGAATGAATAATGTACGGTAAAGATTTTTGATTTTGAATTCCTTTGATTTCCGTAGTAAATAAGATTCGATGATTATCGAAAGGAATGGAGTTATTCCTTATGCATTCAGTTGATTAGTGAAAATGAATATACCATGAGCTGATTTGTCAGTAGCAGGAGAATTGCTAAAGTCTTTCTAGATGAAATTCAGGATTTGCCTTATATCAGAGAGAGTGATTTCCGCCTTGATTTGATACCAAGTACTGGTTTTATTTTAGAAGTATGTACAGAATGATACTGATTGATTTGAAAGAATTGAAATATCACTTAGAAGATTTACTGACCGAAAGTTACATCTGATTGTGTGTTTCTCTGTAAAATACTTCAGTTCTGATTATGGGTTGACGAATCCTGGATTCAAAGGTATTCTGATGATTTTATGCCGTTTATCTATGATATTTTGTGATATACTCGTAGCATATGACTGACTGAATCGAATATCTTGTATTGAAGGATCTGAGAACTGAAATTGTTGTATACAGAAATTGTTCAGATATGAATCTTGATTGAAACAGATTGTATTCCAAGTATGTGATATCCGAATATGGTATACCGATTGATATTAGCACAGCTGAGGCAGTGATCAATGGCTGAGAATGACACCGAGTCAGAAATGTCAGAAATTTATTTTTTCATGAGTTTAGCAGATTATGATATGTAACTATTGTTTTGAAATTGCTTACGAATTGTTATTGTTCTAAAACAGTATTTGAGACAGAGTATATTGTTTGGGGGACATTACATTCGAACATGATATAGCAGTTTATCTAAACAACGTTGAAGATGTAATCGGTTAGTCAGATCGACAATATTGTCAGAAATCACGTCCTATGAGTTTATTAGATCAGTATAGATGATTGATATTTAGAATCTGAGCCGATATTGCTGTTATTCTAAATCCGTATTTGATACATGTTGTGGTATATTGTTGAGATTATATATACAGTTCAAGTCGAATCAGAGCTGATTTTGAAAGTTATAGCAATTCAGAAGTTTGATCAGAATGTACAGAACTTGATTTCGATAAGCAGAGTAGGGTGTCAATCAAAATATCAGGTAGGTACTACTATATTATATGTGAATAACCGACTTGTTCGTGCCGAATATTTCGAATCTGAAATGATAGATGTTTGTCAGAAGCGCACAGTAGTATTCTTGCTGGTAACAGAAAAGATATGATACTTCGAAAAGACAGTTTTGATATAAACAGAGGAGATCAGTTGTAGCAGAATTTGTACGGAAATGTCTGAATCGTCGACAGATGAAGACAGAAAGATAGAAACCAGGAGATTGGTTATCTAGATTGTCGGTTTTTGAATAGAAATGGGAGTACATTTCTATGGATTGTTTGACGATACTACTGATCTTGACAAGACTGTGCTGTGATGTGATTATGATTGACAGATTGCTCGAATATGCCAACGTCAGACGATGACTGTTAGTATTTGCGACTGAAAATAAAATATATCCTTGACTAGGTTAAACAGATTTGATAATATGATGGTGTTGATTTGTTATGAGCTGTGGATTGGTATATACGGATGTTGTATATCCAGTATTGCAAGATTGATTCGAACTATGTTATTCCGAAGGATATTATGATATTATACTTTTTGAATGCTTATTCCAGTTTGGAATAAGAGATCAGTAAAAGACAGATATTTCAAAATGAAGATTATTCTGTGGTTGAAAACACAGTAAGATTGTCAGAATATCAAAGAGACTATCTAAAAGACAGAATCCGCTATGAGATTGAGATTTCAGAAATGATTCATTGAGATGAGTTTTCGGATTTAACTTTGTTATACATTTCTTCTGATGTATCGGATAGGATTACCTGTGAGTTCGAGGACAAACTCATATCTAAGGCGGGGAGAAATGTAATGCGCGAGATTTTAGTTTGATACTTTTGAATTGTTATATATTATGAATAAGGCGATGGAAGAACAGACGTGGAGAAGCGACGTTGCAAATTGAGTTTGTTGACAAAGAAAGAGACCGCACCCGCGCCAAGAAGTAGACCGCACCCGCGGTGCAAGGGCAAAAAGTTGTGTTTTGAGGGAAAAAGCCACTGCACCCGCGCTATGAAATATACCGCACCCGCGGTTGATGGACAGAGAGTTGGCTATTTTTACAGTAGGGACACCGCAATCGCGGTGCCAGACAGAGCGCAACCGCGGTGCTGCTACAGTAATGTCACCGCACCCGCGGTCCAAGAATGAGCGCACCCGCGGTCGCTGTTCCTGATTTTTTTGATGGGGCTGCCGAGAGCTAAGCGCACCCGCAGTGAAAAGCTACCGCACCCGCGGTGCGACATGTTGAGTGAAAAATAAGACACTTGCCCTTGCCATGCATATATGATGTGTTGTCTCCTTCATTTCCTCACCAATTTAGCAGCAAGGACCGAGAGCATTTCAAGAAAGGTGCAAAATTCTCTCATCTTAGAAGCTAGTTTGTGCAAGATCTATTCATCCGATTTTCAATCCGAGTTAAGATTTGTGTTCCTCTCATCACCAGCTTCGAAAGGATGTAAGTATGGTTCATTTTCAGCATGGTTCGAAATATATATGTGGGGAGGAATCAGATTTGATTTCTATTTGGTGTTCCCATGATTATGATGATCGTAGAATTGCAAACGAATCGAAGAACGGATATGATATGAGATTGTTTAGATTTCCAGCATATATGTGTATGAGATTATGCAGATTTTGAGATCTTGATATATAGATTGTGATGATTATGAGTTGATGTTATGGTCCTTGTATTAGTTGATTGTTGTTTGAGTTATCGGTATCGCAAGATTACGCTGTTATGCCGTCGAATTGTATCGAGATTGACTTTGATCAGATTCAATAGTGATTGAGATTGCATTGTATGTCGTTGACATTGATCAAATTATGTGTTGCTTTGAGTATTGATCAGAAATGTATTGAATTGAGTTGTTCACTGATATTATACATATTCGATTGTCATTGCTAGATTGGGAATGGACAGATTTGAACCCGAAACTTCGACTTCGTCAGATCGAGAAGAGAAAGATATAAATCGATGTTAACTGGGAGATCGACTTGAGTTAGATTTAACTCGAGTTTCCCTAAACCACATAATTGTATGGTATTGTTTTTATACCTTTGTGTTTTAATGATTATGTTTATTCTATTGAATTAGAAAGTAGAAAGCAGAGAGCTATTGAGTGAGAGTCACTGACAGAGGGGCTAGACTATGACAGAATAGTCACTGGCCCATTGCACATTGTCAGAATAGGATTAGTATTGGATAGACATGCCAAGAATCTGGACGTTTGGTATATCGAGATGCTTCAGATACAGATAGCATCCTTATTACAGATTATTCGATATAGACTAGACCAAAGTCAAGAAATAAGAACGTACCGCCACCGTGATCGGTAGTAGTAGGTGGGAGACCTGTTACGTTCTTATTCATCGGGATCCCTAGATTAGATGAGAGATGAGTCGAGTCTGAGATTCCGAGTCATGAGTTGAATTACAGATTGTATAAATTATGTTTCGTAGATTACAAGTCATGTTTTATTTACAATTTGATTTCGATTTGCAATGTCAGATTATAATACCTGTAGTGATATCTGTTTCATGCTTTATTATACCATAGCATGTACACATTGTTAATACTGGGATTTACTCTCACCGGAGTTATCCGGCTGTTGTCTTGTTTGTATGTGTGCATGACAACAGGTGGGACATGATCGGGGTCAAGAAGATGATGAGAGAGGACAAGTTTAGCGTGGTGATTCCGGACTTGTTGTAGATATGGTTCTAACACTTGAAATCTAGTAGTTGAACCTTACACTAGTCTGAATGTTATTGTACAGAATTGTATTTTTATACTGATATGTATATTAATTAAATTCCAATACGTTCCGCCCTTGTATTGTAAAAGAAAAAAATTTAGACCCTGTTTATCTTAATTGATAATTAAATCCAAAAAATGATTAAGAAGATGATTAGCGTCCGGGTCCTCACAGCTTCTCTTGCTGTCTTGGTCACTCCAATGTCTATATGATCAACAATGTCATAATCTAGACATCATGAGTTATTGTGTGAACCATGGATAAGGGCTAGAAGCCAACCAAGATCCACCCAACAAACAGAATAACTCGGGATAACGACTCCTCATCTCTAGCTCAGACTCCCACGTAGCTTCCTCCTCTGAATGATTAAGCCATTTGACTTTCACTAGCTTCACCAGTTTGTTCGGAATCTTCTTCTCCTGTCTCTCTAAGATCTGCACTGGTATTTCTTCATAAGACAGGTTCGGAGTGAGCTGCAATGGTTCAAAATTCAGGACATGCGAAGTATTTGCCATATACTTCCTCAGCATAGAGACGTGAAACACATTGTGTACTCCGGCCAGATTCGGCGGAAGAGCAACACGATAAGCTAACGTCCCAACCCTGTCGAGGATCTCAAATGGTCCGATGAATCTCGGACTGAGCTTTCCTTTCTTCCCGAACCGCATGACACCTTTCATAGGTGCTACCTTCACAAAAACATGGTCGCCAACGGCAAACTCTAGATCTCTCCTCCTCTGATTCCCATAGCTCTTCTGTCAGCTCTGAGCAGTCCTCATCCTATCACGAATCTTGTCTACTACATCGGTAGCCTGCTGAATGATATCCGGACCCAATTCTGATCTTTCCCCTACTTCATCCCAATGAACCAACGATCTCAACTTACGACCGTATAATGCTTCATACGGAGCCATACCTATAGACGACTGAAAACTGTTGTTATAGGTGAACTCTACCAATGGCAAATTCGACTCCCAACTCCCTGAGAAATCGATGACACATGCACGGAGAAGATCATCCAAAATCTGGATAACTCTCTCTCACTGCACATCTGTCTGAGGGTGGAAAGTTGTGCTAAACAACAACTTCGTACCCACTGCTGAATGCAGACTCTTCCAAAATCCGGAAGTTAATCTAGGATCTCGGTCAGACACTATAGAAACGGGAATACCATGAAGTCTGACTATCTCTCAGATATACAACTCTGCATACGTAATCATGGTGAAAGTCGTCTTGGTAGGCAAGAAGTGCGCTGATTTGGTAAGACGGTCAACAATCACCCAGATAGCATTTGATCCTCTGAATGACTTCGGAAAACCTACCACGAAGTCCGTGGTAATATTCTTCCACTTCCACTTGGGAATTGAAAGAGGCTCGAGCAAGCCTGCTGGTCTCTGATGCTCCACTTTCACTAGCTGGCACGTCAGACACTCGGATACAAAACGTCTGATATCCTTCTTCATCCCGGGCCACCAATACAACAACTGCAGGTCTTTGTACATCTTCGTACTCCCCGGATGAATAGAGTACGGCGACATGTGGGCCTCAGATAAAATATCTGCTCGAATGGAATCACTACTAGGAACCCACATTTTGTCTCGATATCTCACAATACCGTCGCTAACTGTATACGAAATACTGCCCTTGGCCTCATCTCTCTGCTTCCACTTTGCCAACTGCTCATCTGCTGACTGTCCACTGCGAATACGGTCTAGAAGAGAAGACTGAATCGTCAAAGTAGATAGACGGGGAAATCTACCTCGAGGATAAGTCTCTAGGTCAAACCTCTGCATCTCAAACTGAAGAGGCCTTGAAATCGCTAGATGAGCCATCACTGCGACTTTCCTGCTCAGTGCATCAATGTCACAGTCATAGTCCTTCACTTGCTCCAATCAACGCCTCTGACGCATATTCAGCTCTTTCTGCGTAAAGAAGTACTTGAGGCTCTTATGGTCGGTAAAGATCTGGCACTTCTCTCCGTACAAATATTGCCTCCAAATCTTCATGGAAAAAACTACGGCTGCCAACTTTAGATCGTGGGTAGGGTAGTTCTTCTCATGGATTTTCAACTGACGAGTAGCATACGCTATCACCTTCCCATGCTGCATCAATACTGCGCCCAAACCGAGCTTCGAAGCATCGGTATACAAAACAAAATCTCCGGGCCTTGACGGCATGGCCAATACTGGTGCTGAGATAAGAGCTTGCTTCAAAGTATCGAAGCTCTTCTGACACTCATCGCTCCACACAAATTTAACGTTTTTCTTTTTCAACGACGTGAGTGGAACTACGATAGAGGAGAATCCCTGAATAAACTTCCGATAATATCCTGCTAGCCCAAGGAAACTACGGATCTCTGATGCATTCTGCGGTACAACCCAATCTCTGACTGCTGCAACTTTCGCTGGGTCTACCTCGATACCGCTGCTAGAAACGATGTGGCCTAAGAATGCCACCTTCTCTAACCAGAACTCGCACTTACTGAATTTCGCGAATAGCTTATGCTTCTGCAGGGACTGCAAAACTACGGTCAGATGTCTGCTGTGCTCCTCGTGATTCTTTGAGTAGACAAGAATGTCGTCTATGAATACTATCACAAACTGATCAAGACACGGCTGAAATACGCGATTCATGAGAACCATGGAGATCGCTGGCGCATTCGTCAAACCGAACAGCATCACAAAGAACTCGAAGTGGTCATAACGAGTCCTAAAAGCAGTCTTGAGAACATCGGCATCTTTCA
Source organism: Primulina tabacum (assembly GCF_025594145.1). Lineage (NCBI taxonomy): Eukaryota > Viridiplantae > Streptophyta > Magnoliopsida > Lamiales > Gesneriaceae > Primulina > Primulina tabacum. The sequence continues at coordinate 34,372,148 of NC_134551.1, read as the reverse complement.
CCCTCAACTGGTGATAACCCGAACGCAGATCAATCTTTGAGAATACCGAAGCTCCCTGCAACTGATCAAATAAATCTTCAATCCTCGGAAGTGGGTATTTGTTTTTCACTGTAACCCTGTTCAATTCCCGGTAATCAATATAGAGCCGCATCGAACCATCCTTCTTCTTCACAAACAAGATTGGCGCGCCCCATGGCGAAAAACTCGGGCGACTGAACTCCTTGTCGAGAAGTTCCTGAATCTACTTCTTAAGTTCTGCCATCTCTGTCAGTGCTAATTGGTATGGTGCTTTCGAGATCGGTATCGTACCTGGCATAAGCTCAATCAAAAACTCCACCTCTCGCTCGGGTGGCATACCAGAGACGTCATCAGGAAAAACGTCTAGAAAATCCCTAACAATTGGGACATCGGAGGCTGACTGACTGGGTGCCTCGGGAACGGATACAAAAGTCGCTAAAAATGCCCGACACCCTCTATGCATGAGCTTCCTAGCCTGGATACAAGGTATAATGCGCGGTAAAGGAAAGTACCTGTCTGGCTCGAATAAGAACTGCTCTCTCCCCGGCGGTCGGACTAGCACAGATCTCCGTTGGAAGTCAATCAAAACTCTGTTCCGTAATAGCCAGTCCATCCCCAGAATGATGTCAAACTCTGGCATCGGCAACACGATAAGATCCACATAAACAAGATTGCCATGAAGCTCGAGGTCTATGTCTCGGATCACGTTAGTAGCTGACAGCTCCTCTCCTTAAGGCAATACTACTGAATACGCTACATCCAACCCAATGGTCTTGACCTTGAGGAAGTTTGCAAAAACCTCTGAAATGAACGAATGAGTAGCCCCTGAATCTATCAAGGCATTCGTAGCTGAACCGGCTATAAAAATTTTCCCTGAAAAGTTGGAACATCAAGCTGAACCCAATAGATACAAGAACTAACTTATAGACAGTAAGGCCTGAGATTTATTAGTCTTCATTGATGCGATATTCAAAGATATGAGAATGCATGACATGTAATGAGAAGCAATAAATGAGATGGGGGAAGGAGAGACACGAAAAATTAGAATTTTGAATGAAGGGCAGACCGCACCCACACCATGAAAGATACCGCACCCGCGGTGCATGGACAGAAAATTGGTCATTTTTACAGTAGGGTCACCGCACCCGCGGTCCAAGAAAGAGTGCACCCGCGGTTGATGGACAGAGAGTTGGAAATTATTTACAGAAATGACACCGCACCCACGGTCTTATATGTAGCGCACCCGCGGTCATCGATTTTGGAAAATGAATGGACTGCCGAAGCTTGAGCGCACCTGCGGTCTAGAGGGAGCGCACCCGCGGTGCTGCATGCGAGAAAGCCACCTTTGTTTCTCAAGTTGACACATGGCATGGTATATATATAGAAATGTGCTGATTCAATTTCTCCACTTCCATCAGCTGAAAAACGAAAGAGAGTGGGGAGAAGCTTCAATTCCTTATGCTTTCAGGTTATGATTTTGAAAGAATTATACATCCAAACTTCATTCCAAGTATAGATTCTTGTTCCTCACTTCAAAGGCTACAAGAGGATGTAAGTTTCATTCATTTCCTGCATGATTTGAGATATTGATGTTGGGGAAACTTGGATATGCTTGTAGATATATGTTCTTATGATTATAAGCAACGGTTATTCGCAACCGGATCGAAGAATTGGTACCGTATGTAATTATTATGAATTCCAACATATGTATGATTTAATATGTTCAGATTTCAGAGTTAATGTGTATTATGAAGAGAATGGTGAATTATTGATACTGATTACATTGTATTGATTTATGAGTTGATCGGTATATCGAGAATCCGCCGTTATGCCGTCGAATTGTATTCAGATTGAAGATTGAGTCCTATATGTATTGATGGAATACACTTTGATCATGCCATTTCAGATTCTATTGGCAACTTTGATAGCGAGACTTCGACTACGACAGATTGTGTGACGAAAGGTATAATTCATGTTTTGTTTGGGGAATACACAACTCAAATGAGATTTAATTTGAGTTTCCCAACCAAATCACATACTAGAATTGTCGTTTATCTTTTGATATGAACTTGATTTGTTTATAGATTTATATTCAAATCTCTTGATATGATGATTTCTTGTTTATAGATTTATATTCAAGCCTTTGAGATAGGAGAGTCATTGGCAGACTTGCCAAACTAGACGTTCGGTGGTATTGACGCTTCGGATCAGATTCGACCCGATTGTAGACATTCGATACAGACAGGGCCGAAGTCTAGGAATAAGACTTATAGTTACCTCGATTGGGAGGGTAGGTGACAGACAGTGACGTCTTATTCACACCGGGATCCCTAGAGTAGAGTCGAGTCGAGTCAAGACATGATTTGATTTGAATTGCATGTTGATATAGATTGGTTTCATACACTATGGAGCCCATTGTTATTGCTTTCACGCATGATTTATGATTATGTATTAGCATGCATACATGTTTTAAATTCGACAGAGACAATGACTAACAAACACCGTCATGTCCAGTCCTCAACACACAGAGCATATAAGTTAGAAAAACCGAAAATTAGACAATGCCTAACAAGAAGGGGAAAACAAATATTTTATACAATGCCGAACATTAAGAACCCAAAGACGGACAACCAAGGCCTTAGAAAACAACACGCACCTCCAAAGAAATGGTGTGTATCTCAACCACCAACCTCATCAGAAACTATTGAGTCATACAGAAAGGGACTTCTCAACTAGTAGATCTTGATAATACAAGACAATAGACTACTGAGTCTTTGAACACAACAATATATCAATTACAGTATCGAAAGACCTACCAATCGCTTGCATTAATTCTGTCAACACGTGAGCCGCATAGAATACACTTGACTTATAAAGTCTTAACACCATGTATTTCAATCTTCTGATAAGGTTGGTGGTGGCCATTTTCAATAAATAACTCAACAGAGGTACGAAAAAAAGAAATTAACCAATTATCGTTCAAATCAATACCATACCTCGGGAAACTGGTGCCGGACTAACTCAGTGCTTTGAACGGTGGTGGTGGTAGTGTTTTGCTTCCCTCTCGGTGAGTGGAACGACGGTGGTGTTGGTGGTTCGAAGCCCACGGTGGTGAGTGGAACGGCGTGGTGTTAGGGTTAATTTTGAAAGAAAATGTGGATGGATATAATGAGCTCGTCTGTGAAGGAAATATGATATAATCGATATTATTCAGCGACGGTTTCTAAAAATCCGTCGCTACTAGCGACGGTTTTTGACAAGTCCGTCGCTAATAGCGAAGGTTTTTATACCACCGTCGCTGACTAAATCGGCGACGGTTTAAAACAAACCGTGACTTGAAATGTGATTACATGCGAAAATTGATGTGTGAGGGCAGTGTCTCTTGCGCATATGCGCGACACCGATGCGCGCATATGCGCGAGGTAGGCAGAGGACCTCGCGCATATGCGTGCTCTGTCGCGCACATATGCGCGAGGAGGCTAGTAGCTACGATGCGAGAACAGAGGCACTCGCGCATATGCGCTGAAGTGTGTGCGCATATGCGCGAAAAAAGCGTCGCTATTAGCGACGGCTTTTTGAAAAACCGTCGCTGATTAAATCAGCGACGGGTTTTTAACTACAAACCGTCGCTAAATGTTCAGTATAGTTTAGCTTTCTTTGTTAATCGGCGCGGTTCATCTTATTACTTTAGCATGAACTTATTTTTCTTATTTTTTTACTTCGTCAACATTGATATGCCGAAGTAAAATATAATAAAAAAATATAGTGAAGCCCGTGTTTTTAAACATCAGAAGTAAAATATATTATTTTACTTCGCTTGTGTTATTACTGAAGTTATTGGTAATGTATTACTTCGTAATTTATTATTGCCGAAGTAAAGCCTAACGAAGTAAAATCCGATTTTTCAACTAGTGAATGTAGTAAAGTGGGTCACCGGATTAAGTATTGTCCAGACAACAAAGACAAAGGGACGGGACCGAACAAACCAAATGAAAACAAGACTAATGCTCGAGTGTATGCAATAACCCAGGAGGAAGCTGATAACACCAACGAAGTGGTGACAAGTACTATTTTACTCAATGAAATACCTGCATATACTTTGATTGATTGTGGTGCTACGCACTCATTTGTGTCTAGAGGATTTGCTAAGAAGCTTAAACTTGAGCATGAAATTCTTAGTGAACCGTTAAGAGTGGCAACACCTGCGAGCAAAACAATTGAAACCCACAAGGTGTATCGAAACTGTAAAATTTGTATAAGCAAACAAATTTTTGAAGCAGAATTGATTCAAATCAACATGATTTAGTTTGATATCATTCTTGGAATGGATTGGTTAGCTAAAAACCATGCCATAGTAGACTGCCAAGAGAAAAATGTTAAACTCCAAACTTCGACTAAAGAAGAGATCATATATCACGGAAAATCCAAAGAACAAAAATCTTTTCTATCTGCCTCGCAAGCCTGGAAGGCCATAAAAGGAGGTGAAGAAATTTATCTAGAAGTGATCAATGAGGTCAAAGAAGAAGAAGTCCCAAAGTTGGAAGATATTCCAATTGTTCAAGAATTTTCGGATGTTTTTCCCGATGAGTTACCGGATAAGATTCCCGATAGAGAAGTGGAATTTGAAATCAATTTGGTCTCTGGTGCTGCACCAATTTCAAAGGCACCATACCAAATGGCTCCAGCTGAACTAAAGGAGTTAAAGGAGCAACTTCAAGAATTACTGGACAAGAAGCAGATCCACCCTAGTGCATCTCCATGGGGAGCCCCAGTGCTGTTCATAAAAAAAAGGACTGAAGCATGAGGCTATGCATTGACTATAGGGAGTTGAACAGATCACCATAAAGAATAAGTACCCACTCCCGAGAATAGATGATCTTTTCGATCAGCTAAAAGAAGCCAAAGTTTTCTCAAAGCTCGATCTAAGATCAGGTTATCATCAGTTAAAGGTCAAAGTAGAGGATATCCCTAAGACTGCTTTTAGGACAAGATATGGACATTACGAATTCACGGTAATGCTTTTTTATCTAACAAATGCTCCTGCATCATTCTTGGACCTTATTAACCGAGTATTCAAACCATATCTCGACAAGTTTGTGGTCATTTTTATAGATGATATCTTGGTATACTCACCAAGTGAGGAAGAACATAGAGAACATCTACATCTCACTTTACAAACTCTGCGAAAAAAGGAACTTTATGCCAAATTCCAGAAGTGTGAGTTCTGGCTGAAAAGTGTGGCGTTCTTAGGCCATATAATCTCTGAATTTGGGGTGTCTGTAGACCCTAAGAAAGTAGAGGCAATTAAGGATTGGCCACAACAAAAAACATTGACTGAAGTAAGAAGTTTTCTGGGTTTAGTAGGCTACTATAGAAAATTTGTGGAAGGATTTTCTTCGATAGCCATTCCTCTCACCAAACTTACATTGAAAAATTCGAAGTTTATTTGGAATGAAGCATGTGAGAGAAGTTTTGAATCCCTTAAAACCAAGCTTGCATCTACACCAATACTAATTCTTCCCGAGGATGGTAAGAATTTTACTATATACAGTGACGCTTTAAAGGGAGGATTAGGGTGTGTGGAGACCCGAACCTAATTCTTCTTCTTAATTATTATTAGGATAATTTAATTAATCTGGTTCTAAATTTTTTTAAAAAAAATACAAGAGTGCGCAAAATATGAAATAAATCTTATTTTATTTACAAGATCAATATCCAGATCTAAAGTACGAGTCTTGTACAAAAGTAATTCATAACAAACTACTGTTCATTTACTACATGTCAGGTGATGAAACAGATCTACTTCTATGTCCGGATCTCCACGCTAATCTTGAATCTCTCATCCTCTTCGTGACCCTGAACCTGTTCCACCTGTTGTTATGCACACATACAAACACAACAACAGCCGGATAACTCCAGTGAGAATATAATCCCAGTATAAACTATGTATACATGCAATCATATAAACAGATATAAAAGAATGAAACAGATATCAATAACATGTATCAAAATATGAAAGACATGAATCGATGTAAAGCTGTAAATAAAATCTGGACTCGTCTTCTCATACTAGACTCATCTATAATCTAGGGATCCCGGTTCCTGAACATTGGCACAATATACCGAATCTCAACGATAGAAGCTGATCCGCTTCTAAGCAAACATCGATATAAACCAACATCCAGTGTCTTGGCACATCCGCCAAAGACTTTACACCTCCGCCAATGACAAGGCACATCCGCCTATGACTCGACACGTGCTTTGCTATAAATCAATAGACTAAGCATATCAATCTCATAATTGAAAATATTAATGCAATAAAATAATGTATGTCATTTTGAGAAACTCAAGTCAAATCAAACTCGAGTCGTATCCTCCCGATTCAACATTGATTGATACCTTTCTCTTGTCGATCTGACGAAGTCGAAGTCTCGAATTCGAATCTGTCAATACTCAATCTGGCAATGACAATATCGATGAGTACAATATCAATATACCGCTCAAATCAATACTAGATATAATCAGAACTCTATCAAATTCTGTTTTAACGGCATAACGGCACAATCTCAATATACCCAGCAATACATTACCAATCAGATATCCATCTCAACAACTCATAATCGATAACAACACAAATACGATATCAATTTTGTATAATCTCAATCAAATCAACTATGAAAATCATAATAAATTCATATGGTATCCGTTATTCGATCCGGTTTCGATTATACGATGTCTAATATCGCAAGAACACCATATATGAATCATATCTGATTTCTTCAATATTTTCAAATCATAACAAAACGTAGTAAAACTTACGTTTGTGTGAAGCCGTTGACACGAGGATCACGGAACTATGCTCGGATCGAAATTCAGACGGGTGGATCTTGCGTGAATCAAATTCTAAGAAGTGCAAAGGCGTAAGGATTTCCAACACTTCCTCGATTCTTCTTTCTACTGATTTATGAAGGAACACATCGAATTGATACATATATATATATACCATGCATGCTCAAGAAAACGTGGCACAACTCTTTGCATTGCACGTTTCGCGCATATGCGCGACCCTTCTCGGCGCATATGCGCGAGACATTCTGCCTCGGAGCGTGTCTTCTCGGCAGCTCGCGCATATGTGCGCCCTCTCCCGACGCCATACTCGCGCATATGCGCGAGGTTCTCTGCCATACTCGCGCATATGCGCGGGTCCTGGTCGCGCATATGCGCGAGGTTCTCTGCCTACCTCACGCATATGCGCCCGACTGGGTCGCGCATATGCCCGAGGCTCATTCCTCGCACATACTTCAATTCTTCTTTCGTCTTTCCCGGTCCGCTCCGTTCCATCTATAATCATATCAATTATCAATAATTCATTTCAGATTACAATAATAAAATTCTCGGCCATTACAGGGTGTGTGCTTATGCAAGAAGGTCAGGTAATTGCTTATGCCTCACGGAAATTAAAATCGTATGAGCAGAATTACCCCACTCATGACCTTGATTTAGCCGCAATAGTAGTTGCGCTCAAAATCTGGTGGCACTACCTTTATGGAGTAAAATGCAAAGTGTTTACTGATCACAAGAGCCTCAAGTACATTTTCACCCAAAAGGAATTAAACATGATGCAAAGAAGGTGGATGGAACTGCTAAAGGATTATGACTTGTAAATCAATTACCATCCGGGTAAGGCAAATAAGGTGGCAGATGCGTTGACCCGAAAAAACCTTGGGAAAGTGAGCTTATCTTCACTATCAGTGCAACCAAGCATCCGAGAGACCATCAAATTGAAGCAAAGTCAAGATTCCTCTATCCTCAAAATTAAAGAGAAAATTCAAAAAGGAAAGATTCCAGAATTTCATATTGTTGAAAATTGTATACTTTGGATGAAAGGACGGTTGTATGTGACGGAAATCGATGGGATTCGTGAAGAAGTAATGGCGGAGGAACATAAATCGAGATTTTCAGTACATCCGAGAGCACCTAAATGTATCGGGATCTGAAAAATAATTACTGGTGGAATGGAATGAAGAAAGACGTGACTGTCTTTGTTTCCAAGTGCCTAACCTGTCAACAAGTCAAGGCAGAACATCAATGACCTGGAGGACTTCTACAGCCATTGGAAATACCGGAGTGGAATTGGGATAACATCTCCATGGATTTCGTTGTAGGGCTACCGAAATCAAGGCAAGGGCACGATGGGATCTGGGTAATCATCGATAGATTGATCAAGTCTGACATTTCTTGCCAGTGCGGATTAATTACAACTTGGATAAACTCGCCACCTTGTATATGGACAACATAGTGAGACTACACGGAGTCTCAGTGAGTATACTGTTTGGCAGAGATCCAAGATTCGTATCGAGATTTTGGAAAAGTTTCCAAAAGGCTATGGGAACCAAAGTCACTCTAAGCACGGCCTATCATGCTCAGACTGATGGCCAAACTGAAAGAACAATTCAAACCCTTGAGGACATGTTGAGGGCATGCGCGCTGGATTTTCATGGGAATTGGAGTGAGCAATTACCGTTGATAGAGTTTTCTTATAATAACAGTTATCACTGCAGCATTGAAATGGCTCCGTATGAGGCTTTGTATGGCCAAAGTGTAGGTCGCCTCTATACTAGGATGAAGTCGGAGAAAAGGCTGTTACTGGACCAGAGCTTGTTCAAATAACCATTGACAAAGTCACCGTAATCAAATAAAAGACTCAAGACAGCTCAAGATAGACAAAAGAAATGGGCAGATTTGAAGAGAAGAGCGTTGGAATTGGAGGTTGGTGAAAAAGACTATGTCAAGGTCTCTCCTATGAAAGGAGTGGTTCGGTTCGGTAAATCCGGAAAGTTAAATCCAAGGTATGTAGGACCGTTCGAGATACTGGAGAAAGTGGGAACCTTAGCCTACCGACTGGGTTTGCCACCAGATATGTCCCGGATACATAACGTTTTCCACATCTCACAACTGAGGAAATATGTCCGGGACACGAGTCATGTACTCAAAGTTGCACCGCTGATGATTGAAGGACATCTGAATGAAGAATTCAAATATGAAGAGGTCCATATTCGAATAGTGGACTCAAAAGATCAAGTGTTGAGACACTGGACAATTCCATATGTCAAAATACAGTGGTCAAATCATACTGAAAGGGAAGCAACATGGGAACTTGAAGAGAGGATGCGCACACAATACCCTCATCTATTCGAAAGATCGAGTTGATCCAAGTTTCGAGGATGAAACTTTCAATAAGGAGGGAGGGATGTGAGAACCCGGAATTCCTGAAGCAGATCATACAAGAAATAAAAACTCGAAACTAAGCTTAAACTAAGCTCAAAACTTTAGTTCTAACTATAAAACTCGGATATAAACTTAAAATTTCAGCTAACACGGCTCGAAGAAGTAGCTCCAAAGCTCGGGGATTAGCTCAACGGGAAGCCAAGCTGCAAGTAACCGCATCCATCGAAGAGTCGTCACTAGAGAAGAAAAACCCTAGCTTAAGGACTTGATCTTTAAGCTCAAAGAAGCTCAACCAAGCTTGTCCTAACAAGACCAAAAAGGGAGTTAAAAGAGGAGCCAAGGAATTAGACAAACTTATTATGCAAGAATTGACCATTGATATAACCAAGGAAGGAGCTAAGGGAATAGCTTAAGGTTTGAACAAACTTATTATTCATGAGATGACCATTGAGTTAACCAAGGAAGGAGCTAAAGGTTTGAACCAATTTAATGTGCAAGAATGGACCCTTTAGTAAACCAAGGTGACCTTTGATGCTTGGGTTAACATTGACCACAATTATTACTTGCTTGGGCAACAAGGTTGACTTCCAAAATGGGGTAAGGAAGGGCCAATATTCACCTATAAATAGCACTCAAGGGCTGAAGGAAAATCACAACAAAAAGCCACCAAAGTTTCAGTTTTCTTCCCTCCACAAAGCATCCAAAATTCGGCCAAGGCAAGGGAGAAAAGGAAGAAGTTTCGTGTCGTTCATTTGCTCAAGTAAATACGTCGAAATGCTGCCGAAATAACTCCAAAATATAGTCAAGAAATCGAGAAAGTACAGCCCAAGTTCGGTCGAAGTATCGCCAAGAAGCAAGCGCTCGAATCCTATCTTTCGAACTAATTGTATGTGGATTTTTGTTACGTAATTTATTGTATTTTGAACTTTGAATATAAATATCATTTCATGCATGTGTATGTCCTTATTTTCGAAAATATCAGTCTTTTCTTTTAAAATTTCGATCGATGAATTTATGACAAGTTCTGTTCGATAAAAGTCTGAATTCTGTGTTGCACTGTTACAAATTGATTTGAAATGGGACGAGAATTGTAATTCTGTTTTACCCCCATTTGTGTGTATAAAACCATGTTCTGTCTGGCCCCCATTGGTGGATATAAAACCATGTTCTGTCTGGCTCCCATCGGTGGGTATAAAACTGTGTTCTGGCCTCAGCCCTTAGAGAACTAACATATTGGGGGAAATTTGACCATGGAAATGAGATGAGTAACAGTGTTGTGTCTGTTTTTGAATTGTTATGAAACGATCTGATTTGCTTCTGAACTACTCTGAATCATCTGATAAACTCTGTCTCATATTCGATTTGTTTCTGTTATGATAAGTTAAAGTTAATAAGTTTTGTGTTGGAAACTAAATTCCGGCGTTTGACAAAATATGAACCAACTGATACGCGCGATTATATTCAGCAACTGAACTTAACAACTGAAATCAGCTGATCTAATAAAGAAAACTGATCAGTTGGAAACCGATCAGTTGATACATTCAGCCGTATGCTTTTAAGCTAAGCATCCTTTAACTGAACTTGTCTCGAAAAAGAACACTCAACCGACAAAGAGACATAGAAGACTGCAACTGAATATGAAACGCCGCACTTCAATCAATACAACTTAGAACAACGCATTTCGGCTAAAGCAGTTAAGACGCCGCATTACAATAAATGAAGCAAACAATGCCCAAGAAATAATGAAGTGGCAATCAACTGATACAAAGATTCAAATATATCTCAAGTTACCGTTGGAAGGGAAGCTTATAAATATGACAGAAGAACAGCTGAATAAAAAAGAGAGATCACTCTACTCAAAGCTTGTTGTTACTCTGCCAAAGTCCTAGCTCACTCTTACTTGTTTTATTCGTAGAAGTCAAGGCTACAATTTGAGCTCACTAGCACTTTGTAATATTCGTTAAATTCGATAGTGCTAAGATTAGTTACGCACTGAGAATATTTTGTAATACTAAGAGTTTTAGTTTTTGGCAGTGATAAGTCCAAACTGAAGTGGGTCAGTACAAATCTTGTATTCGATCAAAGTCTTTTAGTGGAAATCATATCCTTGAGATAGAAGGGGTGACGTAGGAGTAATTGAAATATCCGAACATCCAGAAACAATCCTTGTGTTTTTTATTTTTGTATTCTATCTTTCAGTCAGTTACTTTCCGCAACTACTTTAGTTTAACTGATTGTCATTGACCAACAAGATTCCGAGAATCAGTTTGTCACCAAACTGAACTCAAAATTCGAAAAGATCAGTTTTAATTGTGAGTGTTTATTCACCCCCCTTCTAAACACTATTGATACATTAATCGATCCTATCAAGTGGTATCAGAGCGGTTGAATCTTGTTCTTGAATACTTTTGATCTGTAAACTTGCTAGCATGACTTCATTCAACAAAATTCCAATGTTCTCCAGAGAAGAATTTGATGATTGGAAAATCAGAATGCAGGCTCATTTAGCTGCAAAAGATGATGACATGTGGTATGTCATAACTGATGGACCCATGAAGATTCTAAAAACAAATACAGCAGTTGCCATAACAGAAGGGGCACCACAAAGAATAGAAAAGCCCAGAGATGAATGGACAACTAAAGATAAAAGTAAAGCAAATCTTGATAATGTGGCTAAAGACATTCTGTACAAAACGCTGGACAAAGTAACCTTTAGCAAAATAAAGATGTGTAAGACAGCCAAAGAAATGTGGGAAAAGTTGATCCAGCTGTGTGAAGGAAATGATCAAACCAAAGAAAATAAACTTTCTGTTGCTGTTCAAAAGTTTGATAACATCAAAATGAAAGCAGGAGAATCAATGCACGAGTATGATGAAAGAGTAAGCAGTATCGTCAATGAGTTAAATGCACTTGGAAAAGTGTATACCAACAAAGAGATTGCACTGAAGGTAATGAGAGGTCTTCCCAAGGAATGGGATGTCAAGACCATGGCAATGAGGGAGTCCAAAGATCTGAACCAGATTGAACTTCATGATTTGTTTGCTGATTTAAAGGCTTATGAATTTGAGCTGCAGACCAGAGATGGAGAACCATCTACCCCTGCAGCCACAACTACTCTAGCTGCTGTCAGAACAAAACCAATCAGTTCAGTCGAGAAATCTGCTGATCAGTTGAGCAGTGATGCTATGTCATTGTTCATCAAAAAATTTGGAAGGTTCATGAGAAAGAATCAAGGAAACTTCCAGAAGCCATACCAAAGAAACAGCTCCAAAGATGAATCAAATGCCTGCTACAACTGTGGCAAATCATGTCACTTTATTGCTGATTGTCCTAAACCCAAGAAGGATAGTCAAGGCTCAACTGATAGAAGAAAGAAATCGTATGAGCACAAAAGAAGACCCAAGGAAGATAAGAAGTCCTTCAGAAAGAAACATGAGGTACTCTTAGCTGAAGAAAACAAATCTAAATGGGCAGAATTTGACAGTGAAGAGTCAGAACCAGAAAGCTCATGCAACACTAGTGATGATGAGGAAGTCAAGTACTTAATGGCCAATGATGCAGAAGAAGAATCATCTAGCCAACTGGTATTTGATTTCAACTCAAATGATTTCACACGAGAAGAACTCATTCTAACACTACATGACATGGTAAATGAGTATCAAAAGCTTGCATCATCATTTGAAAAAATCAAAGGAAAGCAAACTGATCCCACAGATAATAAAACAAAAACTGATGAATCAGTTGATGGGTTGAGTTTAAAAAGGTAAATTGCTGAGTTAAAAGCAGAAAGAGACAAAAATCAGTCATTAATCCAGAAGTTGATTCTTGAAAAATCAAAACAGACTGAGATCATTCAGTCTTGGAACAAGTCATCTACTGCACTGAATGAGATGCAGAATTCACAAAAATCAGTTTATGATAAAACTGGTTTAGGGTTCAACACTCAAGGAGAAATGTATCCAAATGATACTCAACCAAAGCTAAAAACAGACAAAGGGAAATACATTCACTTTGTCAAAACAGCAGAGGTACAAGAACAAATTGAGCCCAGTAAACTGATTGAGCAACCTACTGAGAATATGAACAAGGCTAGAAGATATGGGATTGGTTATAGTAAAAAATTCTCAACTGATTCACAAAGTCAGTCATCAAAGAGGTTTCACAAGAACTATTCGAATAGCTATTTCAATTGCTATAACTGCAAGCCAGTTCAGAAGAGATATAGACTGAACAGTCAGTTGAATAAAGCTAAAACTCATATTGTATCATCTGTACACTACACACCAAGCACACAAAAGCAAAGAAAAACCATTTGGAATACAGCTACTGGAAAGTCTGTTAGACTAATCCAAGTGTGGGTTCTAACTAAGAAGTTCAGGGCCGAAATAGATATGGGTACCAAGTTATATTATGTGTGTGATTGCAGGTAACAGGTACAAACAGAACTCAATATGGTATTTGGACAGTGGATGTTCGCGACATATGACAGGAGATGCAAGTGCGTTATCTCAACTGATCAAATACAGTGGTCCAAACATCAGTTTCGGGGACAATTCCAAAGGTAGAACTGTGGGTAAGGGTAAGCTTATCCATGGTAACTTTACTTTTAAAGATGTTCTATTAGTAGAAAACCTGAAGTATAACTTGATTAGCATCAGTCAGTTATGCGACAGTGGATTCTCTGTACAATTTGACAAAAACTCATGTTCAGTCAAAACTTCAACTGATAAAATCATACGAAGTGGCAAACGTTTTGGAAACACATATAAAGTCAGTTGGAATGATCAAATTTATGCACCATGTAACGACCCATTACAGGCCTAGTGGACCGCCCATACGGCCCACTGCCCCAATCGACCCAAAGCTATCCCGATCTTGGGCTCTGCTCTATGGGCCTCTAATGAAATGAGCACCCTTGTCTTGGTCGTTGGAAGCAATATATGGGGCAAACAGACATCCCTCCTCGAATTTCAGAATATAATCATCACATTCATACCTCCCCGTCGAAGCTCCAAAAACTCAGTCACCTTCCGAGCTCGAAGTGCATCAGGAAAGTACTTATCATAGAAAAGATCAGTGAAATCTTGCCACTTCAATGCCAGAACATCAACACCTACCTTGGTAGCATTCCACCAAATGCGTTCAGCTTTGACTAACATGAACACTGCACAACCAATTCTGTCTTTGTCTTCATACTTGAGATGATCAAATATAGCCTCAAGTGCTTTGATCCGCTCTACGGCCACCAACGGATCAGTGCTTCCTACAAACTCAGGCGGATCCATCCTCTTGAAAGCAGTAAATATCCCATCGGTTCCAACTGCTTGAACAACTTGACCTCTCCCTTGACCTCTACCTTGGCCTGTACCTTGCAAACGTAGCAACTGTTGGATTGCTCACTGTGAACCTTGGCTTGCTCTTTCCGTAGCTTGCCGAACTCATCGAAAACTCTAGAGGAAGAACTATCCTCACCCTCTAAAGCCTTTCTCTTAGCAGGCATACTCCTACAATGTGCTCACAAAATACATATTAATAGATAACAATGAATAGATGTAGAAGAAGACATACCCGGACTGTTGAAAGTAGACGAAGTCATATGCATTGGTCCGAAGAACAGTGCTCTGATACCACTAAATGTAACGCTCTGACCGGGGTTTTGATAAAATAGCAGCGGAATACTAAAAATTTTACTTGAAGGGAGGAAGGATTAAAAATTTCTTGACATAAAAACATTTAAAATCAAAAGTATATACATGATCAATGAAATGATACAACAAAAATACAAAATATCATTTTTGTGATCATGTCCCATTGCTAGCAAAAATAGCCTTTTTCTTTCCTTCTCTCATGCATATGACCCCAGTTTCAATCAACATCCTGGCTCGTCGCTCTTGTCTGCATCACATGAAATAATTGAAATGAGTATAAAACTCAGCAAGTGGAACTCTT
The DNA here is from genome assembly GCF_025594145.1 of Primulina tabacum. NCBI lineage: Eukaryota > Viridiplantae > Streptophyta > Magnoliopsida > Lamiales > Gesneriaceae > Primulina > Primulina tabacum. The sequence continues at coordinate 34,356,953 of NC_134551.1, read as the reverse complement.
ACATAGCAATGGACATATATATATATCATACTCTGTAAAACTATGGCTTTGAAATCATTAAATACCATCAACTCTTGAAACATGAATAACATAGCATAATATAACAATAAGATGATATTTCTCTTTTCTCTGTTGGATTGATATCTATATAGTATCTCTGTCTCTGTACCTATATCCCATCGATATACATCGATAACTCTGAGGGATATAAGCCTATGGTGGTTGATCAACTAATTGCATGCAATCTCTGACTATGTATCTATCAATCCAATAAATCATTTAAACTCTCTCTTTGGCATTAAATCAAGCACTTTGAAGACTCTTTTCTCTTGTATTCCCTTTTTCACAATTGAGACATAAAATGCCTCCATAATATACAATAAAGTGTATCAATACATATCACGAATCAAATGAAGGGAATAGCACATTAAAACCATTGAAACACCATACATATATTATCATGTGAGCACAAGGAATGAAATTCCACTTACAACCAATAGAACCCTTGAATATAATCTCTTGGTACACAACCTACAACAATAAACCATGTATTGCACCATTATCATCTCAATAATCACAAACCCATACCATTAAATCCATAAAACCAACACAATCCACAAACCCAATACTTCTCCCAACACCAAAACCAAGAAATAAACAAACCCATAAGCTTACCTTAGCTCTTAGAACCCACAATAACTTTACTCACACTACAAAACTCCAACGAGATGCCAGAATCAAGAGATGAAGTGAAAGGAAATGGAACCCTAGCCTTCACTTGAGCTGCAAACCGAGAGAATGGAGAGAAATGAGAGAAATGAGAGTAACTCTACCATTTATAACACTTAAATCTCGAAAACACGCTTCTACTGTTCACCGACCGCGGGTGCACTAGCCTTTGCACCGCGGGTGCGCTATACCTTCGGCACCTCATTCAAAAATTCGAAAATGACGACCGCGGGTGTGGTAACTCTTACACCGCGGGTGCGGTGTGTCTTCGGCAACTCAACCAAAAATCTGAAATAACGACCGCGGGTGCGGTCTTCTTTTGAGCGCGGGTGCACTGACCATACCACGGGTGCACTGCATAAAGGAGTGCAAGTGCACTCTCCTCTGAACCGACAATACTCTTCGCAACTAAACCGAATCGCAACGTCACTACCAGGATTGTGCTAAGTACCTATATATCCATGTGGTCTTAGGTTCGATCTTGAGGAGGTACAAACTCCACTGCATGGGCTGGAGTAGCTTATGAGTAACGATGCCTATGGAAAGCCCGTGAGGGAAGAGTCTAGAGTTCCAGAGAGAGCCCATAGTCAGAGCCCAAGATCGGGATAGCCTTGGGTCGTTACAATAAAATGCTCCTTTTATTGTAACGACCCGTTACAGGCCCAGTGGACCGCCCATACAGCCCACTGCCCCGATCGCCTCAAAGGGGCCGTTTTCCTCACGGGCTTTCCATAGGCTTCGTACGGGTTACTCATAGGATCTCCCCCTCCCTACCAAGGGGTTTCTTTTGCCTCCCTAGGACTCGATCCCATGACCTATAGGATAAGTACATTGATATCAAGAGTCCTGGTACCAATTGAGCTGTATGGGCGGTCCACTGGGCCTGTAATGGGTCGTTACACACCAGTTTGTTTTATTGCTCTTAAATCTTCTAAAAATTGGTTGAGGCATAAGAAACTAAATCATTTAAACTTTAAAACCATTGCCTATCTGAGTAAACATGAACTTGTAACTGGTTTGCCCAAAATAGACTTTTCAAAAGAAAAATTTTGCTCAGCATGTCAGTATGGTAAACAAGTACGATCCTCTTTTAAAAACAAGGGCTGTAAATCTTCATCCCGATGCTTAGAACTGTTGCACATGGATCTCTTTGGTCCAATACCATTCATGAGCTTAGGGGGAATGAAATACACCTTGGTAGTCGTAGATGATTTTTCAAGATTTACTTGGGTTATTTTTCTCAAATCTAAAGACCATACTGCTTCGCAACTAATAAAGCTCTTCTAAAGACTTTTAAATGAAAAATCAGTTGGAATTGATCGAATCAGATCTGATCGAGGAACTGAATTCATCAATCAAACTCTTTCAAACTTCCTAGAAAATGCTGGAATTAAGCATGAGCTATCAGCAGCAAGAACTCCTCAGCAAAATGGTGTAGCTGAGAGAAGAAATCGGACCCTTAAAGAAGCTGCTAGAACGATGCTTGCTGATTCTGGTATTTCTCAAAGATTTTGGGCAGAGGCAGTAAACACTGCGTGTTACACTCAGAACAGATCAATGATTAATAAAAATCATATGAAAACACCATATGAGATCTGGCATGGAAGAAAAAGTATAATTACTTATTTCAAAATATTCGGCTGCATATGTTTTATTCTTGATAATGGTAAAAATTATTTAAAAGCGTTTGATGCTAAATCTGCAGAAGGAATATTTCTTGGATACTAATCAGTTAGCATAGCTTATAGAGTCTTCAACAAGAAAACCCTAAATGTTGAAGAATCTGCTCATGTTGATTTCGATGAAACAGATCTAACTGATAAGCCAACTAATCAACTTGAGCTAGTTGATCGATTTACAGATATAAGTTTGGAAGATGATGACAAAAATGAAAGTTATGGCAATCAAAACATACTTCAAACACCTGAACCAGAAGTACTGGACCAATCAGATGTGCAGAAAGTCGTTGCTATTGATCAGTTGTGAAACGTCATGCCCTTTTTATTGCTTTAAAAGTACTAGAATTTTTTTTTTCCGTTTCATATCATATCACGTATAAAAATCTAAAGCATATAAATCATATATTATCATAAAACTATTAAACATGTGACGTAAACATATAATTCATGTAGTTATGCAGTTAACATCACAAAATCATTTAAAGCATGTAAAACTTACAGATTGAGGCTCGACGACTGATCTTTCCGGCGCTGATGGTGACACAACCCTTTACAGGACCTTTGCTCTGATACCAACTGAAACGTCTGTTTATTCGTTTTCTTAAAAAGTACTACAATTTTTTTTTTAAAACCTCACATAGCATCGGCCGAATTGCATACACAAGCATAAAATATTTTTGGCATCATTTAAAAATAAATCAACCAACTAACATTTGAAAAGTATAGCCCATACTATAACCTCTCAAAAACCACTCATAAATAAAACGTCGTAAAAATTTCTTTAACATAACTCAAAATCATAAATCATAACTAGTGCGGAAAACTAGCGTCGGTCCTCGGGTTATGTGCACCTCCAGTCCAGTCAAATCAACCATCAAGACCTCCATTAACATATTATCATAATCACCTGCCTCAATCACACCTAGTGAGTCTAAAGACTCAACACGTCATATCCTTGATAACAAGTAATACGTAATACAGTTAACATATAACAGTGAAAAATACTTGTACTTAAAATATCATTTTTATGAAGATGCATAAACTTAAACTTAAAAATTTTCGTAAACATTTTCATGATGCATAAAAACATTTTCATAAAAATATAAACATATTCATATTCATATTCGTATTCATATTCATATGCATATCCATATTCGTATCCATATTCATATTCGTATTCATGTTCATGTTCATGTTCGTGTTTGTTGAATTCAGATCGTGATTGTGACTGTGAAGGCCCTCGAACTACTTGCTTGAAAATTTGCGGAAAATTAAAAATTTTCTTTTTAAAAGAACTTAAATGGCCTCATTCATAAAATCACTGGTGAATCAAGTTCAATATTTCAAAATATTGCAGCGGAAGAAAATCAAAGTTTTGCCAACAACAACGATTTAAAAATATCCAACAACTGATAAAAATTGTTTGCGAATAAAATAACAACTGCTGCTCTGAGGTCCTCGGGTGCCACTACTGCCGACCCAAGCTGGCTCACTGGTCCCCGCCCTCGGCCCTGGCCTCATCAGTACCTACAACAATCAAGTCTAGTGAGCCTAAAGACTCAGCATGCATAAATCGCAGGTAACGAGTAAAAATCTGAATTTAAAATATGCATGAGATAAAATATCCTGTCCTGAGGCATACTGAAAATAATCTGTACTGAGCAATTATAATACGTGCATAACTGAACTGGAAATCACTGTAAAAATATTTGCTCCTTGGAGCCTGTACTGAAATATCTGATAAAATTTTCTGTTGAGATTATGTTTTACGCCTGTGGCCACTGCACTAAGCTGAACTGATCGGTAACTGGCTACCGGGGAGGCTGAAACTGATCTGAGCTGGCCGGTCACTGGCGACCGGGTGGTACCATACTGAACTGATCGGTCACTGGCGACCGTATAAAAATAACACTCCCACATAGTGAATGAACCACAAGCCATATCGCATAAATCTCAAAAATAATCATTTTCTATTTAATGCACGTAAAATAATTAACTGGCGTAATGAAAATTCCTGTAATTTTACCAACTGGATTGGATTGGATCGTTCCCAGGCTCGCTGCAACCTAACTGTGCCATGAAAAATATGCAATAGCTTAAACTTGACCAACTATGCAATTTACGTTCAAAAGATGCGACTATGACGCCTAATGACTTCGCATTTAATCATGACTCCGAGCCAACCTGAACCGACACTGAACCGACGTATAGTCATGATTAAAATACGCTGAAAAATCATAAAATAATGCTCCTAAAATGATAGGGTCGAAATCTAGGTGAAATGGAGGCCAAAACACGAAACGCTCTTTCGAGAGTCAATTTGGCACATTGCACCGTAAATTCTCGTACGACCTCAAAAATGATCCAAATGACGAACGGTCAAAAACATGACCTTCCCAACTCAATGAGGCACTGTCCAGTCCAAGGCCATGGGCTAAAAGCCAACCAAGAACTCAAACGACGCTTCTGAATAGCAGCATACTTGCTGTCAAAAATACAGCAGCTGCGCACTTGTTTTTCCTTGTGTCGTTTTCGAGGCTACCGGCCATTGGGGCGTGAACCACCGACCAGAGACTCTTACCAACATCCCAAGGAATGATTTGAACCATGGCTAAGGGCCCTAGGCCAGCCACAATCCGCATCACACCAAATCTTAACCGAAGGGTCCAACCGAGAGCAACGTGCATGCGTGTGTAGTGTTTATGCTATGATCGATGTCTTGCGTCGTTCCAGTGGCCATTTGATTGACCATGGCACGATCTAGACATCTAGGAGCATGATATGAACCGTGGCTAAGGGCCATAGGCCAACCAAGATCCACACCAAGCCACAAAAGAAACGAACCATATGCTGAAAAATGGAAGGGCCGAATGGGGAAAGGGGCTGTTCTTGTTGATTATTTAAAAACCGATGAGCCATGGACCAAGCCACCAAAAGGGCAACTTAGTCACGTCTTAGACATGCTAGGGAAGTGATCCAACCATGGCTAAAGGCCCTTGGGGCAGCCAAGATCAGATCCACAACCCTTGACACAAAACTGAAATTTCGAATCACATTTCTGCACTTATGGGGAACTTGCTGTCATTCTGAATTTCCAGCAAGCATGGGGCTGGTTTGAATGGACCAACATGGTCCTAATGCATCCTACTACTTGTATACAAGCCGCCTTGGGAGCCTGGAGTCGATCCAATACCTGAAACCATCAAAACTCAGAAAAACGTGAAGCTTGCCAATAAATTCGAAAATTCTGCATGTGAGGTTTCAAAATGTTTTGACATGGATCTCGATTTTTGCTTGCTAAAACATGATCATGTACTGAAAAATAAATGATAATATTACTTGATTGAGGTTTGAAAGAAATCTAGACATGCCTGGTTTCGTTTTGAAAGAAAACGAACGAAACAACGACGACGCGGCACGGAGGAGGTGGAGCGCTTCTCTTGCTCTTTCTAGTTCTCGATTTTTTTCTTGCCTTCCCTCTAGCTAAGACTCACGATTTTTACACTGAAAATGGATCTGAATGGTGAGGTATTTCGGTGGAGAGGGAGAGGGATTGAGTGGTTATGAAGGTGAGGAGAAAGGTGCACAAAAATAGGATCATATCAAGACCAAGTCCACTCCCCTTTTGAATTTGAATTTTGAATTGATATCAAATGAGTTGGTGGATGCTTCTAGGAGGTGGTGGCCGAAATTTGCATGATAAAATAAAGGAAAATGTTGATTATCTAGTCAACTAATAATCCTTGAAAGCCTTACTAATCCTTTAAATAATTTAGTGAGCTAACCCCTTAATTTAATAACTTAAATGAGTTCATTTCTTAATCACCTCAAATAATTAAATTAAATCTTCAAACCTTCCTTTCTAACTTAAATGAACTTAGTTACTAGCTAAATTAACTTCTGGAAATATTTCTCGAATCTTAAATTCTATCTCAAAACTCCAACTCCGGTCCGGCCTCACTGAAATAACTGAAATGCTAAAAATCAAACTGCTGAACTGAAATAATAAATAATTAACTTCAAACAAATGCATTTAAAATAATCATGCAATGAAGTCAATTAAATTTAAAAATCTAGAATTATGCATGGCTTATACGTCTACTGATTTACGGGTTCTACAATCCTTCCCCCCTTAAATAAATTTCGTCCTCGAAATTAGAACTCACCGAATAACTCAGGGTATCGACTTCTCATCTCCGGCTCAGACTCCCACGTAGCTTCCTCCTCTGAATGGTTGAGCCATTTGACTTTGACTCGCTTAACCAACTTGTTCCGAAGTTTCTTCTCCTGTCAGTCTAGGATCTGCACGGGTCTCTCCTCATAAGATAAGTTCGGAGTAAGCTGCAACGGCTCGAAATTCAGCACATGCGAAGGATTTGCCATATACTTCCTCAGCATGGAGACGTGAAAGACATTGTGTACTCCGGCCAGATTTGGCGGAAGAGCCACACGATACGCTAGCGTCCCAACTCTGTCGAGGATCTCAAACGGTCCAATGAATCTCGGACTGAGCTTCCCTTTCTTGCCAAATCTCATGACACCCTTCATAGGTGCCACTTTCACGAAGACATGATCGCCCACTGCAAACTCTAACTCTCTCCTCCGCTGATCGGCATAACTCTTCTGTCGGCTCTGGGCAGTCCTCATCCTATCACGGATCTTGACTACTACATCTGCTGCCTGCTGAACAATCTCTGGACCCAACTCCGCTCTCTCTCCTACTTCATCCCAATGAACAGGAGATCTACACTTGCGGCCATACAGCGCTTCATACGGAGCCATACCTATAGACGACTGGAAACTGTTGTTATAGGTGAACTCTACCAATGGTAAGTTCGACTCCCAACTCCCAGAGAAATCAATGACGCAAGCACGGAGAAGATCCTCTAAGATCTGAATAACTCGCTCCGACTGCCCATCCGTCTGCGGATGGAAAGCTGTGCTAAACAGCAACTTCGTACCCAAAGTCGAATGCAAACTCTTCCAAAACGAGGAAGTGAATCTGGGATCTCTGTCGGATACGATAGAAACTGGAATACCGTGGAGTCGGACTATCTCTCGGATATACAGCTCTGCATACTGAACCATGGTGAAAGTCATCTTAATAGGCAAGAAGTGCGCTGATTTGGTAAGACGATCTACAATCACCCAGATAGCATTCGATCCTCTGGCTGACCTCGGCAATCCGGTCACAAAGTCCATGGTAATGTTCTCCCACTTCCACTCGGGAATAGGAAGAGGCTTGAGCAAACCTGCTGGTCTCTGATGCTCGGCCTTCACTAACTGGCAAGTCAGGCACTCGGATACAAAACGCCTGATGTCCTTCTTCATTCCTGGCCACCAATACAATAGCTGCAGATCTTTGTACATCTTCGTACTCCCAGGGTGAATGGAGTACGGGGACGTATGGGCCTCTGATAAGATGTCTGCTCGGATAGAATCACTGCTAGGAACCCATATCCTATCTCGGTATCTCACAATACCGTCGCTGACTGTATACAAAACACTGCCCTTAGCTTCATCTCTCTTCTTCCACTGTGCCAACTGCTCATCTGCTGCCTGACCGCTGCGAATACGGTCAAAAAGAGAGGACTGGATAGTCAAGGTAGATAAACGAGGAACTCTACCTTGAGGGTAAGTCTCAAGATCAAACCTCTGCATCTCAATCTGAAGAGGTTTCTGCATCGTCAAATGAGCCATCACTGCGACTTTCCTGCTCAAAGCATCCGCAACTACATTAGCTTTACCCGGGTGGTAGCTAATGTCACAATCGTAGTCTTTCACAAGCTCCAACCAACGTCTCTGACGCATGTTCAGCTCCTTCTGCGTAAAGAAATACTTGAGGCTCTTATGGTCGGTAAAGATCTGGCACTTCTCTCCATACAGATAGTGCCTCCAAATCTTCAAAGCAAAAACTACGGCCGCTAACTCCAGATCATGGGTAGGGTAATTCTTCTCGTGGATTTTCAGCTGTCGAGAAGCATACGCTATCACTCTCCCATGCTGCATCAAAACTGCACCTAAACCAAGCTTCGAAGCATCGGTATAAAGGACAAACTCACCAGATCCTGACGGTACAGCCAAAACGGGTGCTGAGATAAGAGCTTGCTTCAAAGTATCGAAGCTCTTCTGACACTCCTCGCTCCACACAAACTTCACATTTTTCTTGGTCAGTGCTGTGAGTGGAACGGCAATGGATGAGAATCCCTGAATGAATTACCTGTAATATCCTGCTAGCCCAAGGAAACTGCGGATCTCGGATGCATTCTGAGGCACAACCCAATCTCTGACTGCTGCAACTTTCGCCGGGTCTACCTCAATGCCACTGCTAGAAACAATGTGGCCCAAGAACGCCACCTTCTCTAACCAGAATTCGCACTTACTGAACTTTGCGAATAGTTTATGTTTCTGCAATGTCTGCAACACTACGGTCAGATGCCTGCTGTGCTCCTCCCGATTCTTGGAGTAGACGAGAATGTCATCTATGAACACTATCACAAACTGGTCGAGGTACGGCTGAAATACGCGATTCATTAGATCCATGAAGATTGCTGGCGCATTCGTCAGACCGAACGGCATCACTAGGAACTCGTAGTGGCCATAACGAGTCCTGAAAGCTGTCTTCGAGACATCAGCATCTCTCACCCTCAACTGGTGATAACCGGAACGCAGATCTATCTTGGAGAAAATCGAAGCTCCCTGCAACTGGTCAAACAGATCCTCAATCCTCGGCAGTGGGTATTTATTCTTCACTGTAACCCTGTTCAACTCCCGGTAGTCAATGCAAAGCCTCATCGAGCCATCCTTCTTTTTCACGAATAAGACCGGCGCGCCCCATGGAGAAAAGCTCGGGCGAATGAACTCCTTGTCGAGAAGTTCCTTGATCTGCTTCTTAAGCTCTGCCATCTCTGTCGGTGCTAGTCGGTACGGTGCTTTGGATATCGGAGCCGTTCCTGGCATAAGCTCAACGGAAAACTCCACCTCTCTCTCTGGTGGCATACCAGAGACGTCTTCGGGAAAAACGTCTAAGAAATCTCTAACAATCGGAACATCTGAGGCTGACTGGCTGGGTTCATCGGGGACAGATAAAAAGGTTGCTAGAAATGCCCGACACCCTCTATGCATGAGCTTCCTAGCCTGAACATAAGGAATAATGCGCGGTAAGGAAAAGTACCTGTCCGGCTCAAATAAGAACTGCTCCATTCCAGGCGGTCGGACAAGAACGGATCTCCGCTGGAAGTCTATCAACACTCTGTTCCTCAATAGCCAGTCCATCCCTAGGATGATGTCAAATTCCGGCATCGGTAGCACAATCAGATCCGCATAAACAAGATTACCGTGCAACTCAAGGTCTATATCTCGGATAACATTGGTAGCTGCCATCTCCTCTCCTGACGGCAACACTACTGAAAAGGCTGTATCTAGCCCAATGGTCTGGATCTTGAGAAAGTTTGCAAAGACCTCCGAAATAAATGAGTGAGTGGCCCCTGAATCTATCAAGGCCTTGGTAGCGGAACCAGATATAAAAATTCTCCCTGAAAGAGCGGAGCTCTAAGTTGAATCCCACTACAAGATCTAAACTTATAGAGATGCAAAGGTCTAGGTTCCTCTAGCTTAATTTCCCCGAAATAAATCTGAGTAGAGCATGCAATCCTATAACAGTTCTAAGTTCAAAATCTAAATCCCGAATCCCAACATGCGGAACTTCAAAGAATAACTTAAAGTTTAAAGGTACCTGTCAACAACATAGTCTCCGGGTTGGCTTCCGCGGCATGGAGAGCAAAAACTCTGCCTTGGGTAGGCAGATTCCTCTGAGGGCACTGCAGCAACATGTGGTCTGGACTGCCACACTTAAAACACTTTCCTGAGCCAGCCATACATGCTCCAGGATGGCGACGTGAGCACCTGGGACAGACTGGGTGCTCCTGAGTCCTCGGGGCTGGGCGTCCCCGCTGCTGCTGCTGCTGCTGCTGCTGGCCTCTGTTCCTGGGCGGTCCATGAAAAGACCTCTTATTCTGCTGCTGATGCTGAAGAGGAGGAGGGCGGTGCGGTGCCTGGACTGGGCGCTTGCCCTGGCGATCCCTCTCGATATCCCGCAGATCCTGTTCTGCGGCTAAGGCCTTGGAGACGGCAACCTCATAAGTAGCAGGGTCAGATACCCTAACATCCCGGCGCAAGATCGGCCGTAAACCCACCAGGAAGTGCATCAGCTTGGCTCTGGCATCATTCGCTATCAGGGGCACAAAGTGACAGCCCCTCTCGAACTTACGGATAAACTCCGTAACCGACATATCCCCCTGTCTCAGGCTCATGAACTCGGTGGTCAGCCTGGTGCGAACCTCCTCGGCAAAATACTTGGAGTAGAAAACCCCCGTAAAGCGGGTCCAAGAAAGTGTAGCCAATGTCAGGGCTACCGAAGCTCCTTCCCACCACAAGCGGGCGTCTCCAGTGAACAAGTAGGTGGCACATCGGACTCGGTCTGCGTCCCCCAGCTCCATAAAATCGAAGATAACCTCGAGGGATTTGATCCATCCCTCGGCAACCATGGGGTCAGATGCCCCAGAGAATTCCTTTGGGCGCATCTTCATGAATCGCTCATACACTGCCTCGGGCCCTGTCGGCCTGGCTGCGGCATTGCCCCCCGCAAACTGTGCGAAGAACTGTGTCATCCCAGCTAACATCTGGGCACTCATGTCCGGTGGGGGCGGTGGAGGAGGTGGTAGGTCCCCCTCCGGTCTATGCTCCTCTCTGTCCTCTCGGCGAGGCTCCACCTCTCTGTTGCGCTCTAAGATGCGTCTAGGGGGCATACTGTTCCAACATAACCCATACGTAACTAACATGCATAATTCCATACTTTATTTTAAATGAACTCTGAAATACTGAAAATCTGGAAGCATGCTGACAAAATAATTCATGCTATAACTGAAATGCTGAACAAAATGCTGAACTGAAAAACTTACAGACCAAAGGCGTGGCTTCGTGAGCTTCTCGCGGTCAGTAGTAGTGAAACCCTATGCAGAACCTCGCTCTGATACCACTTGTAACGCCCCAGATTCGACGACTGTCCTCACTGTACCACGACGAGTCTTTCCAGCGTGCTTATGTCCTCACTCACACGCACCCTGGGAAACTTCCCAGGAGGTCACCCATCCCAAAATTGCCCCAAGTCAAGCACGCTTAACTTTGGAGTTCTTATGTGATGAGCTACCGAAAAGAAGATGCACCTTCGTGATATGAGTAGTACAAATCAAATCTTTTAAGCCCTCTTCAACTGTACAGTCCATTACATTGAACAGTCTCGGAATCCCTCTCATTCCCGTGTGGGTTCGGTTCATTCATGTTCCCTTCACCTAGAAGCCTGCCAGGAGCCGCTCATTGTCCGTGCAACTACTGATGGCACCGGCGATCACCCCCCGCCCTCTTCGGCCCCGGGCCTCACATGCCCACCAGCTTCCGCTTGGTTCGTCCCCGAACCACACCGTACTAAGAGAGGTCGGCTCTGATACCAACTGTGAAGGCCCTCGAACTACTTGCTTGAAAATTTGCGGAAAATTAAAAATTTTCTTTTTAAAAGAACTTAAATGGCCTCATTCATAAAATCACTGGTGAATCAAGTTCAATATTTCAAAATATTGCAGCGGAAGAAAATCAAAGTTTTGCCAACAACAACGATTTAAAAATATCCAACAACTGATAAAAATTGTTTGCGAATAAAATAACAACTGCTGCTCTGAGGTCCTCGGGTGCCACTACTGCCGACCCAAGCTGGCTCACTGGTCCCCGCCCTCGGCCCTGGCCTCATCAGTACCTACAACAATCAAGTCTAGTGAGCCTAAAGACTCAGCATGCATAAATCGCAGGTAACGAGTAAAAATCTGAATTTAAAATATGCATGAGATAAAATATCCTGTCCTGAGGCATACTGAAAATAATCTGTACTGAGCAATTATAATACGTGCATAACTGAACTGGAAATCACTGTAAAAATATTTGCTCCTTGGAGCCTGTACTGAAATATCTGATAAAATTTTCTGTTGAGATTATGTTTTACGCCTGTGGCCACTGCACTAAGCTGAACTGATCGGTAACTGGCTACCGGGGAGGCTGAAACTGATCTGAGCTGGCCGGTCACTGGCGACCGGGTGGTACCATACTGAACTGATCGGTCACTGGCGACCGTATAAAAATAACACTCCCACATAGTGAATGAACCACAAGCCATATCGCATAAATCTCAAAAATAATCATTTTCTATTTAATGCACGTAAAATAATTAACTGGCGTAATGAAAATTCCTGTAATTTTACCAACTGGATTGGATTGGATCGTTCCCAGGCTCGCTGCAACCTAACTGTGCCATGAAAAATATGCAATAGCTTAAACTTGACCAACTATGCAATTTACGTTCAAAAGATGCGACTATGACGCCTAATGACTTCGCATTTAATCATGACTCCGAGCCAACCTGAACCGACACTGAACCGACGTATAGTCATGATTAAAATACGCTGAAAAATCATAAAATAATGCTCCTAAAATGATAGGGTCGAAATCTAGGTGAAATGGAGGCCAAAACACGAAACGCTCTTTCGAGAGTCAATTTGGCACATTGCACCGTAAATTCTCGTACGACCTCAAAAATGATCCAAATGACGAACGGTCAAAAACATGACCTTCCCAACTCAATGAGGCACTGTCCAGTCCAAGGCCATGGGCTAAAAGCCAACCAAGAACTCAAACGACGCTTCTGAACAGCAGCATACTTGCTGTCAAAAATACAGCAGCTGCGCACTTGTTTTTCCTTGTGTCGTTTTCGAGGCTACCGGCCATTGGGGCGTGAACCACCGACCAGAGACTCTTACCAACATCCCAAGGAATGATTTGAACCATGGCTAAGGGCCCTAGGCCAGCCACAATCCGCATCACACCAAATCTTAACCGAAGGGTCCAACCGAGAGCAACGTGCATGCGTGTGTAGTGTTTATGCTATGATCGATGTCTTGCGTCGTTCCAGTGGCCATTTGATTGACCATGGCACGATCTAGACATCTAGGAGCATGATATGAACCGTGGCTAAGGGCCATAGGCCAACCAAGATCCACACCAAGCCACAAAAGAAACGAACCATATGCTGAAAAATGGAAGGGCCGAATGGGGAAAGGGGCTGTTCTTGTTGATTATTTAAAAACCGATGAGCCATGGACCAAGCCACCAAAAGGGAAACTTAGTCACGTCTTAGACATGCTAGGGAAGTGATCCAACCATGGCTAAAGGCCCTTGGGGCAGCCAAGATCAGATCCACAACCCTTGACACAAAACTGAAATTTCGAATCACATTTCTGCACTTATGGGGAACTTGCTGTCATTCTGAATTTCCAGCAAGCATGGGGCTGGTTTGAATGGACCAACATGGTCCTAATGCATCCTACTACATGTATACAAGCCGCCTTGGGAGCCTGGAGTCGATCCAATACCTGAAACCATCAAAACTCAGAAAAACGTGAAGCTTGCCAATAAATTCGAAAATTCTGCATGTGAGGTTTCAAAATGTTTTGACATGGATCTCGATTTTTGCTTGCTAAAACATGATCATGTACTGAAAAATAAATGATAATATTACTTGATTGAGGTTTGAAAGAAATCTAGACATGCCTGGTTTCGTTTTGAAAGAAAACGAACGAAACAACGACGACGCGGCACGGAGGAGGTGGAGCGCTTCTCTTGCTCTTTCTAGTTCTCGATTTTTTTCTTGCCTTCCCTCTAGCTAAGACTCACGATTTTTACACTGAAAATGGATCTGAATGGTGAGGTATTTCGGTGGAGAGGGAGAGGGATTGAGTGGTTATGAAGGTGAGGAGAAAGGTGCACAAAAATAGGATCATATCAAGACCAAGTCCACTCCCCTTTTGAATTTGAATTTTGAATTGATATCAAATGAGTTGGTGGATGCTTCTAGGAGGTGGTGGCCGAAATTTGCATGATAAAATAAAGGAAAATGTTGATTATCTAGTCAACTAATAATCCTTGAAAGCCTTACTAATCCTTTAAATAATTTAGTGAGCTAACCCCTTAATTTAATAACTTAAATGAGTTCATTTCTTAATCACCTCAAATAATTAAATTAAATCTTCAAACCTTCCTTTCTAACTTAAATGAACTTAGTTACTAGCTAAATTAACTTCTGGAAATATTTCTCGAATCTTAAATTCTATCTCAAAACTCCAACTCCGGTCCGGCCTCACTGAAATAACTGAAATGCTAAAAATCAAACTGCTGAACTGAAATAATAAATAATTAACTTCAAACAAATGCATTTAAAATAATCATGCAATGAAGTCAATTAAATTTAAAAATCTAGAATTATGCATGGCTTATACGTCTACTGATTTACGGGTTCTACAGTGACTCGTATTCTTGATCGTATTGTGCGATGGATCCATCTAGAGAAAACCACAGTACTGGGCGGCGGGGACACCAGCAACACTCTCACCGGTCAACTGGGCCTTGGCCTACGTATTAACATATTCGTATTCGTATCACGTATTCGTATTCGTATCCGTATCCAAGGAAACACGATCGTCGGGCTCCCACTGTGAACATAACCCTCACGATATTTCCAACTTATTCAGTAGTCACAATCCCTTCACATCCTTCAACATGTCGTATTTCCATCACTTATAAAAATATGCATATAATGTCATTTTTATTTTGAAACCAAGCATGCAACATATCTTTGAAATGACCAATTTAACACTTAATAATTCATGGACATTCAAAAATCATATTTCAACATATAAAAATTCATAAACATGTTACATAATCATATTAACATATAAAAGAGCAAATAAGGAACTGCCATGACATTTACTAATTTCTAGGTGTAAAATGACCGTTTTAACCCTGGACGTAAAATTTCACGTTTTTGACATTTTCTTAATTTCATTAACTCTAACATGTCCCAAATACTTATTTAATCCTAAATGAATTTTCTCATATTTTTATTTAGCTTAAAACGAGGACTTTTAAATAAATCTTTAAATGTGACGTATTAATGCATTTTAATCTCGAATTAAACCAACCCTTAATATAAAATTCCCAAATTAAAAACTTAGGCTTCTAATAATTATTTAAGCTTAACCCTAATTTTTCATAATTTTATAAATCTTAAAACTAGGCTTTTCAATTAACTCGTTAATTGACGTTTCGTGCGGCAATTAAATTCCGAATAAATCCAAAACTCGTTATTTTGATCCCAAATTTTAAACATAGCATTTTTAAGATTTATTCTACCCTTTCAAGTCATGAGACACACCCGTGGAACCATGGATTTAATTTTTAGTTCTTAAATCTCGTTTTTGATCCTTAACCGAACACACCGAGCCATCTCCTAATTTACTCGAGCCGCGCCCGAGCCGCCTTGAACCAAAACCTAGCCAACCCATCTAGGGACTCTACTGTCCAAGCCCAGCCCGAAAAACAATCTCTGGCCCGACCAAAAGCTTGCTGGAAACTCACCCAATTTACATGCATGTGTACGTGTGTAGTGTTTTGGCACAATAGGACTCCTTCTCCTTCTAGGACACTACCAGCTGTTAAACACTTGACCCAACCTGACCCTAACCTTCCCTAGACCCCGACTAGACCACGCCCAGACCGACCCAAACCCCTGGACGCGAGCAGCCTCCAACTGAAGAACACAGCAGCATCCTCGTATAACCTGCTGTCCATGCTTTCATCATGTTCTTTCTCGACCAGCAACCAGCCAGGCCGCACCAGCCCCTGCCCAGACCTCTGTGCACCCTCTTAGGACCCTAAGGACCTAGCCCAGCCCAGCCCCAAGCCCCCTGGCCGAGCCTATTTCTTCCCTGAACCAGCTAACACCTGCGCTACTCCCCTTTCTAACTCTTGGGTGGAGTCCTTCCCAACAAGGACTCTTCCCAGCCCACTTAGCTCGAACCCTAGCATGATTAAGACCCTACCCTTGACTCCCCCTTGGTCTTAGCTCGGTCCTGGTCCCAACCAAACCCAAGCTAAGCACCCAACTCGTGAAAACCGAACCATAAGATCATCCCATGACAGATTTGGTTCCAGCTTGGCGTGTTCTGTTTCATGCAGGATTTGTGGCTGGTTCTAGGACTCTAAATTCATGAAAACAATGCTTGAACATAACCTATATCATGGCAGCCCTTTTACACACATAAAAACATGATTTTTGGAATTAAAAACACAAGTTTAAAGCATGTATACACATAGTTAGGAAAATAGAACTTGTGTGACATGTTTTCATGTAAATTCATAAACAATTACATAATATGGTGTGATGATAAGTAAAAGGAGAATATGGCGTTCCTTTGCGTTTTAAACGCACGAAAAACCGTTGACGACGAAGAACGGATCGAAACCTTGGCTTAAAGTCCCTTGAACCCTTCGAATTGCTCTTCAAAATTTTGTGTGAAGTGTCGTGTGTGTGGTGTGTCAAGGTGGAGAGAGTTTTCAGAATTTAAAATTGTGTGGCCGTGAGGTTGTGTGAAGGGTTTGGGAGAAATACATTTTAAATACTAATTAATTCACTAAATAAGGCTTAGGCCTAATAAGTCAACAATTAAGGCCCATTAGTTTTAATTAGAATTTAATAAAATATTATCAAAGTTTTTGTTTAAATAAATTTGTAAATTTAATAGCCGGGTTACCAAAAAGTTCGAGATTTAGTTGAAAAACCAACACCGATAAAATTTACGTCCCGACGTATAAAATCACCTCAAAACCCCTTATTTTCAAAAATATGAAAAACCATCAACCATATTTTAAATAATTAAAAATAATTATTTAATAAAAACATTTTCAATTTTTCAACCCTCGGTCTCCGTTCCTCGATCGCAACTCGAATAACCTTTAAAAATTACATTTTAATGCAATCATGTAGAAAAATATATTTTAAACATGCAAATATGCACAACATAATTAATTTAATGCAATTAAAACAATTAATTAAAATACAAGAAAATTTAATAAATCATATGCATGTGGTTCGCGTGGACCTTTAAATTTTCGGGGCGTTACAAGTTGATAGAGCATAATGATAACATTCAAATACCAGTTGACGAAGCACCAACTGAGACTGAAAACTGTGTTCAGTTACCAACTGAAGAAATTACTGATGCAACAAATACTAACTGAACTGGTAATAGGAAATCCATCGGATCCAGTAAGAACTCGCAATCAAATGCTAAATTTATTTATCTATTCAGCTTTTGTTTCACAACTAGAACTGAAGAAAACAGATGAAGCTCTTGCTGATCCTAACTGGGTAAATGCAATGCAAGAAGAGCTAAATCAGTTCACTTATAACAATGTCTGGAACTTAGTTCCAAGACCAATTTCAAAAACCATTATAGGTACAAAATGGGTATACAGAAATAAACTAAACGAGGATGGTTCAGTTGTGCGCAATAAAGCAAGACTCGTAGCACAAGGATATAGGCAAGAGGAAGGAATTGATTACGATGAAACATATGCACCAGTTGCAAGACTGGAGGCAATCAGAATATTCCTTGCCTATGCTTCATTCAAGAACTTCAAAGTCTACCAAATGGATGTAAAGAGTGCATTCCTGAACGGTCAAATACAAGAGGAAGTATATGTTGAACAACCCCTAGGTTTTGTAAATCACAACTTTCCCGATCATGTATATCATTTGAACAAAGCCTTATATGGTCTTAAACAAGCTCCTAGAGCTTGGTACGAAACTCTTTCAAAATTTCTAACTGATCATGATTTTTCTGTTGGATCAGTTGATAAGACCTTGTTCAAATTTGCTAAGAATGATCACATTTTATTAGTTTAAATTTATGTTGATGCTATCATATTTGGGTCAACTAATCCCAAATTATGCGAAAAGTTTGCTAAGCTAATGCAGGATAAGTTTGAAATGAGCATGATGGGTGAACTGACATTCTTTCTTGGACTGCAAGTGAACCAACTGGAGACTGGTATATTCATCAGTCAAACTAAGTATACAAAGGAGCTGCTGAAGAAATTTGGCATGGAATCATGTTCAGCTGCAAATACTCCCATGAGCTCATCAGTAAAATTGGACACTGGTCAAGGGGGAATATCAGTTGAGGCGACATTATATCGAGGTTTAATAGGTTCATTGTTGTATTTAACTGCCAGTCATCCTGATATTGTATTTGTTGTTTGTATGTGTGCTAGATTTCATGCAAATCCTACGCAATCACATTTCTCAGCTGCTAAAAGAATTTTGAAATATCTTAAGGGTACACAAAATGTTGGGTTATGGTATTCTAAAGACTCTACTTTCAATTTAGTTGGATATTCAGATACAGATTATGCAGGATGTAAGCTTGATCATAAAAGTACAAGTGGATCTTGTCAGTTTCTAGGAGACAGACTAATCTCTTGGTTCAGCAAAAAGCAGACATCCATAGCTACCTCAACAACTGAAGCAGAATACCTTGCTGCTGGTAGTTGTTGTGCACAACTGATCTGGATCCAGCAACAACTGAGAGATTATGGAGTAATTACAAATGAATCGCCCATATTTTGTGACAATACGAGCACAATTCCCATCACCTATAATCCAGTTCTTCACTCAAAGACCAAGCATATAGATGTCAGGCACCACTTCATTAGAGATCATGCTTTGAAGAAAGACATTAGCCTGGAGTATATTTCAACTGAGCAACAAGCAGCTGACATCTTCACCAAACCATTACCCGAGACTAAGTTTTCTTACTTTCGCAATATTCTTGGTTTAATTGACTTGTCTTAAAATTATTATTGATGCTGTTTTACTAATAAAATTATTTGCAGAAAATAAGAACACAACAACAAATTGGAAATGATACTTTATTAAGAATAAAATCGAATCCATCTTACAGAAGATAACTTAGAACCAACTGAATCTTGCCATTCTGTAATCCAATTATTCAACTCATAAATTCTGATTCTAGAAAATGATTCAGTTGTAGAAATCTTCTCAATCACATGCCATTCCTTCCATAGCATTGCTTGTAACAGAACATTGTCATCAACCAGGTATGTAACATGCCTGACTTCAAAACGATCAATGTATTTTCTTGCTGTTGCTGCTTGAGCACGAGAAGGAGCAGCACCACTACTACTTATCCTCTGCAAATCATGAATTTTGAACCATGTTGACATCACTTTCGTCAAGACATATTCCTCCATCGTTTTCTTCAACTCTTCTAAATAAGGACTTAATTGTTAAGTAACTTGAATATGCGTACTGCTGCATGCATCAGAATTACATGAATCCGACATATTGAACTGTTATTGTCTCACATTTTATCTCTCTCGTCTTGTTTATGGACAGATGACATTAAATGTTGAAGAAAACGAAGAGTCTCAAGTCAACAGAAGCGTTTTTCTCATTTACCCAGGCTTCTTATTTATCAGTTGTTCATTATCAACTGATATCAGTTTGTCATTTATTACTTAATGCTTAACTGATTTCAGTTCATAGTCAACTTATATAAGTTAGTCTTTCATCAGTTCATCTGCTTAAGTTCGCAATTCATATATAACAACTGATGAAATTTATCATTTGCAGGAAAGAGAAAAACAAAATTAAGCTTATATAAATACATCATTCAACCATAAACGTTTGCACGGATTACATCATCATATTTTTCTTCTACAACAATTATCTACATTTTCAACCAAGTGGATAAAGGTGCGGTAGATGTCTTGACAAAGCTCTGAGAAACAGCTATGCGCTTAAGGATTTTCAGTTCCTTTCGAATCATTAGCTGATAGATATGACCATCCTTAAAGATGTCCACCCACATAGCTATGTTCAAGTGCTCCCGCACTCTTTTCAACTCTGCCACCAGTTCGGGAGTAGTAGCCTCTCCAGTATTATACAGGAACTCAAGCTTCTGTAACTTTTCTCAGTAGTGAAGACTCTTATAGAAGACTTCATCTTCAATAACAGCCTTCCTGGTCTCCAGAGCAAACGGCGAAGCACTCGAGCTACTCGTATCTGCCATTCTTTTTGTCTTGAATATCTTCACCAATATGACTGAAACTAACCGTGTTACTTTTATTTATAGACGAAAATCATGGAAGCTGAAGGGCCGTCAACGTTTCAGCAAACAATAATCTTTCTGACCTTTAAATTTATTATTCTATGCACCGATTAAGGGGGAATAATGCATTCAAGAGGTTAACTGAGAAGACAAATGTTAGTAAACTCTCAACTGAAAGGACACAGTCTTACAACTGATCGTTCAGTTGGGTATTTCACTAATCTTCTCATATAAGTTAACTAATTAACCATATTATATTCCAAATCTAGTGACGTGACTGTCCACTATCTAATGATGAATCTTATTTTAAAAACGTAGATGCATTTGAACCGTCCAAATTGTACACACGCTTACAGCACACGTACACACGTTTTTATTCAAAATTTTGATGGACTGACATGTGTCCAGAATTTAAACAGTCACATACATATAAATAATTTCCCGCTTCAATTAAGTTTTCTTTCTTACGCGCACATAATCTCACAGAGCAAACTCATATACTCAGAGCTTGAATTTCGCAAAATCTCAGGTTTCCTTACTCTCAGCAATGGAAAATCAGATCCCTCCTCATATATTGAATGCTATGGCTATCAACTTTGAATCAGCTTTATCAGTCGAAGAAGTCAATGTGAAAAATGTATTTCTGAAGCTTGAATCAACTGGGTTGAGGATATTCTTGGGGCAATACTCGCAGGAGATTTACCCAAAAGAACTCCAGGACCTCTACTCAAATGGATATATCAACGCTGATGGAAGCATCATTTCCACTATTAATGGTCATTCTGTGACCATTTCTGAATATTCTTTCGGAGAAATCTTTTCATTACCTCTTGATGGACTAGTACACCTTGCTGATGTTAAAGCATCAGATATTGAAGAAATGCAAACTGCACTCTCTGCTGATGGACGGAAAATCAAAGTTTTTGATCCTAGAAGGAACTGAAGCATGAGGTTCAGTTGATGGCTGATATCGTAGCCAAAGGGCTATTGGCTAAGGCAGGATCGTATGCCGCCCTGACTTTGGAAAAGTTTCAAGCTATTACGGTTGTTATGGCTGGATTCAACTGGAAGCAACTTATTTTCAGTATCTTGAAGAATATGTTTTCCTCCACCAAGCAATCCTAAGGATTTGCAGTGCCGCTGAGCTATTTGATGAAAGTCAAAGGGTTGGTGGCTGATGATTTGGACCGATTATCTAAATTCAAAATTTTCAATGGGAAGAATGTTCTGCCACCCAAGACTAAGTTAGATATCTCTCCTGATCAGTTCGTGAAGATCAAAAAGGAGATTGGAACGCAACAGGCTGCTCCAAAATAAGTTAAACAGACCAACACATTGGCTCAACTGAAGACAGTTAAAAGAAAACTGATTATCAGTGAATCCGATTCCGAGAAGACGCCCTCTCCAAAAGTTGCCAAGAAACCACGAACACAAAGGACATAATTACCAACCACAGTAGAATCTATTCCTACTGAAAGGATGAAATCTTCGGATGCTCAACAGCCTATCAAAGCAGTTCCTCTTAAGATCATCCCACCAGAAATCTCAGCTGGTGCAACAAAGAAAACAGTTAGGATCAAAGCTCCTCTAATCCATATCAATCGTCCTACTGTTCTAGCACCTGCCAGACCCAAAGGTATAAAGATTATAGAACTGGTGGATACTACTCGTACTGGATTGGAAATTCCACACATCCTCAGTACTGAAAAAGGCAAGGGCAAATTGATTGAAGAGCCCTGGCCATCAAAATCCATTCAAACTCAAATTGACATTGTTTGGGAACAGGTTAATAATTTTGCAGCATCAAAACTTCAATCCTATGATGCCTGGACCGCTTACAGAACTCAGATTTTTGCTAAGCAGCTGAAAAAGAAATCCCAGCTGAACAAGTTTATCAAACTGGAAGCAATTTTCCTCAAGATGGTCAAAGTTGCCACAATTGTTCAGGCTTTGGAGAGGAAAACCTATTTTTTTGACAAAATTCGAGCTAACAAACTATCTCAACTGCTTGAGAAATTGAAGGCAAACTACATTCCCACCAATCCAACTGCTTATAATGATCGAACTGTGATCACTCAGCTAGATACAGATCTTACTAGCTTGCAAGCTCAGATAAAAGTGTGGGAAATGGATCAGGAGTTAGTTCTTCCTGAGGAAGCCTCTGAAGAAGAAGAAGAACCCTCCTCTCAGCAGAAAGAGCCACCCTCAGAACAAACTATTGTTACAACTGAAGAAACAGTTCAGGATGTGCCACAATCATCTGCTGTGGAACATCAGCTGTACTCTGAAGCCGAGTTGAATTTTGCCAACATTGATGAAATTATTCAAGCATTGTTGACAGAATCTGTTATTAATGAACCTTTATCAATTGATCACTCCGCTGATCAAGCAGCTGAAGAGAATACCATCTTAACTGAAGAGCCAGTTAAGGCCGCCATTTCTGAACCAAATGATTCAAGAATGATGTCTGCTCCATCACCAGATCACCAAATTGCTGAGAATCTGGAGGCTCTGTTTCCCACTTCTGACAATCCTACAACTAAAGACTCAGCTCGAATCTCAAATGACTATCCAGCAGAAGCATCTGTTCATGACTCACTAGCTGAAGATCCTGCAAACTCTCACATTCAGCAGGAAAGCTCAAATGCTGAACAACATCAGTCTTCACCTCATCTGGTCCAAGTGGCAGTAACTGAAACAGATGTTCCAGAACCGAATATTGCTGAAACAATGATATCTGAAAGAACCATGGTGGTTTTTGATCAAGTCTCACAGGAAGCTGGAGCGTCGGATCAGCCAAATCTTAACTCCGCCAAAGATCTTGATTTTGTTCTTGCAGAAATTCAGGAAATTCAGCATGATATGCATAGAGTAATTAATGATCTGTACAAGATTCAGCATACTCAATTAGAACATTCTCTGAAGCTAGAACATTCTGAGGCATTCAACTCAGAGAAACTGAAAGCAATTCAAGAAGCCTTAAACTCCCAGTTTCAATCAATGGAAGCAATTAAGAAGAACAAAGGTTTAGCTAAGAGTCCCTCCATCACTCAAGACGTTATCAGCAAACGAGTTAAGCGAGTGGAAAATTCTGTTTCTAATAAAATGGAATTATTGCAGACTCTTTTACAATCTGCTGTCTCAAGTATCTCCTCAGATGTCAAAATTCTTTCCACTGACATTCAAAGATTATCTGAAAAGATGGATTTGTTTGACAAAAAGGGGAAAGAAATCAAAGAGCATCTTGAGAAACAGCAGAAGAAACCATCTTGTTAAAAAGCAGTTAATCAGATTATTAGATTCAGCTGTTATTGAATCAAGACCTCTATCAATACAAGAAATTCAGATCTTATTTTATCCACATAAGTTCAGAAGTTCAGTTATTATTGTAGTCCAATATTCAGTTGATCAATCTCTTATTTTATCTACAATAAGTTCAGACGTTCAGTTATTATTTATCTAGTTTTGTCAAACAGTTCAGACGTTCAGTTATTATTTATCTAGTTTTGTCAAACACAATAAAGGGGGAAATTGTTGGAAACTAAATTCCGGCGTTTGACAAAATATGAACCAACTGATACGCGCGATTATATTCAGCAACTGGACTTAACAACTGAAATCAGCTGATCTAATAAAGAAAACCGATCAGTTGGAAACCGATCAGTTGATACATTCAGCCGTATGCTTTTAAGCTAAGCATCCTTCAACTGAACATGTCTCGGAAAAGAACACTCAACCGACAAAGAGACATAGAAGACTGCAACTGAATATGAAACGCCGCACTACAATCAATACAGCTTAGAACAACGCATTTCGGCTAAAGCGGTTAAGACGCCGCATTACAATAAATGAAGCAAACAATGCCCAAGAAATAATGAAGTGGCAATCAACGGATACAAAGATTCAAATATATCTCAAGTTACCGTTGGAAGTGAAGCTTATAAATATGACAGAAGAACAGCTGAATAAAAAAGAGAGATCACTCCACTCAAAGTTTGCTGTTACTCTGCCAAAATCCTAGCTCACTCTTACTTGGTTTATTCGTAGCAGTCAAGGCTACAATTTGAGCTCACTAGCACTTTGTAATATTCTTTAAATTCGATAGTGCTAAGATCAGTTACGCACTGAGAACATTTTGTAATATTAAGAGTTTCAGTTTTTGGTAGTGATAAGTCCAAACTGAAGTGGGTCAGTACAAATCTTGTATTCGATCAAAGTCTTTTCTATCCTTGAGATAGAAGGGGTGACGTAGGAGTAATTGAAATCTCCGAACATCCAGAAACAATCCTTGTGTATTTTATTTTCGTATTCTATCTTTCAGTCAGTTTCTTTCCGCAACTACTTTAGTTTAACTGATTGTCATTGACCAACAAGATTCCGAGAATCAGTTTGTCACCAAACTGAACTCAAAATTCGAAAAGATCAGTTTTAATTGTGATTGTTTATTCAACCCCCCCTTCTAAACACTCTTGATACGTTAATCGATCCTATCATTTTGAAAGTTTGTTAAAGAAATGCTTTGAAGATTAATTTCTATATGTATCATTGGAAATCGATCGACCCCCACTTGCTGAGTGTTTTCCAAAACACTCACCCCTTACAAATTTCAGATAAGAATGAAGAGAAACTAAACGAGGAGGAAAAGGAAGCGTTCTAGGGATGGTGATCGAACGACAAGCCCAAGAATTGAGATTTTTATACTTTTCTTCTATTTCGTTTCCGCAAACTCTGATGTAGTTTTTATTCTATTGTCAATGTAAAGACAATGTTATATGTAGAGCCCATATTCAGTACCAGTATAACCCAGGCTTTTATTTGATTGTTAAATCATTTATTTAAGTTTAAAAGGATTTTAGGGATGCATGATTTATTTAAATACATTATTTTAAATTATTTATGTTTATGTGATGGACGTTAAAACGTTTTCTAGAGTTTCATGTTTCAGGCGATTATTCGACGCGGGATCGAGGGAAAGAGACCGGTGACGATCTTGGCATATTTTTATGTGGTATTTTATTTTTAAGTTAAAGTTTGGGCATATTAATTAATTTAATAAGTTTCAGTATTTTAAAGCCTAAATTGTGTATTTAGTGAGTTTAGAATTTTTAAAACTTGTAAAGTTGGCTTTGTGCACTTTATTTTGTTAAAAAGGGGAATTTTATAAAATTAGTGTGTATTTATTTTAATTTAGGAGTTTTGTTAAATTGTGAGTTAACCTTTTAATTGGTATTTTTTTATTAGTTAAATTAGCACTAATTACTCCTAATTAAACACACACACGTGTTAATACTACACTCACACCACACACAAACTTTTTAACACACTAGAAAATGTTTTTCACACAACACACACATACACATCCATTCATTTCATATTTTTTAAAAGAACCCTAGGGTTCTAAGAGTTCTTGCAGCCGCCCGCTTCCTCTGATTATTTGCAGCGAGTTTTCGCCATTTTTGTTGCAAGAAAATCGTTCCACGATCATCCCGGATCAAGCCTCGCTCTGTATCCACTTCGGTATCACCGTATCGTGAGTTTTTCACATCAAAAGGCATGTATATTCTTTTTTTCCTGCGTCTATCTAGTCATATTATGTGTTGAGATGTTTTTATGCAAGAAAATATATGTGTGATGTGGAGAAGTTTGAGCAATCATGTTTTGATCACCTTTGAAACCATTTTTGGGATCTCAAATCTCATTTTTTTACTGATCTTTTAAATACTGCGATTTTTGGTCAAGATTTTGGGTAAACTTTCAACGTAAGAAACGTAGAAATTTTTGATACCTTCGATTTGATATAAAATTCAAAATATTTGGATAAATATTGAGTGAGATATGATCATTTTCGTGGGACTGCTCAAACAGCATTTTCTGAAAAATTATGTTATTGATGTGTTTTGAAGATTTATTGTTGCAGGCTTCGTTGGGAACGACGGGTGATCGTTGCTGCATTTAGGTATGTTTAGTATAATGTTGGGATGGTATTTGGTATGCCGGTTAGTGTCGATAGGCACTCGAATTCATTAGAAGTCGTAGGGAACGAGTTGGTGTAAATTTCCGCGTTTTTGAGTTGAATTGTGTCGTAGGTTGGATGTCGTTAATTGGGAGTGTTTGTATGGGTTTGGAATAAGGTAATAGCATCCTAGGATGGGTCTCGAGGTATCGATTCTTAGTCCATTCAGTTGAGTTGGGAGAAATAAGCACAATATAAAAATTTCCGCAGGTTGATTTTCATCCAAGGCTACACAGACCCGTACACGGACCCTTACACCGGGTCCGTGCCTTTGTTTCCTTTAAAGTGTCAAATTTGCGGTATACACAGATCCTTACACGGACCTAGGCACGGGGTTTGTGCCTTCCCTTTTCTTCACACGTATTTTACAGTACCTACACGGGCCCAGAGCCGGACCTGCGCACGGGGTCCGTGTACCTCCTGTTTGGGAATATTTAGGTTTCCCTTTGAGATTTTTTTTGAGGTTCGATGTCATGGGTTAGTACGATGATTTAATGAGGTCAAGTCCCGAGTGATCTAGAATGTCATAAGTTATTTTTGTACTTCGGTGTTGAGCACGAGTATCTACGTCTAAGTTATGAAAGTTAAGTGATTGTAATCATGTTTGTATGTGCAGAAGTGATCCCAAGCAAGATCCAACGAATCCCTCAACGCCAAGTAAGTATGTTCGACGTGCAAATGAGAAATGTTCTATTTTTGAGATATGCTAAATGTCTTGTAACCAATTTATGAATGTGTTTGGAAGTCGATGAACGTGGCCGAGGACTTCTCCACCCCGTTAAAGCATGAACGGGTTTAGATCATGATTGGAAATCGGTAAAGCATGACCAGGGACCAATCCACATGTTAAAGAATGAACGGGGATCTCATGTATGTGGCAGTGGATTTTTCCTGTAAGCCCAGTATTTTGCTTTAGTCTGATCAGGCGTATTTATGTATGGGTCACTTGCTTTGAAACATATCTCTACGCAAAATGATGAAGTTTAGGAATGTTCAAGTATGTACAAGTATGCAAGCATGTTTAAGAAAAGTCTTATGATGATGGCACGTCTATGTTAATGTATGTATGTACAAGTTTCAAGTATGTTACGTTCAAGCTTTAAGTACAAAAGTCCAAGTTTCAAGTACATACACTCTATTTTAAAGTTGCATGTGATTTTATTACGTATTACTCGTTACTTCCAGTTTATACATGTTGAGTTTTTAGACTCACTAGACTTGACCGATGCAGGTGATGAGGCATTTGAGGAGACGAGAGATGTGGACCAGTGAGTTGCTTGGGCTGGGCGGGAGGCTAAACCCAAGGACCGCCAAGTTGTAAGTTTTATGAAATGTTTAAAAGTACTCTAATTTATGTTAATCGTTATGAGATTTTAAGCAAATATCCTTGACAAACTTGACTTTGAGATCTTTTAATTATGCAACTACTTTGGGGATGGAAATTTTTTTTATCGAATATTGAAGGTTCACGATTCATTTACGAAAATTTATATTTTTCCGCAAATTTTAAGTAGTTAAAAGTACGGTATGTTACATTTTATTTATGAAAAAGACTGGTTATTTGGCATTTCGATACGAGGCTTAATTGTTTTCAAGTAATTTTTAAACAATGTCGGATGACACCGACGCTTCAACATGGGGCGTGAAAAATAGGAAGGGTTTAAGGGACGAGAAAAGAGTCATTAAGGGTTGAAACAAAGGCTGGATATTGTGCTTGGACGAGATAGGTGAGTCCTAAGGTTTCCTAGCCACACCCGACGGGAATATGGCGCGGTCAAGGGCTTGGCACTATGCATGGCTCGGCCGGGTTTGGGCTGGGGCTCGGTGTGAGTCACGGTTCAGGGATTGGGAGGGTCCTAGCAAGGGTGGGACCCGTGGTTTGTCGATAGGGTAGAGTCCATTATCGCATGGACCCTTCCCATACACATATGATCCAACCGCGATCGACTGCAGCGTATAGGGTTAAGGATTGGCTAGGGTGGTCTGGGCTATGTCTGAGGGTGGTAAATGAGGGTCAGCAGAGCTCGGGTTCGATAGTGGCTCGTGTAAAAGAGTCCTAGTTTCTGTAGACTCCTAGGCGTACAAGATAAGCCACGGCTCATGCTCGAGAATAAGATTCCTAGTTTTGGTAGACTCCTAGGCGTACAAGATTGACCATGGCTCATGCTGGAACCTGTGGCGTGGGCTAGTGACTGGTTAAATGGGCGAGGGCTGGTCCGTAGGGTCCCTCTTAGAGTAGGTGCACGTCGAGCCAAGTGTTGGTCGAGTGTTCACAATGAAACTCTATGTATAAAGAATCTTTATTTTAATAGTATTTGAAATTATTATTTTGGCACATCTTTATCTGTATACCCATGCTAGTTGCATAGATAAAGCCTTTGAATATACAAATAGTAGAAAGAATATGAGATGCTCATATGATGAGTATCATGAAACTCATATTTGGAATACTGCATATTCTAAACAGTTCCTAGTCGATTCAGCCGCCGCTAAGAAGGATATAGGCCGCTCGAGTTCGAGACTAGTATCCGCGATGTGAGTACCATGTTTCATTGGTAGGGGACATTGTGATGTCCGAGCATGCAGATAGGTGCTCCTGGTAGAGTACACTGAACAACCCTTCATAAAGGACTTTTCAAGTGGTTCTCACTTATCGAGTGGAAACGTCCTAGTTTATGGTTGTACACCATTAGTCCTTTTGACCCGGGACAACATTGAGACTCTATATGCTAGCATTACACTTTGACTTGTTTACCGACTCTCAAGGGGTCATCAGGTGGCAAGGTTGGATCTTTTGTCGAAACATATAGGAGTCGATGCATTGTAGTCGGGGATTCACCGCTTACCTTCGGGTATGGATATCCTATGTCTTCTCATGTATGTGTAGTATGAAATCTCTGATCAGAGTATGGTGATAATTATGAAAGGAGTTTCATAGATTACACAATCGATGCAACTACGACATGACACATAGTATCAATTCATTGACAACTCTCGATATACCAATGGTTGTCGAATCGGTCGGGATATATGAGTTGAAGGGACCGTACTGTACGCTAACCATAATTGAATAGTTCTTGCAGGCACTATCATTTGATACCTAGGGAATCATGTAAGCGATGCTGCTAGGCGTTTAACATGATTGGTTGGGTACTATCAAACTTGAGTTCTGACGTTCTTATTATCAAGGAGTTGATAAGTAAGAATGAAGCAATTGGGGTATGCTCAAATAAGAACATGTTTAGTCCGAATCACATGGAGATGTGAACACACGACTAGTTGTATTAATGAACCATTGAGGGTCGCACAAGTGCTAACTTTCTAGATCCCGTTGAGAAGTAAAATAGTTCAATGTGTTGAACGGCTTATAAAGGAGTTTATAAGTGTAAATAAAATAGAAGTATGACTTCTATAATGAGAATGTAACTTTTAATTTGAGGAAGTGTTCCTAAATTAAAAGTTGGCCAAACGAGTAATGTATTTGAAAATTGTGATTTTCATATACATTATTATGGACTAAATTAAATTAATTCAAGTGTTGAATTAATTAAACACTATTGGACCTAGTAGAGTCCAAATAATTAAATTGATTCAAGTGTTGGATTAATTAAACAACATTGGGCCTTGTAGAGCTCAATTAGAAATAATTATTAAACTAGTGGGCTCGAGTAAAATCAAGCAAGGTTTAATTGGTCTCAAATTTGTTTGAGACAATTAAATTAAAGTCCATGGGCCTTGTAATTGTTACAAGCCCAAATAGAATGTGCATGGGGAGGTGAAGAGTTGGGAGACAACTTTTTCAATGTTCAAGGCTTGGCATGCAACTTTTTGGCTTTAACTTTTTCCACAACCAAGAAAAACACTCCTACCTCTCTCCTCCCCTCACCATGGACGAAAATTCTTGCCCTATCCTCCTCCATTTTTTGCTTCTTCAATTGTTGTTAAAAGCACACACTTCTCAATGAAAAATGCTCTAATTTTTCTAGTGCAAAATTAGAGTGGTTCTAGCTTGTTGGTGGTGGACCTAATTTTGAAGGAAAGATTCAAGAACAAGGGGAAGCTTGTAGATTGTCATCCTTTGAAGAGCTTAGTTGTTTGACAACTAAGTTGGAGCCATCATCAATCTTTTAGGATTGATAGGTATATTTTCTAAACACACTATTAATGTCATATTTTGTGTTTTTGTATTTGCTACACACTAGTACTAGAGGTGCTCGAAATTTTATGCTAGAAAATATGATTTTCGAAAATTTTGTTGCTTCCGTTGCGAATTCGGGCACCTAAAATCGATCCCTTTCAAGTCGTATCAGAGCTAAGGGTACTAGTTTTTGTAGCATATACATAATATTATATTGAGGTCGATTTCTAACCGCATGAGATTAAATTTTTGCAACAAAATCAAGGCATATTTGGGCGATTTTTGGGTAGCATGTTGCTGCCCATTTCGGGCAGCGAGGGGCTGCCCCCGAACAGCCCCTTTGAAAAATAAAAAAAAAATATTTTTTGCATGTTGGCCGGAATCCGGCGACGGCGATGACGACTAGGGTTTTCAAAAGGTGTTTTGAAATATCAAAGTGTCATAGGCCTTGAGTTGTTGGGCCATTAGATGGCTAACATATTTGTAAATTTAAATGGGCCAAAATATTTTTGGTGAAAAATTAATTTTTTGGGCCCTTAAGTTTAAATTTACAAAAGTTGCAAATATTTTCTCATAAAATAAATAATTGAAGTTGGACTTTAATTATTTATAGTAAATGGTGATTTACAAGAAATTCGGTTATAAATAAATTAATTAGAAAGTAGACAAAGGAGTTTGTATACTTTGTTAATTTAGTTTATAATCGTGGCGGTTAGTGATTGGATCAAGATATATATTATTGGATCAATTAATTATTGTGATAATTAATTGATGGTGTATGATATGTGATATTATGCATGAAGGATGATCAAAAGCCCAAGCCCAATTTGCTAGGTGTATGCTAAGATATTTTGTGTTGAATGATTGTAATAATTATCAAATTTCAAGTGGGCTTGGTTTATGGCCCGTTCCCACTCCATGAGATGTATCCCTATTTGCCATGGATATTTATTTGTAAATATTATTTTAGTGGATGATCAAGATTGGAAGATGGTGGCCATGATGATTATGAAGATCGAAGACATGTAAATATTGGAAGCTAATGTAATAGTTGCATTTGCATCCCTTGCATTTCCCTAGGATTGGACATAGGCCCGTGTTTAGCTCACACGGGCCATTAGTTTTGGGGCGATTGATCATCCTTGTTTTGTTTACTGTTTATAATATATGCATGATATGTTATAAATAATGAGTATGTGCGTTATTATTATGATAATAACGAAGTTGCATGAATCCGGCAAACATACGATCAAACATGGCAAGCTTTTAAATAAAATTAATGATGATACCTTTCAAAATTAAAAACCCTCATTTTGAATAATATTCAAAATTAATATCAAGCCCGAAAAGAGGAATTATAAATTTGTTTATAATTTTCATGTCTTCCATCGGCAATGGGTGCATGATGAACGCTACCCATGCTCGGGGCTCGGCTCATATTATTGGGGGGCCCTGGGTGCCGGAAAGCTGTGACATCCATTGGCATGGTGATGTTAAGTACGTGGAACTCCCATTATTTCGGCTCATATTATTGAGGGAACTCATGGCGACCGTCCATTAAGGTTCAACATCGATGGGTAAGGCTTGACACGTGAAGATGAACGACGTCATATTATTGGGTCCTAATCAAACGTGAGACAAAAGTTTACGTAAAGGATTGCATGGAGATGCAATTGGAAACTACCTTTTAGGAATTGTGATTGGCTGATATTATTCGGGATCATAATTCGCTAATTGGACCTTGCGTACCTACTGAGGAAAGGAGTTTCCCGTTTTCACTAGAGGGTAGTGAAAGATGTCAAAACAGTGGGAGTAAAAATTTATGAACTAAAAGTCCATACTTCATATCTTACTAAATATTTTAAAATAGTCATTAACATTTATCTGTTTTACTTTTCAATACTTTTTGACAATGTCTTCGATTCGCAATCCGCTATCTGTAATACTCGACAAACACGTATTAACAGGACCTAATTACCTCAATTGGCTAAGAAATCTGAAAATCATCTTGAATTCGGAAAGGATAGCATATACACTTACTAAGTCGCCCCCTGTTGAGGCTCCGACTGACTGCACTCCTGAGGAATTGCAGACTTACAAGGAATGGTGTGACCATTACTTGAAAGCCAAGTGTCATATGCAGGCTTCTATGAAAGATGAGAAGTCGGTTCTTTATGTGGGCTCTTCATCTGGTACGAAGACTGGTCCACCTAGGGAAGGGAAAGAAACGTTCTTTCCAACGTCCCAAGAAGAACGTGCCCTTGAAGAGGCAAGCTCCGAATCCCGTTGTGGCAGCCACACCAGTAAAGGCTGACAAGGCTGTTGATGTTTGTCATCACTGCAAGAAGCCTGGACATTGGAGGCGTAATTGCAGGGAATATCTTGCCCAAAAGAGTTCTGGAAACGGTATGTTCTATATTGAAGTAAACATTTCGATTAACTCTACTTCTTGGGTATTGGATACCGGTTGTGACTCACATCTCTGTAATGAGTTACAAGTGATGGGAAGAAGTAGAAGGCTTAGGGAAGGTGAGACCTTCTTGAGGGTGGGCGATGGAGCAAGAGTTGCTGCCAAGGCCATAGGAGATGTTTACTTGCTTTTGGACAATGATTTTAAGTTAATTTTAAGAGATGTTTTATTTGTACTTGATTTGGTGAAAAACATTGTTTCCATTTCTATGCTAGATAATGATGGATATTCTTGTTTATTTAGCAAAGGTGTTGGCAACATTTACAAGAATGAATGTTTAAATAGTACTGGAGAACTTGAAAACGATCTCTATAACTTAAAATTGAAAGATATTCCACTAAACAATTTCCAATCTATAACAACAACAAACAAGCAAAAACAAGATACTCTAAATTCGGCACAATTATGGCATGCTCGATTAGGACATATTTCCTAAGAAGGATGAACAAGCTAGTGGGAGTGGGCATGTTTGATATGTCTGATATTAATGCTCTCACGACTTGTGAATCCTGTCTAAAAGGAAAGATGACCAAGACTCCCTTTAAGGGCCATGTGGAGCGAGCCAAAGGGTTATTGGATTTGATCCATACCGATGTGTGCGGTCCGCTTAGCATCACCACTAAGCATGGACATGCCTACTTCATCACCTTTACCGATGACTTTTCGAGGTATGGGTATGTGTATTTGATGAAATACAAATCTGAAGCCTTTGAAAGGTTCAAAGGATTCAGAAGTTAAGTAGAGAAATAGTTGGGACGAAGCATCAAGACACTTCGATCGGATCGAGGTGGTGAGTACTTGAGTGCCGAGTTCCAAGAGTATCTTAGGGAGAATGGGATTCTCTCGTAGTGGACTCCGCCCGCTACACCACAGTTGAATGGTGTTTCGGAGCGTCGTAACCGGACTTTGATGGACATGGTTCGGTCTATGATGGGGTTTACGGAGTTGCCGCCATCCTTTTGGGGATACGCGCTTGAGACAGCGGCACTTTTGTTGAACAATGTCCATTCAAAGGCAGTTGATAAGACACCATATGAGATATGGATGGGTAAGCCTCCCAAGTATTCTTATCTTAGAATATGGGGGTGCCCTGCTTATGTGAAGCAGGTAGTGGGAGATAAATTGGATAGTCGATCCATTTTATGTTACTTTGTGGGATATCCAAAGAATTCGGTTGGATACTACTTCTATCATCCCCAAGAAACAAACGTGTTTGTTTCTAGGAATGCAACCTTTTTGGAAAAGGAATTTCTATTGGATAGAAAAGGAGAGATGATAGAACTCGAAGAGGTTCGAGAGACACCCACAGTTATAGAACCCACACTCGAGGAGCCAAGAGAGGAGATACAAGCTCCTAGAAGATCCGAGAGAGTCTCGAGACCACCTATGAGGTATGGTCTGCTTCTTGAAGAGGGCCATGATGAGCCTAACCATAGATGTGATCCAAGGACCTTCAAGGAAGCGTTATCTGATGCTGATTTATCCAAGTGGCTTGAAGCAATGGAATCTGAGATGAATTCCATGCATTCGAACCAAGTGTGGAATCTCATGGATCCACCTGAGGGAATTGTTCCTATAGGGTGTAAATGGATTTACAAGAGGAAACTTGGGGCGGATGGGAAGGTACTGACCTTCAAGGCGCGATTGGTGGCAAAAGGATATACTCAAAGACAAGGAGTTGACTTTTAGGAAACATTTTCTCCAGTTGCAATGTTCAAGTCCATAAGGATATTGCTAGCCATAGCTGCATGGTATGACTATGAGATATGACAGATGGATGTCAAGACAGTCTTTCTTAATGGGGATATTAATGAAGAGATTTACATGTCTCAACCTGAAGGGTTTACATCTGTCGGAAGTGAGCATATGGTATGCAAACTTCATAGATCTATTTATGGTATAAAGCAGGCATCTAGAAGTTGGAACCTTAGATTCGATAGTACAATCAAAGAGTTTGATTTTACTAAGAATCCTGAGGAACCCTAGGTGTATAAGAAGGTCAGTGGGAGTGCTGTGACATTCCTGGTGCTTTATGTTGATGACAATCTACTCATTGGGAATGATGTAGGAAAGTTGCAATCAACTAAGATATGGTTAGCGAGTAAGTTCTCGATGCAGAACTTGGGTGAAGCATCTTTTGTATTGGGAATACAGATCTATAGAGATAGATCGAGAAGATTGCTTCGTCTCACCCAGTCCATATACATTGATACCATCGCGAAGCGGTTCTCGATGGATGAGTCCAAGAGAGGACATCTACCAATGTGTCATGGCGTGTACCTATCCAAGTCTATGTCTCCCAAGACTGATGCAGAGATAACGGCGATGACACGCATTCCTTATGCATCTGCTATTGGTAGCATCATGTATGGTATGATATCTACACGTCCTGACGTGGCTTTTGCACTAAGTGTAGTGAGTAAATATCAATCGAACCCTGGTCTTCCACACTGGAAAGCTGTGAAAGACATCCTCAAGTATTTGAGAAGGACCAATAAGTTGTTCTTGGTCTATGGGGTGGAGAACTGAAATTGAAAGGCTATACCGACTCTAGCTTCCAAAGCGATATCGATGACTTGAAGTCAACCTCTGGGTTCGTATTCATGCTCAATGGTGCTGTTGTCTCTTGGAAGTGTTCCAAGCAAGACAGTACTGCGGATTCCACCACGGAGGCCAAATACATTGCTGCATCAGATGTAGCAAAGGAGGCTGTTTGGATAAGGAATTTCGTCCAAGAGTTGGACGTCATTCCTAATGGAGTTGCTCCTGTCCCGGTGTTGTGTGACAACACGGGAGCTATATCTCAAGCAAAGGAGCCAAGGTCTCATCAGAAATCCAAACACGTATTGAGAAAGTACCACATCCTCTGAGAGATTGTGGAAAGAGGAGATGTCTTGATTGACAAAGTCGGCTCCGCAGATAATGTTGCTGATCCGCTAACTAACCTTTATTTGGACCATTATTTGAGTAGCATCACGAATTGATGGGTTTGAAGCCTATGGGTAGTTGGCTCTAGTGCAATGAAAAATTGTTAGAGTAGGTGCACGTCGAGCCAAGTGTTGGCCGAGTGTTCACAATGAAACTCTATGTATTAACAATCTTTATTTTAATAATATTTGAAATTATTATTTTGGCACATCTTTATCTGTATATCCATGCTAGTTGCATAGATAAAGCCCTTGAATGTACAAATATTAGAAAGAATATGAGATGCTCATATGACGAGTATCATGAAACTCATATTTGGAATACTGTATATTCTAAATAGTTTTTAGTCGATTCAGCCGCCTCTAAGAAGGATATAGGCCGCTCGAGTTCGAGACTAGTATCTGCGATGTGAGTACCATGTTTTATTAATAGGGGACATTGTGATGTCCGAGCATGCAGATAGGTGTTCCTGGTAGAGTGCACTGAACAACCCTCCATAAAGGACTTTCCAAGTGGTTTTCACTTATCGAGTGGAAACGTCCTAGTTTATTGTTGTACACCATTAGTCCTTATGACCCGGGACAACATTGAGACTCTATATGCTTGCTTTACACTTTGACTTGTTTACTGACTCTCAAGGGGTCATCAGGTGGCAAGGTTGGGTGTTTTGTCGAAGCATATAGGAGTCGATGCATTGTAGTCGGGGATTCACCGCTTACCTTCGGGTATGGATATCCTATGTGTTCTCATGTATGTGTAGTATGAAATCTCTGATTAGAATATGGTGGTAGTTATGAAAGGGGTTTCATAGATTACACCATCGATGCAACTATGACATGACACATAGTATCGATTCATTGACAACTCTCAATATACCAATGGTTGTCGAATCGGTCGGGATATATGAGTTGAAGGGACCGTACTGTACGCTAACCATAATTGAATGGTTCTTGCAGGCACTATCATTTGATACCTAGGGAATCATGTAAGCGATGCTGCTAGGCGTTTAACATGATTGGTTGGGTACTATCAGATTTGAGTTCTGACGTTCTTATTATCAAGGAGTTGATAAGTAAGAATGGAGCAATTGGGGTATGCTCAAATAAGGACATGTTTAGTCCGAATCACATGGAGATGTGAACCCACGGCTAGTTGTGTCAATGAACCATTGAGGGTCACACAAGTGCTAACTTTCTAGATCCCGTTGAGAAGTAAAATAGTTCAATGTGTTGAACGGCTTATAAAGGAGTTTATAAGTGTAAATAAATAGAAGTATGACTTCTATAATGAGAATGTAACTTTTAATTTGAGGAAGTGTTCATAAATTAAAAGTTGGCCAAAAGAGTAATGTATTTGAAAATTGTGATTTTCATATACATTATTATGGACTAAATTAAATTAATTCAAGTGTTGAATTAATTAAACTCTAGTGGACCTAGTAGAGTCCAAATAATTAAATTGATTCAAGTGTTGGATTAATTAAACAACATTGGGCCTTGTAGAGCTCAATTAGAAATAATTATTAAACTAGTGGGCTCGAGTAAAATCAAGTAAGGTTTAATTGGTCTCAAATTTGTTGGAGACAATTAAATTAAAGTCCATGGGCCTTGTAATTGTTACAAGCCCAAATAGAATGTGCATGGGGAGGTGAAGAGTTGGGAGACAACTTTTTCAATGTTCAAGGCTTGGCATGCAACTATTTGGCTTTAACTTTTTCCACAACCCAGAAAAACACTCCTCCCTCTCTCCTCCCCTCACCATGGACGAAAATTCTTGCCCTATCCTCCTCCATTTTTTGCTTCTTCAATTGTTGATAAAAGCACACACTTCTCAATGAAAAATGCTCTAATTTTTCTAGTGCAAAATTAGAGTGGTTCTAGCTTGTTGGTGGTGGACCTAATTTTGAAGGAAAGATTCAAGAACAAGGGGAAGCTTGTAGATTGTCATCCTTTGAAGAGCTTAGTTGTTTGACAACTAAGTTGGAGCCATCATCAATCTTTTAAGATTGATAGGTATATTTTCTAAACACACTATGAATGTCATATTTTGTGTTTTTGTATTTGCTACACACTAGTACTAGAGGTGCTCGAAATTTTATGCTAGAAAATATGATTTTCGAAAATTTTGTTGCTTCCGTTGCGAATTCGGGCACCTAAAATCGATCCCTTTCAAGTCGTATCAGAGCTAAGGGTACTAGTTTTTGTAGCATATACATAATATTATATTGAGGTCGATTTCTAACCGCATGAGATTAAATTTTTGCAACAAAATCAAGTCATATTTGGGCGATTTTTGGGCAGCAAGTTGCTGCCCAAGGGATAGTACGAAAAGGGTTGGCAGCATCCCGGAGGGTCATAACGCATGTTAAATGATATATTATGATGATTTTGGGCAAAATATGATATTTTATGATTAATGGTAAAGCTGTTCAATTTTTAATGTATAAATGATATTTTTGGAAAGTCATGATATTTTATTATTTAAAAATGAAAAAAGGAAAAATATTTTGAAGTATGCGAATTGACAATGACAAACATGATATGATATATGTTTTTTGGGAATATCGTGAAGGAAAAAGCCACAAAGGGAGCCCGGATATGGGAAAAGACCCAGAGGGAGCCCGATGATCGTATTTTCATTTTACGTCGGTGCTTAATGCCCGTCCCTATGTGCAATGGTGAGCTAAGACTGATCAGTCGACTAGAGGATAAAAGACTAATCACTTTCAAGGATCAAAACCTAAAACGATAAATGATTGAATGCTTTACGATTTGACAACGAACGATTTATTTATGCTTACAAATTTGTTTTGAATAAAAGTATTATTTTAATGCATGTGCATGTATATGTATTATTTGCTACTCATGTTTAGAACATGCTGAGTCATTAGATTTACTTGGTTTGAATGCTACAGTTGATTATGATATTGAGGGAGGCGCTGACGCTTGAGTGGATCGAGTTCGACAGTACACTCCCGAGGACCTTTATTTTTCCGCATTAGCTTGATAGTTAAATGATTTAAAGATTTTTTAAATAATTTTATTAGATATTTTTATGATTTATATTGAAGTTAGTTGATCTTGTCAAAGGTTGACGTAAAATTTTTGGTTAATCGACGATTTAGGTATTTTTATGCACTTGAGATTTCAAATGTTAAATTATTTTGATTTATGGAAAGGATTAAGTGGTTTTAATTATTAGTTTTTGAAATAATGTTTATATATATAAAAAATCTTAGCAGTATTGTAAAGTTAAAAGGTAGTGGAGGGACGTTTTATT
This sequence comes from Primulina tabacum, assembly GCF_025594145.1. Taxonomy (NCBI): domain Eukaryota; kingdom Viridiplantae; phylum Streptophyta; class Magnoliopsida; order Lamiales; family Gesneriaceae; genus Primulina; species Primulina tabacum. The sequence goes on along the minus strand of NC_134551.1, from coordinate 34,317,646 downwards.
ATGTGAAGCAGGAAATATGAGACAAATTGGATAGTAGAGTCAATTTGTGTTACTTTGTGGAATATTCAAAGAATTCTGCTGGATACTATTTTTGTGATCCCAATGGCAAATGTGTTAGTTTCAAGAAATGTCACCTTCTTGGAGAAAGAGTTTCTATTGGATAGAAATGGCAGAATAATAGAATTCGAAGAGATTCGGAAACCACCCACTTAGTGGAACCCACACTCTAACCGTCATTTGAAGAAATGTAAGCATCTAGAAGATCCAAAATGGTCACCTGGCCGCATAATAGGATCATCATGTTTCTGGAAGAAGGCCAAGATAAGTCCATTCCTAGATGTGATCCAAGAAGCTTCAAAAAGCATTCTCCGATGCCGATTCAACTAAATGGTTTGAAGCCATGCAGTTTGTAATATCCCAATCTTTTATCATGTTATTGTTTATAATGTTATTAATTGGATTGGGTGTTTAAAGATTATGATTTATTATGGTAATGGACATTTTTATGGTTTGATGGTTGTGATGTTGTGGTATAGTATTGGTGATTGAGTTTATGGGAAGTGGTTAATGTTACGTTTATTGAAATGGTAATAATATGGTTGTTGTTTTGGGGATTATGTTTCATAGTTGGTAATGGTTTTGGTGTAGGATAGGTTCTTGTTGTGATGTTGTGATGGATGATTGGAGGATGTATTTGGATTTTATTTCATTGGTATTGCATGGCATTGGAAAGGATGGAGTTTAATGGATTTGGAATGATTTTGAGGTGCAAGAGCAGCGCCGGGAGCAGCACCGCTAGGCGTGCAGCGGCAGCGCCTAGGCGCTGCCAGGCGCCGTAGCAGAGGCGCCGCGACGCCAATTGGGTGGCGCCGTGGCGCTAGTTGGTGCAGAAGTGTTTTTTTTAAAACACGTTTTTGGAGGTATTGAAGGCTTATATATAAAAGGGGATCGTTCCAGGTGCTTTCTTGCGCAACAGAAGTTTCAAAAATTATTTTCATACAAGAACCGAGCACCCTAAACACTATAGTGTGTATCAAATACAATAAAACACAAGATGTCATACATAGGGTGTTTTAAAGATATATAACCTATCAATCTTTCAAGATTGATGTTGGCTCCAACTAAGTTGTAAACAACTTAGCTCTTGTATGGTTGACCCTCTACAAGCTTTTCTTGTTCTTGGACTCCTTCCTTCAAATTAGGTCCACCACCAACAAGCTAACTACTCTAATTTTGCACTAGAAAAATTATAGCATTTTTCATCTGAGAAGAGAGTGTTTCCTCAACAAAATGAAGAAGAAAATTTTAGGAGAATTGGTGTTCAAATTTCAGCCACCATGCATATGAGGAGAGAAGGAAGTGTTTTTCTTGGTTGTACAAAAAGTAAAGTAAGCATGTGCATTAAAATACCTTGGATATTGAAAAAGTAGTCTCCAACCCTTCACCTCCCAAGCATGCAATTCTATTTGGGATTGTAACAATTACAAAGCCCATGGACTTTTATTTAAATGTTTCAAACATATTTGATACCATTTAAACTTTACTTGATTTTACTCAAGCTCACTAGTTGAATAATTATTTCATATTGGGCTCTACAAGTCCCAATATTGTTTAATTAATTCAACACTTGAATTAATTTAATTATTTGGACTCTACTAAGCTCACTAATGTTTAATTAATTCAACACTTGAATTAATTTAATTTAGTCCATAATAATGTTTATGAAAACCACAATTTTCAAATACATTATTTTTTTGGCCAACTTTTAATTTAGAAACACTTCCTCAAATTAAAAGTTACATTCTCCTTATAGAAGTCATACTTCTATTTTTATTTGCGTTTATAAATTCCTTTATAATTATAAGCCGTTCAACACATTGAGCTATTTTACTTCTCAACGGGATCTAGAAATTTAGCACTTGTGTGACCCTCAATGGTTCAATGATAAAACTAGCCGTGGGTTCACATCCCAATGTGATTCGGGACTAAACATGTCCTTATATGAGCATACCCCAGTTGCTCCATTCTTACTTATTAACTCCTTGATAATAACAACGTCATAACTCAAGTCTGATAGTACCCAATCAATCATGTTAAACGCCTAGTAGCATCGCTTACATGATTCCCTAGGTATCAAATGATAGTGCCTGCGAGAACCAATTTATTATGGTTAGCGTACAGTATGGTCCATTCATCTCATATATCCCGACCGATTCGACAACTATTGGTACATCGAGAGCTGTCAAAGAATCGATACTATGTGTCATGTCGTAGTTGCATCGATGGTGTAGTCTATGAAACCCATTTCATGATTACCACCATACTCTGATCAGAAATTTCATACTACATATACATGAGATCACATAGGATATCCATACTCAAAGGTAAGCGGTGAATCCCCGACTACAATGCATCGACTTTTATATGTTTCGACCAAACACCCAACCTTTCCACCTCATGACCCCATGAGAGTCGGTAAACAAGTCAAAGTGCAATGCTAACACATAGAGTCTCAATGTTGTCCCGGGTCATAAGGACTAATGGTGTACAACCATAAACTAGGACATTTCCACTCGATAAGTAAGAACCACTTGGAAAGCCCTATATGGAGGGTTGTTCAGTGCACTCTACCAGGAGCACCTATCTGCATGCTCGGACATCACAATGTCCCCTACCAATGAAACATGGTACTCACATCGCAGATACTAGTCTCAAACTTGAGCGACCTATATCCTTTTTAGTGGCGGCTGAATCGACTAGGAACTGTTTAGAATATACAGTATTGCAAATATGAGTTTCATGATACTCATCATTTGAGCATCTTATATTCTTTCTACTATTTGTATATTCAATGACTTTATCTATGAAACTAGCATGGGTATACATATAAAGATGTGCCAAAACAATAATTTCAAATATTAATAAAATAAAGATTGTTTATACATAGAGTTTCATTGTGAACACTCGGCCAACACTTGGCTCGATTCGCACCTACTCTAACAATCTCCCACTTGCACTAGAGCCAACTACCCATATGCTTCAAACCAATCGATTCGCGATTCTTCTCGAATAATGGTCCATGTAAAGGCTTAGTTAGTGGATCAACAACATTATCTGCGGAGCCGACTTTGTCAATCGACAATTCTCCTCTTTCCACAATCTCTCGGAGGATGTGGTACTTTCTCAATACGTGTTTGGATTTCTTATTAGACCTTGGCTCCTTTGCTCGAGCTATAGCTCTCGTGTTGTAACAAAACACCGGGACAGGAGCAACTCCATTAGGAATGACGCCCAACTCTTGGACGTAATTCCTTATCCAAACAGCCTCCTTTGCTGCAGCTGATGCAGCAACGTATTCGGCCTCAGTGGTGGAATTCGCAGTACTGTCTTGCTTGGAACTCTTCCAAGAGACAGCAGCATCATTGAGAATGAATACGAACCTAAAGGTTGACTTCGAGTCATCGATATCGCTTTGGAAGCTAGAGTCGGTATAGTCTTCCAATTTCAGTTCTTCACCCCATAGACCAAGAACACCTTATTGGTCCTTCTCAAATACTTGAGGATGTCTTTCACAGATTTCCAGTGTGGAAGACCAGGGTTCGATTGATATCTACTCACTACACTTAGTACGAAAGCCACGTCAGGACGTGTAGATATCATCCCTTACATGATGCTACCAATTGCAGATTCATAAGGAATGCTTTTCATTGCCGCTATATCTGCATCAGTGTTGGGAGACAAAGACTTGGATAGGGACACGCCATGACACATTGGTATATGTCCTCTCTTGGACTCATAGTCATACCATGCAGCTATGGCTAGAAATATCATTATAGACTTGAACATTACAACTGGAGAAAAGGTTTCCTCAAAGTAAACTCCTTGTATTTGAGTATAGCCTTTTGCTACCAATCGCGCCTTGAAGGGCAATACCTTCCCATATGCACCAAGTTTCTTCTTGTATATCCATTTACACATTATGAGAACAGTTCCCTCAGGTGGATCCACAAGGTTCCACACTTGGTTCGACTACATGGAATTCATCTCAGATTGAAACGTCCTGCCCTTTTTATTGCTTTAAAAGTACTAGAAAATTTTTTTTTTCCTAAATAATTCGGCCATCTCCAGTCACACATTAAAATATTTTCATGAAATATTTTGCCCTTTTTAAAATAAACAACCAACTAACATTTTTCTAAATCTAAAAATGACATTTGAAAAGTATAGCCCATACTATAACCTCTCAAAAATCACTCATACTCATGATAAAAGTCGTAAAATCTTTTAACATAAATCATAACATATATGCGGAAACTAGCGTCGGTCCTCGGGTCATGTGCACCTTCAGTCCAGTCGGATCAACCATCAAGACCTCCATTAGCATTATCATGATAACCTGCATCCATCACACCTAGTGAGTCTAAAGACTCAACGCACCATAATCTTTATAACGAGTAATACGTAATACAGTCAACATATAACGGTGAAAAATATTTATACTTAAAATATAGTTTTCATGAAGATGCATAAACATAAACATTTTCGTAAACATTTTCATGATGCATAAAACTTAAACATAAACATTTTCATAACATGCAAATATGAATTTCCTTTTCCTCAACATGACATGACATAAAACCTTAAACATAATCATGTTTCCTTTTTTTTTCTTTGTTGAATTCAGATCGTTAATTGTGACTTTCCTTACATGACATGACATGACGATGGATCCATTTACATAAAACCACAGTACTGGGCGGCGGGGACATCAGCGACACTCTCACCGGTCAACTGAGCCTTGGCCTAACATGATCGAATAGAAATATGATCGTCGGGGCTCCCTCTGGGGCCTTTTCCCATAAATGGGCTCCCTCTGGGGCCTTCTCCCCTCACGATATTCTCATTCTTACCTCGAACCTCATAACCTCATATTCGTAATAATAGAAACACGATCGTCGGGCTCCCACTGGAACCATAACCCTCACGACGTCGCCATTATCAACGAATTAGTCACAATCACTTCACTTCTTTCAACATTTTTCATTCACATCACTTTATAAAAATCATGCATAACATAACTTTTGTTTTCGAAACCAAGCATGCAACATGTCTTTTAAATGTCTTCCTTAAATCATAAAAATCCCTTAGACACTTAAAAATCATAATTTAATCATGAACATTTCATAAACATTTAAAATGAGATTTTACCCTCAAAACATGTAGAATAACATTTTTACATATTAAATCATAAACATATAAAATTCCTTAAACATTTAAAATATCATTTTAACATAAAAAAAATTCCATAAACATCCATAAATATAGAAAATAATCATATTAGCACATAAAACAGCATTCGGGGCACTGCCATGACGTTTACTAATTTCTAGGTGTAAAATGACCGTTTTACCCCTAGACTCGACATTTTACGTTTTTGACTTTTATCTTGATTTCATGACTCTAACATGTCCCAAATAATTATTTAAGCCTACATGAATTTTTTCATATTTTTATTTAGCTTAATCAAGGACTTTTAATTCAATCTTTAAATAAGACGTATTAACGCGTTTTAATCCCGAATTAAACCAACCTTAATATAAAATTCCCAAATTAAAAATTTAGACATCTAATAATTATTTAAGCTTAAATAAAATTTTTCAGAATTTTATAAAGCCTAAAACTAGGCGTTTCAATTAACTCGTTAATTAGCGTTTCGTGCGGCGATTAAATTCCGAATAAATCCAAAACTCAATATTTTGATCCCAAATTTTAAACATAACCTTTTTATGATTTATTCTACCCTTCCAAGTCATGAGACACACCCATGGACCCTTGGATCAATTTTTCCTTCTTTAATTTTTGTTTTTGACCCTTCGACGAACGTACCGAGCCATCTCTTAATTTACTCGAGCCACGCCCGAGCCACCTTGAGCCAAAACCTAGCCAACTCATCTAGGGACCCTACTATGCAACCCCGAGCCCAAGGACCAGCCCCTAAGTTGCACAATAACTACTGGAAACCGACACCAAATACATGCGTGTGTGCGTTTATAGTGTTCTAAGTGTAATAGGTTTCCTAGCCACCTTGGGACACTACCAGCCCTTACCCATTGGCCACCCATGACCCTTACCGACCCTAGACCACGCCCAGACCCAGCCTAACCAAGCCCAGCCCCTGAACAAGAGCAGCGAGCCATCTGAACTCTGCACAACAACCTCAGGCTTGATGGCTTTCCCTCACGGTTCCCTCTTTTCCCTTGAGCCAGCCGCACCAGCCCCTATCCCAGACCTTACCCATCTTCCTTAGACCCTATAGGACCTACCTAACACACCAAAGCCCCAGCAGCGAGCCCCTCCTTGGCTGCTGTCACCTTTGCACAGGTTGCGCGCGCGAGGAGTCCCTTCTCCATGGGACTCCTCCAAGGCTGCGCGTGAGGGGTCCTAGCCATGCTAGGACCCTTCCTGACCCTGAGACACATCGGAACGAGCCCCCCTCGAGACCTGGTCGAATCCCTAAGCCCCATGCATAGTGATCGAACCACTTGAAGATTGCACATACCATGAACTCACGTTTCTTCTATTTCCTTTGGCCTACGGTTCCAGCTTGTTTCCTATCATGAATTCAGCGTTTTGTGTGTGTTATAAGGTCCCTAAAACTTGTGAAAAACGTCCTTGATCAATACCCTAGTCATGGCAGCCCCTTAACCGAACAATAAACAAATTATTGGATTCAAAAATCAAGTTTCCTCATCTATACATGCAATAATCCGAAAATTATGAAAAATATTTCATGTTCTTCATGTATACAATAATTCAAACAATAATATGATATGATGGATGAGAAAAGGAGATGTATGGCGTGCCTTTGCGTTTTAAACGCACGATTTTTCATTGACGATTGAGGAACGACGACGAGAAAACGACGGCTTGAATTTTCCTAGCAATTATCGATGCTTTCTTTGTTGTTTTCCCAAACTTTTCCTTGAATTGGAGGTGTGTGCCGTGACTTGAAGGGATAGAAAAGAGTTTGAAGATTTGTGGGGTGTGGGGCGTGGGATTTTATGGGTTTAGGGTGGGGTTTATAACTTTAAATACTTAATTAAGTTGCTAATAAGGCTTAAGCCCACTAAGTAGGTAATTTAGGCCCATTAGTGCTTAATTAAATTATTAAAAATATTTTTATTAATAAACTTCGTGAATTTATTAGCCGGGTTGCCAAAACGTTCGTATTTTTGTTGAAAAAACAACACCGATAAAAATTACGTCCCGGCGTATAAATCCATCTCAAAACCTCTTATTTTAAAAAAAATAAGAAAAAGCATTACCCATATTTTAAATAATTTTAAAACAATTATTCCATAAAAATATTTTCTATTTTTTAGCCATCATCTCTGTTCCTCGATCGCAACTCGAATATCCATTAAAAATACATTTTAATGCAACCATGTAGAAAAATATAATTTAAACATATCAATATGCACCACATAATTAATTTAATGCAATTAAAACAATTAATTAAAATACAAGAGAATTTAATAAATCATATGCATGTGGTTCGCGTTGACCTTTAAATTTTTCGGGGCGTTACACAGATTCCAGTGCTTCAAGCCACTTGGATGAATCGGCATCAGATAACTCTTCCTTGAAGGTCCTTGGATCACATCCATGGTTAGGCTCATCATGGCCCTTTTCAAGAAGCAGACCATACCTCATAGGTGGTCTCGAGACTCTCTCGGATCTTCTAGGAGCTTGTATCTCTTCTCTTGGCTCTTCGGGTTTGGGTTCTTCAATTGTGGGTGTCTCTCGAACCTCTTTGAGTTCTATCATCTCCCCTTTTCTATCCAATAGAAATTTCTTTTCCAAAAAGGTTGCATTCCTAAAAACAAACACCTTTTTTTCTTAGGATGATAGAAATAATATCCAACTGAATTCCTTGGATATCCCACAAAGTAACATAAAATGGAACGACTATCCAATTTATCTCTCACTACCTGCTTCACATAAGCAGGGCATCCCCATATTCTAAGATAAGAATATTTGGGAGGCTTACACATCCATATCTCATATGGCGTCTTATCAACTGCCTTTGAATGGACATTGTTCAACAACAGTGCTGCAGTCTCAAGCGCATATCCCCAAAAGGATGGCGGCAACTCCGTGAACCACATCATAGACCAAACCATGTCCGTCAAAGTCAGGTTACGATGCTCTGAAACACCATTCAACTCTGGTGTAGCAGACGGATTCCACTGCGAGAGAATCTCATTCTCCCTAAGATACTCTTGGAAGTCGGCACTCAAGTATTCACCACCTCGATTCGATCGAAGTGACTTGATGCTCCGTCCCAACTGTTTCTTGTTAGAGTTGGTGCCTGGCAAGACAACTTGTGGATTGGGCTTTTATTGACTCTAATGCAAAACAATCTTTATTTTAATAATATTTTACGATTTTATTTGATTTTGGAATTATACTTTATTTGTATATCCATGCAAGCTGCATAGATAAAGTCCTTGAATATACAATAGGTACCATGAGGTCTGCGTCGCAACGTAAGATCATGAAACTCATTAGGAAGTGTATCGTATATTCTAAACAGGTTCCTAGTCGAATCAGCCGCCTAAAACAAGGATAAAGGTCGCTTGATCTTGAGACTAGAATTTGTGGTGTAAACTCCATGTTTCATTGGCAAGGGGATGGAGATGTCCATTCATATGGATTGGTGATCATATGATAATGTACTGAACAACCCTCTCTCAGACTATCCAATTGGTTCCCATTTATCGAGTGGAATAGTCCGTATTTATGGTTGTACACCATTAGTCCTTTGACCCGGGACAATGTAGGGGTTATACGTACTAGCATGCACTTTGATCCGTTTACTGACTCCATCGAGGGTCATCAGGTGGCGAGGTTGGGTGTAGTTTCGAAATAAGTAGGAGCAAATGCATTGTAGTCGGGGATTCACCGTTCGCCTACGGGTGAAGATATCCTATGTGATCTGATGAGTTAATAGTGCAAGGAGTCTCTGGCCAAAGCAAGAAATGTGCTTTAGGGAAATGTGTTTTCCTAGTTGCACATACCATGCAACAATTAGTACTCAAAGATAAATCGCATCATTATCGAATTCATATGCAACTCTCGATATAGCAATGGTTGCAGATTCGATCGGGATATATGTGTTGAAGGGACCGTACTGTACGCTAACCATGACTAAAGGTTCTTGCAGGCACTATCAGTGATACCTAGGGGATCATGGAGCAATGCTACTAGACGCTTTTACCATGATCCGATGGGTGCAATCAGAAATGAGTTCTGACATTCTTGATCAAGGGGTTGATGAAAAGAATGAGGTTAATTAGGGTAAATCCGAATAAGAATAAATGTTATTCTGAATCACATGGAGATGTGAACCCACGGATAGCTGTATCCCTGAAACATTGAGATTACACAAGTATCGGATTCTGTGTTCCCGTTGAGATAGTCAAATTTCAAGGAGTTGGAATTTGGCGACTATAGTTTGATGAAGATCAAACAGGAACCTTATGAAGGAGTTTATGAGCTGATTCCATAGGATGGAAGAAGTGGAAGTTAGTATGATTGCTAAATAAGGAAAGAGAGTAGAACTGCCTGTTTTGTGAAGGAGTTCACGTAAACTGATAGATGCCAAATATGGTAACTCTTATATATCGTATGTTCCAAATTTGGTAAATGGAAATTTTGATCTTCGAAATGTTTGATTTTCATTATATGAACAAGATTTGTATCCTTGGTATATCGGCGCTCTCGGATCGTCGTTCGAGGTTATAATGAGTTCGGAATCATTTTTTTTGAATTTGGAATTTACTTATTAAATTATTGTGCTAGTAGTTGTGAATACTAATATGCACAAATTCTCATAAATATTTTAGAAGAGTCTAGAATTAAATTAACCAATTAGTTAGGTTATAAATTAAATAATAGTTATTTAATATACATATACATGTATATATTTTATATGGTGATATAAAATATGTGTATATGATATTATTATATAATGTATTATTAATGGTTAATAAATACATTATATATTAATTACGTGGGAGTTTAAATATAATGAAATTATTAGAATTCTTGTGGGAGATGGACTCCTAATGAGATTAGGATTCTCACTCTATAAATACTCCATTAGGGTTCATTGTTGGATGATGTATTTTTCACACAAAACAAAGCTTTTCTCTCCTCCATCTTTGAAGTCACGGCCATGATGATTTAAAGCAATCAAGTCATGAAATTAATTATGGATTAATGATTTGATTAGCTTTCTTAATAGTTGATTATGAATCAATTAATTTCCCACTTTGAAAAGGGTCTCGGCCAAGACAAGATTTGGAAAAAAAAAAAACTATTTCGGCCTACTTTTGTTGCTTCCACACAGCGTCGCCTTGCCGCACCGTCTTCGGATTTTTGGAAATTCAGACGTCACAGTCTCAACGCAAAATCGTTTGTGATTTCTAGTTCAATCCAAGCGAGGAATATAGTTTTCGATCGTGGACCCAATTAGGCAATCAAAGGAGAAGAGCCGTTCGTAGGGATTTACAAGAAGGGCTATATCCGCTTAAACATTGGAATAGTTTGAAGTCCAGCGTTAAGAACGCAAAGGTGTAATTCTAAACACCCTATGAATGTTTATAAACACACGACGACCAAGAAAAATTTTTAAACTTCCGCTGCGTCTTGGGTGCGAGAATACGATGTACCAACAGTGGTATCAGAGCCAATAATTCTGAATCGTGTGTTTTAATTAATTATGTTGAGTTTATTATTTCTAAACGCGTAAGAATTTTTATGAAACACGCCCCTAAAAATTATTTTTGAAAAAAAAATAAAATAAAATAAATAATTGGGTCTGTTCCAGGCAGACGCGCGGCGTGCGCCAGCGCGGCGCCGCACGACAGACGCGCAGCGCGCGCGCCCCCTAAATTTTTATCCCAATGTGCCATGGATATTGAATGTAAATATTAGAATTAGTGAGAGATCAAGATTTGAAGACGGTGGGCCCGATCCTCGGAAAGAGTTTTGAAGATCGAAGACAAGTAAAATATTGGAAGCTTATGTAATATTGTATTTGCATCCCTGCATTTACCTAGGTTATGGACATGGATCCGTATGTGGCTCGTACGGATCAATTAGCTCTCGGTTATCGATCATCTTTTATTATTTATGATGTATGTGATATATTATAAATAATCAGTATGTGCGTGATTATTAATATAATGACAAGAGTTGCATGAATCCGACAATCATACAAACAATCATGGCATGAGTTTTTAAAATTAATGATGAGACAAATTTTAAAATTAAAATCCCTTATTTTGGATGAGGTCCAAAATTTAAATCAAGCCCATTAAAAGGATAATTAAAAGAAAGTTTAATAATTCCTTGCCTTCCATCAACGGTGGTTGCATGATGAAAGCTACCCGCGGTCAGTGTCTGGCTCATATTATTGGGGAGGCCTGGACGCCGGAAAGCTGTGACTTCCAGTAACATATTTGATGTGAACTACGTGGCACTCCCATGAATTCGGCTCATATTATTGGGGGATCTCATGGCGTTCATCCATTAAGGTTCAACATTGATGGGCCAGGCTCGACACGTGAAGAGAAAGTGGATCATATTATTGGATCCTCCTCAAACGTGAGGAAAAATTACTTAAGGGTTGCAAGGAGTTGCAATTGAGCTCTACCTTTTGGAAGTTATGATTGGCTGATATTATTCGGGATTCTAATTTCGCAATTGGGCCTTGCGTACTCGCTAAGGAAATTGGATTTCCCGTTTGTCATCAAAGGGTGGTGAAAATGTTAAAATAGTAGGAGGCAATTCGTAAAAACAAAAGTCCATATTTTGCATCTTACAAAATATTTTAAAGTACTCGGTAATGTTTATTCAGTTTCCACATCAGTATATTTACGATTTCGTCACGTAATCCATTTTAATCATTAAAACAAGCTAACCCAACCCTAATTTTCAAGATTGGCCGGGAAAATTGTTCAAAATTCGGAGAAAATATCAAACGCACTAATGTCAGTCTTGCTGAACTGACAAAGCGTGCAAGATGGTGGGACCATAGTATGCAAGCTAAAGTGTAATATGCTCACGTCTATGTCAAAAGAACTGTCGAGACAGTTTGAGAAAATTTTGAATGTTGTTGACATTCAAATACACATGCAAGAGTTGCATAGTGCATGAAACTCACATCATGATGCACGCCACTTTCAAGGAATACACGACTACACGCATGCAAGATGGGGCTCTTGCCCATGAGCATGGTATAAGTGTGATTGGGCCTAATGAGAAGGTGGTGGGCCTGGAATTTGACAAAGCTCGATAAGTCAGAACAAGTTTGCTTCACTGCAAGAAGTCTGGTCATAAGAAATTATCTGGGTCAGAAATGTTTTGGCAATGATAAGTGAATGTCCAAGTAAAAACAATTTCAACAACTAAAAGAAAACAAGATAGTCTAAATCAAGCACATTTGTAACACGTTAGGCTAGGACATATTTCCCAAAGAAGGATCCACAAGTCAGTGGAAGAGGGCATGTTTGACTCGTTAGACATAAACTCTCTAAAAGACGTGTGAGTCCTGTCTGAAAGGAAAAATGACCAAGGCCCCTTTCCTAAGGAAAGTGGAACATGCACATGATCTGTTGGATTTGATCCATACAGGTGTGTGTGGCCCGCTAAATGTTAGCACAAGATTTGGCCATTTCAACTTCATTACTTTTACCGATGACCATTCGAGGTTTGGGTATGTGTATTTAATGAAATACAAGTCTGAAGCCTTTGAAAGTTCAAAGAATTCAGAGCAGAAATAGAGAAACAATTAGAAAAGAATATTAAAACAGTACGATTAGATCAAGGTGGAGAATACTTGAGTACTGAGTTTCAAGACTGCCTTAACGAGAATAGGATTCTCTCACAGTGGACTCCGCCTGCCACACCCCAGTTGGGTGGTGTGTCAGAACGTCATAATTGGACATTGATGGACATGGTCCGATCTATGATGGGATTCAATGAGTTGCCTCCATGCCTTTGGGGATATGCGCTTGAAACAGAGGCAATGTTGTTGAATCAAGTCCATACAAAGGCAGTGGATAAAATTCCATATGAGATATGGATGGGAAAGCCGCTCAAATATTCTTATCTAAGAATATGGGGATGCCTTGCTTACGTAAAGCGGGCAGTGTGAGACAAATTGAATAGTAGAGCCAATTTGTGCTACTGTGTGGGATATCCAATGAACACTATTGGATATTAATTCTATTATCCCAGTGAAACAAAGGTGTTTGTTTCAAGGAATGTCACCTTATTAGAGAAGGAGTTTTTATTGTGTAGAAAAGGCGGAATGATAGAACTCGATGAGATTCAAGAACCACCTACTACACAAGTAGCAGAACCCACACCTCAATAGCCAATCAAAGAAACACAAGCTCTTAGAAGATCCGAAAGGATCTCGAGGCCACCTAATAGGATGAGCCTGTTTTTTTAAGAGGGCCAAGGTGAGCTCATTCCTGGATGTGATCCAAGAAATTTCAAGGAAGCATTATATGATGCCGATTCATCTAAATGGCTTGAGGCCATGCAGTCCGAGATGGACTCCATGTATTCGAACCAAGTATGGTCCCTAGTAGATCCACCTAAGGGAATTGTTCCCATAGGATACAAATGGATTTACAAAAGGAAACTTGGAGTGGATGGGAAGGTGGTGACCTTCAAAGCTAGACTGGTAGCAAAATGATATACTCAAAGGCAAGGAGTTGACTATGAGAAACCTTTTCTCCAGTCGTAATGTTCAAGTCCATTAGGATACTGCTAGTCATAGCAGCATAGTATGACTATGAAATATAGCAGATGGATGTGAAGACATCATTCCTTAATGGGGATATTAAGGAAGAGATTTACATGTCTTAACCTAAAGGATTCGCTTCAGTAAAAAGTTAGCATAAGGTATGCAAATTTCAGAGATCCATTTATGAACTCAAGAAGGCATCGAGGAGCTGGAACCTCAGATTTGACAACACTATCAAAGAGTTTGATTTTGCCAAAAATCCTGAGGGACCTAGTGTATACAAGAAGGTTAGTGGGAGTGCAGTGACATTCCTAGTGCTTTATGTTGATGACATACTAATCATTGGGAATGATGTAAGGATGTTGAAGTCAACTAAAGTATGGTTAGCTGGTAAGTTCTCCATGAAGGATATGGGAGAAGCATCATATGTATTAGGAATACAGATCTATAGGAGTAGATCAAAAGGATGCTAGGGCTCACCCAATCCACATATATCGATATCAAACTGAGGAGATTCTCTATGGAGGAGTCCATGAGAGGATATCTCTCAATGTCTCATGGTGTGAATCTATCCAAGTATATGTGCCCTAAGACAAATGAAGAGACAGAAACCATGAGCCGCATTCCATATGCATCTGCCATAGGCAGTATTATGTATGGTATGATATCTACTCGACCTGATATTGTTTATGCACTGAGTGTTGCAAGCCGATATAAGTCGAATCCCGATCTACTGCATTGGAAAGTAGTAAAGGACATTCTTAAGTACTTGAGAAGAACTAAGAATTTGTTCTTGGTATGCGGGAGTGGAGAACTAAAATTGGAAGGCTACATTGATTCTAGCTTCAAATCAGATGTGGATGATTCGAAATCGACCTCTTGATTTGTATTCAAGCTCAATGGTGGTGCTGTCTCCTGGAAGAGTTCCAAACAAGACACCACAACGGATTCAACCACTGAGGCCGAATACATAGCTGCATCAGCTGGAGCAAAAAGAGGGTGTTTGGATGATGAATTTTGTCCAAGAGTTGGGTGTCATTCCTCAAACTGTTGATCCAGTCCCGATCTACTGTGACAATTACTCCGGTGCCATAGCGCAAGCGAAGGAACCGAGGTCTCATCAGCGATCCAAACATATACTGAGGAAGTTCCGCATAATCCGAGAGATTGTGGGAAGAGGAGACATTTCGGTAGAGAGAGTCACCTCCGCAGGTAACGTTGCTGATCCATTGATGAAGCCCCTGCAAGGACCATTGTTTGAGAAGCATCGCGAAGCAAAGGGTCTAAGATCTATGGGTAGTTGGCTATAGGGCAAGTGCGAGATTGTCAGAGTAGGTGCCCGGCAAGCCAACTTGTGGCGCGGGATTTTATTGACTCTAATGCAAAACAATCTTTATTTTAATAATATTTTACGATTTTATTTGATTATGGCATTATACTTTATCTGTATACCCATGCAAGCAGCATAGATAAAGTCCTTGAATATACAATAGGTACCATGAGGTCTTCGTCGCAACGTAAGATCATGAAACTCATTAGGAAGTGTATCGTATAATCTACACAGGTTCTTAGTCGAATCAGCCGCCTAAAACAAGGATAAAGGTCGCTCGAGCTTGAGACTAGCATTTGTGGTATAAAATCCATGTTTCATTGGCAAGGGCATGGAGATGTCCATTCATACAGATGGGTGATCATATGATGATGCACTGAACAACCCTCCCTCGGACTATCCAAGTGGTTCCCACTTATCGAGTGGAATAGTCCATAGTTATGGTTGTACCTCATTACTATCATGCACTTTGATTCGTTTACCGACTCCATCGAGGGTCATCAGGTGGCGAGCTTGGGTGTAGTTTTGAAATACGTATGAGCAAATGAATTGTAGTCAGGGATTCACCGTTTGCCTACGGGAGAAGATATCCTATGTGATCTGATGAGTTAATATTGCAAGGAGTCTCTGGCCAGAGCAAGAAATGTGCTTTAGGAAAATGTGTTTTCCTCGTTGCACATACCATGCAACTATTAGTACTCAAAGATAAATCGTATCATTATCGAATTCATATGCAACTCTCGATATACCAATGGTTGCAGATTCGATCGGGATATATGTTTTGAAGGGACCGTACTGTACGCTAACCATGACTAAATATTCTTGCAGGCACTATCAGTGGTACCTAGGGGATCGTTGGGCGATGCTACTAGACGCTCTTACCATGAACCGATGGCTGCAATCAGAAATGAGTTCTGACATTCTTGATCAAGGAGTTGATGAAAAAATGGGATTTACTAGTGTAAACCCGAATAAGAATAAATGTTAATCACATGAAGATGTGAACCCACGGCTAGCTGTATCCCTGAAACATTGAGATTACACAAGTATCGGATTCTGTGTTCCCGTTGAGATAGTCAAATTTCAAGGAGTTGGAATTTGGCGACTATAGTTTGATGAAGATCAAACAGGAACCTTATGAAGGAGTTTATGAGCTGATTCCATAGGATGGAAGAAGTGGAAGTTAGTATGATTGCTAAATAAGGAAAGAGAGTAGAACTGCCTGTTTTGTGAAGGAGTTCACGTAAACTGATAGATGCCAAATATGGTAACTCTTATATATGGTATGTTCCAAATTTGGTAAATGGAAATTTTGATCTTCGAAATGTTTGATTTTCATTATATGAACAAGATTTGTATCCTTGGAACATCGGCGCTCTCGGATTGTCGTTCGCGGTTATAATGAGTTCGGAATCATTTTTTTAGTGAATTTGGAATTTACTAATTAAATTATTGTGTTAGTAGTTATGACTACTATTATGCAAAAATTCCCATAAATATTCTATAAGTGTCTAGAATTAAATTAATCAATGAGTTAGGTTATAAATTAAATAATAGTTATTTAATTTAATATACATATACATGTATATATTTTATATGGTGATATAAAATATGTGTATATGATATTATTATAAATGTATTATTAAATGTTAATAAATACATTATATATTAATTATGTGGGAGTTTAAATATAATGAAATTATTAGAGTCCTTGTGGGAGATGGACTCCTAATTAGATTAGGAGTCTCACTCTATAAATACACCATTAGGGTTCATTGTTGGGTGATGAATTTTTCACACAAAACAAAGCCTTTCTCTCCTCCATCTTTGAAGTCACGGCCATGATGAGTTAAAGCAATCAAGTCATGAAATTAATTATGGATTAATGATTTGATTAGCTTTCTTAATGGTTGATTATGAATCAATTAATTTCCCACTTTGAAAAGGGTCTCGGCCAAGACAAGATTTGGAAAAAAAAAACTATTTCGGCCTACTTTTGTTGCTTCCACACCGCGTCGCCTTGCCGCACCGTCTTCGGATTTTTTGAAATTCAGACGTCACAGTCTCAACGCAAAATCGTTTGTGATTTCTAGTGCAATCCAAGCGAGTAATAAAGTTTTCGATCGTGGGCCTAATTAGGCGATCAAAGGAGAAGAGCCTTTCGTAGAGATTTACAAGAAGGGCTATATCCGCCTAAACATCGGAATAGTTTGGAGTCCAGCGTTAAGAACGCAAAGGTATAATTCTAAACACCCTATAAACACACGACGCCCAAGAAAAAATTTTAAACTTCCGCTGCGTCTTGGGTGCGAGAATACGATGTACCAACATTTCTCTACTTCAATTTTGAATTCTTTGAACCTTTCAAAGGCTTCAGACTTGTATTTCATCAAATACACATACCCATACCTCGAAAAGTCATCGGTAAAGGTGATGAAGTAGGCATGTTCATGCTTAGTGGTGATGCTAAATGGACCGCACACATCGGTATAGATCAAATACAATAACCCTTTGGCTCGCTCCACATGGCCCTTAAAGGAAATTTTGGTCATCTTTCCTTTTAGACAGGATTCACAAGTTGGAAAGAATAAATATCAGACATATAAAACATGCCCACTCCCACTAGCTTGTTCATCCTTCTTAAGGAAATATGTTCTAATCAAGCATGCCATAATTGTGTCGTATTAAGAGTATCTTGCTTTCGTTTTTTTGTTGTTGTTATTGCTTGGACATTGTTTAGTGGAATATCTTTCTATTTTAAGTTATAGAGATCGTTTTCAAGTTCTCAATGCCAATCAAACATTCATTCTTGTAAATGTTGCAAACACCTTTGCTAAATAAACAACAATATCCATATTTATCAAGCACAAAAATGTAAACAATATTTTTCACCAAATCAGGTACAAACAAAACATCTGTTAAAATCAACTTAAAATCATTGTTCAAAAGCAAATAAACATCTCCTAAAGCCTTGGCAGCAACTCTTGCTTCGTTGCCCATCCTTAAGAAGATCTCACCTTCCCTAAGTCTCCTACTTCTTCCCATCACCTGCAAATCATTACAGAGATTTGAGCCACAGCCGGTATCCAATACCCAAGAAGTAGAGTTAATTGAAATGTTTACTTCAATATAGAACATACCATTTCGAGAACCCTTCTTGGCAAGATATTCTCTGCAGTTACGCCTCCATTGTCCAGGCTTCTTGCAGTGATGACAAAAATCAGCAGTCTTTTCAGACTTTACTGGTGTGGCAACCACAACGGGATTCGGAGCATGCATCTTCAAGGGCACGTTCTTCTTGGGATGTTGGAAAGAACTCTTTTTTCCCTTCCCAGGTGGACCAGTCTTCGTACCAGATGAAGAGTCCACATAAAGAACCGATTTCTCTTTCTTGATGGTGGCTTCAAACGTAACAAGCATATTCACCAACTCCTCAAGTGTAGTCTCTAGCTTGTTCATGTTGAAATTCACCACAAAAAGATCAAATGAGCTAGGCAGTGACAGGAGCGACACGTCGGTGGTCAATTCCAAAGGCAACGTTAGATCCATGCCAACGAGCTTATCCACGAGCCCAATCAACTTTAGGCCATGCTCATGGACCGAGGCCCCATCTCGCATGCGCAAAGTGATCAACTCCTTGACGGTAGCATGCATAAGAGGTCAAGTCTGCTCACCAAAGAGCTCCTTAAGATGCAAATGAATGTTAGCAGCACTCTTTGCATCCTCAAAACGCCTCTGCAGCTCATCATTCATAGAAGCCTTCATATAACACTTTGCTCGGAAGTCATGGTCACACAAATCCTTGTAAGTCAGCATTTCCTAAGGAGTGAAGTTAGTCGGAGCCTCAACAGGGGGCGACTTAGTCAGTGTATATGCTATCTTTTCTAAATTCAAGACGATTTTCAGATTTCTTAGCCAATTGAGGTAATTAAGTCCGGTTAATATGTGTTTGTCGAGTATGGCAGATAATGGGTTGCGAATAGAAGACATTGTCAAATTTGTACTGAAAAGTAAAACAGATAAATGTTAATGACTATTTTAAAATATTTAGTAAGATATAAAGTATGGACTTTTACTTCATAAATTTTTACTCCCACTGTTTTGACATCTTTCACTATCCTCTAGTGAAAACGGGAAACTCCTTTCCTCAGTAGGTTTGTAAGGTCCAATTAGCAAATCATGATCCCGAATAATATCAGACAATCATAATTCCTAAAAGGTAGTTTCCAATTGCATCACCATGCAACCCTCTACGTAAACTTTTGTCTCACGTTTGATTAGGACCCAATAATATGATGTCGTTCATCTTTACGTGTCAAGCCTTACCCATCGATGTTGAACCTTAATGGACGGTTGCAATGAGTTCCCTCAATAAAATGAGCCAAAATCATGGGAGTTCCATGTAGTTCACATCACCATGTCAATGGATGTCACAGCTTTCCGGTGTCCAGGGGCCCCCCAATAACATGAGCCGAGCCCCGAACACGGGCAGCGTTCATCATGCACCCATTGTCGATGGAAGACATGGAAATTATAAACACCTTTATAATTCTCCTTTTCGGGCTTGATATTAATTTTGAATCTTATTTAAAATGAGGGTTTGTAATTTTGAAAGGTCCCATCATTAATTTTATTTAAAAGCTCTCCATGTTTGATCGTATGTTTGCCAGATTCATGCAACTTTATTATTATCATAATAATAACGCACATACTCATTATTTACAACATATCATGCATATATTATAAACAGTAAACAAAACAAGGATGATCAATCGCCCCAAAACTAATGGCCTATGTGACATGGGCCTAGGTCTAATCCTAAGGAAATGCATGGGATGCAAATGAAACTTTTACATAAGCCTCCAATATTTACATGTCTTCGATCTTCATAATCATCAAGGCCACTATCTTCCAATCTTGATCTTCCACTATACTAATATTTACAAATAATTATCCATGGCAAATATGGATATATCTCATGGGGTGGGAACGGGCCATAAACCAAGCACACTTTATAAATTGATAATTATTACAATCATTCAATACAAAATATCCTAGCATACACCTAGAAAATTGGGCTTGGGATTTTGATCATCCTTCATGCATAATATCACATATCATACACCATCAATTAATTATCACAATAATCAATTGATCCAATATTATATATCTTGATCTAATCACTAACCGCCACGATTATAAACTAAATTAACAAAGTATACAAACTCCTTTGTCTACTTTCTAATTAATTTATTTATAAACAAATTTCTTGTAAATCACCATTTACTATAAATAATTAAAGTCGAACTTCAATTATTTATTTTATGAGAAAATATGTACAATTTTTGTAAAATTAAACTTAAGCGCCTAAAAAATCATTTTTCACAAAAAACATTTTGGCACATGTAAATTTCACAAAATATGTCAACCATCCATTAGTCCAACAAATCAAGGCCCATGACACTTTGATATACCAAAACACTTTTGAAAATCCCTAGTCGTCATCGCCGTCGCCGGATTTCGGCCAATTTACAAAATTTTTTTTTCTTTTAATTTTCGAAGGGGCTATTCGGGCAGCCAAAGGGGCTGCCCTTGCTGCCTGTTTTGGGCAGCCCCTTGGGCAGCCCAAGCTGCCCGAAATGGGCAGCAACATGCTGCCCAAAACCTCCCCAAAAACCGGCATTCGATTTTTCGTTTTGATTGTCTCATGCGGTTAGAAATTGACCTCAATATAATACCATGTATATGCTACACAAAATAGTAACCATAGCTCATGATACCACTTGAAAAGGGATCTTTTAAGGTGCTTGCTTGCGCGACGGAAGTTTCAAAAATTATTTTCATACAAGAACCGAGCACCCTAAACAATATAGTGTGTAGCAAATACAATAAAACAAAAAATGTCATACATAGGGTGTTTTAAAGATATATACCTATCGATCTTTGAATATTGATGTTGGCTCCAACTAAGTTGTAAACAACTTAGCTCTTGTATGGTTGACCCTCTACAAGCTTTCCTTGTTCTTGGACTACTTCCTTCAAAGTAGGTCCACCACCAAAAAGCTAAATCCACTCTAATTTTGCACTAGAAAAATTAGAGCATTTTTCATTTGAGAAGAGAGTGTTTCCTCAACTAAATGAAGAAGAAAATTTTAGGAGAATTGGTGCTCAAATTTCAGCCACCATGCATATGTTGAGAGAATGAAGTGTTTTTCTTGGTTGGACAAAAAGTAAAGTAAGCATGTGCATGCCATGCCTTGGATATTAAAAAAGAAGTCTCCAACCCTTCACCTCCCAAGCATGCAATTTTATTTGGGCTTGTAACAATTACAAAGCCCATGGACTTTTATTTAAATGTTTCAAACATATTTGATACCATTTAAACTTTACTTGATTTTACTCAAGCCCACTAATTGAATAATTATTTCCTATTGGGCTCTACAAGACCCCATATTGTTTAATTAATTCAACACTTGAATTAATTTAATTATTTGGACTCTACTAGGCCCACTAGTGTTTAATTAATTTAACACTTGAATTAATTTAATTTAGTCCATAATAATATTTATGAAAATCGCAATTTTCAAATACATTATTTATTTGACCAACTTTTAATTTAGGAACACTTCCTCAAATTAAAAGTTACATTCTCCTTATAGAAGTCATACTTATATTTTTATTTGCGCTTATAAACTCCTTTATAAGCCGTTCAACACATTGAACTATTTTACTTCTCAACGGGATCTAGAAAGTTAGCACTTGTGTGATCTTCAATTGTTCAATGATACAACTAGCTGTGGGTTCAGATCTCAATGTGATTCGGGACTAAACATGTCCTTATATGAGCATACCCCAGTTGCACCATTCTTACTTATCAACTCCTTGATAATAAGAACGTCAGAACTCAAGTCTGATAATACACAACCAATCATGTTAAACGCCTAGCTGCATCGCTTACATGATTCCCAAGGTATCAAATGATAGTGCCTGAAAGAACCAATCTATTATGGTTAGCGTACAGTACGGTCTCTTCATCTCATATATCCCGACCGATTCGACAACTATTTGTATATAGAGAGCCGTCAAAGAATCGATACTATGTGTCATGTCATAGTTGCATCGATGGTGTAATCTATGAAACCCGTTTCATAATTACCACCATACTCTTATCAGAGATTTCATACTACATATACATGAGATCACATAGGGTATCCATACCCGAAGGTAAGCGGTGAATCCCTGACTACAATGCATCGACTCCTATATGTTTTGACAAAACACCCAACCTTGCCACCTGATGACCCCATGAGAGTGGGTAAACAAGTCAAAGTGCAATGCTAGCACATAGAGTCTCAATGTTGTCCCGGGTCATAAGGACTAATGGTGTACAACCATAAACTAGGACATTTCCACTCGATACGTGAGAACCACTTGTAAATTCCTATATGAAGGGTTGTTCAGTGCACTCTACCAGGAGCACCTATCTGCATGCTCGGACATCACAATGTCCCCTACCAATGAAACATGGTACTCACATCGCATATACTAGTCTCAAACTCGAGCGGCCTTTATCCTTCTTAGCGGTGGCTGAATCGACTAGGAACTATTTATAATATACAGTATTGCAAATATGAGTTTCAATATACTCAACATATGAGCATCTCATATTCTTTCTACTATTTGTATATTCAAGGACTTTATCTATGCAACTAGCATGGGTATACAGATAAAGAAGTGCCAAAACAATAATTTCAAATATTATTAAAATAAAGATTGTTTATACATAGAGTTTCATTGTGAATACTCGGCCAACACTTGGCTCGACGGGCACCTACTCTAACAATATACCCATTTTCTAGAGGCTTCTTCTTATTTCTCACTTCTTTCTTTCTCTTAAACGTTTCCTACTCTTTTCCCTCAAGGTTTTCTTTTCTTAAATTCTCCACTCCAAATCCAAGGATCATAGTTGATTTCTTAGTATCTCCTACCTTAGATTTCAAGATTCAACGTAAAAACTTTGTATTTTTGGTTGAGAAGGGTTTGAAGTATTGAAGGGTTGAGTTGAATTAATGATTTCTATGGATATTGCTGATGATATATGGTTATTATTGTGTTTTTTTTTTGTAGGAATTTCTTCAAGATATCTTAGCAACCAAGTGATTGTGGGTAGTAAGTAAAAGTTTTCTTTGTGCTCACATGATATTTATATGTATATAAGCCATGTTATTGATAACTAGCTCCTTCTCTTGGCATATACTTGGTATATATATTGTTATACATTCATTGTTCAAATATTATCATTGAATTCATTGACAACGGAGCTAGTAATTTATTGTTCCTACCATGTTTGTTAAAATGCCTCAATGAAGTTTCCTATGATTAAAGCCAAGGATTGATAGTAATTCACGCATGTCATTGACCAATTTCATTATTATTAAGTATCTCTCACAGTTTTGATATTTATATCAAAGAGATACATACCACAGAGAAATATCAATTCCTTTATTTTAATTCATGCCATGAGATATCATTTATATTCATTTGATACCTATTATCCATTGGGATTATATTATTCAATTTTCATTGCCATTGCCATTGCCATGTTTCAAGGCAAGCCTATGTATATGTACTTCTTATGTATAGCTTTCTACTTACTGAGTTTTATATCATTCCAGTTAATGTCATGTGATGCAGGTGATAAAAAGGAATGAAATGGATTGTGCAAGGAAGAAGAAGTCATATCGCGTAATAAGGGGAAACATTTTTGAAATGTAACTTTATTTTTGAGGGATGACCATTAATGGTTATGGATAGCATGTAATTTGTAGCAAATGAATCATATTTTTGTTGATGATATTTTAGAAATTGTGTTGTTAAAAGTTGGAAAATTTTTATGTAAATAGTATTTAGTTTCTTTCTTGTAGATGAAATGCTTCCGCGAATGTTATTTCTTTTAAAGATTTATGTCATGGGAAGGGGGTTGTTACAATTGGTATCAGAGCAAAATTTCTTCGGGGCATAAATGACTTCTTCTACCTAGGACAATCCGGTATGTTTTCGATCCTGCATCTATTGATTTTGACATTGAGAATTGATTTTATTTCATTGCCATTGATGTATTCTTTCTTCCAATATATGTTAAAGTGAGCATTTGTACAGGAAATGCCTCCCAAGAGAAAGATTATTGAAGGGGATGATAAGACCACTCCTACTGATAAGACTACCAAGATTGTAAACGAATTCATCAAGTTATTACAAGAAAAAGCGAAGGTTCATAGCAAACAGATTCAACAGCTATTGAGCATGCACACCTCAACCCAGGGTCGTGATCGTGGAAGAGGTCAAGGCACAACTGAAATTTCTGATGATGGTGCATATGATCGTTTCAGACGTATGAACCCTCTTGATTTTATTGGTGGCCCTGATCCACTAGTGGCTCTGGAATGGGTCAAGTCATTTGAGGCTATATTCGATTATTTGAAGTTCACCGACCAAGATAAAGTAAGTTGTGCTGTGTTTATGTTGGTCAAAGCTGCTCGTATTTGGTGTGATGCTACCAAGGTTACAGTTAACGTTCGAGAATTAAAGTGGGACGAGTTATTCTATTCCAAATAATTTTCAAGAGAGGTCAAGGCCAAGAAGGTGAAGGAATTTCTTGAATTGAAGCAAGATGCTATATCTGTCGCTGAGTATACTTTGAATTTCAATTGAAGGTAAAAACGGAGGACATACCAAAAACTGCTTTTAGAACGAGGTATGGCCATTATGAATTTTTGGTGATTTCGTTTGGACTAACAAATGCCCCTTCAGTTTTCGTGGATTTAATGAATCGTGTCTTTAAGCCGTATTTGGATAGTTTTGTCATTGTTTTTATTGATGACATCTTGATCTACTCAAAGAAATGAGAACTTCATCGTGAGCATTTGAGGATTGTGTTGCAGCTGTTGAGGGATAAGAAATTGTATGCTAAGTTAAAGAAATGTGAGTTCTGGTTGGAGCATGTGGCGTTTTTGGGCCACATTGTTTCGAAAGAAGGAATTTGGGTTGATCCATCCAAGATTGAAGCCATTAAGCAATGGTCCATTCCAAACACAGTGTCAGAGGTTAGAAGTTTTCTCGGTTTAGCAGGATATTACAGACGATTCATAGCTGAATTTTCAAAGATCGCATTTCCATTGACAAGTTTGACACGAAAGGCTACCAAGTTTGAATGGACCATTGAGTGCCAAAGAGCATTTCAAGCCTTGAAAGATAAGTTAACTTCTGCCCCTGTTTTGGTACTTCCTTGTGGTACTGAAGATTTTGTTGTGTATACAGCTGCTTCAAAGTAGGGGTTAGGTGTTGTATTGATGCAGCAGAGGGAAGTGATAGCTTACGCTTCTCGTTAGTTGAAGGAATACGAGAAGAATTATCCTACTCATGAATTGGAGCTGGCCGCTGTGGTGTTTGCCTTAAAGATTTGGCGGAATTATCTCTACGGTGAGAAATGTGAGATTTCTACAGATCACAAAAGTTTGAGTTATCTGTTTTCGCAGAAAGAATTGAATATGCCTCAGCAAAGTTGGTTGGAACTTGTGAAGGACTATGATTGCACCATTAGCTATCATCCAGGCAAAGCTAATGTGGTTGCTGATGCTTTGAGTCGCAAGTCGAGTTCTGTATTGGGTTCTATGATCTCTAAACCATTGTTGCTTGATCTGCAAAGGAACAAGATAACTTTGATATCTCCAGGTACAGTGGCTCGTTTATCTGCGTTAGTTCTTCACTCAACTTTGTTTGATCGAATTTTGAAGGGACAACAATCCGATGATCAATTATTGGAGCTGAAGAGAAAAAGTGATCTGACAGGAGTATCTGAGTTTGGGTTGAATCGCTATGGTTAATTGACCTTTCGAGGAAAGATATGTGTTCCTATGAATGATGAAATTCGAAAAGATGTACTTCTTGAAGCTCATACAGCGCCATATTCTGTACACCCTGGTAGTACCAAGATGTACCAAGATCTTTGACGTCTTTACTGGTGGCCAGCTATGAAGAAAGATATCATGTTATTTGTCTCTGAATTTTTGACCTGTCAGGAGGTTAAGATTGAGCATCAAATACCGGCTGGATTGTTGCAATCTTTACCTATACCGCAATGGAAGTGGGAGCACATAACTATGGATTTTGTTGTTGGGTTGCCAAGGACTCAGAAGGGATTCAATTCTATTTGGGCGATCGTGGATCGATTCACCAAGTCATCTCATTTTCTTCCTGTCAAGACGACGTATTCTATGAATCAATAAGCTGAGGCTTATATTCAAGAAATTGTGAGACTTCATGGGATACCAGTATCGATAGTTTCTGATCGTGATTCGAGGTTTACATCGGAGTTTTGGAAGAGATTGCACAGAGCCTTGGGTATGAAATTGGCTTTTAGTACCTTCTACAATCCTCAAAGCGACGAGCAATCTGAAATGGTGATCTAAATTCTTGAAGATATGCTAAGGGCTTGCACGATTGATTTCCTGGAAAGTTGGAATTCCAAGTTGCCTTTGGTGGAGTTCACTTATAACAACAGCTACAAGTCTTCAATCGGCATGGCACCTTATGAAGCTTTATATGGAAGAAAGTGCCGATCACCGTTGTATTGGGAAGAGGTAGGTTAAAGGAAGATGTTGGGCCCGGAGTTGGTTCAACAAACAGCAGATGTTGTGGCATTGATCCAAGAAAGAATGAAGACAGATTAGTCTAGACAGAAAAGTTATGCCGATGTACGACGACGTCCTTTGGCATTCGAGGTTGGTGATCATGTTTTTATTAAAATAGCTTCTCTCAAGGGAGTGATGTGTTTTGACAAGAAAGGTAAATTAAGTCCTCGATACATTGGAACGTTTGAGATTCTTGACAAGATTGGAGACCGAGCCTATCGTCTTGCATTGCCACCTGACTTGGATCGAGTTCATAATGTTTTCCATGTTTCCATACTACGTAAATATCTTCCTAATCCATCTCATGTTCTTCGATACAAATTCTTGGACCTTTTACCTAACTTGAGTTACGAAGAAGTTCCGATGGAAATTCTTGATCGCAAGATTAAACTGTTAAGAAAAAGGGAAATTGGACTTGTGAAAGTCCTATGGAGGAATCATGTGATTGAAGAGGCCACTTAAGAACCGGAAGAAGAAATGAAACATCGCTATCCGAATTTTTTTGACGGTAAGCAAATTTCGGGGACGAAATTTTTATAAGGAGGGAGATTGTAATATCCCAACCTTTTATCATGTTATTGTTTATAATGTTATTATTTGGATTGGGTGTTTAAAGATTATGATTTATTATGGTAATGGACATTATTATGGTTTGATGGTTGTGATGTTGTTGTATAGTATTGTTGATTGAGTTTATGGGAAATGGTTATTGTTATGTTTATTGAAATGGTAATAGTATGGTTGTTTTGGGGATTATGTTTCATAGTTGGTAATGGTTTTGGTGGAGGATGGGTTCTTGTTGTTATGTTGTGATGGATGATCGGAGGAGGTATTTGGATGTTTATTTCATTGGTATTGCATGGCATTCGAAAATTTGGAGTTTAATGGATTTGGAATGATTTTGAGGTGCAGGAGCAGCGCCGGGGAGCAGCACTGCTAGGCGTGCTGCGGCAGCGCCTAGGGCCGAAGCCCTGGAGCTGCAGCGCTGCTAGGCAGCGCCGCGCCGTAGCACAGGAGCTGCTGGGTGGCGCCGCGGCGCTAGTCGGTGCAGAAGTTTTTTTAAAAAACACATTTTTGGAGGTATTGAAGGCTTATATACCCATTTTCTAGAGGCTTTTTCTTATTTCTCCCTTATTTCTTTTTCTAAAACGTTTCTTGATCTTTTACCTCAAGGTTTTCTCTTCTTCAATTCTCCACTCGAGATCCAAGGATCATAGTTAAATTTCTTAGTGTCTCCTACCTTAGATTTCAAGCTTCAAGGTAAAAAATTTGTATATTTGGAATTGAGAAGGGTTTGAAGTATTGAAGGGTTGAGTTGAATTAATGATTTCTATGGATATTGGTAATGATTTATGGTTATTATTGTGTTTGTTGTTGTAAGAATTTCTTCAAGATATCTTAGCAACCAAGTGATTGTGGGTAGTAAGTAGAAGTTTTCTTTGTGCTCACATGATATTTATATGTATATAATCCATTTTATTGATAACTAGCTCCTTCTCTTGGCATATACTTGGTATATATTTATTAAACATTCATTGTTCAAAGATTATCATTGAATTCATTGACAACGAAGCTAGTAATTTATTGTTCCTACCATGAGTTTGTTAAAATTCCTCAATGAAGTTCCCTATCATAAAAGCCAAGGATTTATATTAATTCATGCATGTCATTGACCAATTTCGTGATTATTAATTATCTCTCACAGTTTTGATATTTATATCAAAGAGATACTTATCTTAGGTCACAGAACTATCAATTCATTTCCTTTAATTCATGCCATGAGATATCATTTATATTGACTTGATACCTATTATTCATTGGGAATGATATTATTCAATTTTCATTGCCATTGCCATTGCCATATTTCAAGCCAAGCCTATGTATATGTACTTGTTATGTATAGCTTTCTACTTACTGAGTTTTATCTCATTCCAGTTAATGTCATGTGATGCCGGTGATAAAAAGGAATGAAATGGATTGTCCAAGGAAGAAGAAGTAATATCGCATAATAAGGGGGAACACTTTTGAAATGTAACTTTATTTTTGAGGGATGACCATTAATGGTTATGGATAGCATGTAATTTGTAGCAAATGAATCATATTTTTGTTGATGATATTTTAGAAATTGTGATGTTAAAAGTTGGAAATTTTTTTATGAAAATAGTATTTAATTTCTTTCTTGTCGATGAAATGCTTCCGCGAATGTTATTTCTTTTAAATCTTTATGTCATGGGAAGGGGGTTGTTTCACAGTTCGAGATTGACTCCATGTACTCGAACAAAGTATGGACCTTAGTTGATACACAAGAAGGAATTGTTCCCATATGAAACAAATGGATTTATAAAAAAAATTTGTGATGGATGGGAAGGTAATGAACTTCTTAGCAAGATTGGTACAGAAAGGATATAATCAAATTCAAGGTATTGACTATGAGAAAAACCATTTCTCCACTCACAATGTTCAAATCCATTAGGATAATTCAAGCTATTGCAGCATGGTATGACTATGAGATATGATAGATTGATGTAAAGAAAACGTTCCTTAATGGTGAAATTAAGGAAGAGATTTACATATCTCAACTTGAAAGGTTCGCATAAGTAGGAAGTGTGCATAAATTATGCAAACTTCAGAGATATTGAAAGGATCAGTTGGAAGGTGATAAATGTTTAGAAGAAGGGGGTTGAATAAACATTCATGGATTATGTATATTTTTCAAAAATTGGGTTCAGTTTAGTGACAAACTGACACTCGGTATCTCGTTAGTCGATAACAATCAGTTTAACTGAAAAAACAGTTGCGGAAGTAAACTGACTGAGAGATAGAATAACTGACTGCAAATAATAACTGAAATAAAATGCACACGGTTTGTTTCTTGATGTTCGGAGAATATAATAACTCCTACGTCACCCCTTCTATCACGAAGATAGGATTTTCACTAAAAGACTTTGATCGAATACAAAAGTTGTACTGACCCACTTCAGTTTGAACTTAACACTGCCAAAACTAAAACTCTTAGTTCACAAAAACTTTTACGGTACGTGACTAAATTTAACATGACTGAATGAATCTAATAATGATTTCAAAGTGCTAACAAGCTCGTAAATGTAGCCTTGATTGCTACTGATCAATCTGATAAGAGTGAGCTTTTGATATTTGAATACGAGTAGTGATTTTAGCAGCGTAACAGCAAGTTTGAATAGAATAGTTGTTCGTATGTAGTTCTCTCGACTGCTCTTCTCGCCTATTTATAGGCTTCTCTTCCAACGATAACAATAAATAATATTTGAATCTTTATATCCGTTGATTGCCACGTCAATATTCCTCTGACAACCATATACTGCAATCTCTGAAATACGGCGTTCCACTAAGTAACAGTCTGCTGTGTACTACTGTCGGTTGAATGTCCTCTCCCGATAAATGATGACGTGTTCAGCTGAAGAATAAGCTGCTGAGCAATAGCTGGTAAGGTCAACTGCTGTTAGTTGACTTCTCGTTCAGTTGCGTAAATCAGTTGCGTAGTTCAGTTGCGGCTTCACGCGTTCAGTTATTATAATCAGTTGGTTCGAGCTTTGTCCTTCAGTTTGTCAAACGCCGAAACTTAGTTTCCAACATATATATCTATGGATGCTAACATACATTAAATAGATAGAACCTCATATTTGACAATAATATAAAAAAGTTTTATTTTGTTAAAAACTGTGAGTAACCATGTGTACACAAAAAGGTTAGTAGAGTGCAGTGACAATCGTAATCCTTAATTTTGATGACATACTATGCATTGAGAATGATGTAGAGATGTTGCAGTCAACTAAAGTATGGTTAGCTAGTAAATTCTCTATGAAGGATATTTGTGAAGCATCCTATGTAGAGCCCAAATTCAGTACACGTAAAACCGATGCATTTATTAAATTGTCAAATTGTTTGTTTAAGTTTAAAATGATTTACAAAGATGCATGATCTATTTAGTTTGCATTATTTTAAAATACTTATGTTTATGTGATGTGATAAACATAAAAATTGTACATTAATAAATGTTTTATAATATAACTTTATAGTTTTTGTTTTATTAAATGTTTAAATATTATATGTTTTATAATAAATTGTATAAAATATAAGTTGTTGTGTAATTACAAGTTTTTACTATTTTTTAAAGGTTCGATAAAACAAGAATAAACTTGGCGTTGTAAATGGGATTAAGATGATTCTTGGACCTGTAGAAAGTTGATGTTAATATCTCCAATATTGGTGGCAAGCATGAGATAAAAATCCTCTCACAATTGGGATTAAATTAAGCAACAAATAAAGTTACCAAAGAAGTGGCAGTTTTACCATGCTCTAGTATTTTGACCATATCTCTCAAATTACTTGGTCAAATGGTTTGAAAAAAATACCACAACTAGACAACTCAATTATCCACATGTTTTTTTTTATGTGAAGAAGCAAATTCGGAGAAGAAGATTTTCAAAAGTGATGTGTAATATAATATAATATCTTGGAACACCAATGAAGACTTATGTGTAAAAAAATAATATTTTATTTGTGGTTGTCTCCCCAAATTTGGCTATAAATAGGGGTGCATTGTAATGTATTGAGATATCCCTCATTCTATGAACAAACCTTTGAGTTCATAATATTTCTCTCTATATTTTTCGTATATTTCTTCATTTAAATATAATTAGCATGTTAATTTCATATTCAAAGTTTTACACTTTGAATAATGAATAGCTAACTTCCGAAAGTTGAGATGAAAAAGTGAAACTCTTGGCATGATAATAAGGTTACTAAAAGGTAAGAATCTATGTTTTATATTATTTAATTATTATTTATTGTTTATGTTATATTTATTTCTTTAAGCATTTTTATACCTACTTATAAGTGGGAGTTTTGATTTATTGTTGCTATATCTCACACTAAATTCTTGGAACCATTTAAATGTTAGTTTGGTATTACCAACCATTTAAAGTGGATGCCTTGATTTATTATATATGAATATATTATAATAATAAAATACTTGGAACCATTTAAATGTTTGTTTGGTTTTACCAACCATTTAAAGTGGGAATCTTGATTTACTATATATAAATATATCATAATATTAATTTCTTGGTACCATTTAAATGTTAGTTTGGTTTTACCAACCATTTAAAGTGGGAACCTTGATTTAGTGTTTACAAATATATGTATAGCACAATAAATACTTGACAACATTTATAAGTTTTGGTATATAATATATACTTATAAGATAATAATATATAACATAATTTAAATATGATTATTTAATATATTGGAACCATTTTATTAAGTGGATTTCAATAATGTTCGTTAATGTTAACTTTATTAAAATACCAAGGGTGGATCCTTTAATCTCAACTACTTAAATTAAAAT
Organism: Primulina tabacum; assembly: GCF_025594145.1. Lineage (NCBI taxonomy): Eukaryota > Viridiplantae > Streptophyta > Magnoliopsida > Lamiales > Gesneriaceae > Primulina > Primulina tabacum. Next base: position 34,285,415 of record NC_134551.1, on the reverse strand, counting down.
TTGAACAATTAAAAATTATCAATCAAAGATTCAAACAACTAAAAGAAAAAATAAATAAAAAGACATTGTAGTGGACTTGTAATTACCTTAGCTTCCTCGTGGATACGATATTCGAACTCATCGAATTATACTACTTGTGGACAACCTGCTCTTGGGAGTGAAACAATCAAAGTCGCAACAAGTTTTTGGCGCCGTTGCCGGGGAAGTATAATTTAATTTCAAGTCTATTTAATTTTGTTTATAGTTTATTTTTCTTTATTTGAAGTTTTATTGCTTTTGTGTGTTTTTATTCTTTTGCATTTGCATTTGCATGAGCATTTGGTTACATACACTTAGTGGCCGACTCATTCGAAATAACCCTTTATTTTTACAAAACATGGCGGAAGAACCCATCCAAGAAAATGAAGATGAAATTCAATCTCAACATGATCAAGATAGACGAAGAACACTTAGAGATCACATGAATCCTACACGTACTAGTGCACATTCATGTCTAGTTTTTCCCCCTGATGCATCTCATTTCAATTTTAAGCCTGGTATTATCCATCTTTTACCCAATTTTCATGGCTTAGATTCTGAAAATCCATACATGCATTTACGAGAGTTTGAAGAAGTGTGCAACACATATAATTATCTAAATTGTAGCATGAACACCATTCGACTTAAGCTTTTTCCTTTTTCTTTAAAAGATAAAGCTAAAACTTGGCTACAAAATCTTAGATCGGGATCCATTCGAACTTGGGATGAATTGCAACAACAATTTTTGAAAAAGTTTTTCCATCTCATAGAACAAATTCTTTCAAAAGGCAAATCATCACTTTCACTCAAAAACAAGGAGAAATTTTTAATCAGTGTTGGGATAGATACAAAGAATCGATTAATCTTTGTCCACATCATGGTTTTGAAATTTGGAGAGTTGTTTCTCAATTTTATGAAGGCTTAACACCTAAAGATAGGCAAATGATTGAATTTATGTGTAATGGAACATTTGAAGATAAAGATCCAAACGAGGCAATTGAGTATCTCGATTCATTAGCTGAAAATGCTCAAAATTGGGACACTATAGGTACAATCGAACCATCAAACAAGATTCAATCTCCTACATCTGGTGGAGGTATGTACACTCTCAAAGATGAACATGATCTTCAAGCTAGATTTACCTCTTTGGCAAGAAAAGTTGAGGCACTTGAATTGAAAAAGAATGGTCAATTAAAATCTGTTCAAGAAATTGTGTGTTACATCTGTGATACAAGTGATCATTTTACAAAAGATTGTCCCACTTTGCCCTCTTTTAAAGAATGTCTCCATGAACAAGCCAATGTTTTGAAAAATTTCAAAATGCCAAATTTTGAACCATTTTCTCAAAATTACAATCCAGGTTGGCGAAATCATCCAAATTTTAGTTGGAGGAATGATAATGCTGCACAATTTTCACAACCAAATTTCCAAAATCAACAAAATTTTCAAAATTATGCACCTTATGTTCCTCCACCTAAAAGAAATTTGGAAGATACATTGAATTCTTTCATTGCAAAGAAAGAGTCTATCAATACTCAAACTGCTCAAACCATGACAGATTTGAAAGATACTCTTGCTAAATTTGCATCTGCACTTGATGTTCATGAAAAAGATAAATTTCCTTCACAACCTCTGCCTAATCCCAAGGATCATCATTCACAAACTGGAACTTCTGGAACTCAACCGAGGGATCAGGTAAAATCTGTTATTACCCTTCGAAATGGTAAGGTTGTGGAAAAATCCATTCTTGAACCTTGTGAAGATGATGATAAATCAACTCCAAACGGTAAGGAAGTGGAACCCATAACTTGCGAAGAGGAGATTCAACAGACAGTGTCACCACCATTCCCTCATGCATTGAAAAATACAAAAAAAATCAAATTTGAATTATGATATATATGATATTTTTAAACAAGTAAAAGTTAATATTCCTTTATTAGATGCAATAAAACAGGTACCATTATATGCCAAATTTTTGAAAGACTTGTGCACTGTGAAAAGAAAATTAAATGTGAAAAAGGAAAGCATTTTTAGCCGAACAAGTAAGTGCAATCATTCAAAATAATAATACTTTGAAATACAAAGACCCTGGTTGTCCTACTATTTCATGTATTATTGGAGAACGAAAGATTAAAAAAGCCTTGCTTGATCTTGGAGCTAGTGTGAATTTACTTCCATATTCAGTTTATCAAGAACTCAATCTAGGCGAGTTAAAATCTACTTTGGTAACACTTTTACTTGCCGATAGATCTGTTAAAGTTCCAAGAGGTATGGTAGAAGACGTATTGGTCCAAGTTGATAACTTTTTATATCCTGTCGATTTCATAGTTTTAGATACACAACCTATCGAAGCTTGTAATGCAATTCCTGTAATTCTGGGTCATCCATTTTTAGCAACTTCTAATGCTCTTATAAATTGCAGGAATGGAATAATGAAGTTGTCATTTGGTAACATGACCTTGGAGCTCAATGTTTTTAATCTTTGTAAGAACCCACATGACAACGGAGATGAAAGTGAAGATGAAAATCTTATTGAAACTCTTGTGGAAGAAAACATTCAAGAAGGGAGTACTCGTGATCAATTAGATATTTGTTCAATTGAAAATTTTAAAGAAAATATTGAAATTGATCTTGATGATTTTATCAGGTATCACTCGTTACCAGGATCAGAGAAAGAATTTGATGCAAAATATGATAACAAAGACGAACCACCCATATTGGAGTTAAAACCCTTGCCATAAGAATTGAAGTATGAATTTCTTGGAGAAGATGAAACATATCCGGTGATAATTTCTTCCAAACTAGAAAGTGATCAAGAAGGTAAATTAGTTTATATGCTTAAAAGACATAAAAATGCAATTGGTTGGACACTAAAAGATCTCAAGGGCATTAATCCACTAATTTGCACTCACAAAATTCACTTAGAAGAAAATGCAAAAACATCTCAACAACCACAAAGGAGATTAAATCCACACATGAAAGATGTTGTGAAAACTGAAGTTCTCAAACTACTTGATGTTGGGATTATCTACCCTATTTCTTTTAGTAAGTGGGTAAGCCCAATACAAGTAGTTCCAAAAAAATCTGGCATCACAGTGATAAAAAATGAAAAAGGTGAATTGTTAACAAGTCGAGTCCCATCTAGTTGGCGGATGTGTATTGATTATAGAAAATTAAATGACGCCACTAGAAAAGATCATTTTCCATTACCATTTTTGGATCAAATTTTGGAAAGAGTAGCAGGTCATCCATACTACTGTTTTCTTGATGGATATTCAGGTTATTATCAAATTCTTATTGCACTCGAAGATCAAGATAAAACTACATTCACATGTCCTTTTGGAACATTTGCATTTAGAAGGATGTCATTTGGATTATGCCATTCCCCAGCAACATTTCAAAGATGTATGCTAAGCATTTTTTGCGACATGGCTGAAAATTGTTTGGAAATTTTCATGGATGATATAACTGTCTTTGGGAATACATTTGATAATTGTCTTGAAAATTTGGAAAAAAATTTAAAAAGATGCGAGGAAAAATGTCTTATTTTAAATTGGGAAAAATGTCATTACATGATTACTTCTGGAATTGTTTTGGGACATGTCGTGTCATCCAATGGAATTGAAGTTGATAAAGCAAAAGTTGATGTCATTGCCAATTTACCCCCTTCCAAAAAACATTAAAAAAATTCGCTTATTTTTGGGGCATGCTGGATTTTATAGGAGGTTTATAAAGTACTTTAGTTTAATCTCTAAACCTATTTGTAACCTCTTACAAAAGACACTGCATTTGAGTGGACTCAAGAATGTCAAAATGCTTTTGATAAAATCATTCGACATTTAACATCAGCTCCTATCATGCAACCTCTTGATTGGTCTTTACCATTTGAAATCATGTGCGATGCGAGTGATTATGCAGTCGGTGCAGTATTGGGTCAAAGAAGAAACGGTAAGTCTTATGTGATATATTGTGCAAGTAGAACTTTAAGCAATGCTCAAATGAATTACTCCACAACTGAAAAAGAACTACTTGCTGTAATATTTGCATTAGATAAATTTCGTTCTTATTTGATTGGATCAACGACTATTGTGTTTACTGATCATTCTGCTATTAGATATTTGTTGACCAAACAGGATGCAAAGCCACGACTGATACGATGGATTTTGTTGCTCCAAGAATTTGACATTGTGATCAAAGATAAAAAAAGAACCGAGAATGTCGTAGCTGATCATTTATCAAGACTAGTAACAGGATCATCTTGTGAAATGTCACCAATTAACGATAATTTTCCCGATGAACATCTATTTTCAGTTACTACTACACCTTGGTTTGCTAACATAGTACATTTTCTTGTGACAAGAAAAATGCCACCGCAATGGAGTTCTCAAGATAAAAGAAAATTTTTGAATGAGGTAAAAAACTTTTATTGGATGATCCGTATCTGTTCAAGTATTGTCCGGATCAAATTTTTCGACGTTGCATACCCGACAATGAGGTAAGTAATGTCATTAAATTTTTTCATTCAGAAGCATGCGGAGGACATTTTTCTTCAATGAAAACGGCTGCAAAAATCTTGCAGTGTGGATTTTATTGGCCCACTTTGTTTAAAGACACCCACGAAATCTGCAAGATCTGTGAAAATTGTCAAAAATTGGGTGTGATTTCAAAAAGAAACATGATGCCTTTGAATCCTATTTTTTAAATTGAAATCTTTGATTGTTGGGGAATAGATTTTATGGGACCTTTTCCACCGTCGTTTGGATACTTGTATATTTTAGTTGCAGTTGATTATGTTTCCAAATGGATAGAGGCAATTCCATGTCGAACAAATGATCATAAAATCGTCATCAAATTTTTAAAAGAAAATATTTTTAGCAGATTTGGAATTCCTCGAGCCATGATTAGTAATGGGGGAACTCACTTTGTTAATAAACCATTTCCTTCATTAATGAAAAAATATGGTATTACTCATAAAGTAACTACTCCTTATCATACTCAAAAAAATGGACAAGTTGAATTAGCTAATAGGGAGATAAAGTAAATTTTGGAAAAAACTGTTAATTCAAATAGAAAAGATTGGTCTCTGCGACTTAATGATGCACTTTGGGCATATCGAACAGCTTTTAAAACATCATTGAATATGTCTCCCTATAGGTTGGTTTATGGAAAACATTGTCATTTGCCTGTGGAATTGGAACATAAAGCTTATTGGGCGATCAAAACTTTAAATTCAAGCATGGATGATGCCAACAAATTGCGTAAATTGCAACTCAATGAACTTGATGAACTCAGAAATGACGCGTATGAGAATTCAAGGATTTATAAAGCAAAAATCAAAACATTTCATGATAAAACAATTCTTAGAAAATCTTTTGAGATTGGTAAAAAAGTTTTGCTTTATAATTCTCGACTTCACATATTCCCAGGAAAATTACGATCAAGATGGACAGGCCCATATGTTGTAAAGCATGTATATACTTATGGAGCTGTGGATATTGAAAATCCTAAAAATGGTGATATTTTTAAAGTAAATGGACAAAGGTTTAAACCATTTTTAGAAAATAAAATCTTTCAAGAAGAGTTTATTTGTAATAGCCAAGCCTGGTGAACGATGACAGTGCACCCGCGCTCAAGAGAAGACCGCACCCGTGGTCTTTAATTCAGATTTTTGATGATATTGCCGAAGTCACATAGCACCCGCGGTGTAAAGGTTACCGCACCCGCGGTCGTCATGTTTGGATTTTTGGTTGGAATGCCGAAGGCATAGCACACCCGCGGTGCAAGGTGTAGCGCACTTGCGGTGGATGAACAGTAGAAACGTGTTTTCGGATTTATGTGAGATAAATGGATGAGTTGCTCACTTTTCTCTCATTTCTTTCCCATTCTCTCGGTTTCTTCAGAGCAAGGAAGCTAGGGTTCCTTTTCCTTTCATTTTCTTCTTTTGATTCTTGCATCTTGTTGGTTGTTTGTGTTGAGAGCAAGGTTATTTTGGGTTCAAGGAAGCTAAGGTAAGCTTTTGGTTTAGTTTATTCTTAGTTTTGGTGTTGGGAGAAATCATGGGTTTGGTGATGGTGTTGTTTTTATGGATTAATTGATATGGGTTTATGATTATTGAGATGTTGATGGTTCAATACATGGTTTATTGTTGTAGGTTGTGTACCAAGAGATATATTCAAGGGTTTTATTGGTAGTAAGTGGAATTTTATTCCTTGTGCTCACATGATAGTATATGTATGGTGTTTCAATGGTTTTATCATGTTCTTCCCTTCCATTTGATTCATATTATGTATTGATATACTTGGTTGTATATTAGAGGCAATTGAATGTCTCAATTGTGAATAAGGGAATACAAAAGAAAGAGTATGCAAAGTGTTTGTTTAAATGCCCAAGAGAGAGTTCAAATGATTTATGGATTGATAGATACATAGTCAGAGATTGCATGCAATTAGTTGATCAACGACCATAGGCTTATATCCCTCAGAGTTATTGATTTATGTCGATGGGATATAGGTACAGAGATAGAGATACTATAAAGATATCAATCCAACAGAGAAAAGAGAAATACCATCGTTATTGTTTTTCATACTATGATATTCATGTTTCAGAGTTGATGGTATTTAATGTTTTCAAAGTCATATTTTTCAGAGTATGCTATGTATCCATTGCTATGTAAGAGTTCCACTTGTTGAGTTTTATACTCATTTCAGTTATTTCATGTGATGCAGATAAGAGCGACGGGCCGGGACGTTGATTGTGGGCTGGAGTCATGTGCATATAGAGATGGAAGGAAGAAGATATTTGGATAGCATTTTGGACATGATCACAAAAATGATATTTTGTATTTTTTTGTATCATTTGATTGATCATGTATATGCATTTGTTTGTAAAGGTTTTATGTCAAGAAATTTTAATCCTTCCTCCCTTCAAGAAAATTTTAATTTCCGCTACTATTTTATTAAAGTGGTTCAGAGGGTGTTACATTTAGTGGTATCAGAGCACCGTTCTTCGGACCAATGCATATGACTTCGTCTACTTTCAACAGTCCGGGTATGTCTTCTTCTACATCTATTTATTGTTATCTATTGATATGTATTGTGTGAGCATATTGTAAGAGTTATGCCTCCTAAGAGGAAAGCTGCAGAGGAAGAGGATAGTTCTACCTCTAGAGTTTTCGATGAGTTTGGCAAGTTATTGAAAGAGCAAGCTAAGGTCCACAGTGAGCAGATTCAACAGTTCTTACGTTTGCAAGGTACAGGTCAAGGTAGAGGTCAAGTGAGAGGCCAAGTGGCACAAGCAGTTGGTACCGATGGGATCTTTACTGCTTTCAAGAGGATGGATCCGCCTGAATTTGCCGGAATCACTGATCCATTGGCTGCAGTAGAGTGGATCAAGGCACTTGAGGCTATTTTTGATCATCTCAACTATGCAGACAAAGACAGAGTTGGATGTGCAGTATTCATGTTAGTCAAGGCTGCACGCATTTGGTGGAATGCTACCAAGGTTAGTGTGGATGTTCCGGCATTGAAGTGGTCAGAGTTCACTGATCTTTTCTATGACAAGTACTTCCGAGACGCACTTCGAGCTAGGAAGGTGACTGAGTTCTTGGAGCTTCGACAGGGAGTTATGAATGTTGATGAGTACATTCTGAAATTCGAGGAGGGCTGTCTGTTTGCCCCGTATATTGCTTCCAATGACAAAGACAAAGGTGCTCATTTTATAAGAGGCCTTAGAGCAGAAATCAGAAGGGACATTAATATGTTGAAGGCTGTGACATTCAAATAGATTGTGGCTAAGGCTCTGTTGGCTGAGCAAGATGAGAAAGACATTACTAGGGAGAGACAAGCGAGGCAGCAGGCCATTGCTCAAAGAGGCCAAGGTTCAAGTCAAAGAGGAAAGGGCAGTTTCAAAGGGAAAGGCAAGTTAGAGCCGAGTCCTAAACCACCGGCAGTTCCATTTGATCCCGAGAAGCCATTGTGTCCCAAGTGCGGTAAGCATCATCGAAGAGAGTGCAGATTTGGTACTCATACTTGCTACAGATGTGGCACTGCAGGCCATATTGCCAAGGATTGTCCAAGAGGATCGAGTAAAGAGAAGGTGCAGGGACGCATCTTTACCATGACAAAGGAAGGTATAAACCATGATTCTTCTGTGATCTCTAGTACTATTTTAATTTCAGGCAGAGTAGCTACGACATTGATTGATACAGGTGCTACTCATTCTTTTATGTCTGAACCATTTTTGAGATATTTGGGTATAGTTCCTTCTGTTATTCCCCTCCAGTTTAATGTTGTATTGCTTTCGGGGGATGTGTTGTGCCCCACATCTATTGTGTATGCATGCTCTGTTCAAATTGATGAGCGAGTGGTTTATGCTGATTTGATTGTTATCCCTATGGTTGCGTTTGATATTATAATTGGCATGGATTGGCTATCAACCTATCGTGCATTGATTGATTGCGTTGCTAAGACGGTGAAATTTGCAGATGATGGCAATAGGAAAGGTATGCTCGCCAGTGTAGGTACTTCGCTGGTCCTTCCTTTTATTTCATGTCTTGAGTCTAAGAAGTTGTTGTTTAGAGGTTGTGATGGGTTTTTGGCTTCGATTGTGGATGTGGATAGAATTGTGAAAATGAATATTGATGATATTGATGTGGTGAGAGAGTTCCCTGATGTTTTTGAGGATGATGTGCCGGGTTTGCCGCCGGACAGAGATGTGGAGTTTGTGATTGATCTAGTTCCAGGTACGGTTCCTATTTCCAAGGCTCCGTACAGAATGTCCCCTACAGAGATGAAAGAGTTGAAGACGCAGTTGCAGGATCTTTTGGATAAAGGTTTCATTTGGCCGAGTTCTTCGCCTTGGGGAGCTCCGGTTCTTTTCATCAAGAAGAAAGATGGGACTTTGCGGCTGTGTATTGATTATAGAGAGATCAACAAGGTGACGATTAAGAATAAGTATCCATTGCCACGGATAGACGATCTGTTTGACCAACTACAAGGGGCTACCGTGTTTTCGAAGATTGATCTGCGATCTGGCTATTATCAGTTGAAAGTTAGGAAGTCTGATATCCCTAAGACAGCGTTCCGGACCAGGTACGGTCATTATGAATTTCTTGTTATGTCGTTTGGTCTGACTAATGCTCCTTCAGTCTTCATGGATCTGATGAACCGAGTGTTCAAGCCGTATTTCGATAGCTTTGTCATTGTTTTCATCGATGATATATTGATTTATTCCTAAACCAGAGAGCTTCATTCAGAGCACCTCAGAGTTGTGCTTCAGTTATTGAGAGAGAAGATGTTGTATGCTAAGTTGAAGAAATGTGAGTTCTGGTTGGAGCAGATTTCTTTCTTAGGCCATGTTGTTTCGAAAGATGGTATAGCTGTTGATCCTGTGAAAATCGAGGCGATTCAGAAATGGCCTATCCCTACCACTGTATCAGAGGTACGCAGTTTTCTTGGTTTGGCGGGTTATTATCGTCGTTTTATTTCAGATTTCTCCAAGATTGCCCTGCCGTTAACCAATCTGACGAGGAAGATTGTGAAGTTTGAGTGGTCCAATGAATGCCAAAGTGGATTTCAAGAGTTGAAAGATAAGTTGACGTCAGCTCCGGTACTTGCATTGCCCAGTGGTTCAGAGGACTTTGTTGTTTATACTGACGCGTCGAAGAAAGGTCTTGGTGCAGTGCTGATGCAACGTGGAAAGGTTATAGCCTATGCTTCTCGCCAGTTGAAGGACTACGAGAAGAATTATCCTACGCATGATCTGGAACTGGCAGCTGTGGTATTCGCACTGAAAATCTGGAGACATTACTTATATGGCGAAAAGTGTGAAATTTTCACGGACCACAAGAGTTTGAAGTATTTATTTTCCCAGAAAGAACTCAATATGAGATAGAGACGGTGGTTAGAGCTTGTCAAAGATTATGATGTGACTATTAGTTACCACCCAGGGAAAGCGAATGTTGTAGCAGATGCATTGAGCCGTAAGTCAAGTTCTTCCTTGAGTTCTATGATCCAGAAACCGTTGTTGTTGGATTTGCAACGAGAGGAGATAGCTTTGGTGGTTCCGGGAACCATTGCTCGTTTTTCAGTGTTGATCATTCGGTCTACTTTGACAGACAGGATCCGTAGAGAGCAAGCCATTGATGCACAATTTACAGAGTTGAGAGCCAGAGCAGAGGAGAGAGGTAATTCAGAGTTTGGATTGAATGGAGATGGTTTGGTGACTTTCAGAGGCCGTTTATGTATTCCTGTTGGTGATGATATTCGGCGAGACGTCTTGACAGAGGCACATACCGCGCCATACTCGATACATCCAGGTGGTACCAAGATGTATCAGGATCTTCGTAGACTCTATTGGTGGCCAGGTATGAAGAAGGATATTGCCATGATTATTTCTCAGTGCCTAACTTGTCAGCAGGTGAAAATCGAACATCAGAGACCTGCTGGGACATTGCTGTCATTACCGATTCCTCAATGGAAATGGGAGCATATTACGATGGACTTCGTGACTGGTCTTCCAAGGACGCAGAAAGGTTTTAACTCTATTTGGGTTATTGTTGATCGGTTGACCAAGTCAGCGCATTTTCTTGCAGTCAAGACGACGTATTCTATGAACCAGTATGCCGAAGAGTACATAGTAGAGATTGTTAAACTTCATGGTGTTCCTGTGTCGATCGTGTCTGATCATGACCCTAGATTTACTTCAGAGTTTTGGAAGAGTTTGCACAGAGCTATGGGTTCACGGTTAGCATTCAGTACAGCATATCATCCCCAGAGTGACGGTCAATCAGAGAGAGTTATTCAGATTCTAGAGGATATGCTCAGAGCTTGTACTATTGATTATCCTGGTAGCTAGGATTTCAAATTGCCTCTTGTTGAGTTCACGTACAATAATAGCTACCAAGCGATGGCATGGCACCATATGAAGCACTTTATGGCAGAAAGTGTAGATCGCCCTTGTATTGGGACGAGATTTGTGAGAGGAAGATGTTGGGTCCAGAGTTGGTCCAACAGACAGCTGATGTTGTTGCTGTTATCCAAGAGAGAATGAAGACAGAAAAGTCGAGATAGAAGAGCTATGCTGATGTGCGTCGTAGGACATTGCAGTTTGAGGTTGGAGACCATGTATTCTTGAAGATAGCACCTCTTAAAGGTGTGATGCGGTTTGGCAAGAAGAGAAAGTTGAGTCCGAGATTTATTGGCCCATTTGAGATCTTGGATAGAGTTGGTGATCGAGCTTACATGTTAGCCCTACCGCCAGATCTTGACAGAGTTCATAATGTTTTTCATGTTTCAATGCTCAGGAAGTACATTGCGAATCCTTCCCATGTTCTTCGCCACGAGCCATTGGATTTGATGCCGAATTTGACGTATCAAGAGATTCCGGTCCAGATTCTGGATCGCAAAGTTGAAGTGTTGAGAAACAAAGAGATCGGTATTGTTAAAGTCCTTTGGGGGAATCATTTGATTGAAGAAGCCACGTGGGAACCAGAGGATGAGATGAAAGAGAAGTATCCTGAGTTGTTTGCGCAGTGACGTCAATTTCGAGGACGAAATTCCTCTAAGGAGGGGAGATTGTAATAGCCAAGCCTGGTGAACGGTGACAGTGCACCCGCGCTCAAGAGAAGACCGCACCCGCGGTCTTTAATTCAGATTTTTGATGAGATTGCCGAAGTCACACCGCACCCGCGGTGTAAAGGTTACCGCACCCGCGGTCGTCATGTTTGGATTCTTTCATCTTGTTGGTTGTTTGTGTTGAGAGCAAGGTTATTTTGGGTTCAAGGAAGCTAAGGTAAGCTTTTGGTTTAGTTTATTCTTAGTTTTGGTGTTGGGAGAAATCTTGGGTTTGATGATGGTGTTGGTTTTATGGATTAATTGATATGGGTTTATGATTATTGAGATTTTGATGGTTCAATACATGGTTTATTGTTGTAGGTTGTGTACCAAGAGATATATTCAAGGGTTTTATTGGTAGTAAGTGGAATTTCATTCCTTGTGCTCACATGATAGTATATGTATGGTGTTTCAATGGTTTTATCATGTTATTCCCTTCCATTTGATTCATATTATGTATTGATATACTTGGTTGTATATTAGAGGCAATTAAATGTTTCAATTGTGAATAAGGGAATACAAAAGAAAGAGTATGCAAAGTGTTTGTTTAAATGCCCAAGAGAGAGTTCAAATGATTTATGGATTGATAGATACATAGTCAGAGATTGCATGCAATTACTTGATCAACGATCATAGGCTTATATCCCTCAGAGTTATCGATTTATGTCGATGGGATATAGGTACAGAGATAGAGATACTATATAGATATCAATCCAACAAAGAAAAGAGAAATACCATCGTTATTGTTATTCATACTATGATATTCATGTTTCAGAGTTGATGGTATTTAATGTTTTCAAAGTCATGTTTTTCAGAGTATGCTATGTATCCATTGCTATGTAAGAGTTCCACTTGCTGAGTTTTATACTCATTTCAGTTATTTCATGTGATGCAGATAAGAGCGACGGGCCGGGACGTTGATTGTGGGCCGGAGTCATGTGCATATAGAGAAGGAAGGAAGAAGATATTTTGATAGCATTTTGGACATGATCACAAAAATGATATTTTGTATTTTGTTGTATCATTTGATTGATCATGTATATGCATTTGTTTTAAAGGTTTTATGTCAAGAAATTTTAATCCTTCCTCCCTTCAAGAAAATTTTAATTTCCGCTGCTATTTTATTAAAGTGGTTCAGATGGTGTTATATTATTTCCCTTTCTGATCCTTGATTTTTTTTATTTTTTTGGTGTTGCATTTAAGTTTGTTTGTTTTTATTTCAGGTTTTCTTAATCTTTTTATTTTCCCGGTTAAATGGCGGATAACGGTACTCCGTGACTCTCATTGTCGGTTAAATCAGTTTCCCACAATTATTGAGTTCAAAAAAAAAAAATTTAATAAAAAAACTAAAAAAAATCATTTCTTTTATTTTCAAAATGGATGAAATTCTCTCAAAAATTTGTAAATATTTTCCCTCTGTTTCTGAAAATGTTCTAAGAAAAATTTATGCAGGAAGGTGTGAAAGATTGAGATTGCTAATGCAAAAAGGAATTCCAAAAGATATTCGTCTTGTAATAGAAGCTAAGGTCCAATTAGGAGGAGAAGTACCACAATCATTGCTCATTCGGTATTTGCCTGGATTAGGAAAAAGCACTTATGCGAAAAAACGAAGGGCCAAAAGTTTAGGGATTTGTCATAAGTGTGCAAAATGGATTTGTGACAAACGATGCAGATCTTTGGGATGTGTTTCCATTAACAGAGAAGATAAAATTGGTTTCATTAAGAATGAGCTGAGTAAGGAGTCTTTAGATAACATCTTATTGACTCTTGAGACGCATTCGAGTGGACATGTGCATATTGAACTTTTCCGTTTATGGAAACAATTCGAAGATGAGCGTCATAGTCTTGGGAATCCGACTAAAAAAGACCCTGTTTGCCAATTTATAAGAAAATTGGATGGGAAGCATATCCTCGACTCATAGAAGGCGTTGAAGCCGTTTCTGGACGTAAAACCAGAGGAAAATGGTGAGCCACAATCACACTACTGTTTATATGCATGTGTGTCATTATTGTTTTTACTATTTATTCTATTTACAGCTGTGACCCATAGTTTTGTCATGATAACATATTACCCCATATAATATCTCATCTTTCTCTCTATTTTCGCAGAAAAAGAAGAAAGTAAAAACATGACTGGATCATCTGCACAAACATTGAAAAATATTTGTGTATTTTGTGGGTCGAGTCCTGGAAAAAATGAAGTGTTTGTAGAAGCAGCGAATAATCTTGGAAAGATATTTGCTAAGAGAAAAATTCACTTGGTATATGGGGGAGGTAATATTGGGTTAATGAGATCTGTTTCAACATCAACTCATCTTGGAGGTAGTCAGGTTTTGGGTATTATTCCTACAGCTTTAGCTCAAGGAAATATTACAGGTGTTATGATTGGGGAGGAATTAAAAGTTTCTTCTATGTATGAAAGAATCACTCAACTGATTGAAAATTCTGATGCTTTTATCGCACTACCAGGTGGTTTTGGTACATTAGAATAAATTTTTCACACTGTTTCTTGGGCACAACTTAATATCCATAATAAACCTGTGAGCCTGTTGAATATCAATAATTATTATGACAGTTTGTTGTCATTTCTTGATAAAGCTGTGGAACAAAATTTCATTTCAGAAAATTCACGACGGATGCTCATCTCTGCTTCGACTGCTGACCAATTAATTGATGATTTGGAAGCTTTTGTTCATAAACCTGATCCGATGATAACAAAGATCAATTGGTCGCAATCAAGCAGTAAGAAAAGGAAGTTGGATCATTGATTCAAAAGTCGTGGATTGGTTTGCGTTTGTTTCAGTTTGTTATCTTCAATAAAATTCTAGGTGATATCTCTTTCATTATGTACTCTTTATTAATAGTTATTTTGACATTAGGGACAATGTCATATTCTGATTAGGGGGAGAACAAACTTATAAAAAAAAATTTTAAAAAAAATAAATAAATAATTAAAATATATATATTATTTTAAAATAAAATCATGTTTATTGTTTCTATCTTAGTAATTTTTGCAAAAATGTCATACATTACATGTGTGAAAGATTTAAATTAGAACATGCATTAATCTATTTAAGAATGTTTAAATTTTTATTTGAAAAAAAAAATCAATTTTAATATTTTGATCAATATAAAAATATGATTTATGAAATCTTTTTGAGTGATTAACCATTGTGATAAAATCAGGTATTAAAGTATATGGCCCAATATATACCTTATAAGAGTTCCTAAAATTTTAAACTCACACATATTTTGTGAGTGAGTGGAGAGGACTGAGAAAACAGCTTTCGAGACTTTATTGATCATGAGAGAGACTATCTATTGTTTAGATCTTGAGTTCTTATTTTAAAAAAAAAATTGATATTTTCTGAAAAGATAGGAGAAAAATTCAAAAAGAAAGATATTGAAGATCTATGTAATTTTTAAGTTATATGCTACGACCCATATATCTCTCATAAAAAAAAAAGAAAGAAAGAGAGAAATTATTGTACAAATTAAATAAATATGTGGTCAAGAAGCATAAACTTAGTCTGATTCCATGATGTTATGAAAAATATATATATATATATATATATATATCAGGAAAAATATATAATAAGAACAACTAGATTTTGAATCAATGGATTTCCTATCTTTTGATTAATTTGGCTCGTTTGTCTGTCTGCATTCTGTAAACCATTTTTCTGAGCATTTATCTGTATTCCAACTCCATGAGAGAAATCGTTGCCATAAATTGAAACATTTATTAACCTGTGAGAATATGGAGTTGAGACTCTTACTAGGCATTTCTGAAGGCCGTGTACATTTAACTACCTGAAATAAGCTTTGAATTGATTATCTCAAATTATTTCATAAATTATAATTATGATGATCTTGATATAACTTTGACAGTTTTCAAATTTAATTTAAACACTTAGATAGTTTTGATTACATTTCTATTTAAATTAATCAATATGTTTTGTATTGCTATTAACGCTTAAATTGCTAGGGACTAGCAATAAGCTGGTTGGGAGGTGTGATAAACATAAAAATTGTACATTAATTAAATGTTTTATAATATAACTATATAGTTTTTGTTTTATTAAATATTTAAATATTATATGTTTTATAATAAATTGTATAAAATATAAGTTGTTGTGTAATTACAAGTTTTTACTATTTTTTACAGGTTCGATAAAACAAGAATAAACTTGGCGTTGCAAATGGGATTAGGATGATTCTTGGACCTGTAGAAAGTTGATGTTAATATCCACAATATTGGTGGCAAGCATGAGATAAAAATCCTCTCACAATTGGGATTAAATTAAGCAACAAATAAAGTTACCAAAGGAGTGACAGTTTTACCATGCTCTAGTATTTTGACAATATCTCTCAAATTACTTGGTCAAATGGTTTGAAAAAAATACCACAACTAGACAACTCAATTATCCACATGTTTCTTTTTATGTGAAGAAGCAAATTCGGAGAAGAAGATTTTCAAAAGTGATGTGTAATATAATATAATATCTTGGAACACCAATGAAGACTTATGTGTAAAAAAATAATATTTTATTTGTGATTGTCTCCCCAAATTTGGATATAAATAGGGGAGCATTGTAATGTATTGAGATATCCCTCATTATATGAACAAACCTTTGAGTTCATAATATTTCTCTCTATATTTTTCAATTATTTCTTACTAGGCATTTCTGAAGGCCGTATACATTTAACTACCTGAAATAAGCTTTGAATTGATTATCTCAAATTATTTCAAAAATTATAATTATGATGATCTTAATATAACTTTGACAGTTTTCAAATTTAATTTAAACACTTAGATAGTTTTAATTACATTTCTATTTAAATTAATCAATATGTTTTGTATTGCTATTAACGCTTAAATTGCTAGGGACTAGCAATAAGCTGGTTGGGAGGTGTGATAAACATAAAAATTGTACATTAATTAAATGTTTTATAATATAACTATATAGTTTTTGTTTTATTAAATATTTAAATATTATATGTTTTATAATAAATTGTATAAAATATAAGTTGTTGTGTAATTACAAGTTTTTACTATTTTTTACAGGTTCGATAAAACAAGAATAAACTTGGCGTTGCAAATGGGATTAGGATGATTCTTGGACCTGTAGAAAGTTGATGTTAATATCCACAATATTGGTGGCAAGCATGAGATAAAAATCCTCTCACAATTGGGATTAAATTAAGCAACAAATAAAGTTACCAAAGGAGTGACAGTTTGACCATGCTCTAGTATTTTGACCATATCTCTCAAATTACTTGGTCAAATTGTTTGAAAAAAATACCACAACTAGACAACTCAATTATCCACATGTTTCTTTTTATGTGAAGAAGCAAATTCGGAGAAGAAGATTTTCAAAAGTGATGTGTAATATAATATAATATCTTGGAACACCAATGAAGACTTATGTGTAAAAAAATAATATTTTATTTGTGGTTGTCTCCCCAAATATGGCTATAAATAGGGGTGCATTGTAATGTATTGAGATATCCCTCATTCTATGAACAAACCTTTGAATTCATAATATTTCTCTCTATATTTTTCGTTTATTTCTTCATTAATTAAATATAATTAGCATGTTAATTTCATATTCAAAGTTTTACACTTTGAATAATGAATAGCTAACTTCCTAAAGTTGAGATGAAAATGTGAAACTCTTGGCATGATAATAAGGTTACTAAAATGTAAGAATCTATGTTTTATATTATTTAATCATTATTTATTGTTTATGTTATATTTATTTCTTTAAGCATTTTTATACCCTACTTATAAGTGAGAGTTTTGATTTATTGTTGCTATATGTCACACTAAATTCTTGGAACCATTTAAATGTTAGTTTGGTATTACCAACCATTTAAAGTGGATGTCTTGATTTATTATATATGAATATATTATAATATTAAATTAATTGGAACCATTTAAATGTTTGTTTGGTTTTACCAACCATTTAAAGTGGGAACCTTGATTTACTATATATAAATATATCATAATATTAATTTCTTGGTACCATTTAAATATTAGTTTGGTTTTAACAACCATTTAAAGTGGGAACCTTGATTTAGTGTTTACAAATATATGTATAGCACAATAAATACTTGACAACATTTATAAGTTTTGGTATATATTATATACTTATAAGATAATAATATATAACATAATTTAAATATGATTATTTAATATATTGGAACCATTTTATTAAGTGGATTTCAATAATGTTCGTTAATGTTAACTTTATTAAAATACCAAGAGTGGATCCTTTAATCTCAACTACTTAAATTAAAATTTGAACAATTAAAAATTATCAATCAAAGATTCAAACAACTAAAGAAAAAATAAATAAAAAGACATTGTAGTGGACTTGTAATTACCTTAGCTTCCTCGTGGATACGATATTCGAACTCATCGAATTATAATACTTGTGGACAACCTGCTCTTAGGAGTGCAACAATCAAAGTCGCAACATGATGCACGTTAAATGTTTTCTTGAGTTTCATGTTTCAGGCGATTATTCGATGCGGGATCGAGGAAAAGAGACCGACGACGATTTTGGTAATTTTAAAACGTGGTAATTTATTTTAAGTTAGAGTTGGGACATTTTAAAAGATTTATTTAATTTTTAGCACTTTAAAAGCCTAATTTATCTATTAGGTGACTTTTATGATTTTAAACTTTTAAAGATTTAGTACATGTGCATTTTATTTTAATTATGAAATTTTTGTAAAGTTAGTGTTTGATTAATATTTAATTAGTGGTTAATTATGTAATTAAGCAAATTTTACTCTCCTTAATTACCTAACACACGCACACACATCCCCCTTGCACACACACCTCACGTTGCACACACACACAAATATTCACACCTCACTTCCATTTCAATTTTTTTAAAGTAAAAACCTAGGGTTCTTATTTCCAAGAGCAGCCGCCCATTCCTGTGATTTTCCACCAAGTTTTCGTTTCAAGAAAATTGTTCCACGATCGTCCCGGATCAACCCTCGCTTCTTTCCCGCTTCGGTATCGTAGGTTTGGTGAATTTTAATTTTAATATCAAAATGCATGTATATTTTGTTTTTCATGTGTCGATCTAGTCATATTATGTGTTGTGATGTTTTTATGTAAAAAAGTCCATGTGTGATGTACAAAGTTTGAGCAAAAAATTGTTGGATCGATTTTTGCAACGTTTTTAGATCTCAGAAATTCGTTTTTACTGTATTTTCAAGTGCTGTGATTTTTCGATCAAGTTTCTGGAAAACTTTTCAACACATAAAACGTAGTACTACTCGATACCTTTGATTTGATATAAAATTCGAAATATTTGGGCAAGAAATGAGTGAGTTATGATCATTTTCGTGGAACCGCTCAAACTGCGTTTTTCTGAAAAATATGTTATTGATGAAATCTTGATGTTTTTGAGTTGCAGGATTCGTTGGGCATCGCCGGGCCGGTACTACTGCATTTAGGCACGATGTGGGATGTGTATAGGAACCATTTGAGGTTTCGTTTTGAGTCGACGATGGCTTGGGAGGTAATAGAAGTCTTACGAAGAAAATGGTGTCGAATTTTGGGTTGTGTCGTTTTGTTGATTGTCGAGGTTGGGGTCATTTGGATGGTTGGTACGGGTTGGAGTCAATACCATAGCGTCCTAGGATGGGTTTCGAGGTAACGATTTTTAGTCCATTCTATTTAGTTGGGAGGAATAAGCACTGTGTAAAGAATTCCCGCAGGTTTGATTTTCCACAGGCTAGACGGACCTGCACACGGACCCTGGTACAGGGTTCGTGCCTTTGTTTTCTTCCAAAGTGTCAAAATCCAGTAGGTACACAGACCATTGGACGGACCATGACACGGGGTCCGTGCCCTTACTTCTCTTCAGGTACGTTTTTACAGAGCCTACACGGACCCAGAGCCGGACCCGAGCACGGGGTCCGTGTACTTCATTTTTTGGAATAAGTTAAACTTCACCTCAAGTTTTGATTCAAGGTTCCAGGTCATGGTTTAGTATGATGAACAAAAACACGGTCAAGTCCCGAGGGGTCTAGACAGTCATAAGTTAATTTAATTATTTCGACGTTGGGTACGATTAGTATGCTTAAGATAAGCGTTTGAACTCATGTTAGTATGTGCAGCAGTAGCCCAAAGTGATATCCAGCGTATCCCTCAATGCCAAGTAATTATGTTCGACGTGTAAAAGAAAATATTTTTATGATTTTTAGGTATGTTAAATGTCTTGTGACCAAATTATGAACGGGTTTGGAAGTCGGTGAACGTGGCTGAGGACCTCTACACCCCGATAAAGTATGACCAAGTTTTGATCAGGATTGGAAAGTTGTAAAGTATAACCAGGGACCAATCCACCCGGTAAAGTATGACCGGGGATCTTATGTATGTGGTAGTGGACATCCTTGCCAGCCCAGTACTGTGGTTTAGTCTGATCAGGCACATTTATGTATAGGTCATTTGCTTTGAAACATATCTCTACGCAAAATGTTGTTATGAATGCTCAAGTATATATGTAATGCCCGAGAATTTGAGTCTGTTAATCCGAGATTATTAATTATGAACTGATGTGATTATAGCCTGGCTATTCCGAGACCAGATTGGGCAAAGCATAGGAATTACAAAAATGTTGGACCGAAAGTTCGGCGCCCGGACGGTAGTTTTTGACCGCCCGAGTGCCCTTAAATAATAAGGGAGGACCGAATATTCTGCGCCCGGGCGGAAATTCATGACCGCCCGAGCGCCAATGTATAATACACGAGGGCCGAACATTCCGAGCCCGAGCGGAAATTCATGACCGCCCGAGCGCAGACGGAAATGCAAGAAAAGTTGCCACGTTGCTTAACATGCAAGTTGGATATATATATACACATAACTTAGTTTTTTCAGCAGAAACAAGAGAAAGAACGAGAAAGGAAAATTCAGAGGAAAGCCAAGTTGTTGATTTAGAATTTGAAAGCTACGCAAGATCCGTCCGTCTGATTTTGAATCTGACTTCAGTACCATGTTCCTATCGACGCAGGCTACAACTGGACGTAAGTTTTATTAGGTTTTCATATGTCTTGAAATTATGATATTGTCAGAATCGGATATGATTCATATATGACGTTCTTGACATGTTAGACGTCGTATAATCGAAACTGGATTGAAGAAAGGATACCGTATAGAATTGTAATGATTTTTTGAGTTGAATTGATTGAGATTGATATCAGATTTATGTTGTATCGATTATGAGTTGTAAGAATTGATATCTATTGATTTGTATTGCTGGGTATATTGAGATTCTACAGTTATGCTGTTGAAACGGAATTTGATTCTGTTCTGATTATATCCAGTATTGATTGATTGATATATTGATACGATAACCTCGTTATTTTCATTTCCAGATTGAGTATTGAATGATTTGAGTTAGAGACTTCGGCAGAGTCAGATTTATAGAAAGAAAGGTATAAGTCAATGTCGATCCGGGAGAATGACTCGAGTGTGAAATACTTGAGTTTCCCTAAACCACATACTTATTGTTATTGTGTGCATTGATTTGATTGATTTGCTTGTTCTATTGATTTATAGAAAGCATGTATTAGACTATTGGTCTTGTGATAGACGGTCCTGATGGTGATGGCATCGTCACTGACCCATTGCACATTGTCACCGAATAGTGATTGGCAGAGGTTGCCAAAGTCTGTGACGGATAGGTCAAGACACTGGATATTTTGTTTATATCGATGTTTGATTAGAGGTGGATTTACTTCTTTCACTGAAATTCGATATAGTATGCCAACATCTGGAAATCGGGATCCCTAGATTAGGAATGAGTCTAGTCTGAGATATAGAGTCAGGAGTTGATTAACATATTTATATGGAATTATGTTTTCAGATTTTGATTCATATTACTGATATCTGTCTCATGCTTTATATTGATTATATGATTGCATGTATCGTTGATTTATACTGAGATATATTTCTCACCGGAGTTATCCGGCTGTTGTCGTGTTTGTATGTGTGCATGACAACAGGTGTGACAGAATCAGGGTCGAGGAGATGAAGAGAGATCGTGAGTAGAGTTGAGACTACGGACTTGGATTCTAGATAGGATTTGAACACTTGATATGTAGTTGTTAAACCTTAGTTTTAAATGACTGTATATGGTACTAGACTTGTACTTTGTTTCGATGTATATATTCGAATGAATTCCATTACGTTCCGCACTTGACACTTGTATAAAAAAAAAATTAGACCCTGTTTATTATAATTGATTTAATTATTCCCACAAACTATTAAGAAATGAATTAGCGTCCGGGTCCCCACAACAGGTGGTATCAGAGCGATAGATCCTTTAGATTGAGATAAGAGCTAGTGAGCGGGGTAGATTGAGTTTTCTTCCATGCTTTTACATGGCTAGCCATCTATTATGTTCTACTGCTTTATAATGCATGTTTATCTGTTTATCTGACTTGATTTGGAAACATGTGTTATTAAAATGAATCAAAACCGATTCTTGATCAGCAGTAAGATGATCGGAGGAGGGCTGAAACAGATTAGTTGTATTTGGTTGCTAACCCTTTTGATAATCAGATATGTCTTCTCGAAGAATACCAGAACAGGGTAGCACTTCGAATCCTCCAATGGATATGACAGCAACACCGATGAAAACATTGCTGAAGAGATTTCAATTGTTCCATCCACCAACTCTGAAAGGTACTGGGACTTCAGTGGATTGTGAGAGTTGGCTAGATGACATTGAGATGTTGTTTGAGTCCTTGGATTACACCGATGAGCGGAGAGTGAAACTAATTGGGCACCAATTGCATGACGTCGCAAAGAATTGGTGGATTACGACGAAGAGAGCATTGGAGCATCGAGGTACGACTATTACCTGGAATGTCTTTAGAACTGAATTTTATCAGAGATTCTTTCCAGTGTCGTATAGAAAGGACAATGGAGCGGAGTTTGCAAACTTGAGACAGGGACAGTTGAACATCGAGGAGTATGTGGCCAAGTTCTCTACCTTGTTGAGATTTGCTCCACATGTGGCTGAAAACGACGAAGTTGTTGCGGATCAGTTCATTAATGGCCTAAATCCTGAAATATTTACGTTGGTGAATACGGGGCGACCAAACAATTTTACTGATACCTTGAACAGAGCCAAGGGAGGCGAAGCTGGTCTGATGAGACAGAAGGGAGCCTCGTTTGTGCCTCCAGCACCGAGACCATAGTAACAACCTCCCCGATTTGAGAGTTGCAGTAGAAGTGGAGGAAAGAAAGATTTCCTGAAAACTAGAGGGACGTAGTTTAAGAGATCTGGAAGCAGTTCATCCAGTTCTTGTGGCTCGAAACAGAGTGGTCAAGGCCAGATTTATACAGGAGTCTACTGCAGCACTTGTGGAGGGAAACATGCCACAGAGCAGTGTCGAGGAGTGTTTGGCAGTTGCCGTATCTGTAGACAGCAGGGACATTTTGTAGAATTTTTCCCTAGAGAGATTCCCAGAGATCACAAGGTGCCGAATCATCTAGATCAGCGGCACAGACTGATAGACGATCAGCTGCTATTCATTATTTCCAGGCAGAACCATCTCAGTCACAGCAGAGGCCAGGAGGTAGCCAGACAGTGAGCCAGCCTCCTAGAAAGCAGGCCAGAGTATTTGCTTTGACAGAGGAGCAGGCTCAGGAGGCACCTGACGATGTTGTTGCAGGTAACTGTTTTATTTCTGATTATCCTGCATATGTATTGATAGATACTGGTGCATCGCATACATTCATATCTGAGCGATTTGCATTGATGCATTCTTTGCCTATTGAGTCTTTATCTGCTGTAGTGTCTGTCTCTTCTCCTTTGGGGACAGGTTTGATATCAGTGAAGTCTGTGAAACATTGTATGCTACAGTATGATGGGCATGAGATTGAGTTAGACTGTGTTGTGCTTGGTTTGTCTGATTTTGACTGTATCATCGGTATTGATATGTTAACCAAGTACAAAGCCACTGTTGATTGTTTCCACAAGATTGTGAGATTCAGACCGGATATGGCTGATGAGTGGAAATTTTACGGTAAGGATTCTCGATCTAGAATTCCTTTGATATCCGTATTGTCTATGACTCGATTGTTACAAAAAAGAGCGGAGGGATTCCTTGTCTATTCAGTTGATCTACTGAAATCGAGTCCATCATTGGCCGATTTTACAGTAGTGTGTGAGTTTGCTGATGTCTTCCCAGATGAGAATCCTAGTTTGCCTCCATTTCGAGAGATAGACTTCAGCATTGAGTTGATGCCAGGTACAGTTCCGATTTCGAGGGCTCCGTACGAAATGGCACCGATTGAGTTGAAAGAATTGAAAGAGCAGTTGGAAGATTTACTGGCCAAGAGATACATCAGACCGAGTGTTTCGCCTTGGGGTGCTCCAGTATTGTTTGTTCGAAAGAAAGACGGTTCTATGAGACTCTGTATCGATTACCGGCAAATGAACAAAGCAACGGTAAAAAATAAATATCCCTTGCCCCGTATTGATGATTTATTTGATCAGTTGCAGGGTTCTTCTGTATATTCCAAGATCGATCTGAGATCTGGATATCATCAGCTGAGAGTCAGAGATTCTGATATCTCGAAGACATCATTTAGAACCAGGTATGGACATTATGAGTTTATTGTCATGCCATCCGGTTTGACTAATGCTCCAGCTGTGTTTATGGGTCTGATGAACCGTATAATCCAGAGGTATCTTGATGATTTCGTTATCATATTCATTGATGATATCTTGATTTATTCGAAGAATATGATTAAACATGCCGAGTATTTGAGAACTGTATTGAAAATTCTTTGGGCTGAGAAATTATATGCTAAACTGTCAAAATACGAGTTTTGGTTGAGACAGGTTGTATTTCTGGGTCACATCATATCCGGAGATGGTATATCAGTTGATCCCAGCAAGGTTGAAGTCGTGATTTCTTGGCCGAGACCGACATCAGTACCCGAGATTCGTAGTTTTATGGGTTTGGCAGGATATTATCGTCGATTTATTAAAGATTTTTCGAGTATTGCCAAGCCTATTACTCAGTTGACTCAGAAGAATGCTCCGTTTGTATGGTCTGAAGACTGTGAGTCCAGTTTTCTTGAGCTGAAGAAAAGACTGACCAGTGCAACGATATTTACTATTCCATCAGGTACTGGTGATTTTGTGGTTTATTGTGATGCCTCTCATCGAGGATTGGGTTGTATTCTGATGCAGCGAGGGCATATTATTGCTTATGCCTCGAGACAGCTGAAACCACATGAGACTCGTTACCCAATTCATGATCTTGAATTGGCAGCCATCGTCTTTGCTTTAAAGATATGGCAACACTACCTTTACGGTGAGAAGTTTGAAATCTATTCTGATCATAAAAGCTTGAAATATCTCTTTTCATAGTCAGAGTTGAATGTGAGACAACGAAAATAGCTTGATTTGCTTAAAGACTTCGATTGTGAAATCAAGTACTATCCGAGGAAATCTAATGCAGCAGCAGATGCACTGAGTCGAAAGGTATGTTCTTTATCCTTATCGACGATTGGTGTTTCGAATTTGATAGAAGATTGCTGTTTGTCTGGATTGGTATTTGAGACAGATTATAGACCAATAAGATTATATGCTGTTTAAGCCGAACCAGAGCTGATTGTGAGAATTAAAGCAGCTCAGAAAGTTGATCAGAATGTGCAGAATTCGATATTGATGGTCAAAGCAGGGCATCGATCAGAGTATCAGGTACGGGATAGTGTACTGTATGTGAATAATCGTCTTGTTGTGCCGAATGTTTCCGATTTGAAACGATAGATCTTGTCAGAAGCGCATAGCAGTCGATTCAGTATTCACCCTGGTGGCAGAAAGATGTATAATGATTTGAAAAGACAGTTTTGGTGGAAATAGATGAAAGCTGATATTGCTTAATTTTTATCAAAATATCTGAATTTCCAGCATGCGAAAGCCGAAGGAAAGAAACCAGGAGGACTGCTACAGAGTCTATCTATTCCTGAATGGAAATTGGATCACATTTCCATGGATTTTGTGACGCAGTTACCACGTTCCTCCAGAGATTCTAATGCGATTTGGGTTGTGATTGACAGATTGACCAAATCAGCATGTTTTATTCCGTACAAGATGACGTACCGACATGACCAGATGGAAGAGATTTATGTCAGAGAGGTGGTCAGATTGCACGGAGTGCCGAAGTCGATTATTTCAGACAGTGATCCTCGGTTTACTTCGCACTTCTTGTGGGGACCCGGGCTCTAACTCGATTCTTTTTGGGATTAACTGGATATTTGCTAGAAAATGTGGGTCGTAAAAAAAATTCCTTTTAAACATTGTATCAAATGTACATAGATCATACACAACAACATCTTTATTCATTCTAGCATAAATAGATACAAGTCTTGTTCTATTTCCATCATACAAACTAGAGTTCACAACATACTACATATTAAAAGTAAACATTCCTAGTTCCTCTTCTTGGCCCGTGATCTCCACGCTATCTCGTCCTTTCATCTCTGTCTCGACCCAGATCCTGTCCCACCTGTCGTTATGCACACATACAGACACAACAATAGCCGGATACTCCGGTGAGAACAAATCCCAGTATAAAACATGTATACATGCATATCATGCAAGGGAATACAAACCATAATACATGAATATACAAAATAAAACATGAACATACTATCATGAACTGAAATCAATAATAACATGTTCCACATAGTCTATGAAACATGAGCAATAGAAAAAAATCAACTAAAAATCCCACTCATATCTTGGACTTGACTCTTGTCTAACTCTAGGGATCCCGGTGTGAATAAGACATAACAGATCTCCCACCTACTCTCCCATTCGGGGTGGCGTTACATCTTATTCCTAGACTTCGGTCCTGACTGTATCGAATATCTACAATCGGAGTGATTCTGATATGAAGCGTCGATACCACCGAACGTCTAGTTATTTGGAGAATCTACAAAATGACTCACCTATCTTAAAGGCTTGAATATGAATCTATAAACAAGTCACAACATATCAAAGTATAAAAAACAATCTAGTATGTGATTTTGTTGGGAAACTCAAATTGAATCTCATTTGAGTTGTGTCTTCCCAAATCAAACATGAATTATACCTTTCTTTTTAAACCTTTATCGATGTCGAGGTCTCGAAGTCGAAGTGAGGCACGATGAATCTGAAATGGAAATGTTCAATAGATACTAGATCAACATTCAATTCAACCAATACATGTACGTAGCAATATTCATTCTCGGTATATTTCGACGGTATAACGACATGATCTTGTAATACCAAATCAACTCAAATATCAATACTCCATATCAATAACTCATAACCACTATCATATACACTTCAAACTCTGAAATTCTGCATAAGTTCATACATATATATGCTGGAAATTCATAACAATTACATACGATAACATTTCTTCGATCCGTTTTCAAATATACGTTCGAAATCATCATAAGAACACATAATAACAACCAATATCTGATTTTCCTAACATCTCAACTTCAAAGCATGTTGAAAGTGAACAATACTTACATCCTCTTGTAGCCTTTGATGTAAGGAACACAAATATGAACTCGGATTGAAAATCAGATGGCTAATTCTTTCACAACTCAAAGTTTACTATAAAGAAAGCTTGAGGGAATTTCAGAAGTTCTCTCGGTTCTCAGCTGCTGAAAGAATGGAAATGAAGATACATACAACATATATGCATGGCAAGGGCAAGTGGCTTCTTTTCCAACACCCACGTTGCACCGCGGGAGCGCTGCCTCTGCACCGCGGGTGCGCTCAACTTTCGGCATTTTATCCAACAATTCAGAAAAGTCGACCGCGGGTGCGCTTGGTGTTTGACCGCGGGTGCGGTGTCTTCTTCATGACAAAACTCCAACTTACTGGCCATCCACCGCGGGTGCACTCCTTCTTGGACCGCGGGTGCGTTGACCTTACTGTAAAAATGTCCAACTCTCTGTCCATCAACCGCGGGTGCGGTCGCTATCCTAGCGCGGGTGCGGTCCCTTATCCATGCAACACTTCATAATTTCATTTGATCAACCTACAATCTCGGGCATTACATTTCTCCCCCTCTTAGATATGAGTTCGTCCTCGAACTCGCAAGCAATCAATACAAATCATAGATACAAGATGCAATATAATCAAAACTGAATAAATACTCACATCATAGGAATAACTCGGGATATCTCTGTCTCATCTCTGATTATGTCTCCCAAGTCGCTTCTTCAATGCCATGACGACTCCACTGGACTTTCACTAGCGGAATAGTCTTCGTTCTGAGCAGTTTTTCTTTTCGATCCAGAATTTTCAATGGTTGCTCAAAATAACTTAAAGTCTGATCTAGTTCGGCTTCGACAGACTGAATGACATGAGAAATATATGGCATATACTTCCGTAACATCGATACATGTAGGACATCATGTATCCCAGATAGAGAAGGAGGAAGAGCGAGTCGATATGCTCGATCACCAATCTTTTCAAGAATCTCGTAAGGACCGATGTATCTAGGCGAAAGCTTCCCACGTTTTCCAAATCGCACAACGCCTCTGAAAGGAGAAATTTTCAAAAATACTCTGTCTCCCTGTTCAAATACTAACGGTCTTCGTCTGACATTGGCATATTTGACTTGCCTATCTGGTGGAGTCTTCATTCTCTTCAGAATTAACTTCACTTTCTCGGTCATCTCTCGGATCATATCAGGTCCAAGTTCTGGTACCTCTAAGATGTCATCCCAATACAGCGGAGATCTGCACTTCTTACCATACAAAGCCTCAAACGGTGCCATCTCAATGCTCATCTGATAGCTGTTGTTGTACGAGAATTCACAAAGTGGTAGTGAATCTTGCCAACTAGTGCCAAAGTCTAGCACTACAGCTCTCAGCATATCCTCTAAGGTCTGGATATTCCGCTCTGACTGTCCATCGGTCTGAGGATGATATGCAGTACTCAGGTGTAATGTCGTACCTAAAGCCTGCTGTAGACTGTGCCAGAAATGAGAAGTGAATCGTGGATCACGATCTGATACGATCGACTTTGGCACACCGTGCAATCTGACAACCTCTCTAACATATATCTCAGCCATCTGATCGTGTCGGTATGTCATTCTGTACGGAATAAAACAAGCTGATTTGGTCAATCTGTCAATAATGACCCAAATCGCATCACAACCCCGGGATGATCGCGGTAATTTCGTAACGAAATCCATGGAAATGTGATCCCATTTCCATTCAGGAATAGATAAACTCTGAAGTAAACCTCCGTGCTTCTTTCTCTCGGCCTTCACCTGTTGGCAATTCAAGCACTTAGACACAAACTCTGCAATATCTGACTTCATCTGTTTCCACCAGAATTGTGTCTTCAGATCGTTGTACATCTTCCTGCCACCAGGATGAATACTGAACCGGCTACAATGCGCTTCTGACAATATCTGTTGTTTCAAATCTGAAACATCGGGCACTACAAGACGGTTATTCACATACGAAACATGATCATGTACCTGATATTCTGACAACTGCCCTGATCTGATCATCTGAATCGACTTCTGAATATTCTGATCAGTTTTTTGTGCTGCTTTAATTCTCAAAATCAAATATGGCTCAACTTGAATCGTAACAAGTCTCAATGGTCTACTATCTGTGTCAAACGCTAATCCAGACAAACAACAATCTTCAATCATATTCGAAACACCTATCGTCGATAAGGATAGGAAACATACCTTTCAACTTAAGGCATCTGCTGCTGCATTTGAATTACCTGGATAGTATTTGATCTTGCAATCGAAATCCTTCAGCAGATCAAGCCATCTACGCTGTCTCATGTTCAACTCTGACTAAGAAAATAGATACTCCAGGCTTTTGTGATCAGAGTAGATTTCAAATTTCTCGCCATAGAGGTAGTGTCGCCATATCTTCAGAGCAAATACGATGGCCGCCAATTCAAGATCATGAATTGGGTAACGAATCTCGTGTGGCTTCAACTGTCTCGAGGCATATGCGATCACATGTCCTCACTGCATCAGAACACATCCTAACCCTCTGTGAGATGCATCACAATATAAAACGAAATCACCCGTACCTGAAGGTATCATCAACACTAGAGCACTGATCAGTCGTCTCTTCAACTCCACAAAACTAGACTCACAAGCTTCAGACCACACAAATTGTGTATTCTTCTGTGTCAACTGAGTAATCGGCTTCGCTATACTGGAGAAATCTTTAATGAATCGTCGATAGTATCCTGCCAAACCCATGAAACTGCGTATCTCTGGCACAGAAGTCGGTCTAGGCCAACTGATCACAGCTTCAACTTTACTCGGATCCACAGAAATACCGTCTCCAGATATAATATATCCCAAAAAGACAACCTGTCTCAGCCAAAACTCACACTTTGACAATTTAGCATATAGTTTCTCTGTTCTCAATGTATGCAACACAATTCTTAAATGCTCGGCATGCTTAGTTTCATTCTTGGAATATACCAAAATATCATCAATAAAAATGATAACAAACTCATCCAAATACCTCTGAAATACACGATTCATCAGTCCCATAAACACCGCTGGTGCATTCGTTAAACCAAAAGGCATGACAATAAATTCGTAATGTCCATACCTGGTTCGGAATGCGGTCTTTGGTATATCAATATCTCGAACTCTCAGCTGGTGATACCCGGATCTCAAATCAATCTTAGAATAGACAGATGATCCTTGCAACTAATCAAATAAGTCGTCGATACGCGGCAATGGATATTTATTCTTCACCGTTGCTTTGTTTAGTTGCCGGTAATCAATACACAATCGCATCGAACCATCTTTCTTTCGTACAAATAACACTGGAGCGCCCCAAGGAGATACACTGGGTCTGATATATCCCTTGGCTAGAAGATCTTCTAGTTGTGTTTTCAGTTCTTTCAACTCTATCGGCGCCATTCTATACGGAGTTCGAGATATAGGAACAGTACCTTGAATGAGATCAATACTATAATATAACTC
This sequence comes from Primulina tabacum, assembly GCF_025594145.1. NCBI lineage: Eukaryota > Viridiplantae > Streptophyta > Magnoliopsida > Lamiales > Gesneriaceae > Primulina > Primulina tabacum. The sequence continues at coordinate 34,254,744 of NC_134551.1, read as the reverse complement.
TCGAGCTGGAGGTAACCCTGGAATCTCGTCGGGGAATACATTGGCAAACTCACGTACCACTGGCAGATCTGCCAATGGCGGACTCGGTTTCAGTAGATCTACTGCATAGACAAGGAACCCTTCTGCTTTTTTGAAACAGGCCCTAGAACTCCTTGCTTGAAAATTTGCGGAAAATTAAAAATTTTCTTTTTAAAAGAACTTAAATGACCTCATTCATAAAATCACTGGTGAATCAAGTTCAATATTTCAAAATATTGCAGCGGAAGAAAATAAAGTTTGCCAAAAATCACAATTTAAAAATATCCAACGACTGATAAAATGTTTGCGGAATAAAATAACAACTGCTGCACTGAGGTCCTCGGGTGCCACTACTGCCGACCAAAGCTGGCTCACTGGTCCCCGCCCTCGGTCCTGGCCTCATCAGTACCTACAACAATCAAGTCTAGTGAGCCTAAAGACTCAGCATGCATATATCGCAGGTAACGAGTAAAAATCTGAAATTAAAATATGCATGGGATAAAATATCATGTCATGAGGCATGCTGAAAATAATTTGTACTGAGCAATTATAATACGTGCATAACTGAACTGAAAATCACTGTAAAAATATTTTCTCCTTGGAGCCTGTACTAAAATATCTGATAAAATTTTCTGTTGAGATTATGTTTTACGCCTGTGGCCACTGCACTAAGCTGAACTGATCGGTAACTGGCTACCGGGGAGGCTGAAACTGAACTGAGCTGGCCGGTCACTGGCGACCGGGTGATACCATACTGAACTGATCGGTCACTGGCGACCGTATAAAATAACACTCCCACATAGTGAATGAACCACAAGCCATATCGCATAAATCTCAAAAATAATCATTTTCTATTTAATGAACGTAAAATAATTAACTGGCGTAATGAAATTCCTGTAATTTTACCAACTGGATTGGATGGGATCATCCCCAGGCTCGCTGCAACCTAACTGTGCCATGAAAAATATGCAATAGCTTAAACTTGACCAACTATGCAATTTACGTTCAAAAAATGCGACTATGATGCCTAATAACTTCGCATTTAATCATGACTCCGAGCCAACCTGAACCGACACCGAACCGACGTATAGTCATAATTAAAATACGCTGAAAAATCATAAAATAATGCTCCTAAAATGATAGGGTCGAAATCTAGGTGAAATGGAGGCCAAAACACGAAACGCTCTTTCGAGAGTCAATTTGGCACATCGCACCGTAAATTCTCGTACGACCTCAAAAATGATCCGAATCACGAACGGTCAAAAACATGACCTTCCCAACTCAATGAGGCACTGTCCAGTCCAAGTCCATGGGCTAAAAGCCAACCAAGAACTCAAACGAGCCTTCTAAACGACACAGCAACTTGCCGTAAATTTCCAGCAGCTGCACACCCGTGTAACTTGTGTTGTTTTCGAGACTACCGGCCATTGGGGCGTGAACCACAGACCAGAGACTCTTACCAACATCCCAAGGAATGATTTGAACCATGGCTAAGGGCCCTAGGCCAGCCACAATCCGCATCACACCATAACTCAACCGAAGGGTCCAACCGAGTGCCAACATGCATGCGTGTGTAGTGTTTTGCTTAGATCGATGTCTTGCGTCATTCCAGTGGCCATTTGATTGACCATGGCACGATCTAGACATCTAGGATCATGATATGAACCGTGGCTAAGGGCCATAGGCCAACCAAGATCCATACCAAGCAACAAAAGAAACGAAACCATATGCTGAAAAATGGAAGGGGCCGAATGGGGAAAGGGGCTGTTCTTGTTGATTATTTAAAAACCGATGAGCCATGGACCAAGCCACCAAAAGGGCAACTTAGTCACGTCTTAGACATGCTAGGGGAGTGATCCAACCATGGCTATAGGCCCCTAGGGCAGCCAAGATCAGATCCTTTCTCCTTGACAACCAAACTGAATTTTTCGAACTCAACAAGGGACACAAATGGTGTTGCTGTCATTTCTTGCTTTCCAGCGAGCATGGGCTGAAACCGATGGACAAATGTGGTCCTAATGCATTCTATTACATGAATATAAGTCGCCTTGGGAGCCTGGAGTCGATCCAATACCTGAAACTCACAAACCAAAAGAAACCGTGAAGCTTGCCAAGGAATATCAAAAATTCTGCATGTGTTGTTTTCAAAAGTTTTTACATGGATCTCGATTTTCGCTTGAATAAACATGATAATGTACTGAAAAATAAATGATAATATGACTTGATTGAGGTTTGAAAGAAATCTAGACATGCCTGGTTTCGTTTCGAAAGAAAACGAACGAAACGACGACGACGCGGCACGGAGGAGATGGAGCGCTTCTCTTGTTCTTTCTAGTTCTCGATTTTTCTCCCTTTCTCCCTAGCTATTATTCATGTTTTTTCTACTGAAAAGGGGTCTGATTTCGGTGGGGAGGGAGTGTGATGGAGTGGTTATGAGGGGTGAGGAGGATGGTGCAAGATATAAGGATCATATCAAGACCAAGTCTTCATGCATTTGAACTTTGAATTTTGAATTGCTATCAAATGATCTCTTGGGTGATTCTAGAGTATAGTGGCCGATTTTATCATGCCAAACAAGGGTTAGGATAGTGGTCTAGTATTAATTAATTAAGGTGGAAAAATAGCTAAAAGAATTAGCATGCTAATCAACCAAGAATGGGTCAAAGGTGAGTTGGCAAGTCCTAGTTTGTTCTTCTAGGGGTGTGGCCGAAAATGCATGATAAATGGTAGGGAGAAATTGATTATCTAGTAATTTAATAACCCTTAAAAGCCTTACTAATCCTTTAATTTATTTAGTGAGCTAACCCCTTAATTAAATAACTTAAATGAGTTCATTTCTTAATCACCTCAAATAATTAAATTAAATCCTCAAACCTCCCTTACTAACTTAAATGAACTTACTTGCTAGCTAAATTAACTTCTGGAAATATTTTCTGGATCTTAAATTCTATCTCAAAACTCCAACTCCGGCCCGGCCTCACTGAAATAACTGAAATGCTAAAAATCAAACTACTGAACTTAAATAATAAATAATTAAGTTCAAACAAATGCATTTAAAATAATTATGCAATGAAGTCAATTAAATTTAAAAATCTAGAATTATGCATGGCTTATACGTTTACTGATTTACGGGTTCTACAATTTTTCTGATCTACTCATAGTCAAAGCAGATACTAAGGGAATCCGAGATCTGAACCCTTACCGTAGAATTTCCACTCGTCAGTCATCTCTGGTCTGAACCTGACAATCTTCTGGAAACAATCTACAGTAGCTCGATACTTGGTTAACATATCAATCCCAACAATACAATAAAAATCAGCTATCCCAAGCACAATACAATCTAAGTCAAGCTCATGACCCTCAAACTGTAGTATACAATGTCTAACTGAAGTCACAGATATAAGACCACTTCCCAACGGAGAAGAAATAGACACTACAGTCGATAATGACTCGACAGGCAATGAATGCAACAATGTAAAACAGTTCCCATATGAATGTATGAGATGCACCTGTATCTATCAATACAGAAGCAGGATAACCGCAAAGAAAACAGTTACCTGCGATCACATCGTCCGGTGAATCTTGGGCTTGCTCCTCTGTCAATGCAAACACCTGAGCCTGTTGTCTGGGAGGCTGGCTCACTGTTTGGCTACCGCTGGCTCGAGGCTGAGTCGGTGTAGGGGTTGGCTGGAAGGAGTGGACAGACAAAGCTTGCCTCTCAGGCTGAGCTACTGATGCAGAAGACCCTGCACCCTGAGATCTCTGTGAACCCCTCTGTGGACAGACCTTGGCGAAATGTCCCTGTTGCCTACATATGTTACATCTGCCCATCACACCCTAACACTGCTCGGTGGCATGCCTACCTCCACAAGAACTGCAATACACACCTGTATATTCAGTTCTCTGGCCAAGACCTGATACGAAACCTCGTACGAATGAAAAGCAAGCACAAATATCGAAATCGCACCCTCAGTTCAATAACAAACAAGGATCGATTATGTTGTCTCGATCTTTTGAAACAAGTAACGATTTGTGATATTCATCTCTAAGCAATTAAAACTTAGCAACAAATATCAACGATAAAACAATTGAATTTCAAACGAACCTTCAAAGATCTTGTTTTGACAAATCGAGCGAAAAACAATCGACAAACGCCACAAAGATACAATCTTTGATAAGTTTGATTTTGTTATGAATCAAAGCTAAAATAGCATTGAATATTGAGAGAAAATCTCCAATAATGTTTAAACTTCTTCAATGATTTCGTTCATCCCCCTTACAATACATTATAAACAATAAAAATAAGAAAATTTGTGTGAAAAGGCTTAAATAAGATAACTAGAAACTTTGACACGGAAGTGCGCCAAAAGACCGCGGGTGCGGTGCTTGTTTGACCGCGGGTGCGGTGCAGCTTCGGGAAATTTTCTTAAATTTGATTATCATGGACCGCGGGTGCGGTCCCTGCTTTAGCACGGGTGCGCTGGACCTTCGGGCAATACCAACGAATCCCATGTTTTCTTTGGTGCTTGATCAACCATGTTTGCATCATTCTACCCTTCTTGAAAAGGATTTGTCCTCAAATCTTGATCATCTCCTACATCAAACAACGAAAGATCACTAACATTAAAAGTAGAACTGACATTGTACTCACCTAGTAGGTCTAATTTGTAGGCATTGTCCTTAATCTTTTCAAGCACTTGAAATGGTCCATCACCCCTAGGTAAGAGCTTCGAACGTCGTTTTTCTGGAAATCTTTCCTTTCTTAAGTGCAACCATACCCAATCTCCCTTTTCAAAAACCATCTTCTTCCTCCCCTTGTTGGCTTGCTTCGTATATTGTAAATTCTTCTTCTCGATTTTATTCTTGACCTTCTCATGCAAACTTCTAACGAATTCAGCTTTCTTCTTGCCATCCATGTTCAACCTTTCACTCACAGGCAAAGACATCAAATCCAAAGGAGTTAAAGGATTAAAACCATAAACAATTTAAAATGGTGAATAATTCGTAGTAGAATGCACGCTACGGTTATAAGCAAACTCAACAAATGACAAACATTCTTCCCAATTTTTCAAGTTCTTTTTGAGTATAGCACGCAAAAGTGTTCCTAGAGTTCTATTAACAACTTCAGTTTGCCCATCTGTTTGAGGATGACATGTAGTAGAAAACAACAGTTTAGTGCCAAGCTTAGCCCACAAAGTTTTCCAAAAGTAACTCAAAAATTTAACATCACGGTCAGATACAATAGTCCTAGGCATACCATGCAACCTAACGACTTCCTTAAAGAACAAATCTGCAATGTTGGATGCATCATCGGTTTTATGACAAGCAATAAAATATGTCATTTTAGAGAATCTATCAACAACAACAAATATTGAATCCCTCCCCTTCTTAGTCCTTGGCAAACCTAAAACAAAATCCATAGAAATATCAATCCAAGGTTCACTAGGAACAGGAAGTGGTGTATACAATCCATGTGGTTGTGTTCTAGACTTAGCTTGTCTACAAGTAATGCACTTTTCACAAACATGCTCAACATCACGTTTCATATGTGGCCAATAAAAATGCTCATGCAAACAACTCAAAGTTTTAGCCACACCAAAGTGCCCCATCAAACCACCACCATGTGCCTCCCTCACAAGTAACTCACGAATTGATGACTTAGGAATGCACAATCTATCTTCTCTAAATAAAAACCCATTATGCAAATAAAATTTGTCATGTGGACCATGCATACATGTTTCAAATATCTCCTTAAAATCCTCATCCAACAAATACAACTTCTTTTTATGTTCAAATCCCAAGATTTTTGACTCCAAGGTAGAGATTAATACGTACCTCCGTGATAGTGCGTCAGCCACTACATTATCCTTACCTTGTTTGTATTTTATTATGTAGGGAAATGTACCTATGAATGCCACCCACTTAGCATGCCGCTTGTTCAGTTTCTGTTGTCCCTTAAGGTACTTTAGAGACTCATGATCAGTATTGATTACAAACTCCTTAGGCCCCAAGTAGTGTTGCCACATCTCCAAGGTCCTCACAAGCGCGTACAACTCCTTGTCATACGTTGGATAATTTAGTGCTGCTCCATTGAGTTTCTCACTAAAGTACGCCACTGGTCGTCCTCCTTGCATCAAAACCCCACCAATACCTACACCTGAAGCATCACATTCAATTTCAAAAGTATTAGAAAAGTCAGGCAAAACAAGTAAAGGCGCATTAATTAATTTTTGTTTAATAATATTAAAAGACTTCTCTTGCTCCTCGCCCCAGTGGAATGGAACGTTCTTCTTAATCACTGCCGTCATCGGTGCCGCCAGTGTGCTAAAATCTTTTACAAACCTCCTATAGAAGCTTGCAAGACCATGAAAGCTTCGAACTTGACTAACATTAGCAGGCGTTGGCCAATCTCGAATAGCACTTACCTTGTCCTCATCCACTTGTATCCCCTGTGAACTTACCACAAAACCAAGAAAAACAAGTTTGCTTGTACAAAAATCACATTTCTTAAGATTAGCATATAAATGTTCAGCCCTAAGTTTTGTCAGTACAAGTCTCAAATGCTCAACATGCTCTTCTAAATCTTTACTATACACAAGAATATCATCAAAATAAACCACAACAAATTTCCCTATGTAAGCACGCAAGACATGATTCATCAACCTCATAAAGGTACTAGGAGCGTTTGTTAAACCAAAAGGCATTACCATCCACTCATATAACCCATATTTGGTTTTAAATGTTGTTTTCCACTCATCACCTTCCTTCATCCTAATCTGATGATAACCACTCTTCAAGTCAATTTTACTAAAAATACATGCACCATGCAACTCATCTAACATATCATCTAATATAGGTATGAGATGCCTATACTTGATGGTTATGTTATTAATTGCCCTACAATCCACACACATACGCCATGAGCCATCTTTCTTAGGAACTAGTAAAACAGGTACAGCACAAGGAGACATGGACTCACGCACAAAACCCCTATCTAACAACTCACTTACCTGTAGTTGTAGCTCCTTAGTCTCCTCCGGATTGCTTCTGTAAACTGGACGATTTGGCAATACACTTCTGGGTACCAAATCAATTTGGTGCTCAATCCCCCTCAATGGTGGTAATCCTTGAGGTAGCTCCTCCGGAAATACATCTTCAAAATCCTGCAAAAGTGAAAGAACAATGCTCGGAAGGGATCCGGCTATATGAATTGTGTTAAAGAGAATCTCTTTGTAAAGAATCAACACAAGTAGATCATGTGTGTGCAACAATTGTTTCAACTCACTCTTTTGGGCCATATATGTTTTTTTTTTGACCTCTTTCCTCTCATTTTCTTTTCCCTAATTTTTCTTTTGTATGGCTATCTCACCTTTTCTTTTAGCCATTTCATTTTTGTTTTCAAAGGCCATTTCACTTTTTAATTCACTCTTTTTTTCGTCCTCATCTCTCTTTTTTTTTTCAATTGGTCCTCCAACACTTGCTTTGGGGACAAAGGAAGTAAAACAATGAGTTCTTTCTTGAGTACAAAAGAATATTTATTTCTAAACCCATCATGTGTCACTTGCCTATCATATTGCCATGGTCTTCCTAACAAAATATGACAAGCATGCATTGCTACCACATCACACAATACCTCATCAATATACTTCCCAATCAAAAATGCAACCAAAACTTGTTTGTTCACCTTCACTTTGGCACAGTCATTCAACCACTGTAGCCTATATGGTTGAGGATGTTTCAAAGTAGGCAAGCTCAATTTTTCCACCATCTCAAGACTAGCAACATTGGTACAACTCCCTCCATCTATAATAATGTTGCAAACTTTGCCACTGACAAAACATCTAGTATGGAACAAGTTTTCCCGCTGATTCGTCTCCTCTTCTTTGACTTGGGCACTCATGATACGCCTAGTCACTAATGCCTCACCCACAACTGCTTCATATCCCTCATCAGGATCCTCTAATGCAGGCATCTCATCTTCATCCTCTCCATCATCTCCCTCACTATGAGATTCATACACCCCATAATTATTGAACACCATCACCCTTTTATTGGGACATTGGCTAGCAATATGTCCAACTCCTTGACACCTAAAACATTTAATATCTCTAGAACGATTAATAGGAGTTTCAGGTTTACCTTGCACTCCCTGCTTAGGCGCCTCCTGTTTAATGTCGACTTTGGGCTTGACCACTACCTTGCTTTCTTCACGTTTAACAACGTTGGAACGCCAAGATGTTGATGTATTACCAGATTGTGTGGTACGACCAACTCCTCTCCTCTTCAGTTATTGCTCCACTTTTATCGCCATCTGCACCATTTCATCTAGATCCAAGTAATGTCTAAGTTCCACTTGGTCTTGAATTTCCCTGTTCAAACCACACAGAAAACGAGCCATAGTAGCCTCACTATCCTCATCTATGTTTGCTCTAATCATGACTACTTCCAATTCTTTATAGTAGTCCTCAACACTCTTCACACCCTGTCTCAAAGTTTGTAACTTCTTAAAAATTTCTCTATAGTAGTGATTTGGTACAAACCTCTTCCTCATTACGCTTTTCATCTCAGCCCAAGTTTCTATAGGCCTCTCATTGCATCTTCTCTTAGTGGTCACTAATTGATCCCACCAAATAAGTGCATAATCAAAAAATTCAACCACGGCCAATCTAACCTTCTTTTGTTCGGATTAATTGTGACAATCAAACACGAATTCAACTCGCTTTTCCCATTCTAAATAAGCCTCTGGATCCGACTTACCATGGAACGACGGAATTTTCATCTTAATGCTACCTATGTTATTATCTTCCTTATTCCCATCATCGTACCTACAACGTAAGGCTTCTCTTCTTCCCCTACCAAATCCTCTACCTCTTCTGCTCCTACCCCAGTTCTCGTTTTGACTCTCCTCTTCTACTCCAAATTCATAATCATCCTCTTCTTCTTCGACTGTACCCAAACCTTTAGGCTTAGATTTATTTTCACTAGTGCTAACTTCAAGCCTATCCAACCTCTCATATAAAGGATCCAACTCGGCCCTCATCATTCTATTAAAATGCCCAAAGAACGCCTCCATTTGAACCTTAGACAACCCCTGGTTCGAACTCTCTCCTACTTCCCTCTCCATTTTAATTTCAGATTTTGTACCTGCAATAAAATGTTAGTAGGAATAAAAGATTTTCCTCACCCAAATTCTCACGATCACTCCAAAGAAATAACACTCGCACTCAAATGTTTTTCACTCGAATTTGATAGTTCTCTCAAAGGTGTGCTCAATCTTTATATTTTCTTTTTATCAAACTAACAAGATTCAACTTGTGACCACTTGCAACTGTCTCACTTGGATTGCACAAAAAACAAGAACGATAGAATAACACAGAACAAATTTTATTTTATTTTTTTTCGAAAATTCTGGATTATCAAATAACAAAGGATGATAAAAATAACGCAGATCATAAAATAGAACAAAGGTTAACACAAAACTGAAACAGAACGAATTTTTGTTTTTGTTTTTGATAGATATGACAATAGAAACAAAAGTATAATACAGATCTGACATATTTTTAAACAGCTTTGAAAATGATAACTTACTTGAATCAAACAGAACCAGAAGCTTTGATACCAAATGATACGAAACCTCGAACGAATGAAAAGCAAGCACGAATATCAAAATCGCACCCTCAGTTCAATAACAAACAAGGATCGATTATGTTGTCCCGATCTTTTGAAACAAGTAACGATTTGTGATATTCACCTCTAAGCAATTAAAACATAGCAACAAATATCAACGATAAAACAATTGAATTTCAAACGAACCTTCAAAGATCTTGTTTTGACAATTCGAGCGAAAAACAATCGACAAACGCCACAAAGATACAATCTTTGATAAGTTTGATTTTGTTATGAACCAAAGCTAAAATAGCGTTGAATATTGAAAGAAAATCTCCAATAATGTTTAAACTTCTACAATGATTTCGTTCATCCCCCTTACAATAAATTATATAAACAATAAAAATAAGAAAAGTTGTGTAAAAAGTCTTAAATAAGATAACTAGCAACTTTGACACGGAAGTGCGCCAAAAGACCGCGGGTGCGGTGCTTGTTTGACCGCGGGTGCGGTGTAGCTTCAGCAACAGACCGCGGGTGCGCTAATGATTTGACAGCGGGTGCGGTGCAGCTTCGGGAAATTTCCTTAAATTTTATTATCAAGGACCGCGGGTGCGGTCCCTGCTTTAGCGCGGGTGCGCTGGACCTTCGGGCAATACCAACGAATCCCATGTTTTCTTTGGTGCTTGATCAACCACGTTTGCATCAAGACCTCTCTGTCGTGACCCACTGGAGCTCGACGAACTGCTCTCTGATCTCTTAAACTGTTTTCCCTTCGCTTTCAACTGATCTTTTCTTCCACTGCTGCTACCACCGCTCTCAAATCGAGGAGGGGGTTGAACGGAAGGTAGTGGCGGTCTAGGAGTCGGAGCGACATAGGGAATGCTTCGTTGTCTCAGTAATCCAGCTTCTGCTCCCTTGGCACGGTTTAACGCATCAGTAAAGTTGTTGGGCCTACCGGTATTCACCAAAGTAAAGATGTCTGGATTCAAGCAATTTACAAACTGATCCGCAACGGCCTCTTCATTCTCGGCAACATGAGGAGCAAATCTGAGCAATGACGAAAACTTGGCAACATACTCTTCGATGTTCAATTGTCCCTGCCTCAGATCTGCGAACTCGGCACCCTTGTCTTTTCGGTATGACACCGGGAAGAATCGCTGATAGAACTCAGTCTTGAACACCTTCCAAGTAATCTTTGTGCCACGGTGCTCTAATGCTCTCTTCATAGTAATCCACCAATTCTTTGCTACATCTTGCAATCGGTGCCCAACTAATTTCACTCGTCGGTCATCAGTGTACTCAAGGGATTCGAATAACATCTCGATATCCTCTAGCTAACTCTCACATTCAACTGCATTTTCTGTGCCTTTCAGTGTCGGTGGTCGGAAAGACTGAAACCATTTAAGCAAAGTCTTCATTGGTGTAGCAGTCACGTCCATCGGATCACTGGATGTACTGCCCTATTCTTGTGCCCGACCTGCTGCTGGTATCTGTACTCGTCGAGGCGGCATATCTGAATATCAAACAGATTAATACACAATCTATATAATCTGTCTCAGCCCTCCTCTGATCATATACCTCTGATCCAGAATCGGTTCTGATTCAGTCTTTGCGAATACATGCTGTAAATCAATTCAGATAACAATAAAACATGTAATAAGGAAAGCAATACATCATGCTAGCACATCAAAAGCAAGGAAGAAGACTCATCTACCCCGCTCATTCTATCCTATCTCAGTCTACAGAACCTATGGCTCTGATACCACCTGTTGTGGGGACCCGGGCTCTAACTCGATTCTTTTTGGGATTAATTGGATATTTGCTAGAAAATGCGGGTCGTAAAAAAAAATTTCTTTTAAACATTGTATCAAATGTGCATAGATCATACACAAAAACATCTTTATTCATTCTAGTATAAATAGATACAAGTCTTGTTCTATTTCCATCATACAAACTGGAGTTCACAACATACTACATATTAAAAGTAAACATTCCTAGTTCCTCTTCTTGGCCCGTGATCTCCACGCTATCTCGTCCTCTCACCTCTGTCTCGACCCAGATCCTGTCCCACCTGTCGTTATGCACACATACAGACACAACAACAGCCGGATACTCCGGTGAGAAAAAATCCCAGTATAAAACATGTATACATGCATATCATGCAAGGGAATACAAACCATAATACATGAATATACAAAATAAAACATGAACATACTATCATGAATGAAATCAATAATAACATGTTCCACATAGTCTATGAAACATGAGCAATAGAAAACAATCAACTAAAAATCCCACTCATATCTTGGACTTGACTCTTGTCTAACTCTAGGGATCCCGGTGTGAATAAGATATAACAGATCTCCCACCTACTCTCCCATTCGGGGTGGCGTTACATCTTATTCCTAGACTTCGATCTTGACTGTATCGAATATCTACAATCGGAGTGATTCTGATCCGAAGCGTCGATACCACCGAACGTCTAGTTATTGGGAGAATCTACCAAATGACTCACCTATCTTAAAGGCTTGAATATGAATCTATAAACAAGGCACAACATATCAAAGTATAAACAACAATCTAGTATATGATTTTGTTGGGAAACTCAAATTGAATCTCATTTGAGTTGTGTCTTCCCAAATCAAACATGAATTATACATTTATTGTTAAACCTTTATCGATGTTGAGGTCTCGAAGTCGAAGTGAGGCACGATGAATCTGATATCGCAGTGTTCAATAGATACAAGATCAACATTCAACTCAACCAATACATGTACGTAGCAATATTCATTCTTGGTATATTTCGACGGCATAACGACGTGATCTTGTAATACCAAATCAACTCAAATATCAATACTCCATATCAATAACTCATAACCACTATCATATACACTTCAAACTCTGAAATTCTGCATAAGTTCATACATATATATGCTGGAAATTCATAACAATTACATACGATAACATTTCTTCGATCCGTTTTCAAATATAGGTTCGGAATCATCATAAGAACACATTATAACAACCAATATCTGATTTCCCTAACATCTCAACTTCAAAGCATGTTGAAAGTGAACAATACTTACATCCTCTTGTAGCCTTTGATGTAAGGAACACAAATATGAACTCGGATTTAAAATTAGATGGCTAATTATTTCACAACTCAAAGTTTACTATGAAGAAAGCTTGAGGGAATTTCTGAAGTTCTCTCGGTTCTCAGCTGCTGGAAGGAATGGAAATGAAGACACATACAACATATATGCATGGCAAGGGCAAGTGGCTTCTTTTCCAACACCCACGTTGCACCGCGGGTGCGCTCAACTTTCGGCATGCTATCCAACAATTAAGAAAAGTCAACCGCGGGTGCGCTTGGTGTTTGACCACGATTGCGGTGTCTTCTTCATGACAAAACTCCAACTTACTGGCCATCCACCGCGGGTGCACTCCTTCTTGGGCCGCGGGTGCGGTGACCTTACTATAAAAATGTCCATTTCTCTTTCCATCAACCGCGGGTGCGGTCGGTATCCTAGCGCGGGTGCGGTCCCCTATCCATGCAACACTTCATAATTTCATTTGATCAACCTACAATCTCGGGCATTACATCTGGCAGAGTTTACAGCAGGCTCTAGGTACGAAATTACAGTTGAGTACCGCATATCATCCATAGACCGACGGACAGTCGGAGCGGACTATCCACACACTGGAAGATATTCTGAGAGCTGTATTTCTTGATTTTAGCACTAATTGGCAGGATGCATTGCCATTTTGTGAGTTCTCGTACAACAACATCTATCAGACGAGCATTGAGATGGCTCCTTTCGAGGCGTTGTACGGTAAGAAATGCAGATCCCCTATATATTGCGATGATATCTCTGAGGTTCCTGAGATTGGACCTGACATGATCAGAGATATGACTGAGAAAGTGAAGCTGATACAGAAAAGAATGAAGGCAACTCAAGATAGACAGGCCAAATATGCCAATGTTCGACGTAGACCATTGGTATTTGAGGCAGGAGACCGAGTATTCTTGAAGATTTCACCTTTCCGAGGAGTTGTCAGATTTGGCAAGAAGGGGAAACTGTCCCCACGATATATTGGGCCGTATGAGATTATCGAGAAGATAAGAGATCGTGCCTATCGACTCGCCCTACCGCCTTCTTTATCTGGGATACATGCTGTCTTTCATGTATCATTATTGAGGAAATATCTCGCTGATGCTTCACATGTCATTCAGCCAGACGAGGCCGAACTGGATGAGACATTGAGTTATTTCGAGAAACCGATTCAGATTCTCGATCGAAAAGAAAAACAACTCAGAACGAAGAATATGCCGCTTGTGAAAGTTCAGTGGAGTCGTCATGGCATTGAAGAAGCTACCTGGGAAACAGAGTCAGACATGAGACAGAGATTTCCCGATATAGTATGCCAACATCTAAAAATCGGGATCCCTAGACTAGGAATGAGTCTAGTCTAAGATATAGAGTCAGGAGTTGATTAACAGATTTATATGGAATTATGTTTTCAGACTTCGATTCATATTACTGATCTCTGTCTCATGCTTTATATTGATTATATGTTTGTATGTATCGTTGATTTATACTGAGATATATTTCTCACCGGAGTTATCCGGCTGTTGTCGAGTTTGTATGTATGCATGACAACAGGTGGGACAGGATCAGGGTCGAGGAGATGAAGAGAGATCGTGAGTAGAGTGGAGACTACGGACTTGGATTCTAGATAGGGTTTGAACACTTGATATGTAGTTGTTAAACCTTAGTTTTAAATGACTGTATATGTTACAAGACTTGTACTTTGTTTTGATGTATATATTCGAATGAATTCCATTACGTTCCGCACTTGACACTTGTATAAAAAAAAAATTTAGACCCTGTTTATTATCATTGATTTAATTATTCTCACAGACGATTAAGAAATGAATTAGCGTCCGGGTCCCCACAATATATGATGCAAGTATGTTTAAGAAAATTTTTATGATGATGGCATGTCTATATTAATGTTACTACGTTCAAGTTTCAAGTATGTATGCTCTATTTTAATGATGCATGTGGTTTTATTACATATTACTTGTTATTTCAGGTTTATACATGTTGAGTCTTCAGACTCACTAGACTTGATCGATGCAGGTGAGGATGACCTTGAGGAGACGAGGGGTGGGGACCAATGAGCTGGCTTGGACTGCGCATGAGGCTAAACCCGAGGACCGCCAATGCTCTAAGATTTGATTCATGACAATTTTAATACTCTGATTTTTATGAAGTGTTTTATGATGTTTAAACAAGTATTTTTCTTTAGCAAACCTTATTTGTGATCTCTTTTATTGCAAATATTTTTAGATGGACAGTTTATTTATGATCACAATTTGAAAGCTTATTTGTATTTAAGAAAATTTTTATTTTCCGCAAATTTTAAAATAGTTAAAAGCACAGTACGTTACATCCTATGTATTAGGAATACGAAACTATAGGAGTAGATCAAAGAGGATTATAGAGCTCACATAATCCACTTATATCGATACCATGCTAAGAAGATTCTTTATAGAAAAGTCCAAGAGGGAATATCTCCCAATATGTTATGGTATGATTCTAAAGTCATTCTGCCTAAGACTGATGATGAGATAGAAACCATGAGCCGCATTCCACACTAAAAGAAAAATGATTTTCCGCAGCATGTCATCAACAGCATGCATTTAAATCACGCTTCCGATATTACTTTTAACGGCGTGCACACATATGTGCGCTGTTAATATTGTTGCATTTGACAGAAATAACGACGTGCATTAAAAGCACGCTGCGAATAGTAATATCTGCAGCATGAATTTATGTGTGTTGTTAATAAATTATATAAACGTCAGCGTGCAGTTATATGTGAGCTGTTAATAATCTATGTAATTTTCGCAGCGCACAATAAAGGCACGCCATAAATAGTATTATTAACAGCGTGCATATTTATGTGCGCTGTTAATAGTAAATCATTTTTTTTTAAAAAAATTGTGTCTAGACATTAACGGTGTAATGCCTGAGATTTTGATTCTATTAATCTGATATGATTTATTGATTATGAATTTATGTGATTATATCCGGGCTATCCCGAGACCAGATTGAGCAATGCATATGAAGCTACACAAGTGGTGGACAGAACTAGTGGCGCCCGAGCGGTAGTGTTTGACCGCCCGAGCGCCATTGTGCAACAAGTGTATGCTTCGGACAGAAGATGTGGCGCCCGGGCGGTAGTTTTAGACCGCCCGAGCGCCAAGGAATAATCTGGAGGCAGAACCCCTCGCGCCCGGGCGGTAAGTTTCAACCGCCCGAGCGCCGAGCAAGCGCCCGGGCGGAAATATATGACCGCCCGAGCGCCAACCGAGATTCAAGAAAAAAATGACACGTTGCTGAAACATGCAACTTAGGATATATATATACATATATACGTTTGTTTCCTTCGGTAGAAAGAAAAGAGAAGAATCGAGAAAAGGTTCCTGTATATGTGTTGAAAATCCTTACGCCTTTTGTGAGAAATCCGTCCGTCCGAATTGTAATCGGACTTCAGTACTGTAATCCTATCAACGTAGGCTACAACTTGACGTAACTTTTTCTAAGTTCTGACATGCTTTGAAATTATGTCATTGTCAGAATTGAATAGGATTCATATATGATGTTCTTGATATGTTAGACATCGTAGAATCGAAGTCAAATTAAGAAACAGCTTGATTATGGAATTATTATGAATTTTCAGACATATATCGGTTGATATTGGACATATTTGAATTATAAATGATTAT
Source organism: Primulina tabacum (assembly GCF_025594145.1). NCBI lineage: Eukaryota > Viridiplantae > Streptophyta > Magnoliopsida > Lamiales > Gesneriaceae > Primulina > Primulina tabacum. Next base: position 34,238,324 of record NC_134551.1, on the reverse strand, counting down.
AGAATGTATTGGATATGGGTTATGGATTGTAACTGTTATCTGGTGATGTTGTATTGACGGGGATACTGAGATGGTACCACTATGCCTTTGATTTTGAATTAAATCCAGATTAATCAGATTCAGTGTTGAAGTGAGAATGGAACATTGATATTATGATTATCAATATGTCATTTCAGATTTACAGAGACAGTCTTGAGTTCAGAATTGATATTGCTTCAGACCGAGACTACAAACGAAAGGTATAAGTCAATGTGGTATTGGGAGATCAACTTGAGTCAGTTTAGACTTGAGTTTCCCTAAATCACATACTTTACTTTATTGCATTGATATTGCATTGATTCGATTGATGTACTTGTTCTCTTGATTTATAGATAGCAGGTATTAGAAGAGTAGTCTTATGACAGAAGTACCTGATAGTGGCGGGATCGCCACGGGCACATTGCACGATGTCATAAGATAGTGTATTGGCGATTGTGCCAAAGTCTGTCACTGAAGGATTGGCTATCAAGGTGGATAGAATTGTAGCTTCTTCTATTACTGGTGATCGGTACCGTATTGATGTGGATAGAATTATAACTTCTTCTATTACTGATGATCGATGTCATATCGATGTGGATAGAACCGGAGTTTTTTCAATTACTGGTGATCGATACTATGTCGATGTGGATAGAATCAGAGCTCCTTCTATTACTGGTGATCGATACAATATCAATGTGGATAGAATCGGAAATTCTTCTATTACTGTTGATCGATATGGAATGCTGTAAGGCCCGAGATTTTATTACTATAATATGAGATTAATCTGAAATGATTTATTTATTAATTGAGGTGTTTATAGATGGAATGGATCAGACCGGGAGAGCCAAAAGAAGATTTGACATGAGATGTAAGGAGAAGTCCTCGCGCACATGCGCGACGTGTTGGGCGCACATGCGCGAGGAAGGCAGAACCTTTCGCGCATATGCGCGACGTAGATGGCGCACATGCGCGGGATGGACTGAATGTTCGGCGCATATGAGCGACGTAGATGGCGCATATCCGCGAACTGACAGAATGCTGGTTCGAGCTACCGGCGCATATGCGCGACTTTGTGCGCGCATATGCGCGCAACGTGCAGAACATGCACAACGCCACTTGCCCTTGTATCATGCAACATATGTATATATATATATATCAGCATGCGAATTCCTTCAGAAGAAAAGGAAACAAGGGCCAAAGAGATTTTCAGATTTTAAAGCATAAATTCGCGATCTCTTGAAATCTGTCCGTTCGATTTTAAATCCGACTTCAGTACTGTGTTCTTATCAACGCAGGCTACAACTGGACGTAAGTTTTGTTACGTTTAGACATGATTTGAAATTATGATATTGTTAGAATTGAATATGAATCAGATATGATGTTTCTGCTACAGTAGGCATTGTATAATTGAAGTCAGATTAAAGAATAGACTGGTTATACAATTGTTATGATTTTCATAGTTTAATTGATAGAGATTTGATATCAGAGTTGAGTTATTACTGATTTTAAGTGTACCGATATTGAGATTATGAAATGTACTAATACTGATTATGAATTCTGATATTATATCTGTGATGTTGAGATTGACGGGGATATCGAGATCGTATTGTTATGCCGTCGAAACATCAGTTGATTAAGAGTGATAAGATTTAGTAATGATTTCGATGATATCGTTGATATGAATTAGATTGTACCTTGTTCAGATATGGATCAGATTATATACTTATTTGAGTATTGATCAGAACAGATTTGGAATCGGATTATATACTGATATTGTATTTATGCGATTGTCATTGCCAGACTGGGTATGGACAAATTGGAATACAAGACTTCGTCTTCGTCAGACCGGAAGACAAAGGTATAATTCATGTTTTGTTTGGGGAAGACACAACTCAAATGAGATTCAATTTAAGTTTCCCAACAAAATCACATACTAGAATTGTTGTTTATCTTTTTATATGATAATGCTTTGTTTATAGATTTATATACAAGCATTTGAGATAGGAAATCATTTGGTAGATTCGCCAAATTACTAGATGTTCGGTGGTATCGACGCTTCATATCAGAGTCACTCCGATTGTAGATATTCGATACAGACAGGACCGAAATCTAAGAATAAGACGTACAGTCACCCCGATTGGGAGGGTAGGTGACAGACAGTGACGTCTTATTCACACCGGGATCCCTAGAGTTAGATTTGAGTTGAGTCAAGAGATGAATTGAATTGAATTGCATGCTTATGTTATTTTGGTTTCAGAGATTATGGAACCCATTGTTACTGCATTCTTATTTTGATTTAGTTTCATAGACTATGAAACCTATTGCTATTGATGTTAGCATGATAGTATGCTTTATGATTTATATTGTGTATATGCATGTATACATGTTCTATACTGGGATTTATTCTCACCGGAGTATCCGGCTGTTGTCTTGTTTTGTATGTGTGCATTACAACAGGTGGGACAGGATCGGGGTCAAGAAGATGATGAGAGAAGACGAGTTTAGAGTGGTGATTCCGGACTTATTGTAGACTTAGTTTAATACTTGAAATTTAGTAGTTGAACCTTAGACTAGTTTGGATAATTGTTGTACATTATTGTACTTATATACTGAGATGTATATTAGATACATTCCATTACGCTCCGCACTTGTGTTTTAAAAGAAAAATTTTTAGACCCTGTTTAGTTTAATTGATAATTAAATCCCAAAGATGATAAAGAAGATGATTAGCGTCCGGGTCCCCACAACAGGTGGTATCAGAGCGATAGATCCTTTAGACTGAGATAGAAGAAAATGAGCCGGGTAGATTGAGTTTTCTTTCCTTGCATGTGATTGCTAGCATGAGACTTATTTTAATGTTGATTTACATTATGTATGCTAGCATGATACTATGATTTACTGCTTTGAAATACATGTTTACCTGATTATCCGAGTTGAATTGGTATTATGTATTATTGAGTATGAATCAGATCTGATTCATTATCAGCAGTAAGATGATCCGAGAAAGAATGGAACATGTTTGTAGTATTTGGGTTACTAATGGTTTTGGTAATCAGATATACCTCCAAGAAGAATTCCAGAACGGGGCAGTACTTCGGTTGAACAGATAGATATATCAGAAACTCCGATGGAAATACAGTTGAAGAAATTTCAGTCGTTTCAACCGTCGATTTTGAAGGGTACTGAGATGTCTGAAGAGTGTCAGAATTGGTTAGATGACATAGAACTGTTGTTTGATTTGCTTAAGTATTCAGATGAACAGAGGATTAAATTGGTGCCCAACTAGTTACGAGAGGCCGCCAGGAGTTGGTGGATTACAATCAAGGGAGTATTAGAACAACGTGGTACTGCGATCACGTGGGAAGTCTTTAAAGCCGAATTCTATCGAAGATTTTTCTCGGTTTCGTACCGGGAGGATAAAAGAGTAGAGTTTGAGAATTTGAGACAAGGCCAACTGAATATTGAAGAATATGTTGCTAAATTCTCTACTCTACTGCGTTTTGTTCCTCAGATAGCTGGAAATGATGAAGCTGTAGCTGAGCAGTTCAATAAAGGATTGAATTCAGAGATAGTTGCATTGATAAATATGCAGCGACCTTACCATTTTGCTGATACTTTGAGTAGGGCAAAGAGAGCTGAGGTGAGTCTGATTCGACAACGTGAAAGGTTAGAGGTGATTCAATTCCCCCTTAGACTTGATAAAGGCAGTACGAGTGGAAAGCAAGATTTGCTGAAAGCTCGAAAGAAACAGTTTAAGAAGTTAGGGAGCGGACTGAGCGGTTCATCTAGCTCCAGTGGTTCCAGCCCAAGTTATACTGGAGTGTATTGCAGAACTTGCGGTGGGAGACATCCCATAGAGCAATGCCAAGGAGTGACTGGTAGTTGCCATAATTGTAGACAGCCGGGACACATTGCTAGAGTTTGTCCCCAGAGAAGTTCCCGAAGATTTTAGGGAGCAGAAGACCGAGGAACAGACATAGGACACACCTGATGATATAGTGGCAGGTACTGTTCTTTTATGATTATATTGCATAGGTATTGATATATACTAATGCATTCCCTACGATTATCTTTGACTGAGTTGCATTGAGATATGCTGTATCTGTTGAGTCGGTTTGTACTGTAGTATTGATTCCCTTACTTTTTGGGAAAGAAACATTGATATCAGAGATTTATGTGAAATATTGTATACTACAGTAAGATGAGAAAGAGGTCGAGTTTGATTATGATGTACTTGTGTTTTCTGATTTGACCGCATTATTGATATTAATATGCTGAACAAGTACAGAACTATTATAGATTCTTTCCAGAAAAATATAAGATTCAGACCAGATAGGGCTGATGAGTAGAAATTCCACGATAAGGATTCCAGATCTAGAATTCTTTTGATATCTGTATTGTTTATGACTCGATTGATACAGAAAGGAGCAGATGGTATCCTTATGTATTCAGTAGACATGCTGAAATCGAGCCTAGTATTGACAGATTTGCCAAGTGATGTACGAGTTGGTTGACGTCTTCCTAGATAAGATTTTGGATTTTCTTTATATCAGGAAGTTAGATTTCAGAATTGAATTGATACCAGGTACTGTTTGTGTTTTAGAATTCAGTACAAAATGATATTGAATGTACAGAATGTCACTGAATGAAGGGAAAGAATTGAAAGATCAGTAGAAGAGTACTTGCCATGAGTTACATTTGATTTAGTGTTTCTCGGTGGCATGTTTCAGTATGTTCAGAGATATTCTGATGATTTCATGCTCGTTGTATCTATGATATTTTGATATATTTGCAGCATCTGATTGATTGAATCGAATATCTGAAGATTGTATTGAATACTCTGAGAACTGTGATTATTGTATACAGAAATTATTCAGATAAGAATCTTGCTTGAAACATTTTGTATTCAGAATAAGCGATATGTGAAGTTAATATACCGATTGATTTGGACACAGTTGAGATTGTGATCAGTGACTGATAACGATACCGATATCAGAAATTTCAGAAAATGTCAGAAATTTATTTGTGTCTGAGTTGGCAGATTATCTTATCCGATTATGTTTTGAACTGCTTGGGAATTGTTAGCTTCTAGATAAGTATTTGATACAGATTATTCAAACCGAATCAGAGCTGAATTCGAGAATTTCGGCAGTTCAGAGATTTATCCAAAATGTTCAGAACTTAAATTCGATAATAAGAGCAGAACATCGATCAGAGTGGCAGATATGTGATTTTTACTGTATGAGAATGATTATCGTATGATGTCAAATGTGTCAGATTTGCACGACAGAATTTGATATCGATAGTCAGAACCGAATACCAGGTAGGTATTTTTTTAATTTATATTATTAACTGATTTGTTTGTACCAAATAGTTCGAATCTGAAATGACAGGTAGTGTCCGAAACGCACCATAGTAGATTCGGTTTCATTTTGGTGAATGAGAATGTATGATATTCGAACAGATAGTTTTGACATAGACAGATTAAATCAGTTGTGACATAATTTGTACTGAAATATTGGCAGAATTTGTACTGAAATGTCTGAATCGCCAATAAATGAAGATAGAAAGATAGAAATCAGAAGAGTTATTACAGAATTGGTATATTTCTTACTAGACATGGGGAGTATAATTCGATGAATTTCGTAATGAGATCACTATAATACTTTCCAGATTGTGATATGATATGATTGTGATTGACAGATTGTTCAATCTATATCTATTAGTTTGTACAAGATGACGTACAAACATGACCAGATGACAAAGATCAATGTCAAAGAAATTGTCAGATTGATCAGAATGTTGAAGTAGATTATATTAGATTTTAAATTTTTAATTGAGTTTGTACTTGTGGCAGGATATACCATGAGCTCTCTCATATATTATCCACCGACTGACAGATAGCCAGAGTGTACTATACGGATATTGAGAGATATCCAGAGAGCTGCAGCACTGGATGCTAGCACCAGTTGATATGACATATTTTCGTTGTGTGAATTATTGTACGATAATAGTTATCAGATAACCAGATGGATAATGAAATAGTTACAGACGATATATTGTACAGTGGGTACTGCAGATTTCTTTAGTATGAGAATAATATCTCGGAGATACCTGAGATAAGATTTGATACGGTCAGAGATATGACAAAGAAAATGTAGCTAATTCAGAAGAGAATGAAGATAGCTCAGATCAGACAGACTTAATATGCCAACGTCGGATGGTGACGATTGGTATTTGGGGCCGAAGATTTAATATATCCTTGACTGGGATAAACAGATTTGATGACAGATAATGATATCGATTTAGTATGAGCTATTTATTGGTATATACAGATGTTGTATAGCCAGTATTGTGAGATTGATTCTGTCAGAGTTATTTCGAAGGGTATTATGATATGATGCTCTTGAATTATTATTCCAATTTAGAATCATAGATCCGTACAAGAAAGATATTTTAGAATGAAGACTATTCTATTATTGAAAATACAGTAAGTGAACAGGGCATCAAAGAGATCATCTGAAAGATAGAATTTGTCATGAGATTAAGATTTCAGAATGGATTCATTGAGATGAGTTTCTAATTTAAACTCTGTATACATTTCTTCTGATATGTCTGAATTGATTACTTGCGAGTTCAAGGACGAACTCAGATCTAAGAGGGGGAGAAATGTAAGGCCCGAGATTTTATTACTGTAATATGAGATTAATCTGAAATGATTTATTTATTAATTGAGGTGTTTATAGATGGAAAGGATCAGACAAGGAGAGCCGAAAGAAGATTTGACATGAGAAGTAAGGAGAAGTCCTCGCGCACATGCACGACGTGTTGGGCGCACATGCGCGAGGAAGGCAGAACCTTTCGCGCATATGCGCGACGTAGATGGCGCACATGCGCGGGATGGACAGAATGATCGGCGCATATGCGCGACGTAGATGGCGCATATGCGCGAACTGACAGAATGCTGGTTCGAACTACCGGCGCATATGCGCGACTTTGTGCGCGCATATGCGCGCAACGTGCAGAACATGCACAACGCCACTTGCCCTTGTATCATGCAACATATGTGTATATATATATATCAGCATGCGAATTCTTTCAGAAGAAAAGGAAACGAGGGCCAAAGAGATTTTCAGATTTTAAAGCATAAATTCGTGATCTTGTGAAATCCGTCCGTTCGATTTTAAATCCGACTTCAGTACTGTGTTCCTATCAACGCAGGCTACAACTGGACGTAAGTTTTGTTACGTTTAGACATGATTTGAAATTATGATATTGTCAGAATTGAATATGGATCAGATATGATGTTTCTGCTACAGTAGGCATTGTATAATTGAAGTCAGATTAAAGAATAGACTGGTTATACAATTGTTATGATTTTCAGAGTTTAATTGATTGAGATTTGATATCAGAGTTGAGTTATTACTGATTTTAAGTGTACCGATATTGAGATTATGAAATGTACTAATACTGATTATTAATTCTGATATTATATCTGTGATGTTGAGATTGACGGGGATATCGAGATCGTATTGTTATGCCGTCGAAACATCAGTTGATTTAGAGTGATCAGATTCAGTAATGATTTCGATGATATCGTTGATATGAATTAGATTGTACCTTGTTCAGATATGGATCAGATTATATACTGATTTGAGTATTGATCAGAACAGATTTGGAATCGGATTATATACTGATATTGTATTTTTGCGATTGTCATTGCCAGACTGGGTATGGACAGATTGGAATATAAGACTTCGTCTTCGTCAGACCGGGAAGACAAAGGTATAATTCATGTTTTGTTTGGGGAAGACACAATTCAAATGAGATTCAATTTGAGTTTCCCAACAAAATCACATACTAGAATTGTTGTTTATCTTTTTATATGATAATGCTTTGTTTATAGATTTATATTCAAGCATTTGAGATAGGAAATCATTTGGTAGATTCGCCAAATTACTAGATGTTCGGTGGTATCGACGCTTCGGATCAGAGTCACTCCGATTGTAGATATTCGATACAGACAGGGCCGAAATCTAGGAATAAGACGTACAGTCACCCCGATTGGGAGGGTAGGTGACAGACAGTGACGTCTTATTCACACCGGGATCCCTAGAGTTAGATTTGAGTTGAGTCAAGATATGAATTGAATTGAATTGCATGCTTATGTTATTTTGGTTTCAGAGATTATGGAACCCATTGTTACTTCATGCTTATTTTGATTTAGTTTCATAGAATATGAAACCTATTGCTATTGATGTTAGCATGATAGTATGCTTTATGATTTATATTGTGTATATGCATGTATACATGTTCTATACTGGGATTTATTCTCACCGGAGTATCCGGCTGTTGTCTTGTTTTGTATGTGTGCATGACAACAGGTGGGACAGGATCGGGGTCAAGAAGATGATGAGAGAAGACGAGTTTAGAGTGGTGATTCCGGACTTATTGTAGACTTTGTTTAATACTTGAAATTTAGTAGTTGAACCTAAGACTAGTTTGGATAATTGTTGTACATTATTGTACTTATATACTGAGATGTATATTAGATACATTCCATTACGCTCCGCACTTGTGTTTTAAAAGAAAAATTTTAGACCCTGTTTAGTTTAATCGATAATTAAATCCCAAAGATGATAAAGAAGATAATTAGCGTCCGGGTCCCCACAAATGCCAACTTCTAGAAATCGGGATCCCTAGGCTAGGATTGAGTCTAATCTGAATGGTAGAGTTACGAGCATTGTCGACAGTCTGTGATTGATTATGTTTCAGATTTTGATACATATTGCTGCTACCTGTTACATGCTTTATATTTGTTTATATGATTACATGTTTCGTTGATTTATACTGGGATTATATTCTCACCGGAATTATCCGGCTATTGTCTTGTTTGTATGTGTACATGACAACAGGTGGAACAGGTTCAGGGTTGAGAAGATGAAGGGAGATCGTGATTAGAGTGGCGGCTCCGGACTTGGATTAGAGATAGGGTTGGACACTTGTTATTAGCTGTTAAACATTAATTAAATAAATGTATGTGGTATAAAATTTGTACTTTTATATACTGAGATGTATATATGTTTTTATGTCACTACTTTCCGCAATTAAAAAAAATAAATAAATTTAGACCCTGTTTATAATTGATTAATTAGTCCCAATGATAATTAAGAACTTGATTAGCGTCCGGATCCCCACAAACGGCGTACCTTAATCGCATACCGTCAATATTATTATTCACGACATGCATATTAGCAGGCTGTGAAAAATGGGCGCCCAATTTTTTAGAACAATTTTTAAATTATCTTTAGCGACATTTTTAAAAAAATCGTCGCTAAAGTTAAATTAACGACAGTTTAATGAAAAACCGTCGCTAATTTTAGCTTAAACATCGCTAATTGCCGTATTACCAACTGTCGCTAACAGCGACGGTGTTTGATAACCGTCGCTAATAGCAGCGACGGTTATACCAAAAATCGTCGCAAAATTGTCTATAAAAATCCTCATTTTAAATCCATTTTCCTCCACACCACTTCACAACACTTAAATTTTTCTCTCTTAGACAATTTTAGTTTCGATTTAGGGTACGTTTTTTGGTTTCAAATTTTTGTTAATTTTTAAGTGTTAATCAAAATCATAATTATTATTAGCATAGTCACATTGTAAGTATTTTTTAAAAATTTATTAAATTATAAAAATATTTTTTTTATTTTAACAAAAAATTTAGCGACAAATTATGATATACCGTCGCTACATTTAGCCACAGCCTTTTAAAGTAAAATCGTCTCTAATTATTGAAATTTTTGTTGGAATATTAACGACATACATTGTACGCTGCGGATAATTAGATTAACGACGTGCATAGATAATAATATAACAGCGTGCACATGTATGCCGCGGATAATTTTGAACTTTCAACAACTTACAGTTGTGCATCGTGCAATGTGCACCGCGGAAATAGAACTTGCGCGCTGCGAAAAGCCATTTTTGTTGTAGTGCCATATGTGTCTGCTATAGGCAATATAATGTATGATGTGATATCTAATCGACTTGAAGTTGTATTTGCACCGAGTGTTGCAAGAATATATAAGTCGAATCCTAGTCCATTCGATTGGAAGTCCTTGAAGGACATTCTTAAGTACTTAAGAAGAACTCAAAATTTGTTATTTGTTTAAGGGAGTGTAGAATTAAAATTGGAAGACTATATTGATTATAACTTCCAAACAGATGTGGATGATTCAAAATCAACATTTGGATTTTTATTCAAGATCAATCGTGGAGTTGTCTCTTGGAAGAATTCCAAGAAAGACATTATAGCATATTCAATCACTGAGGCTGAATACATAGTAACATAAGCTGCAGCTAAGGAGGCTGTTTGGATGAAGAATTTTGTTCGAAAGTTGGGTGCCATTCCTAAAACAGCTGATCCAGTCCCGGTCTACTACAACAACACATGTGCTTTTGTGAAAGCAAAGGAGCTGATGTTCATTCAGTGATCCAAACATATACAAAAGAAGTTTTACATAATCCGAGAGATTGTGGGAAGAGGAGACATATCAAGAGTGAGAGTCGTCTCTGCATATAACAATGTTTATCAGCTAACGAAGCTCCTGCCAGCACCATTGTTTCAGAAGCATCAAGAAACAATGTGTCTTAAATTTATGGTTAATTGGATATAGGCAAGTGGGAGATTTGTTATAGTTGGTGTCTAGCGAGCCAATTTGTGACTTATTATTTATTAAATCCTATTTAAAAACAAAATTTATTTAATAATATTTTACATTTTTATTCAATTAGGACAATTATTTTATCTGTATACAATGAAAATTGCATAGGTAAAACCCTTAAATATACAAATAAATACCATGAGGTCTGCCTCGCAATGTAACATAATGAAACTCATTAGGATATGTACCATATATTCTAAATTGGTTCCTTGTCTAATTAGCTGTCTAAAATAAAGATAAAGTAGCTTGAGCTTGAGACTATCATACATGATGTAAACATCATGTTTCATTAGTAAATGCAAGTGGATGTCCGTTCATACAGGTAAGTGATCATTAGATGATGCACTGAACAAGCTTCTCTCGGATTTTCTGTTAGAGTAGGTGCCTGTCGAGCCAAGTGTTGGCCGAGGGTTCATGTTTAAACTCTATGTATAAACAATCTTTATTTTAATAATATTTGAAATTATTATTTTGGCACATCTTTATCTGTATACCCATGCTAGTTGAATAGATAAAACCCTTGAATATACAAATAGTAGAAAGAATATGAGATGCTCATATGATGAGTATCATGAAACTCATATTTGGAATACTGTATATTCTAAACAGTTCCTAGTCGATTCAGCCGCCGCTAAGAAGGATATAGGCCGCTCGAGTTCGAGACTAATATCTGCGATGTGAGTACCATGTTTCATTGATAGGGGACATTGTGATGTCCGATCATGCAGATAGGTGCTCCTTGTAGAGTGCACTGAACAACCCTCCATAAAGGACTTTCCAAGTGGTTCTCACTTATCGAGTGGAAAAGTCCTAGTTTATGGTTGTACACCATTAGTCCTTATGACCCGGGACAACACTGAGACCCTATATGCTAGCATTGCACTTTGACTTGTTTACCGACTCTCATGGGGTCATCAGGTGGCAAGGTTGGGTGTTTTGTCGAAACATATAGGAGTCGATGCATTGTAGTCGGGGATTCACCGCTTACCTTCGGGTATGGATATCCTATGTGTTCTCATGTATGTGTAGTATGAAATCTCTGATCAGAGTATGGTGGTAATTATGAAAGGGGTTTCATAGATTACACCATCGATGCAACTACGACATGACACATAGTATCGATTCATTGACAACTCTCGATATACCAATGGTTGTCGAATCGGTCGGGATATATGAGTTGAAGGGACCGTACTGTACGCTAACCATAATTGAATGGTTCTTGCAGGCACTATCATTTGATACCTAGGGAATCATGTAAGCGATGTTGCTAGGCGTTTAACATGATTGGTTGGGTACTATCAGACTTGAGTTCTGACGTTCTTATTATCAAGGAGTTTATAATTAAGAATGGAGCAATTGAGGTATGCTCGTATAAGGATATGTTTAGTCAGAATCACATGGAGATGTGAACCCACGGCTAGTTGTATCAATGAACCATTGAGGGCCACACAAGTACTAGCTTTCTAGATCCCGTTGAGAAGTAAAATATAGTTCAATATGTTGAACGGCTTATAAATGAGTTTATAAGCGTAAGGAAAAATAGAAGTATGACTTCTATGAGGGAAATGTAAATTTTAATTTATGAATGTGTTCCTAAATTAAAAGTTGGCCAAATAAATAGTGTATTTGGAAATTGTGATTTTCATAAACATTATTATGGACTAAATTAAATTAATTCAAGTGTTGAATTAATTTAACACTAGTGGGCCTAGTAGAGTCCAAATAATTAAATTAATTCAAGTGTTGAATTAATTAAACTACATTGGGCCTTGTAGAGCCCAATTAGATATAATTATTAAACTAGTGGGCTTAGGTAAAATCAAGTAAACTTTAAATGGGCTCAAATATGTTTGGGACATTTAAATAAAAGTCCATGGGCCTTTTAATTGTTACAAGCCCAAATAAGAATGCATGCTTGGGAGGTGAAGAGTTGGGGAATACTTTTTATTAAAAAATTGCATGGCATGCAAAAGGTTGTCTCTACATTTTCACACACCAAGGCAACTCATCCTTCTCTCCTCCCCACCCGCTTTGGCCGAAATTTCAAGTTCATTTCTCCCTCATTTTTGTTCTTCAATTGTTGGAGAAACAATTCACTTCTCAAAGAAAAATCCTCATATTTTTCTAGTGCAAAATATGAGGGGATCTTCCTAGTTGGTGGTGTGCTTGATTTTTGAACAAGGAGTGTTCAAAGGGAGGCTTGTAGATTGTCATCCTTAAAGAGCTTAGTTGTTAATCAACTAAGTTGGAGCCATCATCAATCTTGAGAGATTGATAGGTAAAATTTCTAAACACCCTACGTATGACATATTGTATTTGTATTTGCTACACATCTAGTACATGTGGTGCTCGAATTTCTCTTGCAAAAACCGAAATTTTGAGCTTCCGTTGCCTTTCGAGCACCTAAAATCGATCCCCTTTCAAGTGGTATCATGAGCTAAGGGTACTAGTTTTTGTAGCATATACATAATATTATATTGGGGTCGATTTCTAACCGCATGAGATGAAATTTTTGCAACAAAAATAAAGGCATATTTGGGCGATTCTTGGGCAGCAAGGGCAGCCCAAGCCCCTTTGAAAAATAAAAAAAAATAAAAAATTTGTCCGGAATCCGGCGACGGAGCTCTGGCAACGACGATGACGACTAGAGTTTTCAAAAAGTCTTTTGAAATATCAAAGTGTCATGGGCCTTGAGTTGTTGGGCCATTGGATGACTAACATATTTGTGAATTTTAAATGGGCTAAAATATTTTTTGGTGAAAAATGTGTTTTTGGGCCCTTAAGTTTAAAATTACAAAAGTTGCAAATATTTTCTCATGAAATAAATAATTGAAGTTGGACTTTAGTTATTTATAGTAAATGATGATTTACAAGAAATTCGGTTATAAATAAATTAATTGGAAAGTAGACAAAGGTGTTTGTATATTTTATTAATTTAGTTTATAATCGTGGCGGTTATTGATTGGATCAAGATATATAATATTGAAACAATTAATTATTGTGATAATTAATTGATGGTGTATGATATGTGATATTATGCATGAATGATGATCAAAAGCCCAAGTGTAAGGCCCGAGAATTTGGATTACCATAATCTGAAATGATTTGGCGATAATTGATATGATTATAGACGGAAAGGATTAGACCGAAAAGACGGAAGAATACACGGAATATGTGCGAGGACAAAGCACCTCGCGCATACGCGCGACAAGGAGCCGCGCATATGTGCGTGGGTGGAAGAAGACCTCGCGCATATGCGCGAGATATGTGCGCGCATATGCGCGAGATGTGCACCAGGTGAGTGCTGAGTCCAGAAGGCTGGGCGCACATGCGCGACCTAAAGGCGCGCACATGCGCGAAATGTCCAGAGAAGTTGGCGCATATGCGCCGGATGGAGGCGCGCATATGCACGAGTTGCATTGCACGAGATAGTAGGTCTCGCGCATATGCGTGACGATGGGGCGCGCATATGCGCGAGCTACCGTGTGAACGACGCGCCGAGACCTATGGTCTCGCGCATATGCTCCGAGACAGGTCTCGCATATGCGCGAGACGTGTTGCGTGAAGAAGTGGCCATTTGTCCCTTGAACATGCAGGATATATATATTCATATGAACATTTCATTCTTAATGAAAAAGGAAGAGAAACAAGCTGCCGAGGAAAACTCAAATTCTAATTTACGATCTGGTCATCTGATTTGAAATCTGACTTCAGTACCGAGTTCCTATCGTCGCAGGCTACAACTGGACGTAAGTTTTGTTACGTTTAGCTACGATTTGAAATTATGATATTGTCAGAATTGAATATTTATCATATATGGTGTTTCTGATATCGTAGACATCGTATAATTGAAGTCAGATTTATTTGTTATTATTTTTGGAGTTGATTTGATTGAGATTCGATATCAGGATTGTATTGTTATGGATTATAAGTTGTACCGATATTGATTATGAATTCGGGTATTATATCTGTGATGTTGAGATTGACGGGGTTATCGAGATTGTATTGTTATACCGTCGAAATATCGGTAAATTGATATTGATCAGATGCAGTAGTGACTTTGATTATATCGTGATATCGTCGATATGGATTAGATTGTATCTTGATTCGATATTGATCAGATTATGTTTGATTTGAGTATTGATCAGAATAGATTTTGAATTGAGTTGCATATTGAGATTGTGCCTATGCGATATTGTATTTCAGATTGATATGGACAGATTTGACTTCGAGACTTCGACTTCGTCAGACCGCGAAGACAAAGGTATAAATTTATGTTGATGTGGGATTGCACAACTCGAGTCCGATTGACTTGAGTTTTCCGAAATCATATACTTTACTTTATTGCATCGATATTTTCAATTGTATGAGGTTGATACCTTTGATTTATTGATTTATGTATTGAGTCATTAAGCGGATACGCCTAACTGTGAACGAGTAATCTTGTGACAGTAGTGCCGGATAGTGATGGAATCGTCACTGGCACATTGCACATTGTCACAGGATAGGATATTGGTGAAAATGCCAAAGTCTGTGATGGTTAGGTCCTATTCCTGGTGTTCGATATGGAAAGAGCCAAAGTCAGTGAATAAAAACATGCCACCACCCCGATCGGGAGTGTAGGTGGGTGTATGTTCTTATTCCGATCGGGATCCCTAGATTAGGACGAGTCGAGTACGAGTGCATGAGTCACGGAGTGTGATTCAGAGTTTGTGTTGATCCATGTGTCGGATTGGATACATGTTATATTCCGAGTTTATATTGATTCATGCTTCTGAATTTGATACATGTTATGAGTGTTTATTTCATGCTTTTATATTGTTTATATGAAATGCATGTACACATGGTTTATACTGGGAATATAATTTTCACCTGAGTTATCCGGCTAATGTCTTGTTTGTATGTGTGCATGACAACAAGTGGGACAGGATCAGGGTCAAGACAAGAAGAGAGAGAGATCATGATTTGAGTGGAGACTACGGACTTGGATTAAAGATAGGGTTGAATACTTGATAATTAGTTGTTAAACCTTAGTTTCTATTGATTGTAGACTGTACAGGACTTGCACTTTATTTTATACGAATATGTATATTAGTTCATTCCATTACGTTCCGCATTTAAAGAATTTTTTTTTATGACCCAAATTACTTGAATTAATAAATTGATCCTAATGATGATTAAGAATTGAATTAGCATCCGGGTCCCCACACCAAGCCCAATTTTCTAGGTGTATGCTAGGATATTTTGTGTTGAATGATTGTAATAATTATCAATTTATAAAGTGGGCTTGGTTTATGACCCGTTCCCACCACCATGAGATGTATCCCTATTTGCCATGGATATTTATTTGTAAATATTATATAGTGGATGATCAAGATTGGAAGATGGTGGTCATGATGATTATGAAGATCGAAGACATGTAAATATTGAAAGCTAATGTAATAGTTGCATTTGCATCCCTTGCATTTCCCTAGGATTGGACCTAGGCCCGTGTTTAGCTCACACGGGCCATTAGTTTTGGGGCGATTGATCATCCTTGTTTTGTTTACTGTTTATAATATATGCATGATATATTATAAATAATGAGTATGTGCGTTATTATTATGATAATAACAAAGTTGCATGAATCCGGCAAACATACGATCAAACATGGAAAGCTTTTAAATAAAATTAATGATGAGACCTTTCAAAATTAAAAACCCTCATTTTGAATAAGATTCAAAATTACTATCAAACCCGAAAAGGGGAATTATAAATTTGTTTATAATTTCCATGTCTTCCATCGACAATGGGTGCACGATGAACGCTACCCGTGCTCGGGGCTCGGCTCATATTATTGGGGGAGTCCTGGGTGCCGGAAAGCTGTGACAGCCATTGACATGGTGATGTGAACTACGTGGAACTCCCATGATTTCTGCTCATATTATTGAGGAAACTCATGGCGACCGTCCATTAAGGTTCAACATCGATGGGTAAGGCTTGACACGTAAAGATGAACGACGTCATATTATTGGGTCCTAATCAAACGTGAGAAAAAAGTTTACGTTGAGGGTTGCATGGTGATGCAATTGGAAACTACCTTTTAGGAATTGTGATTGGCTGATATTATTCGGGATCATAATTCGCTAATTGGACCTTGCGTACCTATTAAGGAAAGGAGTTTCCCGTTTTCACTAGAGGGTAGTGAAAGATGTCAAAACAGTGGGAGTAAACATTTATAAAATAAAATTTCATACTTTATATCTTACTAAATATTTTAAAATATTCATTAACATTTATCTGTTTACTTTTCAGTACAATTTTTGACAATGTCTTCGATTCGCAATCGCTATCTGTAATACTCGACAAACACGTATTAACTAGACCTAATTACCTCAATTGGCTAAAAATCTGAAAATCGTTTTGAATTCGGAAAGGATAGCGTATACACTTACTAAGTCGTCCCCTGTTGAGGCTCTGACTGACTGCACTCCTGAGGAATTGCAGTCTTACAAGGAATGGTGTGGCCATGACTTGAAATCCAAGTGTTATATGCAGGCTTCTATGAAAGATGAGAAGTCGGTTCTTTATGTGGGCTCTTCATCTGGTACGAAGACTGGTCTACCTGGGAAGGAAAAGAAGTGTTCTTTCAAATGTCCCAAGAAGAACGTGCCCTTGAAGAGGCAAGCTCTGAATCTAGTTGTGGCAGCCACACCAGTAAAGGCTGACAAGACTGCTGATATTTGTCATCACTACAAAAGGCCTGGACATTGGAGGCGTAACTATAGAGAATATCTTGCCCAGAAGAGTTCTGGAAACGGTATGTTCTATATTGAAGTAAACATTTCAATTAACTCTACTTCTTGGGTATTGGATACTGGCTGTAGCTCACATCTCTGTAATGATTTACAGATGATGGGAAGAAGTAGGAGACTTAGGGAAGGTGAGACCTTCTTGAGGTTGGGCAATGGAGCAAGAGTTGCTGCCAAAGCCGTGGGAAATGTTTACTTATTGTTGAACAATGATTTTAAGTTGATTTTAAGAGATGTTTTGTTTGTACCTGATTTGGTGAAAAACATTGTTTCCATTTCTATGCTTGATAAAGATGGATATTCTTGTTTATTTAGCAAAGGTGTTTGCAACATTTACAAGAATGAATGTTTAATTGGTACCGGAGAACTTGAAAACGGTCTCTATAACTTAAAATTGAAAGATATTCCACTAAACAATGTCCAAGCAATAACAACAACAAACAAGCGAAAGCAATATACTCTTAATACGGCACAATTATGGCATGCTCGATTAGGACATATTTCCCTAAGAAGGATAAACAAGCTAGTGGGAGTAGGCATGTTTGATATGTCTGATATTAATGCTCTCACGACTTGTGAATCCTGTCTAAAAGGAAAGATGACCAAAATTCCCTTTAAGGGCCATGTGGAGCGAGCCAAAGGGTTATTGTATTTGATCCATATCGATGTGTGCGGTCTGCTTAGCATCACCACTAAGCATGGACATGCCTACTTCATCACCTTTACCGATGACTTTTCGAGGTATGGGTATGTGTATTTGATGAAATACAAGTCTTAAGCCTTCGAAAGGTTCAAAGAATTCAGATGTGAAGTACAGAAGCAGTTGGGACGAAGCATCAAGACACTTCGATCGGATCCAGGTGGTGAGTACTTGAGTGCCGAGTTCCAAGAGTATCTTAGGGAGAATGGGATTCTCTCGTAGTGGACTCCGCCCGCTACACCACAATTGAATGGTGTTTCGGAGCGTCGTAACTGGACTTTGATGGACATGGTTGGGTCTATGATGGGGTTCACGGAGTTGCCGCCATCCTTCTGGGGATATGCGCTTGAGACTGCGGCACTGTTGTTGAACAATGTCCATACAAAGGCAGTTGATAAGACACCATATGAGATATGGATGGGTAAGCCATCCAAATAATCTTATCTTAGAATATGGGGGTGCCCTGCTTATGTGAAGCAGGTAGTGGGAGATAAATTAGATAGTCGATCCATTTTATGTTACTTTGTGGGATATCCAGGAATTGAGTTGGATATTATTTCTATCATACCCAAGAAACAAAAGTGTTTGTTTCTAAGAATGCAACCTTTTTGGAAAAGAAATTTCTATTGGATAGAAAAGGGGAGATTATAGCACTCGAAGAGGTTCGAGAGACACCCACAATTATAGAACCCACACCCGAAGAGACAAGAGAGGAGATACAAGCTCCTAGAAGATTCGAGAGAGTCTCGAGACCACCTATGAGGTATGGTCTGCTTCTTGAAGAGGGCCATGATGAGCCTAACCATGGATGTGATCCAAGGACCTTCAAGGAAGCGTTATCTGATGTCGATTCATCCAAGTGGCTTGAAGCGATGGAATCTGAGATGAATTCCATGCATTCAAACCAAGTGTGGAATCTTGTGGATCCACCTGAGGGAATTTTTCCCATAGGGTATAAATGGATTTACAAGAGGAAACTTGGGGCAGATGGGAAGGTATTGACCTTCAAGGCGCGATTGGTGGCAAAAGGATATACTCAAAGACAAGGAGTTGACTTTGAGGAAACCTTTTCTCCAGTTTCAATGTTTAAGTCCATAAGGATATTGCTAGCCATAGCTGCATGGTATGACTATGAGATATGGCAGATGGATGTCAAGACAGCCTTTCTTAATGGGGATATTAAGGAAGAGATTTACATGTCTCCACCTGAAGGGTTTACATCTGACGGAAGTAAGCATATGGTACGCAAACTTCAGAGATCTATTTATGGTCTAAAGCAGGCATCTAGGAGTTGGAACCTTAGATTCGATAGTACAATCAAAGAGTTTTGTTTTACTAGGAATCCTGAGGAACCCTGGGTGTATAAGAAGGTCAGTGGGAGTGCTGTGTCATTCCTGGTGTTGTATGTTGATGACATTCTACTCATTGGGAATGATGTAGGAATGCTGCAATGAACTAAAATATGGTTAGTGAGTAAGTTCTCAATGCAGGACTTGGGTGAAGAATCTTTTGTATTGGGAATACAGATCTATTGAGATAGATCAAGAAGATTGCTTGGTCTCACCCAGTCCACATACATTGATACCATCGTGAAGAGGTTCTCGATGGATGAGTCCAAGAGAGGACATCTACCAATGTGTCATGGCGTGTCCCTATCCAAGTGTATGTCTCCCAAGACTGATGCAGAGATAGCGGCAATGACACGCATTCCATATGCATTTGCAATTGGTATCATCATGTATGGGATGATATCTACACGTTCTGATGTGGCTTTCGCACTAAGTGTAGTGAGTAGATATCAATCGAACCCCGGTCTTCCACATTGGAAAGCTGTGAAAGACATCCTCAAGTATTTGAGAAGGATCAATGAATTGTTTTTGGTTTATGGGGTGGGGAACTGAAATTGAAAGGCTATACCGACTCTAGCTTCCAAAGAGATATCGATGACTCAAAGTCAACCTCTAGGTTCGTATTCATGCTCAATGGTGTTGCTGTCTCTTGGAAGAGTTCCATGCAAGACAGTACTGCGGATTCCACCACTGAGGCCGAATACATTGTTGCATCAGATGCAGCAAAGGAGGCTGTTTGGATAAGGAATTTCGTCCAAGAGTTGGACGTCGTTCCTATGGAGTTGCTCCTATCCCGGTGTTGTGTGACAACACGGGAGCTATAGCTCAAGCAAAGGAGCCAAGGTCTCATCAGAAGTCCAAACATGTATTGAGAAAGTACCACATCCTCCGAGAGATTGTGGAAAGAGGAGAAGTCTCGATTGACAAAGTCGGCTCCGCAGATAATGTTGTTGATCCATTAACTAAGCCTTTACCTGGACCATTATTCGAGAAGCATCGCGAATCGATGGGTTTGAAGCATATGGGTAGTTGGCTCTAGTGCAAGTGGGAGATTGTTAGAGTAGGTGCCCGTCGAGCCAAGTGTTGGCCGAGGGTTCATGTTTAAACTCTATGTATAAACATTCTTTATTTTAATAATATTTGAAATTATTATTTAAGCACATCTTTATCTATATACCCATGCTAGTTGCATAGATAAAGCCCTTGAATATACAAATAGTAGAAAGAATATGAGATGCTCATATGATGAGTATCATGAAACTCATATTTGGAATACTGTATATTCTAAACAGTTCCTAGTCGATTCAGCCGCCGCTAAAAAGGATATAGGCCGCTCGAGTAAGAGACTAGTATCTGCGATATGAGTACCATGTTTCATTGGTAGGGGACATTGTGATGTCCGAGCATGCAGATAGGTGCTCCTTGTAGAGTGCACTGAACAACCCTCAATAAAGGACTTTCCAAGTGGTTCTCACTTATCGAGTGGAAAAGTCCTAGTTTATGGTTGTAAACCATTACTCCTTATGACCCGGGACAACATTGAGACTCTATATGCTAGCATTGCACTTTGACTTGTTTACCGACTCTCATGGGGTCATCAGGTGGCAAGGTTGGGTGTTTTGTAGAAACATATAGGATTCGATGCATTGTAGTTAGGGATTCACCACTTACTTTCGGGTATAATATCCTATGTGTTCTCATGTATGTGTAGTATGAAATATCTGATCAGAGTATGGTGGTAATTATGAAAGGGGTTTCATAGATTACACCATCGATGCAACTACGACATGACACATAGTATCGATTCATTGACAACTCTCGATATACCAATGGTTGTCGAATCGGTCGGGATATAAGAGTTGAAGGGACCGTACTGTACGCTAACCATAATTGAATGGTTCTTGAAAGGCACTATCATTTGATACCTAGGGAATCATGTAAGCGATGCTGCTAGGCGTTTAACATGATTGGTTGGGTAATATCAGACTTGAGTTCTGACGTTCTTATTATCAAAGAGTTGATAATTAAGAATGGAGCAATTGGGTTATGCTCGTATAAGGACATGTTTAGTCCGAATCACATGGAGATGTTAACCCACGGCTAGTTGTATCAATGAACCATTGAAGGCCACACAAGTACTAGCTTTCTAGATCCCGTTGAGAAGTAAAATATAGTTCAATGTGTTGAACGGCTTATAAATGAGTTTATAAGCGTAAGAAAAAATAGAAGTATGACTTCTATGAGGGAAATGTAAATTTTAATTTATGAATGTGTTCCTAAATTAAAAGTTGGCCAAATAAATAATGTATTTGGAAATTGTGATTTTCATAAACATTATTATGGACTAAATTAAATTAATTCAAGTGTTGAATTAATTTAACACTAGTGGGCCTAGTAGAGTCCAAATAATTAAATTAATTCAAGTGTTGAATTAATTAAACTACATTGGGCTTTGTAGAGCCCAATTAGAAATATTTATTAAACTAGTGGGCTTAGGTAAAATCAAGTAAACTTTAAATGAGCTCAAATATGTTTGGGACATTTAAATAAAAGTCCATGGGCCTTGTAATTGTTACAAGCCCAAATAAGAATGCATGCTTGGGAGATGAAGAGTTGGGGAATATTTTTTATTAAAAAATTGCATGGCATGCAAAAGGTTGTCTCTACTTTTTCACACACCAAGGCAACTCATCATTCTCTCCTCCCCACCCCCTTTGGCCGAAATTTCAAAATCTTTTCTCCCTCATTTTTGTTCTTCAATTGTTGGAGAAACAATTCACTTCTCAAAGAAAAATCCTCTTATTTTTCTAGTGCAAAATATGAGGGGATCTTCCTAGTTGGTGGTGGGCTTGATTTTTGATCAAGGAGTGTTCAAAGGGAGGCTTGTAGATTGTCATCCTTGAAGAGCTTAGTTGTTTATCAACTAAGTTGGAGCCATCATCAATCTTGAGAGATTGATAGGTAAAATTTCTAAACACCCTATGTATGACATATTTTGTTTTTGTATTTGCTACACACCTAGTACATGTGGTACTCGAATTTTTCTTGCAAAAACCAAAATTTTGAGCTTCCATTGCCTTTCGAGCACCTAAAACCGATCCCATTTCATTTTCCAACTAGTTATCACTTATCAAGTGGAAAGGTCTGCGGTTTGGGTGTTAGACAATTAGTCCTTTGACCCGGGAGAACATAAAGGCTCTCTGTACTAGCAGTGCACTTCAACTTTTTTACCGACTCCGCCGAAGGTTTTCAAGTGGCGAGGATGGGTGTGGTTTCGAAATACATAAGATCTAATGATTTGTAGTAGGGAATTCACCGTTTGCCTACGGGTGAAGATATAGTATGTAATAAGATGAGTAAATAATACAAGTAATTTCTTGCCAGAGCAAGATATGATCATTTTGGAAAGGAGTTTCCTCAGTTGCACGTACCATTTCACTGTTATTACTCAAAGATATAACACATCGTTATCGAATTCATTTGAAACTCTCGATATATCAATGGTAGCGGATTCAATTGGGGTATATGAGTTGAAGAGACCATATTGAATGCTAAACATAACTTAAGGTTCTTGCAGGTACTTTCAGTGATACCTAGAGGATCATGGGCCGTTGCTACCAGATGCTCATAAACGATGAGTGCAATTAGACTCGAGTTCTGACATTATTGATCAAGAGCTTGATCAAAAGAATGAGGCTAATTATGGTAAGCCCTAATAAGAATAATTGTTATTCTTAATCACATAAAGTTGTTAATCTACGGCTAACTGTACCCTTCTATCACAAGGATATGTTTTCACTAAAAGACTTTAATTAATTACAGAAGCTTTAATAACTCACTTTAGTTTGGATTTAAACACTGCCAAGCTGAAACTCTTAGTTTCTTACAGATTATCAGTACACAACTGATTTAATTTTTGTAGCACAACTGATCTTTAGAAGATCGAATATTTTTGATGTAATGTGCTAGTAATCTTAGCTCAAACGATAGCCTGAAAGCTATGAATTTATCTTTGAAGTGTGAGCTTCTCTGTATGAATATCGCAACTGATTGTGTATAATTGAATTTCTCAAGTGTTCTCAAAATCAATGTTTACGTCGAAATTCAATCTACTTCATACTGAATTCTTCAGCTATTTATAGGCTTCCATCCGAAGGTAACATTAAATACACTAAATGATTCATATCAGTTGAATTGTCCTATCTGAGTGTGTCAGCATTCTTCTGATAATTGTACGATGTTGCAGTCTGATATGCGGCATTTCTACTATTAGTTACAGTTTTATCTGTACGATTTTTCGATTGTTGGCTGAGCTAGCTGATGACGTGTCAAACTAAAATCAGTTGTTCGATTTATGACTTATCAATTGAACTGACTAAATGCGTCATGTTCAGTTCTAAATGATAGATCGATTGACTTTACTGATTCAATTATCTTTGTTCAGTTCGATTTCATCCGATCATTTAATTTACTAATCTTCAGTTCAATGACTTCAGTTTGAATTACTTAAGTTTGAGAGATTAAGTTATATGACCTCAATTCAGTTGGCTTCAGTTCAGCTAATCAGTTCTTCAAATTTTTCAACTCCAAAACCTTTAATTCTAATAATTTCCCCATTTTTTGTGTTTGAAAAAACATAGAATACAAGAACTGATAGAATTCATTGTCGATAAAATAATCTTCAAATGTACATATTTGTGTACAAACTAAGAATAAGATAAGATCTAACTGAACTAACTAATTTTCACTTCTTAGCTCTTTTGTCAGCAGGTCCTTGATCAGTTGGTTGACTAGTTCTTTTATTTTACTTATGTTGCAGCTATTCTTCCCCTTTTTTGTCAACAGCTGCGAGGTTAGAAAGAAGGCGGACTTCAAAGCTGGCTTGATATATAGCATTCAATATCTGTTCCAGCATCAAATCCATCCGCTTTGAGAAACTTGTGTGCACGAAGTCAATTCGGTTGACAGGCATGTCCTGAGTCTGGAAAAGAGTCGGAATTGTCACTCTGTCCTTTTTCAGCTGATCAACAAGGAAAAATAATCCAATGATATCCTTGGTAACCTGCTTGAGGTTCTTCATGGTATTGTCCTTGAGAGAATCAAATCTGAGCTTATGCATCAGCTGAGTTGACTTCATTGCAGAAACTGTTGATATCAAATTGTGCAAGCTGGACTGAATGTCTTCGATCATGATATCAATAGCTATGGGTTCTTCAAGAGATAAGGCTTCAGATGTTGCTGATGCTTTGCCCTTGTCATTCTCTCTGAAAGTTACCATGGCAAGGGCTTGTGATGCGACTTTGATTGTTGCACTCCTAAGAACAGGTTGTCCGCAAGTAGTATAATTCGGTGAGTCCGAATATCGTATCCACGGGGAAGCTAAGGTAATTATAAGTTCACTACAATGTCTATTTGTTTTTGTTTTGGTTTTTTCGTTTAATTGTTTGAATCTTTAATTGATAATTTTTAATTGTTCAAATTTTAATTTAAGTAGTTAAGATTAAAGGATCCTTTCTTGGTATTTTAATAAAGTTAACATTAATGAACATTACTGAAATCTACTTAATAAAATGGTTCCAATATATTAAATAATCATATTTATATTATGTTATATATTATTATCTTATAAGTATATATACCAAAACTTATAAATATTGTCAAGTATTTATTATGCTATATATATATATTTGTAAACACTAAATCAAGCTCACTTTAAATGGTTGGTAAAAGCAAACTAACATTTAAATGGTATAAAAAAATTAATATTATGATATATTCATATATAATAAATCAAGGCATCCACTATAAATGGTTGGTAACACCAAACAAACATTTAAATGGTACCAAGAAATTAATATTATGATATATTCATATATAACAAATCAAGGCATTCACTTTAAATGGTTGGTAATACCAAACTAACATTTAAAAAGTTCCAAGAATTTAGTGTAACATATAGCAACAATAAATCAAAACTCCCACTTATAAATAGGGTATAATAATGCTTAAAGAAATAAAGATAACATAAACAATAAATAATGATTAAATAATATAAAATATATATTCTAACCTTTTAATAACCTTATTATCATGCCAAGAGTTTCACCTTTTCATCTCAACTTTGGGAAGTTAACTACTCATGATTCAAAGTGTAAAACTTTGAATTTGAAATTAACATGATAATTATATTTAAATGAAGAAATAAAAGAAAAACAAAGAGAGAAATATTATGAACTCAAAGATTTGTCCATAAAATGATTGATATCTCAATACATTACAATGCACCCCTATTGATAGCCAAATTTGGAGAGATAATCACAAATAAAATATTATTTTTTTACACAAAAGTCTTCATTGGTGTTCCATGAAATTAAATTTTAATACACATCACTTTTGAAAATCTTCCCATCCGAATTTTCTTTTCCACATAAAACAAAACATGTGGATAATTGAGTTGTTTAAATTGTGGTATATTTTTTTCACCATTTGACCAAGTAATTTGAGAGATATTGTAATATCCAAGCTTGGTGAACGGTACGGTTTAAGATTTCTTATGTTTATTGACTATTTGGTTAAGTTTAAGTATAGTTTAGATGTTAAGAATTTCGATTTATGATTTATAGTATTGTGGTATATAGATGATGTGTAGTCATAGTGTAGCGTCGTTACGATTTAATTCATGATAATTTGTATGTTGAGCCAATTGGTATGAGCCAATTGTAGTGGTTAGATAAGACATAGTGGTGTAACTTTCATGTTGAGAGTGTTGCCGAATTATGAGGAGAAGCGACGTTGCGATTTGATTTTAGTTGCTAAGAATATTGTTGGCTACAGAGGAGAGTGCACCCGCGGTGTTTGGGCAGAACCTTCAGCGCACCCGCGGTCCATTGAGCAGTGCACCTGCGGTCATCTTCTTCGGATTTTCGGAAGTGGTACAGTATGTGTAGCGCACCCACAGTCCAAGGGTTAGCGCAGCCGCGGTCGGTGAATAGTAAAGTCGTGTTTTGGAGTTTTAAATGATATAATAGAAGAGTTTGCCCTCATTTCCCTCATTCTTTCCCACTCCTATCGGTTCTTCGGCTCAAAGGGAAGCTAGGGTTCTCATTTCTTGTTTTTGTTCCTTTGATTCAAGCTTCATGTTGGGTATTTGAAGTGAGAACAAGATCATTGTGGATTCAAAGAGCTAAGGTATATTGTGGGTTTAGTTATTCTTGGATTATGGTGTTGGGGAAAATCATGGAATGTTTGATTGTGTTGATTTTATGGGTTTTATAGTATGAGTTTGTGATTATTAAGTTGTTGATGATTCAATACATGGTTTATTGTTGTAGGATTTGTACCAAGAGATTAGAATCAAGATTTCCATTGGTAGTAAGTGGAATTCATTTCTTGTGCTCACATGAATTATATGTATTGTATTTCAATGGTTTTAATATGTTATTCCCTTTCATTTGATTCATGTTATGTATGGATACACTTTGTTGTAAATTAGAGGCTTTTATATGTCTCGATTGTATAAAAGGGAATGCAAGAGAAAAGAGTCTTCAAAGTGTTTGATTTAATGTCCAAGAGAGAGTTCAAATGATTTATTGATTAATAAAGAGATAGTCAGAGATTGTATACAATGAGTTGATCAATGACCATTGGCTTATATCTCAACAGAGTAATCGATGGGATAGAGGTACAGAGACTGAGATACTATTGAAATATCAATCCACCAGAGAAAAGAAAAATATCATCGTTATGTTCATGTTCTACTATATTATTCATGTTTTAAGGGTTAGATGGTATTTATTGATTTCAAAGTCATGTTTTATAGAGTAAGATATGTATAGTTTGATATGTAAGAGTTTCAATTGCTGAATTTTATACTCATTTCAGTTATTCATGTGATGCAGATAAGAGCGACGAGCCAGGACGTTGATTAGGGCCGGGGTCATATGCATACAGAGATGGAAGGAAGAAAGATATTTTGCTAGCATTTTCACATGATCAAAAATGATATTTTGTATTTTGATGCCACACTTGATTGATCATGTATATACTTTAGATTGTAAATATTTTATGTCAAGAAAATTTTAAAATCCTTTTTCCCTCTAAGTAAATTATTTCAAATTCCGCTGTGTTATTTTATAAAATCAGTCGAGGGCGTTACATTTAGTGGTATCAGAGCAATGTTCTTCGGACCAATGCATATGACTTCGTCTACTTTCAACAGTCCGGGTATGTCATCTTCGACATCTATTTATTGTTATTGGTTGATATGTATTATGTGAGCACATTGTAGGATTTTAATGCCTGCTAAGAGAAAGGCTTCAGAGGGTGAGGATAGCTCCTCATCGAGAGTTGTCGATGAGTTCGGCAAATTACTGAAAGAGCAAGATAATGTTCACAGTGAGCAGATTCAACAGTTGCTCCGTTTGCAAGGTTCAGGTCAGGGTAGAGGCCAAAGGAGAGGCCAAGTGGTTCAAGCAGTTGGGACTGATGGGATCTTTACTACTTTTAAGAGGATGGATCCGCCTAAGTTTGCAGGAAGCACTGATCCATTGGTGGCTGTAGAGTCGATTAAAGCACTTGAGACGATATTTGATCATCTCAGGTATGAAGACAAGGACAGAGTTGGTTGTGCAGTATTCATGCTAGTCAAAGCTGCACGTATTTGGTGGAATGCTATCAAGGTAGGTGTTGATGTTCCGGCATTGAAGTGGCAAGATTTCACAGATCTTTTCTACGACAAGTATTTCCTGGATGAACTTCGAGCTCGGAAGGTGACTGAGTTTTTAGAGCTTCGACAGGGAAGTATGAATGTTGAGGAGTACATTTTGAAGTTTGAGGAGGGCTGTCTGTTTTCCCCATATATTGCCTCAAATGACAAAGACAAGGGTGCTCATTTCATTAGAGGACTTCGAGCAGAGATCAGGAGGGACATCAATATGTCTAAGGCGGTGACATTTAAAGATATTGTGGCTAAAGCATTGTTAGCCGAGCAAGATGAAAAGGATATTGCTAGAGAGAGACAGGCGAGGCAGCAGGCTATTGCTCAAAGAAGTCAAGGTTCGAGCCAAAGAGGGAAAGGCAGTTTCAAAGGGAAAGGCAAGATAGAGCCGAGTTCTAAAGCACCGACAGTCCCATTTGATCCAGAGAAGTCGTTGTGTCCCAAGTACAATAGGCATCATAGGGGTGAGTGCAGGTTTGGTACTCATACGTGCTACCGATGTGGTACTGCAGGCCATATCGCCAAGGAATGTCCGAGAGGATTGAGAAAAGAAAAGGTGCAGGGTCGCATCTTCACCATGACGAAGGAAGGTATAAATCCTGATTCTTCTGTGATCTCTAGCACTATCTTAATTTAAGGCAGAGTAGCTACGACATTGATTGATACAGGTGCTACTCATTCTTTTATGTCTGAACTATTTTTGAGATCTTTAGGTTTAGTTCCTTCTGTTCTTCCCCTCCAGTTTAATGTTGTATTACCTTCTGGAGATGTGTAATGCCCGACGTCTATTATGTATGCGTTTTCTGTTCAAATTGATGAGCGAGTGTTTTATGCTGATTTGATTGTTATTCGGATGGTTGCGTTTGATATTATACTTGGCATGGATTGGCTATCAACTTACCGTGCAGTGATTGACTGCGTTGCCAAGACGGTGAAATTTGCAGAAGATGGAAATAAAGAAGGTATGCTCGCCAGTGTAGGTACTTCGCTGGTCCTTCCTTTTATTTCGTGTCTTGAGGGTAAGAAGTTGTTGTGTAGAGGTTGTGATGGGTTTTTGGCTTCGATTGTGGATATGGATAGAATTGTGAAGTTGAATATTGATGATATTGATGTTGTGAGAGAGTTCCATGATGTATTTGAGGATGATGTGCCGGGTTTACCGCCGGACAGAGATGTAGAGTTTGTGATTGATCTAGTTCCGGGGACGGTTCCTATTTCTAAGGCTCCGTACAGAATGGCCCCGACAGAGATGAAAGAATTGAAGACGCAGTTACAGGATCTGTTAGATAAAGGTTTCATACGGCCGAGTTCTTCGCCTTATGGAGCTCCGGTTCTTTTTGTCAAGAAGAAAGACGGGTCTTTGCGGCTGTGCATTGATTACAGGGAAATCAACAAAGTGACGATTAGGAATAAATATCCGTTGCCACGAATAGACGACATTTTTGATCAGCTGCATGGGGCTATAGTGTTTTCGAAGATTGATCTGCGTTCTGGATATTACCAGTTGAAAGTTAGGGAGTCTGATATCCCTAAGACGGCGTTCCGGACCAGGTATGATCATTACGAATTTCTTGTTATGTCGTTCGGTCTGACTAATGCTCCTTTAGTCTTCATGGATCTTGTGAACCGAGTGTTCAAGCCGTATTTGGATAGCTTTGTCATTGTTTTTATCGATGATATATTGATTTATTCCAAGACCAGAGAGCTTCACGCAGAGCACCTCAGAGTTGTTCTTTAGTTATTGAGAGAGAAGAAGCTGTATGCTAAGTTGAAGAAATGTGAGTTCTGGTTGGAGCAGATTTTTTTCTTAGGACATGTTGTCTCGAAGGATGGTTTAGCTGTTGATCCAGCAAAAATCGAGGTGATACAAAAGTGGCCTATCCCTACCACTGTATCAGAGGTACGTTGTTTTCTTGGTTTGGCGGGTTATTATCGTCGTTTTATTTCAGACTTTACCAAAATTGCCCTGCCGTTAACCAATCTGATGAGGAAGACTGTGAAGTTTGAGTGGTCCAATGTATGTCAAAGTGGATTCCAAGAGTTGAAAGATAGGTTGACGACAGCTCCGGTACTTGCATTGCCCAGTGGTGCAGAAGACTTTGTTGTTTATACCGATGCGTTGAAGAAGGGCCTCGATGCATTGCTGATGCAACGTGGAAAGGTTATAGCTTATGCTTCTCATCAGTTGAAAGATTACGAGAAAAATTATCCTACGCATGATCTGGAACTGGCAGCTGTGGTATTCGCCCTGAAAATCTGGAGACACTAGTTATATGGCGAAAAGTGTGAAATCTTCACGGACCACAAGAGTTTAAGGTATTTGTTTTCTCAGAAAGAACTCAATATGCGACAGAGACGGTGGTTAGAGCTTGTCAAAGATTATGATGTGACGATTAGTTACAACCCTGGGAAGGCGAATGTTGTAGCCGATGCATTGAGCCGTAAGTCGAGTTCCTCTTTGGGTTCTATGATCCAGAAACCGTTGTTGTTAGACCTGCAACAAGAAGAGATAGCTTTGGTAGTACTGGGAACCATTGTTCGCTTTTCAGCGTTGGTCATTCGGGCTACATTGACGGATAGAATCCGTAGAGAGCAGGCCAATGATGCACAGTTGACAGAGATGAGAGCTAGAGCAGAAGAGAGAGGTAATTCAGAGTTTGGGATGAATAAAGAGGGTTTGGTGACATTCAAAGGCCATATATGCATTCCTACTGGTGACGATATACGGCGAGACGTCTTGACAGAGGCTCATACTGCGCCATAATTGATACATACAGGTAGTACCAAGATGTATCAGGATCTTCGAAGACTCTATTGGTGGCCAGGTATGAAGAAGGATATTGCCATGTTTATTTCTCGGTGTCTCACTTGTCAGCAGGTGAAAATCGAACACCAGAAACCTGCTGGGACATTGCATTCATTGCCGATTTCTCAATGGAAATGGGAGCACATTACAATGGACTTCGTGATTGGTCTTCCCAGAACGCAGAAAGGCCATAACTCTATTTGGGTTATTGTTGATCGGTTGACCAAGTCAGCGCATTTTCTCCCAGTCAAGACAACGTATTCCATGAACCAGTATGCCGAAGAGTACATAGAAGAAATTGTCAGACTTCATGGTGTTCCTGTGTCGATCGTGTCTGATCGTGACCCTAGATTTACTTCAGAGTTTTGGAAGAGTTAACACAGAGCCTTGGGTACACGGTTAGCATTCAGTACAGCATATCATCCCCAGAGCGACGGTCAATGAGATAGTGTTATTCAGATTTTGGAGGAAATGCTCAGAGCTTGTACTATCGACTATCCTGGTAGCTGGGATTCCAAATTGCCTCTGGTTGAGTTCACGTACAATAACAGCTACCAAGCGACAATTGGCATGGCACCGTATGAAGCACTTTATGGCAGAAAATGTAGATCCCCCTTATATTGGGACGAGATTGGTGAGAGAAAGATGTTGAGACCAGAGTTGGTCCAACAGACAGCTGATGTTGTTGCTGTTATTCGAGAGAGGATGAAGACAGCACAATCAAGACAAAAGAGTTATGATGAAGTACGGCAAAGGCCGTTGCAGTTTGAGGTTGGTGATCACGTGTTCTTGAAGATTGCACCTCTTAAAGGTGTGATGCGGTTTGGCAAAAAGGGAAAGTTGAGTCCAAGGTTTATTGGCCCATTTGAGATTTTGGATAGAGTTGGTGATCGAGCTTACATGTTAGCCTTACCACCAGATCTTGATAGAGTTCACAATGTTTTTCATGTCTCCATGCTCAGGAAGTATATTGCGAATCCTTTCCATGTTCTTCGTCACGAGCCATTGGATTTGACGCCGAATTTAACGTACCAAGAGATTCCAGTCCAGATTCTGGATCACAAAGTTAAAGTATTGAAAAACAAAGAGATCGGCATTGTTAAAGTCCTTTGGAGAAATCAATTGATTGAAGAAGCCACGTGGGAACCAGAGGATGAGATGAAAGAAAAGTATCCTGAGTTGTTTGCGCAGTGACGTCAATTTCGGGGAAGAAATTCCTTTCAGGAGGGGAGATTGTAATATCCAAGCTTGGTGAACGGTAAAATTTAAGATTTCTTATGTTTATGGACTATTTGGTTAAGTTTAAGTATAGTTTAGATGTTAAGAATATCGATTTATGATTTATAGTATTGTGGTATATAGATGGTGTGTAGTCATAGTGCAGCGTCGTTACGATTTAATTCATGATAATTTGTATGTTGAGCCAATTGGTATGAGGCAAATTGTAGTGGTTAGATAAGATATAGTGGTGTAACTTTCATGTTGAGAGTGTTGCCGAATTATGAGGAGAAGCGACGTTGCGATTCGATTTTAGTTGCTAAGAATATTGTTGGCTACAGAGGAGAGTGCACCCGCGGTCCATTATGCAGTGCACCCGCGGTGTTTGGGCAGAACCTTCAGCGCACCCGCGGTCCATTGAGCAGCGCACCTGCGGTCGTCTTCTTTGGATTTTTGGAAGTAGTACAGTATGTGTAGCGCACCCGCGGTCCAAGGGCTAGCGCACCCGCGGTCAGTGAATAGTAAAGTCGTGTTTTGGAGTTTTAAGTGATATAATAGAAGAGTTTGCCCTCATTTCCCTCATTCTTTCCCACTCCTATCGGTTCTTCGGCTCAAAGGGAAGCTAGGGTTCTCATTTCTTGTTTTTGTTCCTTTGATTCAAGTTTCATGTTGGGTATTTGAAGTGAGAACAAGATCATTGTGGATTCAAAGAGCTAAGGTATATTGTGGGTTTAGTTATTCTTGGATTATGGTGTTGGGGAATATCATGGAATGTTTGATTGTGTTGATTTTATGTGTTTTATAGTATGAGTTTGTGATTATTAAGTTGTTGATGATTCAATACATGGTTTATTGTTGTAGGATTTGTACCAAGAGATTAGAATCGAGATTTCCATTTGTAGTAAGTGGAATTCATTTCTTGTGCTCACATGAATTATATGTATTGTATTTCAATGGTTTTAATATGTTATTCCCTTCCATTTGATTCATGTTATGTATGGATACACTTTGTTGTAAATTAGAGGCTTTTATATGTCTCAATTGTATAAAAGGGAATGCAAGAGAAAAGAGTCTTCAAAGTGTTTGATTTAATGTCCAAGAGAGAGTTCAAAGGATTTATTGGATTGGTAAAGAGATAGTCAGAGATTGCATGCAATGAGTTGATCAACGACCATTGGCTTATATCCCAACAGAGTAATCGATTTATATCGATGGGATAGAGGTACAGAGACAGAGATACTATTGAAATATTAATCCACCAAAGGAAAGAGAAATACCATCGTTATGTTCATGTTCTACTATATTATTCATGTTTTAAGGGTTAGATGGTATTTATTGATTTCAAAGTCATGTTTTATAGAGTATGATATGTATAGTTCGATATGTAAGAGTTTCACTTGCTGAGTTTTATACTCATTTCAGTTATTCGTGTGATGCAGATAAGAGCGACGAGCCAGGACGTTGATTGGGGCCGGGGTCATATGCATACAAAGATGGAAGGAAGAAAGATATTTTGCTAGCATTTTGACATGATCAAAAATGATATTTTGTATTTTGATGCCACACTTGATTGATCATGTATATACTTTTGATTGAAAATATTTTATGTCAAGAAAATTTTAAAATCCTTCTTCCCTCTAAGTAAATTATTTCAAATTCCGCTGTGTTATTTTATAAAATCAGTCGAGGGCGTTACAGATATGGTCAAAATTCTAGAGCATGGTAAAACTGCCACTCCTTTGGTAACTTTATTTGTTGCTTAATTTGATCCTTATTGTGAGAAGATTTTTATCTCATGTTTGTCACCAATATTGTAGATATTATCATCAACTTTCTACAGGTCCAAAAATCATCTTAATCTCATTTGCAACGTCAAAGTTATTCTTGTTTTATCGAACCTGTAAAATAGTAAAAACTTATAATTATACAACAACATATATTTTATACAATTTATTATAAACATATAATATTTAAACATTTAATAAAACAAAAACTATAAATTTATATTATAAAACATTTAAATAATATAAAAAAATTTATCTTTGTCACACTCCTCAACCAGCTTATTGCTAGTCCCTAACAATTTAAGCATTAATAGCAACACAAAACATATTGATTAATTTAAATAAAAATGTAATCGGAACTATCCAAGTGTTTAAATTAAATTTGAAAACTGTCAAAGTTATATCAAGGTCATTATAATTATAATTTATGAAATAATCTGAACTGATCAATTCAAATCTTATTTTCAGGTAGTTAAATGTACATGGCCTTCAGAAATTCTTATTAAGAGTCTCAACTCCATATCCTCACAGGTTAATAAATGTTTCAATTTATGGGAACGATTTCTCTCATGGAGTTGGAATACAGATAAATGCTCAGGAAAATGGTTTACAGAATGCAGATATACAAACGAGCCAAACTAATCAAAAGATAGGAAATCCATTGATTCAAAATCTAGTTGTTCTTATTATATATTTTTTCCTGATCTTTCTTTTTACATCATTGAATCAGACTAAGTTTATGCTTCTTGACCACATATTTTTTTTAAATTTGTACAATATATTTCTCTATTTCTTTCTTTTTTTTCTTTTTAAATTTTTATTTTTATGAGGGATAAATGAGTCATAGCAAATAACTTAAAAATTACATAGATCTTCAACATTTTTTTTCTCTTTTTTTTTTCCAAGAAATATCATTTTTTTTTCAAAATAAGAACTCAAGATCTAAACAATAGATAGCATCTCTGATGATAAATAAAGGCTCGTAAGCTATTTTCTAAATCCTCTCCACTCACTTACAAAATATGTGATAGTTTAAAAATTTTAGGCACTCTTATCAGTTATATCTTGAGCCATATACTTTAATAACTGATTTTATCACAATGGTTAATCATTCAAGAAGATTTCATAAATCATATTTTTATAGTGATCATAATATTAAAATTTACTTTTTTTTTCAAATAAAAATTTAAATATCCTTAGATAGATTAATACATTTTCTAATTTAAACCTTTCAAACATGTAATGTAATGATATTTTTTCAAAAATTACTAAGATAAAAACAATAAATATGGTTTTATTTAAAATAATATTTATAATTTTTTTTTAAAAAAAGTTTTTTTTAAGTTTGTTATCCTCTCAATCAGAATATGAAATTGTCCCTAATGTCAAAATAACTATTAATAAAGAGTACATAATAAAAGATATATTACCTGGAATTTTATTGAATATAACAAACTGAATCAAACGCAAACCAATCCACGACTTTTGAATCAATGATCCAATTTTCTTTTCTTACTCCTTGATTGCGATCAATTGATCTTTGTTATCATCGGATCAGGTTTATAAACAAAAGATTCCAAATCATCAATTAATTGGTCAGCAGTCGAAGCAGAGACGAGCATCCTTCGTGAATTTTCTGAAATGAAATTCTGTTCCACTGCTTTATCAAGAAATGTCAACAAATTGTCATAATGATTATTGATATTCAACAAACCCACAGGTTTATTATGGATATTAAGTTGTGCCCAAGAAACCGTGTGAAAAAATTCTTCTAATATACCAAAACCACCTGGTAGTGCGATAAAAGTATCAGAATTTTTAATCATTTTGGTGATTCTTTCATACATAGAAGAAAATTTTAATTTCTCTCCAATCGTAACTCCTGTAATATTTCTTTCAGCTAAAGCTGTAGGAATAATACCCAAAATCTGACTACCTCCAAGATGAGCAGATGTGGAAACAGATCCCATTAACCCAATATTACCTCCCCCATATACCAAGTGAATTTTTCTCTCAGCCAATATCTTTTAAAGATTATTCGTTGTTTCTACCAACATTTCATTTTTTCCAGAACTCGATCCACAAAATACACAAATATTTTTCAATGTTTTCATGCAGAGGATCCAACCATGTTTTTATTTTCTTTTTTTTCTACGAAAATAGAGAGATAGATGAGAGATTTTATAGGAGTAATATGTTATCATGACAAAACTATAGGTCACAGCTGTAAATAGAATAAATAGTAAAAGCAATAATGTGACACATGCATATAAACAGTAGTGTGATTGTGGCTCACAATTTTCTTCCGGTTTTACGTCCAGAAACGGCTTCAACGGCTTCTATGAGTCGAGGATATGCTTCCCATCCAATTTTCTTATAAATTGGCAAACAGGTTTTTTTTAGTAAGATTCCCAGGACTATGACGCTCATCTTGGAATTGTTTCCATAAACGGAGAAGTTCAATATGCACGTGTCCACTAGAATGCGTCTCAAGAGTCAATAAGATGTTATCTAAAGACTCCTTACTCAGCCTATTCTTAATGAAAATAATTTTATCTTCTCTGTTAATGGAAACACATCCTAAAGATCTGCATCGTTTGTCACAAGTCCATCTTGCAATCTTATGACAAACGCCTAACCTTTTGGCCTTTCGTTTTTTCGCATAAATGCTTTTTCCTGATCCAGGCAAATACCGAAGGAGCAATGATTGTGGAACTTCTTCTCCTAATCGGACCTTAGCTTCTATTACAAGACGAATATCTTTTGGAATTCCTTTTTTCATTAGCAATCTCAATCTTTCACACCTACCTGCATAAATTTTTCTTAAAACATTTTCAGAAACAGAGGGAAAATATTTACAAATTTTTGAAAAAATTTCATCCATTTTGAAAAGAAAAGAAATTTTTTTAAAATTTTTGTATCAGCAATTGTGGGAAACTGATTTAACCGACTATGAGTCACGGAGTACCGTTATCCGCCATTTAACCGGAAAATAAAAAGATTAAGGAAACCTCAAATAAAAACAAACAAAAGTAAATACAACACAAAAAAAATCAAGGATCAGAAAGGAAAATAAACTCTTCTTGAAAGATTTCATTTTCTAAAAATGGTTTAAGCCTTGTCCATTTACTTTAAAAACATCACCATTTTTAGGATTTTCAATGTCCACAGCTCCTGTAGGATACACCTTCTTTACAACATATGGGCATGTCCATCTTGATCGTAATTTCCTGGGAATATGTGAAGTCGAGAATTATAAAGAAAACTTTTTTACCAATCTCAAAAGATTTGTAAGAATTGTTTTATCATGAAATGATTTGATTTTTCTTTTATAAATCCTTGAATTCTCATACGCGTCATTTGTGAGTTCATCAAGTTCATTAAGTTGCAATTTGCGCAATTTGTTGCAATCATCCATGCTTGAATTAAAAGTTTTAATCGCCCAATAAGCTTTATTTTCCAATTCCACAGGCAAATGACAATGTTTTCCGTAAACCAACCTATAGGGAGACATATTCAATGATGTTTTAAAAGCTGTTCGATATGCCCAAAGTACATCATTAAGTCGCAGAAACCACTCTTTTCTATTTGGGTTAACAGTTTTTTCTAAAATTTTCTTTATCTGACTATTAGCTAATTCAATATGTCCATTTGTTTGAGAATGATAAAGAGTAGTTATTTTGTGAGTAATACCATATTTTTCATTAATGAAGCAAATGGCTTATTAACAAAGTGAGTTCCCCCATCACTTATCATGGTTTGAGAAATTCCAAATCTACTAAAAATACTTTCTTTCAAAAATTTGATGATGATTTTATGATCATTTTTTCGACATGGAATTGCCTCTATACATTTGAAAACATAATCAACTGCAACTAAAATATACAAGTATCCAAACGAAGGTGGAAAAGTTCCCATAAAATCAATTCCTCAACAGTCAAAGATTTCAATTTCAATGGTAGGAATCAAAGGCATCATGTTTCTTTTTGAAATCGTACCCAATTTTTGACTATTTTCACATATCTTGCAGATTTCGTGGGTGTCTTTAAACAAAGTGGGCCAATAAAATCCACATTGCAAGATTTTTTCAGCCGTTTTATTTGAAGAAAAATGTCCTCCGCATGCTTCTGAATGACAAAATTTAATGACGCTACTTACCTCATTGTCGGGTATACAACGTCGAAAAATTTGATCTGTACAATACTTGAACAAATACGGATCATCCCAATAAAATTTTTTTACCTCATTAAAAAAATTTCTTTTATCTTGGGAACTCCATTGCGGTGGCATTTTTCCTGTCACAACAAAATTTACTATGTTAGAAAACCAAGGTGTAGTAGTAACTGAAAATAGATGTTCATCAGGAAAAATATCGTTAATTGGTGTCATTTCACAAGATGATTCTATTACTAGTCTC
This sequence comes from Primulina tabacum, assembly GCF_025594145.1. NCBI lineage: Eukaryota > Viridiplantae > Streptophyta > Magnoliopsida > Lamiales > Gesneriaceae > Primulina > Primulina tabacum. The sequence goes on along the minus strand of NC_134551.1, from coordinate 34,199,798 downwards.
GATAAATGATCGGCTACAACATTCTCGGTTTTTTTATCTTTGATCACAATGTCAAATTTTTAGAGCAACAAAATCCATCGTATCAGTCATAACTTTGCATCCTATTTGGTCAACAAATATCTAATAGCAGAATGATCAGTAATGTGGGGACCCGGACGCTAATCAAGTTCTTAATAATCATTGGGACTAATTAATCAATTAGTAATACAGGGTCTAAATTTTATTTTTTTAAAATGCGGAACGTAGTGAAATAAAACATATATACATCTCAGTATAAAAGTACAAGTCCTGTACTACATACATTTATTCAACTAAGGTTTAACAGCTAATATCAAGTGTCCAACCCTATCTCTAATCCAAGTCCGGAGCCTCCACTCTAATCACGATCTTTCCTCATCTCCTCGACCCTGAACCTGTCCCACCTGTTGTCATGCACATACAAAACAAGACAACAGCCGGATAACTCCGGTGAGAATAAATCCCAGTATAAACAATGTAAACATGCAATCATATAAAACATATACAAAAGCATATAACAATTATCATTCACATGCAGCCAATCAACAAACATGTATGATATCAAAATTGTAAATCAACTAGTCGTATCAGACTTGACTCAAACAACGCGTCGTCTCAGACTCGACTCATTCCTAATCTAGGGATCCCGGTTTTGAATATTGAGAATTATATCGAATCTCAGTCGATAGGAATGACTCAACCCTAAACGGCATCGATATAATTCCTATATCCAGTGTCTGGGCGAAACAGCCACAGAATTGACGAATCAGTCAAGGATTAAGCGAATCAGCCAATAATTAGACGAATCAGTCAGAGACTAGGGAATCAGCCAGTAGCTAGGCAACTCGGCCGATAGCTAGACGAATCAGTCTATGACTAAACGAATCAGTAGTCAAAACATGCAGTGGCTATAAATCAATAGACTACAAACATCAATCTCATTAACTACAAATATCAATGCAGTAAACTAGGTATGTGATTTAGGGAAACTCGAGTCAAACCTCACTCGAGTTGTGCAATCCCAACTCAACATTAATTTATACCTTTCTTTCTGTCATTCTGACTCTGTCAAAGTCTCGAACTCAAAGCCTGACAATATCAATCTGGCAATAACAATATCGAGGAGTACAATATCAATACATTACTCCAATCAAATCTGTTCTTCTCAATACTCAATCTAATTCACTATCGATGGCATAACGGTACAATATCGATATACCCAACAATACCGTATTAGTCAGATATCACTTCCAATATCTCATAATCGATAACAATTCAATTCTGATATCAATTCCATTCAAATCAACTCTGAAAATCATAACAATTATGTACGGTATCCGTTCTTCAATCCGGTTTCGATTATACAATGTCTAATATCGCAAGAACATCATATATGAATCATATCCGATTCCTTCAACATCATATTTTCAAATCATATCAAAACGTATCAAAACTTACGTCCTGTTGTAGCCTAGTGTTGATAGGAACACAGTACTGAAGTCGGATTCAAAATCAGACGGACGGATTGAAATATAAAGGCGTAAGGATTTCTTTCACAAATTCTCTGGAGCTTTTCCTCGACCTTACACTTTCTTTTCCTAATGTTTACTGAAGGATTAACTTATATATATCACGTTGCATGTCTATGAAACGTGGCTCATTTTCAAACAATTCAGGCGGCGCTCGAGCTGTCGAGAATTACCGCTCGGGCGCTTGCTTGGCGCTCGGGCGGTTATAACTTTTTGCCCGGGCGCAGGAGGTTCTGTCCTCCACAATACCCATTGGCGCTCGGGCGGTCAAAAACTACTGCCCGGGCGCCACATCTTCTGTCCGAAGCATACTTTGTTGAACATTGGCGCTCGGGCGGTTACTTTCTACCGCTCGGGCTCTAATAGTTCTGTCCAAAACTTGTACCATTCATATGCTTTGCCCAATCTGGTCTCGAAATGGCCCGGCTATAATAACCTCAATTCTTAATCAATAATCTCGGATTAACAGAATCAAAATCTCGGGCATTACATTTCTCCCCCCCTAAGATTTGATTTCGTCCCCGAAATCACAGGCAATCAAATTAGATATCAGAAAGCAATGTATAGCAGAAGCTGAATCAAAATACTCACATCAGTGAAATAACTCAGGAAATCTCTGTCTTATGTCAGACTCAGTTTCCTTTTCTTGCCAAATCTGACAACCCTCTGAAAGGTGAAATTTTCAAAAATACTCGATCACCAGCCTCAAATACCAATGGTCGTCGTCGGACATTGGCATAATTGGCTTGTCTGTCTTGGGCTGCCTTCATTCTCTTTTGAATCAGCTTCACTTTTTCCAATCATATCTCTGATCATATCAGGTCCAGTCTCAGGAACCTCAGAGATATCATCCTAATAAAGAGGGGATCGACACCTCTTTCCGTACCACGCTTCAAAAGGAGCCATCTCAATACTCGTCTGATAGCTATTATTGTACGAAACTCACCAAGTGACAATATATCTTGCCAGCTAGTGCTAAAATCAAGCACTTCTGCTCTCCGTATATCTTCCAATATTTGGATCGTCTGCTCAGACTATCCATCGGTCTATGGATGATATGCAGTACTAAAATGTAACTTCGTATCTAAAATCTATTGTAGATTCTGCCAGAAGTACGATGTAAACCGAAGATCATGGTCTGCTACAATCGACTTCGGCACTCTATGCAGTCTGACTACCTCTCTAACATAAATTTCAGTCATCTAGTCACGTCTGTACGTCATCTTGTAAGGAATAAAACATGCGGATTTGGTCAATCTGTCAATCACAACCCAAATCGCATCGCAACCTCTGGATGAACATGGTAACTGCGTCACAAAATCCATGGAAATGTGATCCCATTTCCATTCAGGAATGAACAAACTCTGTAACAATCCTCCGGGTCTCTTTCTCTCAGCCTTCACCTGTTGGCAATTCAGACATTTGGCTACAAATTTAGTAATATCAGATTTCATTTGTTTCCACCAAAACTGTCTTTTCAAATCATTATATATTTTCTTGCCACCAGGATGAATGCTGAATCGAATGTTGTGCGCTTATGATAGTATCTATCGTTTCAACTCCGAAACATTTGGCCCAACAATACAATTATTTTCATACAAAACATTGTCACGAACCTGGTACTCGGATCGATGTCTTGCTCTAACCCTCGTTATCTAGTTCTGTACATTCTGATCAACTTTCCGAGCTGCTTATATTTCAAAATCAGCTCTGGTTTGGACTGTACAATATAAATTCCCCACTGTCTACTATCTGATTTAGACATGAGTTCAGAATAACAACAATATTCAATCAGATACAAAACATCACTCATCGGTACTGATCTGCTAACTCATAAAACCGCAAATATCTAACACTGATATCCACCTCGGCCAACTAATTACGGTTTAATTCTGCTAAAATCAACAGATACATCATCTTCAGATATAACACACCCTGAATGTAATCTGACTCAATCAGGATTCACCATTTCCACAGTTTCTAATATCAAATCAAGGTTAAACTCAATCTCTATGACTGAAATCAGATCTGAAGTCTTATTGGGGAAAAACATCAATAACTTTCTTATCATTGGTAAATCAGCCAATGATAGACTCAACTTCAGTAAATCAACTGAATACATAAGGAGTCTCTCTGCTCCTTTCTGTAATAATCAATTCATAGATAGTACGGATTATCAAAAGAATTCTCAATCTAGAATCCTTATCGTACAATATTCATCATTTGGCCATCTCAGGTCCGATTCTCACCATCTTCTGGAACTAATCTAGGGTAGCTCTGTACTGGGTCAGCATATCAATATCAGTAATGCAGTCCCAAAATCAGACAACACTAGTACAATACAAACTACCACACGATCTAACTCAATCTCATTCTCATCCTACTGTAGTATACGATATTTTACAGAATTCACTGATACAAAAACTCTCCCCAACTAGTCGAGAGATACACTACAGTAGAATAAAGCCTCAACAGGCAATGCATGACTCAATGCAAATCAAGAACAGTTACCTGCAACATCATCATCTGGTGCTTCCTGAGCCTGCTCCTCAGTCAAAGAAAATACTATGGCCTGCTGTCTAGGAGGCTGGCCAACTGTCTGACTTCCTCCTGGCCTCTGCTGTGACTGAGATGGTGTTGGCTGAAATGAAGGAACAGCAGCTGATCGTCTACTCCACTGTGCCGCTAATCCAGATGATTCGGCTCTCTGGGATCCTTGAGAACCCTTCTGTGGACACACTCTGGCAAAATGTCCCTGTTGTTTGCAGAAGTGGCAACTACCAAGTACTCCTTGGCATTGCTCAGTGGAATGTCTCCCTCCACAATTTCCGCAGTAAACTTCGGTATAACTCTGTTCGGAACCACTGGAGCTAGCAGAACTGCCGCCAGACTTCTTAAACTGCTTTCCTCTAGCCTTCAGAAAATCTTTCTTTCTACCACAGCTACTGTCACTCTCGAATCGGGGAGGTGGTTGCTGTGGTCTTGATTCTAGGGGAACATATGCAGCTCCTCTCTGCCTTATCAGGCCCGCTTCAGCGCCCTTTGCTCTATTCATGGCATCAACAAATTTATTCGGTCGCCCTGTGTTCACCAATATAAATATATCAGGATTCAAGCCATTGATGAACTGATCAGCAACGGCTTCGTCATTTCCAGCCACATGTGGAGCAAACTTCAACAAGGTAGAGAAGTTGGTCACATATTCTTCAATGTTCAGCTGACCCTGTCTCAAATTGGCAAATTCCGCCCCCTTGTCTTTTCTGTACGACACTGGGAAAAATCTCTGATAAAACTCAATTTTAAATACATCACAAGTAATAGTCGTACCCCGATGCTCCAAGGCCTTCTTCATCGTAATCCACAAGTTCTTTGCAACATCAAGCAACTGGTGCCCAATCAATATAATTCGGCGCTCATCACTGTACTCCAGTGAATCAAACAACATCTCAATGTTATCTAACCAACTTTCACACTCAACTGATGTCTCAGTACCCTTCAGTGTCCGTGGTTTGAACGATTGAAACCTTTTCAATAATGTCTCCATTGGAGTGGCTGTAACATCCATTGGAGGATTCGATGTGCTACCATGTTCTGGTATTCTCCGAGGAGGCATATCTGAATATATAAAGGATTAGTAACCCAATCCAACAAACCTGTTTCAATTCAGTCCCTCCTCCGATCATCTTACTGCTGATCGAGAATCGGTTCAGATTTGTTCCCAATAATACATATTACACAATCAAATCAGATAAGTCAAGTAACATGTATTATATAAAGCAGTAAATCATGCTAGCAATCACAAGCGAGGAAGGAAAACTCAATCTACCCCGCTCACTAGCTTCTACCTCAGTCTAAAGGATCTATCGCTCTGATACCACCTGTTGTGGGGACCCGGACGCTAATCAAGTTCTTAATAATCATTGGGACTAATTAATCAATTAGTAATACAGGGTCTAAATTTTATTTTTTTAAAATGCGGAACGTAGTGAAATAAAACATATATACATCTCAGTATAAAATTACAAGTCATGTACTACATACATTTATTCAACTAAGGTTTAACAGCTAATATCAATTGTCCAACGCTATCTCTAATCCAAGTCCGGAGCCTCCACTCTAATCACGATCTTTCCTCATCTCCTCGACCCTGAACCTGTCCCACCTGTTGTCATGCACATACAAAACAAGACAACATCCGGATAACTCCGGTGAGAATAAATCCCAGTATAAACAATGTAAACATGCAATCATATAAAACATATACAAAAGCATATAACAATTATCATTCACATGCAGCCAATCAACAAACATGTATGATATCAAAACTGTAAATCAACTAGTCGTATCAGACTTGACTCAAACAACGCGTCGTCTCAGACTCGACTCATTCCTAATCTAGGGATCCCGGTTTTGAATATTGAGAATTATATCGAATCTCAGTCGATAGGAATGACTCAACCCTAAACGGCATCGATATAATTCCTATATCCAGTGTCTGGGCGAAACAGCCACAGAATTGACGAATCAGTCAAGGATTAAGCGAATCAGCCAATAATTAGACGAATCAGTCAGGGACTAGGCGAATCAGCCGATGACTAGGCGAATCAGCCAGTAGCTAGGCAACTCGGCCGATAGCTAGACGAATCAGTCTATGACTAAACGAATCCGTAGTCAAAACATGCAGTGACTATAAATCAATAGACTACAAACATCAATCTCATTAACTACAAATATCAATGCAGTAAACTAGGTATGTGATTTAGGGAAACTCGAGTCAAACCTCACTCGAGTTGTGCAATCCCAACTCAACATTAATTTATACCTTTCCTTCTGTCACTCTGACTCTGTCAAAGTCTCGAACTCAAAGCCTGACAATATCAATCTGGCAATAACAATATCGAGGAGTACAATATCAATACATTACTCCAATCAAATTTGTTCTGCTCAATACTCAATCTAATTCACTATCGATGGAATAACGGTACAATATCGATATACCCAACAATACAGTATTAGTCAGATATCACTTCCAATATCTCATAATCGATAACAATTCAATTCTGATATCAATTCCATTCAAATCAACTCTGAAAATCATAACAATTATGTACGGTATCCGTTCTTCAATCCGGTTTCGATTATACAATGTCTAATATCGTAAGAACATCATATATGAATCATATCCGATTCCTTCAACATCATATTTTCAAATCATATCAAAACGTATCAAAACTTACGTCCTGTTGTAGCCTGTGTTGATAGGAACACAGTACTGAAGTCGGATTCAAAATCAGACGGACGGATTGAAATATAAAGGCGTAAGGATTTCTTTCACAAATTCTCTGGAGCTTTTCCTCGACCTTACTCTTTCTTTTCCTAATGTTTACTGAAGTATTAACTTATATATATCACGTTGCACGTCTATGAAACGTGGCTCATTTTCAAACAATTCAGGCGGCGCTCGGGCGGTCAAGAATTACCGCTCGGGCGCTTGCTCGGCGCTCGGGCGGTTATAACTTACCGCCGGGCGCAGGAGGTTCTGTCCTCCACAATACCCATTGGCGCTCGGGCGGTCAAAAACTACCGCCCGGACGCCACATCTTCTGTCCGAAGCATACTTTGTTGAACATTGGCGCTCGGGCGGTTACTTTCTACCGCTCGGGCGCCAATTGTTCTGTCCAAAACTTGTACCATTCATATGCTTTGCCCAATCTGGTCTCGAAATGGCCCGGCTATAATCACCTCAATTCTTAATCAATAATCTCGGATTAACAAAATCAAAATCTCGGGCATTACAAGTAAACACAATAGTTGTTGATCCAATCAAATAAGAACGAAATTTTTGTAATTCAAATATTACAGCAAGTAGTTCTTTTTCATTTGTGGAGTAATTCATTTGAGCATTGTTTAAAGTTCTACTTGCATAATATATCACATAAGGCTTACCGTTTCTTCTTTGACCCAATACCACACCGACTGCATAATTACTCACGTCGCACATGATTTCAAATGGTAAAGACCAATCAGGAGGTTGCATGATAGAAGCCGATGTTAAATGTCAAATGATTTTATCAAAAGCATTTTGACATTCTTGAGTCCACTCAAATGCAGTGTCTTTTTCTAATAGGTTACAAATGGGTTTAGAGATTGAACTAAAGGCCTTTATAAACCTCCTATAAAATCCAGCATGTCCCAAAAATGATTGAATTTCTTTAATGGTTTTTGGAGGGGATAAATTGGCAATGACATCAACTTTGGCTTTATCAACTTCAATTCCATGAGATGACACAACATGTCCCAAAACAATCTCAGAAGTAATCATGTAATGACATTTTTCCCAATTTAAAATAAGACATTTTTCCTCGCATCTTTTTAAATTTTTTACCAAATTTTCAAGACAATTATTATATGTATTACCAAAAACAGTTAGATCATCCATGAAAATCTCCAAACAATTTTCAACCATGTCGCTAAAAATGCTTAGAATACTGATAAGGCCAAATCTTACAAAAATATTTTAGGGATTTGATTTGATAATATTTGCCCTTACCTAGACTTTTTATCCTAATTATGAGCTTAATTTAATTAATAATTGTAGATTTGAATAAAAAGTGAAAAGTGTTTAAATTGATAGAGAATATAAATTTACTAGATTTCAAAGGGAACAAAATATCAGAAAAAAGGAAATTAAATACTCTTATATTCTATTCCTTGATGATATTGAAATCTTGAAAAAATCTATGTAAATCTTTATAAATATCTTATTTACACTTTCTTTACTGGACATGGGCTTAAAAAGGAAAAGAAGGAGGAGGCCCATTAAGAAGAATAAAAGGGCAGAAGCGTAGAAAAGAAGGGAGGGGCTGCCATAACAGAAGCAGAGAAGGAGACGAAATAGCATAACAGCGCGGAAGAAAGAAAAGAAGGGAGGAAGAAGGAAGGCAAAACTAGCGAGAAATTCCTCACACACGCTAAAAATCAAAGAGAATCTCTTTCCATTCCTTCTTAATCATGTTTTCTCCATTGACTTTAAACAGAGACTTACACTTTTATTTTAAGTTTATGGAGTAGATTTTTATAGACTAAGGCCATGATAAGGCCGAGACATATTATTTTTGATGTTTTGAGTTTAATTCAATTAGATTATTTATTTTATTCATTGATTGATGTCTTTTATCACGTGTTCTTTTAATCTGGCCAATTAAATAGAATATTTGTTGGTTAATCTAAAACCGGAAGGCGATAGATTAATATTTGCTTCACACATCAATCAACACATGGTTAAATTGACTAGAAATAGTATTTGATTTCAGTGTGCGACTTTAGGTTGAAAAACTGGAATTTCACAGCGATCTAATGCGGTTAAATCTAATTAAATATAGTTAGGAATTATTGGACTGTTAGATTTAATTAGGTTTATTAATTCGAGGAATCGTTTAATAAATAATTTTGGGAATTCCGTCGTGAATTAAATAATTAATTTATTGAATATGAATTTGATACGTAGATTATAAATTGTCTCGGTACCGTTGTGCACCTTAGTCGTTTTTAAATAATTTGAATTTTCGTCTAAATTAATAGTTTGGATTAGTTTTGCTTTAGTTAATTTATTTAAATGGTGTTATTTAGTTTTAATTAATTTATCTCCCATCATTTGAATTTTATTAACCTGAATTAGGAAAAATAATTCATATTCTAGTAATTAAACATCGATCTCTGTGGGTACGATACCTGGACTCATCTCCAAATACTATTACTTGACCTAGTCCGCTTGCTAGATTTATTCCCAACCGAAATCGTCAGTCAAGTTTTTGGCGCCGTTGCCGGGGATTGAATTGTTTAATATTAGGATTTATTATTTTCTTGAGATTAGGTTTTTATTTTATTTTGTTGATTCTACGCATATTATTACGTTTGAAGTTTGTTATTTATTTTCAGGGATTATCTTACTGTGCATGAGCCGTGCTAAAGGAAGGACAAAATTGGAGCCATTTGATCCAGAGATTGAGAATACTTTTCGCGGAGACGTAGAGCACAAAGGGAGAAATCCTCAGACTTTGACGTGGAAGAACAGTTAAAACCCGAGAACGGGGTTAAAACAGCAGGGATGGAAGTAATGGACAACGAGGAAGATGATCGCACTGTCTATGATCTCACTAGACAAACCACTGGAGGTTATGGTTCTAGCATCACTCGCCCTACTGTGGAAGCAAATAATTTTGAGTTGAAGCCATCCATCATTCAAATGATACAATATCAAGTGAGATTTGGAGGATCGCAGACCGAGGATCCTAATGCACATCTGGAGGGATTTCTATCTATCTGTGACACAATCAAGTTCAATGGAGTGAGCACGGATGCCATAAGATTGAGACTATTCCCCTTCTCTTTGCATGGTGAAGCAGCAAAGTGGCTTAGAGATCTACTAGCTGGTTCTATTACTACATGGAATGGTTTGGTGGAAATGTTCATGAATCAATATTTTCCACCCACCAAGCTAGCACAACTGCGTATGGATATATCATCTTTTCGCCAGAAGGATGGGGAGACATTACATACAGCTTGGGGAAGATTTAGAAAGATGTTGAGGAGGTGTCCTCAACATGGTTTCTCTTCATCTGAACAAGTTCAGATTTTCTATAACGGAGTAGATCCTTCTGTGCGTTCTATGCTAGATGCGGCAGCCAATGGTAGCTTATACAGGAAGACTCCACGAGTTGCACTTGAAATAATTTCAAATATGGCTGAAAATAGTGCGGGTTGGACAGATATTAAACGAGAAAAGAAGGCTGGAGTTCTTGAAATGGATGTGTTAAATGCACTTACTGCTAAGATTGATGGGTTGGCCCATCAATTCTCTCAGCTGAAATCAAATCAAGCAAATCAGGTCCAAGGAATAGTCATCGAGGAACAACCCATTTTTGATGAAGAAGCAGTGAATTTTGTGGGGAATCAATGGAGACAACAATCAAATCCATACAGTTCCACATACAATCCAGGATGGAAGCATCACCCTAATTTGTCTTGGAAGAATACGGAGAATTCCCTTAATTCAACACATATTCCTCCACTGCCCATTCCTCAACAAGTGAGACAACAAGGATTATTGGTACCTGCAGCACCTCCAGGATTCAAGCAAGAAGATCAAAGACCAATTTATGAGGATTTTATGATGAAACATGTTGTGGGAATGGAGACGAGACTGCAGAATCATGATGCTATCTTACAAAGGTTGGATGCTCAAATGGGTCAAATAGCCAATCAATTAGCAAATCGACCCCTTGGAACACTACCAAGTGATACTGAGAAAAATCCGAAATGAGTGAATGCAGTGAGTACAGTGATCAAGGCAGAGGAAGAGGAACCAAAGAGGCAGAATTCTACAGATATGGAGGCAAAGAATGATGGAGGAATGAAACTAAAAATGGAAGATGCTAAGGAACAGAACACTCAGACTACACGGAAGACAGGTAAGAAAGGTAAGGAGTTTGATTCTAATGATAATATTGATATTAATACACTTCCTTTCCCTCAAAGAGCAAGACAACTACAATTGGATCAACAATTTTCAAAATTTCTTGAATTTTTTAATAAATTGCACATAAATATTCCTTTTGTAGAGGCTTTGGCTCAAATGCCTTCTTATGCTAAATTCTTGAAAGATATTTTGACTAAAAAGAGGAAACTTGTTGATTTTGAAACTGTTAAGCTTTCTGAGGACTGTTCAGCTATTTTGCAAAATAAATTACCTCCAAAGCTTAAGGATCCAGGTAGTTTCTCCATTCCTTGCACTATAGGAAATTCTAATTTTAACAAGGCATTGTGTGATCTTGGTGCTCGCATAAATCTTATGCCTTATTCTTGTTTTGAGAAATTGGGGATTGGAGAAGTTAAACCAACCACTATGTCCCTTCAACTTGCTGATAGGTCTATTAAATATCCTAGAGGGGTTATAGAGGATGTTTTGGTTAAGGTTGATAAATTTATATTTCCAGTTGACTTTGTTGTGCTAGACATGGAGGAGGATCGTGAGATCCCCCTAATTTTAGGTCGTCCTTTCTTAGCTACTGGAAGAGCTCTCATAGATGTGCAAAAAGGTGAGTTAGTTTTGAGGTTGAATGATGAGAAGGTAACTTTTAATGTTTTTCATAGTATGAAATATCCTGGATCTTCTGATTGTTATAGAATAGATGCTATTGATGATATTGTTGAGTGTAGTGCACAGGATACTTTGATTGAAGACCCACTGGAAAAGCTTTTGGTTAGCCCAAAGTCCACGGAATCTAGCAGAGAAGAAGTGGATGAATGTATGAACTACTTGGAGGGATCAAAGCCTTTGCCAAGATCGGTGAATTCGAAGATTGGGGAGCTTGGACATATTCCAAAATCACTTAAACCTTCCATAGAAGAAGCCCCATTCCTCGAACTCAAACCACTTCCTCCTCATTTAAAATATTTATTTTTGAAGGAAGAAGATAAACTGCCAGTAATTGTTTCTTCTTCCTTGACAGGTGATGAGGAAGATAAGCTCTTGAGAGTGCTGAAGGATCACATATATGCCATTGGATGGAGCATAGCTGAAATCAAGGGAATAAATCCATCCATGTGCATGCACAAAATTTTAATGGAGAAGGAGCACTCTCCCACCACTCAACCTCAAAGGAGATTGAATCCAGCTATGCAAAAGGTCGTCAAAAAGGAGGTAATCAAACTCCTTGATGCAGGTATGATCTTTCCTATATCCGATAGCAAGTGGGTAAGTCCTGTGCATGTTGTTCCTAAGAAATGGGGAATCACTGTTGTTGAAAATGAAAATAACGAACTAATCCCCACTAGAACTCTGACTGGGTGGCGTGTTTGTATTAATTATCGCAAATTGAATGATGCCACAAGAAAAGATCACTTCCCCTTACCTTTTGTTGATCAAATGTTAGAGCGTTTGGCAGGTCATGCTTTCTATTGTTTTTTAGATGGTTATTCTGGATATATGCAAATCCCCATAGACCCCGAAGATCAAGATAAGACCACTTTTACTTGTCCCTATGGTACATTTGCTTATAAAAGAATGCCATTTGGTTTGTGTAATGCTCCCGCTACTTTTCAACGTTGTATGATGTCGATTTTTCATGATATGGTTGAAAAGCATATTGAGGTCTTCATGGATGACTTTTCTGTTTTTGGTTCTTCCTTCGACTCTTGTTTGATTAATTTGTCAAAAGTGCTAAAGAGATGTGAAGAAACGAATCTTGTACTTAACTGGGAGAAATGTCATTTCATGGTAAAGGAAGGAATTGTCCTTGGTCACAAAATTTCTGAAAAAGGTATTGAAGTGGATAGAGCTAAGGTAGATATCCTAGAAAAGCTTCCTCCTCCCACTAATGTCAAAGGAATTCGTAGCTTTATTGGGCATGCAGGTTTTTATAGGCGATTTATCAAGGATTTCTCGAGTATTACTAAGCCTTTAACTAATTTGCTAATGAAAGATGTTCCTTTTGTTTTTTCTGAGGATTGTTTACAAGCTTTTCAGGTATTAAAGCAAAAGTTGACCACCATGCCAATTATTGTCGCACCAGATTGGAATCTACCTTTTGAACTCATGTGTGACGCAAGTGATATTGCTTTAGGGGCTGTTTTGGGGCAAAAGAGAGACAAATTCTTGCATGTAATCTACTATGCAAGCATGACACTTTCAGGAGCTCAATTGAACTACTCCACCACAGAAAAAGAGTTGCTGGCTGTTGTTTTTTCTTTGGACAAGTTTCGGCCATACCTTGTAGGGAGTAAAGTGATAGTCCACACGGATCATTCAGCTTTGAAGTATCTCTTAAACAAGAAGGACGCCAAGCCAAGATTGATAAGATGGATCCTTCTAATGCAAGAATTTGACATAGAGATCGTGGATCGCAAGGGGACTGAAAACCAAGTTTCTGATCATCTATCGAGATTGGAGAAGCCCAAGGAAGGTAAGTATGTAATTAGAGATGAATTTCCTGACGAGAAACTTTATGGCATCTCTAATTTACCATGGTATGCTGATTTTGTCAATTATTTGTCATGCAAATTTATTCCTTCTCATCTTACATATCAGCAGAAAAAGAAGTTCTTTTCAGATTTAAAATATTATCTTTGGGAAGATCCTCTTTTGTTTAGAATTTGTGCAGATGGCATTATTCGTAGGTGTATTCCAGCGGAAGAGGTAAGTTCTATACTTTCTCATTGTCATAGTGGTCCAACTGGAGGACATTTTGGGGCAAGTAAAACGGCCACAAAAATCCTTCAAGCTGGATTCTACTAGCCTACACTGTTCAAGGATGCACACACTTATGTTTTGAATTGCAATGAATGACAACGTGTTGGTAATATTTCAAGGAGACACGAAATGCCATTGAATAATATTTTAGTCTGTGAATTGTTTGATGTGTGGGGAATTGATTTCATGGGGCCATTTCCAGATTCCTTAGGAAATAAATATATTTTGGTGGCTGTGGATTACGTATCCAAGTGGGTGGAAGCAAGTGCTTGTAGAACCAATGACTCTAAGGTTGTGATCCATTTTTTAAAGAAAAATATTTTTGCAAGATTTGGCACACCTAGAGCCATTATTAGCGATGGGGGAAAACACTTTTGTAATCGTTATTTTGAGTCTCTGTTAACTAAGTATGGGGTCACGCACAACGTGGCAACACCTTATCATCGTCAAACTAGTGGTCAAGTAGAAGTGTCAAATAGGGAGATTAAGAAAATTCTTGAGAAGACCGTTGGATCTTCGAGGAAAGAATGGGCTAGTAAATTGGATGATGCATTATGGGCATATAGAACAGCATTTAAAACCCCTATAGGAACTTCCCCTTTTCGTTTGGTCTATGGAAAAGCTTGTCACCTCCCTGTTGAACTAGAGCATAGGGCATTATGGGCTACAAAATTTTTGAACTTTGATGTGCAAGCTACAGGTTATCATCGTCCTCTACAACTCAATGAGCTGGAGGAATTTCGTCTTGATGCATATGAGAATGCAAAAATCTACAAGGAAAAGACAAAGAAGTGGCATGATGCAAGGATTGTGCACAGGGAATTTGAGTCCGGACAAAAAGTTCTTCTTTATAACTCTCGTTTGAAACTCATGCCAGGTAAACTTCGCTCAAAATGGTCCAGGCCTTTTACTGTTACTGAAGTTTTTCCCTTTGGTGTTGTAGAAATCCGTGGAGATTCTGGAAATCCCTTTAAGGTGAATGGACATCGACTGAAAATTTTTCATGAAGGAATTGTGGAGCAAGAGGAGCCGAGTACTCCTTTGCACGATCCAACCTAATCTATAAAGGGAGTTGTCTTGCTATAGAAAAGAAATTTAGCGCTTGCTGGGAGGCAACCCTGTGATTTATTTTATTTCGTTTCGTTTTATTTTTTTTATTTTTTTACTTTTTCATTCTATTAGGTTAATTCTCTGTGATTTTGGTGTGTGTTGGGAATATTGGAATGAAGGAATGTGATTTAGATTCTGGAAAAGCTAAACTGTTGAAATAAAAGATTTTCAGCACTGGGGAATTCTACCATCCCTATGTAACAGTCCATGGAATTTAAAGCAACACTGTTAGGGAAGTGTTCTCTTGCTATCCTGCATCCAACTTTTATATTCTTTTTGAATGACATGACACTGAGGGCAGTGTAAATCTAAAGTGTGGGGGGGGGGGGGGGGGGGGGGGGGGGGGGGGATTTGATTTGTGTTTGTTTCACGTCACCACACTTAGCATGTGCTTCGATGTTTAATCCTCGAGCATAAAATTTTTTCTGGTTATTCTTTGAGAAACTGCACTTGTGATTACATGACACACTAATTGACTTTCTAGATTTTTGATCACTCCAGAGATTGAATCACATCTAGAATTGATTGAGATGAGCTGTAGTTGTAGCCGGAGGATTTGAGCACAAACTAGTTTTGTATCATGTTTTGAGACATCATCTATGCACTTTAAGTCATACTTATATGAATTAATTGTGAATTGGCAAGAGGTGTGCTCATAAAAAATTAGAAAAAAAAAAAGGAGAAAGAAAAGAAACAATCTAGAACTTGTCTGATTATCTTTCGAGGCGAAAATACGGAGGAGAATGACTTAGGGATGATTTAGGCAATCTTTGGACCGTTTGAGCCTTTCGAGCCTACCTAATCCATCATTCAAATCCCTAGTATTCCCTTTTGAGCCTAATAAATCGAATGGAGTGTGTCAAAGACATACAATTAGCCACCATTCGTATTCCTTCAAAAGCCCACATCAACTACCCAATTTTAGCTCATACACTATTCCTCTACCTTAATTTTGAGAGAAATAAACTTTTTAGCGCTTTAAAAGTTTCAATAACTCTCGTGTGCTGATTGATAAGAAAAATTGGAGTTTGAAAAAAAAATCATGAAGAATGAGAAAGGAGTTGATGAAAAGATATATATAATTATAAAAAAAAAGGATGATTGAACGTTGTATGATGTGGTGATTGAAAAAACCTAAAAGGGAATGTTGTTGAAGATCGAAAAAAATATGGGGGAATATGAATGAAAGTACAAGGAAGATGAAAAAGTTAGGTGGATGAATGGTGAAATTCCATAAAGAAAGGAAGATAAGAGATGAAGGAGTGCGCTGTATGATTAAATTGTTTATTTTCTCTCATTTTGAATCTCTCTACCTTTATTGTAGCCGTGAGCCGTGGCCTAACGTTATAAGCTTAAAAAGACCTATTGACCGGTTCATATTCTTCCAACATTTAGTGGAGGAAGATATAAAAGATAAGCTTATGGAGAGTTTCTTTATATGAAAAAAAAAATCAGAAAATATGAGCACTCCTTGAACTAAAACACCTTTGAGGAATATGAGTTTTGACTTCCACACTACACACGTCTCATTATCTTGATCTTTTCTAGTGAATGCTTAAGTTTTAAAGTTGCAACGAAAGTGAATTTTACGATTTTCGAAGTGTGATCTTCTGATTGAGTATGACGGAATTTAGTAGGTTGAAAAGTGTTGATTGTGTCAATTTTGTGGTGAATCATTGAATATTCCTCGATTATATTTTTATTCTCTGATTTGCTCGAGGACGAACAAAGGCTTAAGTGTGGGGGGATTGATAAGGCCAAATCTTACAAAAATATTTTAGGGATTTGATTTGATAATATTTGCCCTTATCTAGACTTTTTATCCTAATTATGTGCTTAATTTAATTAATAATTGTAGATTTGAATAAAAAGTGAAAAGTGTTTAAATTGATAGAGAATATAAATTTACTAGATTTCAAAGGGAACAAAATATCAGAAAAAAGGAAATTAAATACTCTTATATTCTATTCCTTGATGATATTGAAATCTTGGAAAAGTCTATGTAAATCTTTATAAATATCTTATTTACACTTTCTTTACTGGACATGGGCTTAAAAAGGAAAAGAGGGAGGAGGCCCATTAAGAAGAATAAAAGGGCAGAAGCGTAGAAAAGAAGGGAGGGGCTGCCATAACAGAAGCACAGAAGAAGACGAAATAGCATAACAGCGCGGAAGAAAGAAAAGAAAGGAGGAAGAAGGAAGGCAAAACTAGCGAGAAATTCCTCACACACGCTACAAATCAAAGAGAATCTCTTTCCATTCCTTCTTAATCATGTTTTCTCCATTGACTTTAAACAGAGACTTACACTTTTATTTTAAGTTTATGGAGTAGATTTTTAAAGACTAAGGCCATGATAGGGCCGAGACACATTATTTTTGATGTTTTGAGTTTAATTCAATTAGATTATTTATTTTATTCATTGATTGATGTCGTTTATCACGTGTTCTTTTAATCTGGCCAATTAAATAAAATATTTGTTGGTTAATCTAAAACTGGAAGGCGATAGATTAATATTTGCTTCACACATCAATCAACACATGGTTAAATTGACTAGAAATAGTATTCGATTTCAGTGTGCGACTTTAGGTTGAAAAACTGGAATTTCACAGCGATCTAATGCGGTTAAATCTAATTAAATTTAGTTAGGAATAATTGGACTGTTAGATTTAATTAGGTTTATTAATTTGAGGAATCGTTTAATAAATAATTTTGGGAATTCCGTCGTGAATTAAATAATTAATTTATTGAATATGAATTTGACACGTAGATTATAAATTGTCTCGGTACCGTTGTGCGCCTTAGTCGTTTTTAAATAATTTGAATTTTTGTCTAAATTAATAGTTTGGATTAGTTTTGCTTTAGTTAATTTATTTAAATCGTGTTATTTAGTTTTAATTAATTTATCTCCCATCATTTGAATTTTATTAGCCTGAATTAGGAAAAATAATTCATATTCTAGTAATTAAACATCGATCTCTGTGGGTACGATACCTGGACTCATCTCCAAATACTATTACTTGACCTAGTCTGCTTGCTAGATTTATTCCCAACCGAAATCGTCGGTCAAATACATCTTTGAAATGTTGCTGGGGCATTGCCCAACATGAACACTGCACAACTGATTCTGTCTTTGTCTTCGTAGTTGAGATGATCAAAAATCGCCTCAAGTGCCTTGATCCACTCTACGGCCACTAACGGATCAGTGCTTCCTGCGAATTCAGGCGGATCCATCCTCTTGAAAGCAGTAAAGATCCCATTGGTTCCCACTGCCTGAGCCACTTGGCCTCTACCCTGTCCTCTACCTTGACCTGTACTTTGCATACGTAGCAACTGTTGGATCTGCTCACTATGGACCTTGGCTTGCTCTTTCAACAACTTGCCGAACTCATCGACAACTCTAGAGGAAGAACTATCCTCACCCTCTGCAGCCTTTCTCTTAGGAGGCATCTATTCCTACAATGTGCTCACACAATACATATCAATAGATAACAATGAATAGATGTAGAAGAAGACATACCCGGACCGTTGAAAGTAGACGAAGTCATATGCATTGGTCCGAAGAACGGTGCTCTGATACCACTAAATGTGACACCTCTGACCCATTTTATAAAATAACAGCGCAATTTAAAATTTTTCTTTAAAGGGAGGAAGGATTCAAAATAAATTTCCAATATATATACCATCAAAAGAATATACATGATCCAAAAAGTGTTGCGTCCAAAATACAAAATATCATTTTGATCATGTATAACAAAATAATCTTCCACTTCCTTCCATCTCTATATGCATATGACCCCGGCTTCAATCAACGTCCTGGTTCGTCGCTCTTATCTGCATCACATGAATAACTGAAATGAGTGTAAAACTCAGCAAGTGGAACTCTTACATAGCAATGTACATAGCATACTCTGTAAAACATGGCTTTAAAAATATTAAATACCATCAACTCTGAATCATGAATAACATAGCAATAATATAACAATAAGATGGTATTTCTCTTTTCTCTGTTTGATTGATATCTATATAGTATCTCTGTCTCTGTACCTATATCCCATCGATATAAATCGATAACTCTGAGGGATATAAGCCTATGGTCGTTGATCAACTAATTGCATGCAATCTATGACTATGTATCTATCAATCTATAAATCATTTTAAACTCTCTTTGGGGCATTTAATCAAACACTTTGTAAACTCTTTTCTCTTGTATTCCCTTTTTCACAATTGAGACATTCAGTTGTCTCAAATATACAATCAAGTAATTCAATACCTAATATGGATCAAATGGAAGGGAATAACATGTTAAAACCATTGAAACACAATACATATACTATCATGTGAGCACAAGAATGAGATACCACTTACAACCAACAAGAACACCTTCAACATAAACCCTTGGTACACAACCTACACAATAAATCATATATAACACCAGCAACATCTCAATAATCCAACAACAATACCAATAAACCCATAAAATTAACATCATCACCAAACCCATATCATCTCCAACACCATAATCAAAAACAAACTAAATCAGAAGCTTACCTTAGCTCTTTGAACCCTCGAGAACCTTGCTCTCACCAAAAACAACCAACAAGAAGCTAAAATCAAAGAGAACAAAAGAAAGAAATTAAGAACCCTAGGTCTCCCTTAGATGAAGAACCGAGAAGAAGAGAAAAAAATGAGAGAAATGAAGCATACACTTCTATTTAAGCAAAAAATCGACAAAACACGTTTATACTGTGTTGGGCGCTCGGGCGGTCATAAATTACCGCTCGGGCGCCAACGATTCTGTCCAAAACCCAAAGTTCCAGAAGTAGTGGCGCTCGGGCGGTAATAAATTACCGCTCGGGCGCCGCTCTACGCACCGCCACGCTAAAGATCGCTTCAGAAACGCCTCTTCCCTTCCGAATTAGAAAAAGTTGTAAATTACAAAGTTGTAGCCCTATGTCTTTCCTTGAATCTCTCTAAAGTTCAGATCATTTGGAGGTCTGAGTAAAAAGTTATGCTAAATCTCCCAACATGTGCCACTGGAGGAACGACGAAACGCACGACACACTTCGGGGCTCTTTTGGCTTACCTTCCACAATGATTTGAACAAAACTCAAAATAAGAAAGTTACACCTCTATGTCTTATCTAATCACTCCAATTAGGCCTCATACCAATTGGCTCAACATACGAATTATCATGAATTTAATCGTAACGCCGCTACAATAGCACTACACATCATCTATAACCAACCATACTATAAATCCTAAATCGAAACTCTGAACATCCAAACTATACTTAAACTTGACCAAGTAGTCAATAAACATACGAAAACTTAAACCGTACCGTACACCAAGTTTGGCTATTACAAATTTGATTGAAGACTGCTGTTTGTCTGGATTGGTATTTGAGACAAATTGTAGACCGTTGAGATTTTATGCTATACAAGCTAAACCAGAGCTGATTTTGAAGATTAAAGCGGATCAGAAAGTTGATCAGAAAGTTCAGAAATAGATTGAGATGGTCAGATCAGGTCATCAATCAGAGTTTCAAGTACGTGAGGATGTACTCTATGTGAATAATCGTCTTGTCTTAGCCGAATGTTTCAGAGTTGAAACAGCAGATATTGACTGAAGCGCACAGCAGTCGATTCAGTATCCATCCTGGTGGCAGAAAGATGTATAATGACTTGAAGACACAGTTTTGGTAGAAGCAAATGAAATCTGATGTCACAGAATTTGTGTCAAAATGTCTGAATTGCCAACAGGTAAAGGCTGAAAGAAGGAAATCAAGAGGTCTACTGCACAGTTTATCGATTCCTTAATGGAAATGGGATCACATTTCCATGGATTTTGTGACGCAGTTACCGAGATCCTCCCGAGGTGGTGATGCGATTTGGGTCGTGATTGACAGATTGACCAAATCAGCATGTTTTATTCCGTACCAGATGACATACAGGTATGACCAAATGGCTGAGATTTATGTTAGAGAGGTGGTCAGATTGCACGGAGTGCCGAAGTCGATTGTATCAGACCGTGATCCTCGGTTCACTTCGCACTTCTGGCAGAGTTTACAGCAGGCTCTAGGTACGAAGTTGCATCTG
This sequence comes from Primulina tabacum, assembly GCF_025594145.1. Lineage (NCBI taxonomy): Eukaryota > Viridiplantae > Streptophyta > Magnoliopsida > Lamiales > Gesneriaceae > Primulina > Primulina tabacum. The sequence continues at coordinate 34,178,796 of NC_134551.1, read as the reverse complement.
AGTACCGCATATCATCCACAGACTGACGGACAGTCAGAGCGGACGATCCAGACATTGGAGGATATGCTGAGAGCTATAGTGCTTGATTTTAGCACTGGATGGCAAGATGCATTGCCACTTTGTGAATTTTCGTACAACAACAGCTATCAGACAAGTATTGAGATGGCTCCATTTGAAGCATTGTACGGAAAGAAGTGCAGATCCCCTCTGTATTGGGATGATATCTCTGAGGTTCCTGAGATTGGACCTGATATGATCAGAGAGATGATAGAAAAGGTAAAGCTGATTCAGAAGAGAATGAAGACAGCTCAGGACAGACAGGCCAATTATGCCAATATTCGACGAAGACCGTTGGTATTTGAGGTTGGAGACCGAGTATTCCTAAAGATTTCACCTTTCAGAGGAGTTGTCAGATTTGGCAAGAAAGGGAAGCTGTCTCCATGATTTATTGGGCCGTATGAGATTCTCGAGAAGATAGGAGATCGTGCTTATCGACTTGCATTACCGCCTTCTCTATCTGGAATACATGATGTCTTTCATGTATCTATGTTACGGAAATATCTCCCCGATGATTCCCATATTATCCAGCCAGACGAGGCTGAGCTTGATGAGTCTCTGAGTTATATTGAGAAACCGGTTCAAATTATTGATCCTAAAGAAAAACAACTCAGAACGAAGACCATCCCACTTGTGAAAGTATAGTGGACTCGTCATGACATTGAAAAAGCTACTTGAGAGACTGAATCAGATATGAGACAGGAATTCACAGAGTTATTCCACTGATGTGAGTTTACTATTTTAGTTTCTGTTATTTCTGATTTGATTGCCTGTCATATGATTGCTTGAAATTTCGAGGACGAAATCGTGTCTCAGAGGGGGAGAATTGTAAGCCCCGAGATGTTATCAATTTTATGAGACCCCGGAAAGAAAATATTATTAATGACATTTTTGTAATTAAGTGGAAAAATACTTAATTTAAATTTGATGGCAATTTTGTAATTAGGTGAAAAAAATAATTGATTTAAATTTGATGGCAATTTCGTAATTATTGGGGGTCGAATTGCAAATAGTGAAAAGTTGAGGGGCTAAAGTGCAATTAGCACTTGAGTGGACACTTGTCGCATCATGCATGCCTAATATATATAGATATTCACTTTCCTTCAGCAAGAACCGAGCCCAATTCTCCGAGAAATCCCTTCAACTTTAGTTTGTTGTGATTTGTGATTTCGTGTGATCCGTATATCAGAAATTAAATCTGGACACAGTACCGTACTCCTCTCGTCGACAGCTACAACTGGACGTAAGTTTTATTGAGTTCTGTTATCATTTGAAATTATGATATTGGAGAAATTATTATTTGATCATTATTATGTGTTCTGGGAATACTACACATCATAGAATCGAAACCGGATTGAAGAACAGATTGATTATGGAATTGTTATGATTTTCTGATTATATTTTATTGACGGGGATATCGGGATTGTGCCTTTATGCCGTTGATTTGAATTAAATCCAGATTAATCAGATTCAGTGTCGCATTGAGAATGGAATATTGATATTATTATTCTCGTTATGTCATTTCAGGATTTACAGAGACAGTCTTGAGTTTAGAACTTCCGTTTCTTCAGATCGAGATTACAAACGAAAGGTATAAGTCAATGTGGTACTGGGAGATCGACTCAAGTAGGATATACTTGAGTTTCCCTAAATGACATACTTCTTATTATTATGTTCATTGCTTTGACTTGATATGCTTGTTCTATGGATGTATAGAAAGTAGGTATTAGTCGAGTGATCTTGTGACAGAAGTGCCTGATTAGTGGTGGGATCGCCACGGGCACATTGCACGATGTCACAAGATAGTGTATTGGCGATAGTGCCACAGTCTGTGACGGATAGGTCAAGACACTGGATGTTTGGTTATATCGACATGGATAGAATCAGAGTTTCTTCTATTACTGTTGGTCGATATAGGAATACCGACGTCTGGAAACCGGGATCCCTAGACTTGGATTGAGTCTAGTCTGAGTCGTGGAGTCACGAGCATTGTCGACAGTTTTATATTGATTATGTTTCGGATTTTGATACATATTGCTGTTATCTGTCCATGCTTTTATGTTTATCATATGATTGCAGGTTCGTTGATTTATACTGGGATTATATTCTCACCGGAATTATCCAGCTGTTGTTGTGTTTGTATGTGTGCATGACAACAGGTGGGACAGGATCAGGGTCGAGGAGATGACGAGAGATCATGAATAGAGTGGAGACCACGGACTTTGACGTTGCTGTAGATAGGGTTTGAACACTTGATAGCTAGTTGTTGAACTTTCGTCTGTATTGATTGTATGCTGTACAGGACTTGTACCTCATGTTATACTGATATGTATACTAGTATGATTTCCATTACGTTCCGCATTTTTAAAAAAAATAAATTTAGACCCTGTTTATTATAATTGATTAAATGGTCCCAATGACGATTATGAACTTGATTAGCGTCCGGGTCCCCATAGTTGCCACTTTGTGCCCCTTATTTCTATAGATTCCTCCCAGAATCTGAGGCATTTCATGGATGGACGGTGCCCCACCGTGCAAAGGGACGTTTTGATTATGAGACCGACAAGTTATGATGAGGCCACCGCTTGGGCTTTTCAGGCGGAGCCGGCCCTATGGGATATTGATGCCGAGATGCAGCAGAAGAGGCATCAGGCCCAGACTAGTTCTAAGCCTCGGAAGAGGATGTTCACCAGACCACCGAGGCACCAGAGGCTGCAGAAGCCCCAGGGACAGTTTCAGAGGCCTGGACAGCAGAGGCCACCTCAGGCACCAGGGGATCCTAAGCCGGTGGAAGGACATGTGTGCAAGTAGTGCAACAGATTGCATTACGACAAATGCATGTGGGGATCCTTCACGTGCTTCGTATGCAAAGAGGAAGGCCACAATGCCACTGAGTGCCCCAGTAACAAAGGCCCTACGACTTGAAGGGCCTATGTGATGCATGAAAAAGAAATAGAGTCGGAGCCAGATTCTACTTTGATCACCGGTAACTTTTATGCTTAAGTTTTATGTGTTTACAACTTTAAATGCATTAAGTAATTTGATTATTATGGGAATTAATTGCTAAAATTACAAACATAGAAGGATTAGGGTGCATGTCCTACCTAGTTTACTATAAGGATTTAATTGCATGATTTGAGAATTTTAAGGACCAAATTGTAATAAATGATAATATGAGGACCAAATTTTTAAAAATCGAGATTTTAACGAACAATTTTTGAAACTTCCGAATTTTGGATATTTAATTCTAATATTTCGAGAATTTTACAATTTTAGGGGATTATAATTCGGAAATGTTCAGGGGTCGAATTGCAAATTTCGAGAATTTTCATAGGGCCAAAATGTAATTTTCGAAACTTTAAGGGCTAATTTGCAGAGGTCGAAAATTTAGAATTCTAATTTCAAAATTTTGTAGAATATTTGGGTTAATTCGGTGGATTTTGATGAATACATGAGATTAATTCAGTGAAATTTTTAGGATTTTGGGATAATTGCCGGTATTAAATTTCTTAAGTTTCAACACGATTGGATTTGATGGTATGTTTTGTTCGCAGAGAGGATATATATTTCAGGTGTAACCACGCATGCATTGCTAGATTCAGGGGCTACACATTCATTTATATCTGAATCTTTCGTCAAGAGACTAGAAATCATACCAATGGCGATGGATTCAGGGTTCAGAGTATCGATTCCATCCGAGGATCAGATGTTCACTGCTCAGATAGTGAAGGGATTGCAGCTTCGGTTGTAGAAATATAAGGTTCAGGCATATTTGATAGTGCTACCGTTGCCGGAGTTCGATATTATTCTGGGTATGGACCGGCTTTAGTTGATTAGAGCTGTCATAGACTTTTGACAGAGATCAGTACCTGTCTGATTGCCCAGCGGTAAGCCATTTATTTTTTAGGCAGCCAGACATCAGCAGATGCCTCACATCATTTCCTACAAGAAGTGAGGCTGCAAGGCATTTTTTGCCAGTATTGTGTCAGTGTCTGAGCCAGTCAGTCAGAGGCTAGAGGACGTTGATGTGGTAAGAGAGTTCTCCAATGTTTTTCTTGAAGATGTTTCAGGCATTCTAGCAGACAGAAAAGTGAACTTTTATATTGAGCTCATGCCAGGTACAGTGCCGATTTCTATGGCACCATACCATCTAGCATCGGCCAAGCAAAGATGAAAGAACTGAAAGAACTAAGATCATATACATGATTTGCAAGAAAAAGGATTCATTCGCCCTAGCTTTTCTCCATGGGGCGCGCTGGTACTCTTCGTTAAAAAAAATGATAGCAGGATGAGGCTTTGCATTGACTACCGAGAGCTGAACAGGGTCATAGTCAAGAACAAGTATCTGTTGCCGAGGATCGAGGATTTGTTTGATCAGCTTCAAGGAGCATCAGTGTTTTCAAAGATAGATCTTCAATCCAGATACAATCAACTGAAGGTGAGAGAGTCTGACGTGCATAAGAAAGCCTTCCGGACGCGTTATGGGAACTATGTGTTTATGGTGCTGCCCTTCAGTTTGACGAAAACTCCAGTGATCTTCGTGGATCTCATGAATCGCGTCTTTCATCCATACTTGGATAAGTTCGTCATAGTTTTCATTGACGATAACTTGATCTATTCGAAGAGCATGTAGGAGCACAGTCAGCATATGAAGACCGCACTGCAGACTCTACAGGACAGACGGATGTATGCCAACTTCAGTAAGTGCGATTTGCAACGTCTACTAATTTAAAATGCTGCTAAGTTTTTTTGTAAGCTCAACATTCGAAAATTACTAACTCATGCATGCATGCAATACCATTGAAAATTTTGCATTTAAAATAATAGGAGTCAGTTAACCGATAAAAATACTGCAGTTTAAGTAAAAGACAAGTCGACAAACCTAGACTTACGTTTCAAAATCATGCAAATAAGGAACAAGTAAAATCTTGACGAAATATTCAACATGTAAAAACAAGCGTATAAAAAATTCATGTCCACTCCTAACTAGAAACATGATGTGTAGAAAATGTGGTCCTCAGGTCGTGCGAGCACATCTAGCCTTGCCTACTCAGAGTTGGACACCTCCAGTCTCCTCATCCAATTGCTCACCTGCATCACATACACCTAGTGAGTCTAAAGACTCAACAAACCTGTACCATTAATAGCGAATACATATACATAGCACCCAACAGTGAAAAATACCATATTCAACGTACAATTTCATGATCATAGAAAAACGTATGCATAATCGTAACCTTTCAAAACATAATGATAACCATAGCACATATCATCATATTAACATATATGTGTTTGTTTTTTTAATTTGAATTCCGTTCGTTAGCTGTGACTTTCGTATTATCATGTCAGTCGATGGATCCATCTACGTGTAACCAGAGTACCCGGTGTGGGGACATCAGCGACAACATTACCTGCCCACTGAGCCTTGGCCTTACATATCATCGTATTAACGTATTCGTATTAGTTACAACCAACTCCCTTCCTTCAAAAACGTGTCATCATATTCATCACTTAATAAAACATGCATGTACATAAAATTTTCTTCAAATCAAGCGTACAACGTAATTTTCGTAATTACATAAAAATAATATATATGATGCATAAGCATTAAAAAATATGACAAAATTGTGCTCAGGGCGCTGCCATGATCAAAAACTCACCCCGGGTGCAAAATGATTATTTTGCCCCTGGAAACCTGAAATGACGGTTTTACCCCTAGACCTCAAAATTTCGACCAAAGCTTACCAAACTACTTAAAACACCCCCAAAAAAATTTATAAGCATTAATTAGACGTAAAATCGAGCCTATTTTAAAACTTAATCAATTCGTTTTAAAACTTCGACCAGGGTCCTGTTTTTAACCCGAATCAACCCGGAACGTTACCAAAATAGGGTCCCGGTTTTAACTCGAATCAACCCGAAACGTTACCAAATTTTTTCCAACTCTAACAATGACTTAAACCTACATGAATAGCATCTAAACAACCTATTTCAGCCTTTTATGGCCCCTGAAATTAGCCTGATGGTTGCTAGAATTTTTCTGCACCCTACATTTCCGTACCCCAATGGACCAATCTCGCAAATTATCGACCCTAGGCCCTACCGACTAGGACCAGTCCTGGACTAGTCCCTCCTAGATCACCTTAGGACTCTACTGGACTCAACATACCATGACTTGCAGAGCCCTCGAAGGACATTCAACACACCAAAGTTGCGGCGAAGACTACCCTTTGATCGGTTATCTTCAAGACCAGCTCCAACCGTGTTCAAGCCATATTAGACCATGACTTCGACCCACCAGGGTGTGGTTCATGGCTAAGAAAGGCCCTGGTTCATCCGGCTCATCCTCTCACTCAAACCCTAACGAAAACGAGCCAACCCTACAACACTACCCCTCGGCTCTAACATGGCATGCTTACCCTCGACTCCAACATTATGACAACTCTTTACCATCTTACAAATCCCATTTACCTCGACAACACGGCAGCCCCTTGCATGAAATACATGAAAGCTTGAGTTGTGATCAAAAGATTGCATGAAATCATGTAAAAACCGAAAAAGCTCCATGCTTCATGCTAGATCGAACAATCCTCATGCAAATAAACACATATGAGCAAGTATATAGCGTGAGTGATGCAAAAATAAAGGTACATGGCATGCCTTATCATGATAATGCTCACAAACTCGAAGAAATGTATGTCGGGGAAGAACCGGAGGAGCGGGGAGAAGGCTTGATTGAAGATTAATGGAGCACCGAGATTCTCCAGCAAGGTGCTACTGAAACCGATGGGGAATGCTGCTGAAATGAGGGTAGGGTTGCTGCTAAAGGGATTTTAGGTTTAGGGTAGGTTTAAGTGGTAATTAAATAGAAAACAAACCAGTAATGGTCCTTTAATTATAATTTAAAATTGATTAAAATGATTTTGAGCCCATTTAGCAATAAAAAAAACCTAACAAGCCCAAAATGCTCCCAAAAAATATTTATTTTTGGTACGATTTTGAAAATATCGACCGAGCCATCAAAAAGTCCTCCGAATCGTTAAAATTTGGGTATCGGTAAAAATTACGACCTGACGAGTAAAAATACCCACCAATGCCCTTTTTTCAGAAACACCCTTAAAACACTTCATATTAATTAATTAAAATTAATCAGGTAATAAATTTTTTTTCCTGATAATCCCCGGTCTCCGTTCCTCGTTCGAGCGCGAAATGCATCTAGAAACCTTAATGCGTGAACTTTTAAAAATGTGGGGACCCGGACGCTAATTCATTCCTTAATCGTCTTTAGGAATAATTCAAACAATTATAATAAACAGGGTCTAATTTTTTTTTTAAAATACAAAGCGAAAACGTAATGTAATTCAATTCAAATTACATATTAAACATAAATATACAAATCTTGTATTATCTACAAGAATTCAACTAGGTTCAACTATATCTCAGTGCTGAATCCTAAGTTGCTTCGAAGCCCGGATCTCCACGCTATCTAGTCCACCCTCTTTCTCTTCTTGACCCTGATCCTATCCCACCTGTTGCCATGCACACATTCAAACAAGACAACAGCCGGATAACTCGGGTGAGAATTACATTCTCGTTATAAATCATGTATACATGCAATCATAAAGACAATATAAAAGCATATAACAGATATTTCTAACATGTATTCAAATCAGAATATAAATCCATATCAAGAATAAATTATATTCTAAACATGTACCATCATCAGGAACATAAATCGATATGTAACCTACTCAGGAACATAATCAACATAAATCAATATAAACTGTCAATTAGACTAATGACTCCAAATTTAAGACTAGACTCAATCTTAGTCTAGGGATCCCGGTTTCCAGAAGTTAGCATTCCCATATCGACCAACAGTAATAGAAAAGACTCCAGTTCTATTCACGTCGATAGGGTATCGATCACCAGTAATAGAAGAAGCTCGGATTCTATCCACATCGATATAGTATCGATCACCAGTAATAGAGGAAACTCCAATTCTATCCTCATCGATATGATATCGATCATCAGTAATAGAAGAGTTACATTCTATCCACATCAATACAGTACCGATCACCAGTAATAGAAGAAGCCACATTTCTATCCACATTGATGGCCAATCATCCGGTGACAGACTTTGGCACTATCGCCAATACACTATTTTGTGACATCGTGCAATGTGCCTGTGGCGATCCCACCACTATCAGGCACTTCTGTCCCAAGATACTCGTCTAATACCTGCTATCTATCAATCAAGAGAACAAGTATATCAATCAAATCAATACAATAAGGTAAAGTATGTGATTTAGGGAAACTCGAGCCAAACCTCACTCGAGTTGTGCAATCCCAACTCAACATTAATTTATACCTTTGTCTTCTCGGTCCGACGAAAACGAAGTATTGAAGTCAACTCTGTCCATACCCAATCTGATAATGACAATCAAATAGATACAATATCAGTATATAACTCAGTTCAAAACCTGTTCTGATCAATACTCAAATCAAAACATAATCGGATCAATGCCAATCGACATACGATACCACAATACCATCTAAATCAATACTGAATCCGATCGATATCAATTTACGGATGTTTCGACGGCATAACAATACAATCTCGATAACCCCGTCAATTCCAACACCACAGATATAATACCAGAACTCATAATCAATATCGTTGCAACTCATAATTTCAATAACAATACAAATCTGATATCGAATCTCAATTAATCAATTCCAAAAATCATAACAATTACATAACCAGTCTGTTCTTTAATCTGACTTCGATTATATGATGTCTAACATGTCAAGAACATCATATATGACGTGTATTCAATTCCAACAACATCATAATTTCAGAACATGTCAAAACGTAACAAAACTTACGTCCAGTTGTAGCCTACGTCGATAGGAACACAGTATTGAAGTCGGATTTAAAATCGGACGGATGAATTTCTCACAAAAGGCGTAAGGATTTTCTATCACTTTCCCCTTACCCTTTTCTCGGTTTTCATGCCAAATTCTGAAGGGAATTGCATTGTATATATATACATCAACGATGCATGCTGAAGCCAAGTGAATCATTCTTCATAAAACACGTCTCGCGCATATGCGCGACATCACCCGGCGCATATGCGCGAGACCTATTGGTCATCGCACATCACTTCTCGGCAGCTCGCGCATATGCGCGACGCCTTCCGCGCATATGCGCGAGGCTCTCTGGACGTTGGTAACATATGCTCGCGCATATGCGCGCACTCACTTCGCGCATATGCGCGGGGCCTTCTGTCCATCTTGCGCATGTGCGCGCATCATGACGCGCATGTGCGCGAGAGCTACGGTTCTCGCACAACAAATCTCACACGCGATCTCATTTCGTGTCTCGGGTAGCCCTTTCATAATTGTCTCGATTAAAATCAATAATTGTAATTTAACACGATATAAAATCTCGGGCATTACATTTCTCCCCCTCTAAGATATGATTTCGTCCTCGAAATCACAGGCAATCAATTCAGATAAGGAAGAAATGTATAATAGAGGTTACTTCAGGAAACTCATTCTATAAAACCATTCTGATAAAATTAATTGCAAATATTGGCTATAAAATATTCGTATATACCAATCAACAGCTCATACCCAATCAATATCATCAGCTGTTATCAAATGCAATCTCAGATATCACCGTAATATCATTCCCATTCAGCGGAAATCTGCAGTACTCATTGTACAATGTCTCATCTGTAGCTATCTCAATTACTCGTTTGATAGCTATCATTATACAATAATTCATAAAGTGACAAGACATCAGGTCACTAGTGCTAAAATCCAGCACTACAGTTTCTGGATATCCTCCAGTATCTAGATAGTTCGCTCCGACTATCCGTCAATCTATAACACATAGATAACAAATCATGCTATACACTCTGCCAAAAGTATAAAATCAACCAAAATCACGGTATGATATAATTAACTCTGGCATTCAATATCATCTGACCCCTTTTCTGACATACCTCTCAGTCGTCTTGTCATATCTGTACGTCATCCTGTACAATATACATATGCAGATTTGAACAATCGTTCAATCATAACCACATCCTGGTACATTCTTGGCACGATTTCGGTAAGTCTATCACCAGATCCATAGAATTGTACTCCTATTTCTATTCAGGAATCGATAATCTGTATAACCAATCTTTTGGTTTCTATCTTCCTGTCTTCATCTGTCAGCGATTTAGACATTTCAACACAAATTCTGACATAACTGATTTCGTTTATTTACATCAAAACTGTCCGTTCGTATTATCACACATTTTTTGTTACTAGAATAATACGGAATCTACTATTGTGTGCCTCTGACAATACCTGTTATTTCAAATTCGAAATATCTGGCACAAACAAATCAGCTAATTATATAAAATAAAGCATTACCTACCTGGTATTCTAATTGACACACTGTTCTGACTATCGAAATCAAGTTCTGAATAATTCGATCAAACTTCGGAACTTCTGTAATTTTCAACGTCAGCTCTGAGCCTGCTTGAACGTTCTGAAGTTCTGCCATTATCAATGTCGTTTTTAGCCACTGATCACTATCTCAACTGTGCTACAATCAATCAGTATACTATCTTCAGATATCACAGACTCTGAATACAATCTGTTGCAATCTGGATTCATAGCCGAACAATTCTGTATTCAACAATCTCAGTTCCCAGAATATTCAATACAAATTTCAACTGTTCGATTCAATCAATCATACGCTGCGAATATATCAAAATATCATAGATAACACGAGCATAAGATCATCAGGACACTTCAGAACACAGGATTTATCAACCCATACACAGAACTGAAGTATTTCCCAGAGAAACACATAATCAGATGTAACTTTAATTCTCAGGCAGTAAATCTTCTAACTGACATTTCAATTCTTTCAATTCAATCAATATCATTCTGTACAGAAGTCTAAAATGAAATTCATACCTGATATCAAATCAAGGCTGATGTCGCTCTCCCTGATATAAGACAAACCCGGAATTTCATTTGGAACGACTATAGCAACTCTCCTGCTATTGACAAATCATTTCCAGATAGGCTCAACTTCAGTAATCAACTGAATACATAAGGAATTACTCCATTCTTTTCGATAATCATCAAATCATACATAATACGGATATTAAGGAATTCAAAATGGAGAATCCTTACCGTATATCAGTCGATCATCGGCCATTTCAGGTCCGAATCTTACCATCTCCTGGCAAGAATCTATAATAGTTCTGTACTTGTTAGCATATTAATATCAATGATGTAGTCAGAATCAGATAACACAAGTACAATACAATCTAATTCAATCTCATTCTCTTTTTACTGCAGTACACAATATATCACAGAATTCACTGATATCAATTCCTTTCCCCAAAAGGTAAAAAGATCAATACTACAGTAATACAGACCCAGCAGGTACAACATATACCAATGCAACTCAGTCAAAGATAATCGTAAGGAGTGCATTAGTATATATCAATACATATGCAACATAATCATAAAAGATTATTACCTGCCACTATATCATCACGTGTGTCCTGGGTCTGTTCCTCGATCACTACCATCAGATGATTCTGCTCCCTGAAATCTTAGGGAACCTTTCTGTGGACAAACTCTAGCAAAGTGTCCCTGCTGTTTACAGATATTGCACCTACCAGTCACTCCCTGGCACTGCTCCATGGGATGTCTCCCTCCACAGGTTCTACAATAAACTCCGGTGTAGCTCGGGCTAGAACCACTGGAGCTAGATGAACCGCTCCCTAACTTCTTGAACTGTTTCTTTCGAGCTTTCAACAAATCTTGCTTCCCACTCGTACTGCGACTATCCAATCGGAGAGGAAATTGTTGTGTCTGGGGTAGCATTGCACACAACGTTTCTTGTTGTCTAATCAGACTCGCCTCATCTCTTTTTGCTTTAATCAAAGCATCAACAAACTAATGGGGTCGTTCTACCTTTATCAAGGCAATTATCTCAGAATTTAATCCATTGATAAACTGATCAGCTATAGCTTCATCATTCCCAGCTATCTGAGGAACAAAACGCAGTAGATTAGAGAATTTAGCAACATATTCTTCAATATTCAGTTGGCCTTGTCTCAAATTCTCAAACTCTGCTCTCTTGTCCTCTCGGTACGATCCTGAGAAGAATCTTCGATAAAATTCAGCTTTAAAGACTTCCCACGTAATCACCGTACCCCGCTGTTCTAATACTCTTTTGGTTGTAATCCACCAACTCCTAGCGACCTCGTGTAACTTGTTGGGCACCAATTTAATTCTCTGTTCCTTTGGATACTCAAGTGACTCAAACAGTATCTCTATATCATCTAACCAATTCTCACACTCTTCGGACATCTCAGTACCCCTCAAAATCGGCGGTTGAAACGATTGAAACTTCTTCATCTGTGTTTCCATCAAAGTTTCTGTCTCATCCATCAGATCAATCGAAGTACTACCCAATTCTCTAATTCTTCTGGGAGGGATATCTGATTACCACAAGGGTTAGTACCACATGAGATAAATCAATCTCAGTCCCTTCCTGATCAGCTTACCTTCTAATAAAGAACTGGTTCTGATTCATTTACAAATCAGACATATTACCAAATCAACTCAGGTACTCAGGTATAATGTATTTAAAAGCAGTAAACATAATATCATGCTAGCATACACATGCAGGAAAGAAAACTCAATCTACCCCGCTCACTCTCTTCTATCTCAATCTCAAGAACCTACAGTTCTAGAACCTACTGTTCTGGAACCTAATGCTCTGATACCACCTGTTGTGGGGACCCGGACGCTAATTCATTCCTTAATCGTCTTTAGGAATAATTCAAACAATTATAATAAACAGGGTCTAAATTTTTTTTAAAATACAAAGCGGAAACGTAATGTAATTCAATTCAAATTACATATTAAACATAAATATACAAATCTTGTATTATCTACAAGAATTCAACTAGGTTCAACTATATCTCAGTGCTGAATCCTAAGTTGCTTCGAAGCCCGGATCTCCACGCTATCTAGTCCAGCCTCTTTCTCTTCTTGACCCTGATTCTATCCCACCTGTTGCCATGCACACATACAAACAAGACAACAGCCGTATAATTCCGGTGAGAATTACATTCTCAGTATAAATCATGTATACATGCAATCATAAAGACAATATAAAAGCATATAACAGATATTTCTAACATGTATATAAATCAGAATATAAATCCATATCAAGAATAAATCCTATTCTAAACATGTACCATCATCAGGAACATAAATCGATATGTACCCTACTCAGGAACATAATCAACATAAATCAATATAAACTGTCAATTAGACTCATGACTCCAAATTTAAGACTAGACTCAATCCTAGTCTAAGGATCCCGGTTTCAAGAAGTTACCATTCCCATATCGACCAACAGTAATAGAAAAGACTCCAGTTCTATCCACGTCGATAGGGTATCGCTCACCAGTAATAGAAGAAACTCGGATTCTATCCACATCGATATAGTATCGATCACCAGTAATAGAAGAAACCCCAATTCTATCCACATCGATATGATATCGATCATCAGTAATAGAAGAGTTACATTCTATCCACATCAATACCGTACCGATCACCAGTAAGAGAAGAAGCCACATTTCTATCCACATCGATGGCCAATCATCCGGTGACAGACTTTGGCACTATCGCCAATACACTATCTTGTGACATCGTGCAATGTGCCCGTGGCGATCCCACCACTATCAAGCACTTCTGTCCCAAGATACTCGTCTAATACCTGCTATCTATCAATCAAGAGAACAAGTATATCAATCAAATCAATACAATAAGGTAAAGTATGTGATTTAGGGAAACTCGAGCCAAACCTCACTCGAGTTGTGCAATCCCAACTCAACATTAATTTATACCTTTGTCTTCTCGGTCCGACGAAGACGAAGTATTGAAGTCAACTCTGTCCATATCCAATATGATAATGACAATCGAATAGATACAATATCAGTATATAACTCAGTTCAAAACCTGTTCTGATCAATACTCAAATCAAAACATAATCGGATCAATGCCAATCGACATACGATACCACAATACCATCTAAATGAATACTGAATCCGATCAATATCAATTTACGGATGTTTCGACGGCATAACAATACAATCTCGATAACCCCGTCAATTCCAACACCACAGATATAATACCAGAACTCATAATCAATATCGGTGCAACTCATAATTTCAATAACAATACAAATCTGATATCGAATCTCAATTAATCAATTCCAAAAATCATAACAATTACATAACCAGTCTGTTCTTTAATCTGACTTCGATTCTATGATGTTTAACATGTCAAGAACATCATATATGACGTGTATTCAATTCCAACAACATCATAATTTCAGAACATGTCAAAACGTAACAAAACTTACGTCCAGTTGTAGCCTACGTCGATAGGAACACAGTACTGAAGTCGGATTTAAAATCGGACGGATGAATTTCTCACAAAAGGCGTAAGGATTTTCTATCACTTCCCCCTTACCCTTTTCTCAGTTTTCTTGCCAAATTCTGAAGGGAATTGCATTGTATATATATATATATATATATATATACACATCAACGATGCATGCAGAAGCCAAGTGTATCATTCTTCATAAAACACGTCTCGCGCATATGCGCGACTTCACCCGGCGCATATGCGCGAGACCTATTGGTCATCGCACATCACTTCTCGGCAGCTCGCGCATATGCGCGACGCCTTCCGCTCATATGCGCGAGGCTCTCTGTACGTTGGTAACATATGCTCGCGCATATGCGCGGGGCCTTCTGTCCATCTTGCGCATGTGCGCGCATCATGACGCGCATGTGCACGAGAGCTACGGTCCTCGCACAACAAATCTCACACGCGATCTCATTTCGTGTCTCGGTTAGCCCTTTCATAATTATCTCGATTAAAATCAATAATCGTAATTTAACACGATATAAAATCTCGGGCATTACAAAAAATATCGTGAAATAAGTCATAACCATGCAATAATTTTGTATTAAATGCATAAAAATAAATAAACACATGATTTAAATTAAATCCTAGATTGCATGGATTCAGGTTACGTATTTTAAATTTCCTGGACCTTACAACATCTCTTTGTAAACGAAGCTCCAGATTCTTCACAATGCTCGTAATGACCATTTGGTCACCGGAAGGAATAGAAACTTTGAAATCCAATATCAAATTCTCAGGTATAATATTCAGTTGCTTGACGAAAGTTTCGGATATGAAAGAGTGTGTAGCACCTTAATCCAGCAATGCATAGGTAGCTATACCTAGAATGAATATCCTTTATGCGACGAAAACGCTTTTAATCTATTCATGTTGAAGCTTAAGGAATTTGTATCATTATTTTCCCAAAATTTTAAAAATTTAGAGATTGGACCCTATTATTCCTAGGAAAATTCACAATTTCCCCCTTATATTGTCGAATAGTTGCATTTTAACACTTCAATTTTTTTCGAATCTTACATTTTCGTCCCCAAGATTTTCAAAAATTGCTATTTTGGCCCCTTAGATTTCGGAATTTTCATATTCGGTCCCTCTATTTTGGAAATTTCATTTTCGGTCCTTAAACTTTCGAAAATTTCATTTTAGTTGCTCGAAAATATCCAAACATGCCCAAAGTTTTGATTTTTCTCAATTTTAAGCCGTAAAACTTTCATTTGGAAATAATTACCATCCTTACATAATTAAATCTCATGATTCCATTCCACTTTCTATGATTTCTATCGCCATGTCTTAATTCCAACTAAGTTAGAGCACGCAACCTATTTTTTTCCCACCAGGTTATTCTTAATCCCAAATGAGTTCTAATAACCAATTTAACATTTAATGCAATAAAAGAAATATAAAAATGTTAAATAACTAGGTTACCAGTGATGAGGGTCGTGCCTGGCTCCTCCTCAGCTTCTTATTCATGAATAAAATAAGCTCTTCCAACTGTTGGCGCTTTCTTCTTCGGGCAATCAGCAGCTTTATGTCCTTCTTTCTTGCATATGAATCACTTATAGGTTACCAAAATGCACTTTTCATTGTGTAGACTGTAAGGTCCAGAATTAAGACGACGTAAACCAACTGCATGCAAATCTAGGAAATATGAAAAATGATTAATTAATTAATGTTAATTTCTAAATTGATTATGTGATAAGTTTATATGATGTTTCAGTAGTTTTTCCACTTACTTGCATTAAAATGTATTTTAAGGGTTATTCGAGTTGCGATCAAGAAACGGAGACTGACGGCGAAAAAATGGAAAATGTTTTTACTAAATAATTGTTTTTAATTATTTAAAATATGATTGATGCTTTTTCTTATTTTTGAAAATAAGGGAGTTTTGAGGTGATTTTGTAAGTTGGGACGTAAATTTTATCGGTGTTGGTTTTTCAACAAAAATACGAATATTTTGGCAGCCCGGCTACTAAATTCACAAACTTTTCTAATCAAAATAATTTTTAATATTTTAATTAAGCACTAATGGGCCTAATTTACTTCATAATTGGGCCTAATTAAGTATGTAATGTTCAAAACCCACCCTATAACCCTACAACCCCACGCCCCACACACACCATCAGATTGCAAAATTCTCTCCAACATATTTACACGGCACACACATCAAACTTCAAGAGAAGAGTACGAATATTGCAAGGAAAATTCAAGCCATCGTCTTCGTGTCATTGTTCTTCAATCACAAACGTTTATTCGTGCGTAAATTATGCAAAGGCACGCCATATTATCCTTTTCAAACATCTATTACACCATAGTATTTTTTAAAGCATGTTTTGAATGAAAACAAAGCACACAAACTATGATTTTCGCAACTATACATACGCATATGTTTAACTTTTGTTTATTGATTCAAAACCATGTTTTTATGTTGCTTAAGGGGCTGCCATCAATTAGGATTTGATCAAGGGTGTTTTTACACGAGTTAGGGTCCTAAGATCACAACCAATATGCTGCACAACATGAAAAGTAAAAGCTGAAACCATCGGGTGTCATGTGTGATTGTAGGGCTCGGTTTTGAGACTTGTTGCTTGGCTTAGGTTTCGGTAGGGACCAGGGCTGGGTAGGGTCTTGTATGAGTTAGAGATAGGGTCCTATCCATGCTAGGACACGAGTTAGGGGGCTGGTGAGGAGTCCTAACTCCACCCGAGAGGAGCCATGCTGCGCTGTTGGTGCAGCAGCGGGCAAGTGCTAAGGGGCTCGGACAGGGGCCTCGGGCTGGGCTAGGTCAAGGGGTTAGGGTCCTAGGTGGGTGCACAAGGGGTTGGTCCAGGGGCTGGCTCGGTTGGCTAGGGCCTAGGCGCGATAGAAGAGTCCTAACTCTAATAGGTGTTCTCGGCTACAGCTTGCACTCACTGGTGTGTCTGCGGGTTCGAGTTAAGGGTCGAGTGCTTGGGTGATTAGGGTCCAGTAGGGTCCAGGGGGTGGCTGGCTCTGGTTGGCTCGTGAGGGCTCAAGCTTGGATCGATGAAAAATCAATATGGCTCGAAGATGGCTTGGATTGTAGGTCTAGGGTTTTCAACTTTGAAAATAAATCGTAACATGGCCCACGGGAGTCGATTCATGGTTCACGAGGGTTAAAATAATATAAAAAGTCTAAGTTTTAAATTTAAGAATTTTATAATTAAATTTCAAATGATTCGGGATTAAAACGTCTTAAATACGAATAATTAAATATTAATTAAAAAGTCTACTATTTAGGCTAAATAAAATTATGAGAAAATTAATTTAAGCTTATAATTACTTGGGAAATGTTAGAGTTAATGAAATTAAGAAAAAGTAAAAAACGTGAAATTTTACGTTTAGAGGTAAAACAATAATTTTAAACCCGAATATTAGTAAACTTTATGGTAGTGCTCTAAATGTTGTTTTATATGCTAAAATGTTATTTTACATGTTTATGTAATTTTATGATTATTTATGGAATTTATGATGAAACGATAAAGTTAAAAGAAATATTGCATTCTTGATTTTAAAAGGAAAAATAGTATTAAATGCATGATATTTTTTTTAATGGATGAAAATGTGAAACATTGGAGGAGGTTAAGTAATTGTGATTATTAAGATGATATGATTTGGGATATCGTGACAGAAAGGTCCCAGAGGGAGCTCATTCTCGGGAGAAGGCCCAAGAGGGAGACCATTCGTGGGAGAAGGTCCCAGAGGGTGTGTCACGCCCCGTGTTCGAAGCGTCGGTGACATCCGGCATTGTTTAGCAATTATATTGAAAACAAAAAAGCCTCGTATCAAATCAAACCAGTCTTTTTCATAATAGAATATTGTCTTACAATGACAAAAGAATAAGCTTTTACATCAGAGTTTACAGAAGCTAATCAAAAGAAATGGAGTACAATTCTCGATTTTCCAATCTCGAAATCTGATCACCATCCCCAGAACGCTTCTTGCTCTTCTTCATTTACTTGCTCTTCACTTTTATCTGAAATTTGTAAGGGGTGAGTGTTTTGGGAAACACACAGCAAGTGGGGATCGATCGATTCCAAAGATACATATAGAACTTAGTTTTCTTAAAACGTCTTTTTAACAAACTTTCAAAACATAATATTCTTAACTTATCATGACAGAAGCGAATCAAATAAATGACAGAATTTATCAGAGGATTCAGAGTAATTCAGAAACAGATCAAATCAAACGGACACAACACTATTACTCCTCTCATTTCCATGGTCAAATTGTCTCCAATATGTTAGTCCTCTAAGGGGTGAGGCCATAATATGGTTTTATACCCACCAATGGGGGCCATAACAGAACATGGTTTTATACCCACCAATGGGGGCTAGAACAGAACTACAATTCTCGTCCCATTTCAAATTCGAATCGTAACAGTGCAACAGAATTCAGAAGTAACAGACAGAACTTTTCAGAGTTTCAGATTTCAGAGTTTTCATACAGACACAGCGGAACCAAAGATTTCAAAGCATAGAAGAGAACACATAATCGATCGAAATTTTAAACAGAACATACTAATATTTTCGAAAAAGGGACACACCAACATGCATATCACACTATTTATATCAAAGTTTAAAAATACAACAAATTATATAACGAAAGTCCACTTACCGATTTTTGTAGAAAGTTTCTTGCCGAAAATCGGGCAGCACTTCGATGCAGGATTGCAACTCTGGACTGCACGAATTTTCCTTCTTCTTCCTTGCTTTGCTTGGCCGAAACTTGGAGAGATTTGAGTAGCGGAAGGGTCGAATTTTATGCTTATTTTTGGAACAATTTTCCTTCAACCTTTATGTAGTATTTATAGGCCAACCATGCCCCTTCACCTAGCATTTTGGACGCCAACTTGGGCTCCAAGCCAAGCCTTCAATTATAGCCATCAATGTGGTCAAAGGGATGCCAAGCATCAAGGGTCATTCTTTGCATAATAAAGATGTCCTAGACCTTAGCTCCTCTCGCAGCTCTTTCATAGGTTAACACAAAGGTTATTTCCTGCACATTTAACTTGTCCAAACTCTTGGCTCAACTTATAGCTCCCTTTTTTGGTCTTGTTAGGACAAGCTTGGTTGAGCTTCTTTGAGCTGAAGGATCGAGTCCTTGAGCTGGGGTTTTACTCTTCCCGTGAAAATACTTCGATTGATGCGGTTATTTGCAGCTCAGCCTCCTGTTGAGCTAATCCCCGAGCTTTGAAGTTACTTCCTCGAGTTAAAGTTGATGAAATCTAAGTTAAAATTCAGGTTATCTAGTTAGAATGAAAGTGGTTAAGCTTAGTTTGGGTTAAATTTCAAGTTCGAATCTTCTTACATGATTTGCTTTGGATCGGAAAATCCCGTGTTCTCACATCCCTCCCTCCTTATAGAAAGTTTCGTCCTCAAAACTTGGATCAGCTAGAGCTTGTGAACAAATAAGGGTATTGTGAGCGCATTTTCTCTTCCAGCTCCCAAGTGGCCTCCCTCTCGGTATGATTTGACCACTGCACTTTGACGTATGGGATTGTTCGATGCCTCTCTTTTGTGTCCACTATTCGGATAGGGACTTCTTCGTATTTGAGTTCTTTATTGAGGTTTCCTTCAATCATCAATGGTGCAACTTTGAGTGCATGACTCGGATCTGGGACATACTTTCTCAGTTGCGAGATGTGGAATACATTATGTATCCTGGACATATCAGGTGGTAAAGCCAGTTGGCAGGCTAATGTTCCCACCTTCTCGAGTATCTCGAACGGTCCCACATACCTTGGGTTTAACTTTCCGGACTTACTGAACCGAACTACTCCCTTCATAGGAGAGACCTTGACATAAGCCATTTCACCAATCTCCAATTCCAACGGTCTTCTCTTCAAATCGGCCCAGCTTTTTTGTCTATCTTGGGTGGTCTTAAGCCTTTCTTTGATTATAGCGACCTTGTCAATGGTTAATTGAACAAGCTCTGGTCCAGTAACAGCCTTTTCTCCGACTTCGTCCCAATATAGAGGCGACCTACACTTTCTACCATACAAAGCTTCATACGGAGCCATCTCGATGCTACTGTGATAGCTGTTGTTATAGGTGAATTCTATCAGGGGTAACTGTTCACTCAAATTTCCTGAAAAATCCATTGCACGTGCCCTCAGCATATCCTCGAGGGTTTGAATTGTCCTTTCGGTTTGGCCATCAGTCTGGGGATGATAGGCCATGCTGAGAGTAACCTTGGTCCCCATAGCCTTTTGGAAACTTTTCCAAAATCTTGATACAAATCTTGGATCTCTGTCAGAAAGTATACTTGTCGGGACTCTGTGTAGCCTCACTATGTTGTCCATATACAAGGTAGCGAGCTTATCCAGGTTGTAAGTCATCTGCACCGGTAAAAAATGTGCAGACTTAGTTAATCTGTCAACGATTACCCAGATTCCATCATGACCTTGTCTTGATTTTGGTAGCCCGACTACAAAGTCCATGGAGATATTATCCCACTTCCATGTTGGTATTTCCAATGGCTGTAAAAGTCCTCCAAGTCGTTGATGCTCTGCCTTGACTTGTTGGCAGGTTAGGCACTTGGAAACAAAGACAGCCACGTCTTTCTTCATTCCGTTCCACCAGTAATTATTTTTTAAGTCTCTGTACATTTTAGTACTCCCTGGATGTACCGAAAATCTCGATTTATGTGCCTCGGCCATTACCTCTTCTCGAATTCCATCGATGTTTGGCACATACAATCGTCCTCTCATCCAGAGTATCTCATTTTCATCAATTTGAAATTCTGGAACTTTTCCTTCTTGGATTTGTTCTTTAATTTTGAGGATGGAGGTGTCTTGACTCTGCTTCAATTTGATGGTCTCTCGGAGACCTGGTTGTACTGATAGTGAAGATAAGTTAACCTTCCCAGGGTTCCTCGGGCTCAACGCATCTACCACTTTATTTGCCTTACTCGGATGGTAATTGATTGACAAATCATAGTCCTTGAGAAGTTCCATCCACCTTCTTTGCCTCATGTTTAATTCCTTTTGGGTGAAAATGTACTTGAGGCTCTGGTGATCAGTAAAAACTTCGCATTTTACTCCATAAAAGTAGTGCCTCGAGATTTTAAGCGCAAATACTACTGCGGCTAACTCCAAGTCATGAGTGGGGTAATTCGGCTCATATGGTTTTAGTTGCCGTGAGGCATAAGCGATTACCTGACCCTCTTTCATAAGCACACACCCTAATCCTCCCTTTGAAACGTCACTTTATATAGTGAAATTCTTACCATCCTCGGGAAGAATTAGTACTGTTGTGGAAGAGAGTTTTGTCTTCAGGATTTCAAAACTTCTTTCACACGCTTCATTCCAAATAAATTTCGAATTTTTCTTAGTAAGTTTGGTGAGTGGGATGGCTATCGAAGAAAATCCTTCCACAAATTTTCTATAGTAGCCAGCTAAACCCAGAAAACTCCTTACTTCAGTCAATGTCTTTGGTTGTGGCCAATCCTTGATTGCCTCCACCTTCTTAGGGTCTACTGACACTCCTAATTCAGAAATTATATGGCCTAGGAACGCCACACTTTTTAACCAAAATTCACATTTCTTAAATTTGGCGTATAGTTCTTTCTCTCGCAGTATCTGTAACGTGAGACGCAGGTGTTCTCTGTGTTCTTCTTCACTTGGTGAGTACACAAGGATATCATCTATGAAGACAACCACAAATTTGTTGAGGTATGGTTTGAACACTCGATTCATCAGGTCCATGAATGCTGCAGGAGCATTTGTTAGGCCAAAAGGCATTACTGTGAATTCGTAATGTCCATACCTTGTCCTAAAAGCAGATTTAAGGATATCCTCAGTTTTGACTTTCAGCTGGTGATAGCCAGATCTAAGATCGAGTTTTGAGAAAACTTTGGCTCCTTTTAACTGGTCAAAAAGATCGTCAATTCTCGGGAGTGGATACTTATTCTTTATGGTTATCTTGTTTAACTCCCGGTAATCAATACATAGCCTCATGCTTCCGTCCTTTTTCTTTACAAAGAGCAGTGGTGCTCCCCACGGGGATGCAGTAGGGCGAACCTGCTTCTTATCCACTAATTCCTGAAGTTGTTCCTTTAATTCCTTAAATTCAGCTGGAGCCATTCGGCATGGTGCCTTTGAGATTGGTGCAGCACCAGGGATCAAATTGATTTCAAATTCTACTTCCCTATCGGGTATCTCTCCCGGTAATTCCTCGGGGAAAACATCTGGAAATTCCTAAACAATTGGAATATCTTCCAACTTTGGGATTTCTTCCCCTTTGACTTGATTGATTACCGCCAGATAAATCTTTTCACCTCCTTTTATGGCCTTCCAAGCTTGTGAGGCAGATAGTAGAGATTTTCGTTCTTTGGATTTCCCGTGGTATATGACTTCCTCCATAGTTGGAGTCTGAAGTCTGATGTCTTTCCTTTGGCAATCTACTATAGCATGGTTTTTAGCTAACCAGTCCATTCCAAGAATGACGTCAAACTCAATCATGTTGAGTTCGATTAGTTCTGCCTCAAAATCCTGTTTACTGATGCAAATTTGACAATTTCGATACACTTTGCAGGTTTCAATTATTTTACTGGCAGGTGTTGCTACTCTTAACGGTTCACTATATATATCATGCTCAAGTTTAAGCTTCTTAGAAAATCTTCTAGACACAAATGAATGTGTGGCACCACAAACAAAGCATATGCAGGCATTTTATTGAGTAAGATGGTACCTGCCACCACTTCGTTGGTGTTATCAGCTTCTTCTTGGGTTATTGCATAAACCCAAGCATTAGTCTTGTTCTCATGTTGTTTATTGGACCCCGACCCTTTGTCCTTGTTGTCTGGACAATCTTTAATTCTATGACCCACCTTTCCGCACTCAAAACAAGCGCCTGTCTTCCGATAACATTCTCCAACATGCTTCTGTCAACATGTATCGCACCATTTTCCTTCGGTGTTGCCAGCACTTTTAAAATTTCCTCTTGGAGGTCCACTTGAATTATTCGGCTTCTTAAATTTGGGACCATTTGAGTAGTTTGGTTAACCAAGGGTCTCTTATTCCTGTTCTCATCTTCACGGCATTTAAAATCTGTTTCCGCGCTCATTGCCGCGCCCATCAAATCAGCAAAATTGTTTGGTTTGAACATCGCCAAAGCCGATTGAATCCGGCTGCTTAGTCCTTTCTTAAAACGATGCATCTTCAAGGTTTCATCAGACATAATTGTTGGGACGTAGGTTCCCAGATCATTAAACCTTGAGGTATATTCCATTACTGCCATATCCGGTGTCTGCCTGAAATTTTCAAATTCATTCAGCTTCTGCAGACGAAATTCAGCTGGATAGTATTGTTTTAGAAAGTGTCTCTTAAAAATCTGCCATGTGATATCTTCCACTTTGGCTAGAGATGGTGACACGGTTTCCCACCATTTTCGTGCTCTGTCCTCAAGAAACGGTATTACTACCTCTACTCTCAATTCTTCAGGCACTTCAAGTAGGTGTAATTGCAATTCGACATTTTTTAGCCAATTATGACTGACTTCCGGGTCTGGGTTCCCGTCGAAAGTTGGAACTCGATTTCTTCGGAGGGATTCATAATTGTATTTAATCCCACGCGGTTGTGGTTTTTGAGGTGGTTGGATGGCGTTAGCCAATGGGTTCACGAACCCTTGCAATGTTGCCGCCACAATAGTAGCTACTGCCATCATATCTTCTTGACTGAGATTTACTCTCGGTGGTGGTGGTGGGTTTTCATCTTGGTTGGCACCACGAGGGTTACGGTTGTTTCGGGGTGGTATGCTTGCCATTTCCTATAAACATGTATTTTAATAATTTGTTTGCCACAATATTTAATCAAAGAAATAATTTCATTAAATAATAAAGATTTTTTTTTATATACAACCGAAATTTTCAAAACAACTGATTAATCAAATATTTCTAGATACAAGCGAAGTCTATTCTAGAACTCTCTCTCTCTACTCGTCTATTACTTCTCCGTCCCCTACTACTTCATTAATTTCTTCTTCCACAGGGTTTTCTTCCAGTTGTTCCATGAGTTCTTCCATATTGATCATCTCATTTTGTAGATGCTCTATGTAATTCTGCAATTGTGTGTTGTGGTGATCAAGGTTGTTTACTTGATCCTGTAGTTCTTGTATTGTTGACTGGCTTAATTTTTCATCGATTTCTTGTTCATCGATCCGTTCCTGAAGACGGCGCTGAGTTTTGAAAAGGCTCTCATCCCGAATTTGGAGCGTCACCACCCTATCCTGAGCTTTGTTCAATTCCTTTTTGGTGATTTCGTGCTGTCGTTCAGACTCTAGGTGGTAAGCAGCATAGCGCCTAACGTCGTGGCACAGTCTTTTCTCTTCCTCTATTGCCTCACGAAGATCCTCCATCATGCATACGTTATTTCCATCCAACTGGTAATTATCTCTCTCGAGTTTTTCATTTTTTTCTTTCAATATTTTAATCTCCGCCTCTTTTTCCTGGAGCTGTTTTTGAAGTTCAATTATAATGCTTTGATGATCCATGTTTGCTTTCCTATAAAAGTTAAAAGAAATTAATTTCTTATAGACAGATTTATAAAATACTTTATCAATTTTGATATGTAAATGCAATAATTTGAAGATAATAGAATTTTCATTTAAAAAAATAAGGTGATACACTTAGTACTTTTTCCGTCATGATTTTATTACAATCCGGATACTAATCTAGTCGATCATATCTCCACCTTCGATGTCGCTATCACTGTCGCCGTCGTCATCGGCCACCTCTACCGGTGCTTCCTCCTCTTCCTCCATGTTCTCTATCACCAGATGTAGGTAGTTATTCTGGTCTTGAAGTCTGTCCATAGTTCCGTGAAGCTTCGAAATGTATCGATCCTGTTTGGCGTTGAACTCCTCTTGGCGCTGACGAACCTGAGTAGCACGTCCTCGCTCTATCCCTACTCTCTGCAGTAACTCCCTGTTGAGTGAAGCTAAGCGCGCGATGCGAGCTGAATCAGTCGGTATATGTAGAAGTTGGCTCTCAGCCAAATCCAGATGATGAGTAAGTCGCTGCACGTCGGTCTCCAGTATGTGCCTAATCTCACTAAGCTCCTGTTTTTCCAGTTTCTCCCTAGCCAGTTGGGCCTTCAGAGTCGCAATCTCCCTAGCTTGATTATCTATGGTAAGCTGACACATACGAAGAGCACCTGAGCGCGAGTACGTGGTGCAGCCATTTCCTAGGATAAAATGGAAGTAAAGCATCAGAATCGTATAAAGGATAGAAATGCACAAATAACGAAGTTGTCGTGGGAAAATTCCGATACTAAGGATTTTCGGAACGATTGAAGGGATAGATTTTCGAATTTCTCAAGGAACATTTTCGGAAAGGATGAATGTTGGATTTAGATAGGATTGCACTAGGCTTTTGCCAAAATTTGACTTCGTCAAATTTTGTTTGTCAAAATCTCAGCGGGATTATGAACCTGGCGGCTCTGAGACCACTTAAATGTCATGCCCCGTGTTCGAAGCGTCGCTTCGGTGACATCCGGCATTGTTTAGCAATTATATTGAAAACAATAAAGCCTCGTATTAATTAAAACCAATCTTTTTCATAAATAGAATATTGTCTTACAATGACAAAAGAATAAGCTTTTGCATCAGAGTTTACAGAAGCTAATCAAAAGAAAAGGAGTACAATTCTCGATTTTCCAATCTCGAAATCTGATCACCATCCCCAGAACGCTTCTTGCTCTTCTTCATTTACTTGCTCTTCACTTTTATCTGAAAATTTGTAAGGGATGAGTGTTTTGGGAAACACTCAGCAAGGGGGGGTCGATCGATTCCAAAGATACATATAGAACTTAGTTTCCTTAAAACGTCTTTTTAACAAACTTTCAAAACTTAATATTCTTAACTTATCATGACAGAAGCGAATCGAATAAATGACAGAATTTATCAGAGGATTCAGAGTAATTTAGAAACAGATCAAATCAAACGGACACAACACTATTTCTGTTCTCATTTCCATGGTCAAATTGTCCCCAATATGTTAGTCCTCTAAGGGATGAGGCCAGAACATGGTTTTATACCCACCAATGGGGGCCAGAGAGAACATGGTTTTATACCCACCAATGGGGACCAGAACAGAACTACAATTCTCGTCCCATTTCAAATTTGAATCGTAACAGTGCAAAAAAATTCAGAAGTAACAGACAGAATTTTATAGAGTTTCAGATTTCAGAGTTTTCATACAGACACAGCGGAACCAAAGATTTCGAAGCATAGAAGAGAACACATAATTGCTACTACTTAAATAATAATTCACCCAAGTGTAGGTTGTCTGCAAGTAATATAATTCGTAAGTACGAGATCGATCCACAGAAAGGTTATTTTGAGTTTAAATTTATTAATTTATAGATTACCAAATGCAAGAATTAAGTTTACAAATTATAAACTTTGTCAAGGCTTGAGGATTTATTCTTGGTTTATGTAATATTGTTTAGCTAAAAGTAAAACAAAAGAAACCACCATAAATAATGGTTCCAAAATATTAAACACACACATAATATAATATAGTTCCCACTATAGAAAATACCGAATTAACCGATATTTTATATATGGTACCTATGATTATAATTATGACTATATAAATAAATAATTGCATAAAGTAAATGTTAAATTAAATCATTATATTTCATTTAGAACAACCGGCAGAGCCACGCTATTGCCTAAATGAAATATATTGATTTAATAAGTTAGTTGCGGTAAAGTAAAAGTTAGTTGCGATAAAGTAAAAGTTAGTTGCGATAAAGTAAAAGTTAGTTGCGATAAAGTAAATTTTAGTTGCGATAAAGTAAAAGTTAGTCGCGAGAAAGTAAAAGTTAGATGCGAAAAATAAAAGTTAGATGCGATAAAGTAAATGTAAGATTGTTAGATGTTAGTATTAAATCATAATATTTCATTTAGAACAACCGGCAGAGCCACACTATCGTCTAAATGAAATATTATGATATTATTATATAAATATATATATATATATATATATATCTATATATATAATAATAAGTGATGAAATATTTATTGTATCAAAATTAAACAACAAATCAAGATAACCACTTTAATGGTATCAAACATTTGATGTAAATTGATAACAACAAATAATTCATTTTTATACCTACAATAAAAATAAGTTAGCTAAATGAAAAGAAATAAAGAAAGAATATACAAAATATAAACAATCTTACTTCACAAAGAATGCATCCTCTTCACCTTGACATAATAGATTTAGCTTGCCATAAGCTTACTTTTGATCAACACTAAAATATCACTCATAGTTGAGAAAATGAAAGAAAATATATTAGAACTTAGAACTTTGATACACACTCACACTATATTTTACAATGAGATAGAATGATTCTCAAGCTAGCACAAGGCCTCTATTTAGAGGCCAAATGAGAGAAAGGGTCAAAATTTTTATTAATGCCATGTAGTTGCAATAGTATTCTTTGTCTCCTCCAAGTTCAATTCAATGTCCCTTCTTTCAATGCTTTGTTCCACGACTTTAATCACCGAATTTGACTCTGCTCAAAATGGCAAACATGTGGGGAATTGTCTGTAGTTGAATTTGGCCACTTGATTCACCTCATTTTGGTTAAATATTGAAATAGTTATGATATTTTTACTATATGCTGGTCATAATAAAAGTAAATTTGTCCTCCTTTTGATATTTGCACAATTTGATCATCTTAAGGAACTTTTTAGGCAATCATGTCTTCTGCAAAGTTGTAGATAATTTCTCAAGGATTCCAAACATATTTGAGTCACCTCCATTTGAATTTTCTAGCTTGAGTTATCATTATTCTACCAACACGTAGAAAACCTAAAATAAAACATATTTAGTAAGACAATTAAATATAAACAAACAATACTAATTTTATAATTTTAATGAAACTTAAATTTTAAAATACAGGTTTTAACATATAATAAATTATTAATTTTAAGTTTCATCACACCTCCACACTATCTTATTACTAGTCCCTTAGTAATAAAATTTATCGGAAAATCACAACCTAGATTCTTTATTCCTTTTATATATTCAAATACAAACATATTCATTAAAAACAAAATCATATACCGATTTATATATATATATTTTCGTTTAATATAATAATATATAATTAGATGTGTTATTATTATTATTTTTATTTTCTCATAATATATAAAGTAACAATATATATATATATATAATTTTTTTTAAATTTCTAAATTTTTTATAATAATATAGTCAAAAAGATAATTCACATCACCTGCCATAACATGTATAATATCAGGAATATTATTGTAAAAGTCTCAACTCCATATATTCTTTCAGGTCAAAATGTTTAAGAAATAGCTAGTTTTCACTCATGGAGTTGGAATGAATATTAACTCTCATTGAAAAAGACTAAGTATTAAAGGAGACAATTAATTAAACTAATATTGCAAACGAATTAGGAAAATTTACAAAGAATAAAATCCCCCTTTTTTTTTTAGCTTATTGTTTTTTTTTTAAATAACGTAACTGCAAAATTTTAAAATAACATAAAATTTTTTTATCCAAACATTCTACCATATATATATATATATATATATATATATATATGTATATAAACATTTATATAACGGATACATCCGACTACCTTTGAAATTTATCTAGCACAAAAAAATCTTTTTGTTTGTTTGTTTTTTTTTAAACACAATATTGATGTTTTAGAACACATTGATAGTACATCAATCAAATCTAAAAAATTACAATGAATAAAGTATTTTGCAGTCCGTTATATATTTACTTATTTTTTTTTCTTTTTTCAATAAATATTTTTTTTAGGGGAGTTATATTCTTGTAATTAACCATTTTTTAATAATCAATAAAAGTTTATTAATTGTTTTCTCATTTTTCACCACTTACTCACAAAAGATGTGTGAGTATATATTATACTTTTACAAAAGAATTCTTTCAATTATACATGTTAACAGCCATACAAACCATATCTTTTAACTATATTCTCAAAAAAATTTTAGAAATTATTATATTTGAAAACACATACAATTATATATATATATATATGAACACATCTATTATATATTTTATATTAATTGATCAAAATATATATATAAATTGGTACATATGAAAAACTAATTTTTCTTTAAGTCTGTATTTTGAATATAATGAATATTAAAATTTAGTGTATTGTGATTTTTCAATAATTATTAACTAATGTGTCTCAGGTGCATTTTACTGACACCTTACTCGACATTGAACTAAAAATTATTATTATTATTACTATGTATAAGTATATATTTTAATTTTTTATATAAAAAAAACTAAGAGGAGAAGAAGAAATTATTCATACCTTAAAGAAAAACATTAAAACATACCGTTGAATCACAAGTTTGGCATCACATGAATTTTCTTTTCTTACTCTTGGATGTTGGCCAATTAAGTTGAGATAAGGATGGATCTGGTTCATGACTAAATCCTTGCAGTAAATCAATAAGTTCACCTTCACATGTAGCAGAAACTAACATCCTTCGCGAAGCTAATGAAATAAATCCCTGTTCCACAACATCATCAATAAACGATAACAGTTTATCATAATAATTGTTAACATTTAACAAACCAATTGGCTTATTGTGGATATTTAATTGTGCCCAACAAACAGTATGAAATATTTCTTCCAAAGTACCGAAACCTCTTGGCAAAGCAATAATAAATTTCGTCCTCGAAATTAAATCTTACCCAACAACTTCGGGTAGCGGCTTCTCATATCTGCCTCTGTCGCCAAAGTGGCTTTCTCCATTGCTTGATTCAGCCACCGGACTTTGACCAATTTGGTCACCTTGTTCCGAAGTCTCCGCTCCTGCATGTCTAGGATTTGGACGGGTCTTTCCACGTAAGACAGATCGAGAGTAAGCTGCAACGGATCGTAACTCAAAACGTGCGAAGGATTTGCTAGGTACTTCCTCAGCATTGAGACGTGGAACACATTGTGTGTACCGGCAAGATTCAGAGGTAAAGCTACACGATAAGCTAGTGTCCCAACTCTATCAAGAATTTCAAACGGTCCAATAAACCTCGGACTAAGCTTGCATCTCTTCCCAAATCTGATAACACCCTTCATGGGAGCTATCTTCACGAAAATGTGATCACCTACGGCAAACTCAAGATTTCTTTTTCTCTTGTCAGCGTAACTCTTTTGACGACTCTAGGCGGTCTTCATCCTATCTCGGATCTTGACCACCACATCTGCAGTCTGCTGAACTATTTCTGGACCATGCTCTGACCTCTCACCGACTTCATCCCAATGAATCGGGGACCTGCACTTCCTCCCATGCAATGCCTCATAGGGGGGCATAACTATAGATGATTGGAAGCTGTTGTTGTAAGTAAAGTCCACTAGAGGTAGCATAGATTCCCAAGTCCCATGGAAATCGATTATACAGGCTCGCAATAAATCCTCCAAAATCTGAATCACTCGCTCAGATTGGCCATCTGACTGCGGGTGAAAAGATGTACTGAAAAGAAACTTCGTCCCCATGGCTGCATGCAAACTCTTCCAAAAGGACGATGTAAACCTCGGGTCCCTGTTGGACAATAGAAACTGGGATTCCGTGACATCAGACTATCTCCCTGATATAAAGCTCTGTATACTGCATCATAGAGAAAGTCGTCTTCACTGGCAAGAAATGTGCCGACTTGGTAAGTCGATCCACTATAACCCATATGGCATTGAATTCTCTGACTGACTTCGGCAGACCAACCACGAATTCCATGGTGATATTCTCCCATTTCCACTCGGGGATAGGGAGTGGCTTAAGCATCCCTGTTGGCCTCTGATGCTCTGCCTTCACCTGCTGACAAGTGAGGCATTCGGACACAAATCATCTGATGTCTCTCTTCATACCTGGCCACCAATACAGAATCTACAAATCCTTATACATCTTGGTACTTCTTGGGTGAATACAACACGGAGATGCATGTGCCTCTTTCAGAATATCTTTTCTGATCGAATCAACACTAGGCAGCCACATTCTACCTCTGTATCTAACAATACCATCAGACACTGAGTAGAGTACACTGCTCTTGGCCTCATCCTTCAGTCTCCATTTATGTAACTGCTCATCTGAAGTTTGACCTGCATGGATTTTGTCTAGCAAGGAAGACTGGACTGTCAGGGTAGACTGTTTATGATAAACCTCTAACCCGAATCTACGACTGCAACTTTTTGACTCAAGGCATCAGCCACAACATTAGCTTTCCCTGGATGGTAGCTAATCTCGCAATCGTAGTCTTTTACCAACTCTAACCTCCGTCTTTGTCTATTGTTTAGCTCTTTCTGCGTGAAGAAATATTTGAGACTCTTGTGATCGGTAAATATTTGGCATTTCTCACCATACAAATAGTGTCTCCATATCTTCAACGCAAAGACAACGGCGGCTAACTCAAGATCATGAGTTGGGTAGTTCTTCTCATGCACTTTAAACTACCTAGAAGCATAAGCTATAACCCGACCATGCTGCATCAAAACTGCGCCTAAACCAAGCTTAGAGGCATCGGTGTATAGCACAAAATTGCCTTGCCCTGTTGGCATGGCTAAAACTGACGCTGAAATAAGAGCTTGCTTCAAGGTATCAAAGCTCTTCTGACATTCATCACTCCACGCGAATTGAGCATTCTTCTTTGTCAGTGAAGTGAGTGGCAATGCTATCGAAGAAAATCCTTGAATAAATTTCATGTAGTATCCTGCTAGGCCTAGGAAACTGCGAATCTCTGACGCATTCTTCGGTTCAACTCATTCCTTAACTGCAGCTACCTTAGCCAAATCCACCTCGATACCATTGCTAGATATTATGTGCCCTAAAAATGCTACCTTCTCCAACCAGAATTCACACTTACTAAATTTTGCAAACAACTTGCGACTTTGCAAGACCTGCAAAACTGTACCCAAGTGCTGACTGTGCTCCTCATGGTTCTTAGAGTAGATAAGGATGACGTCAATGAATACTATGACGAACTGATCTAGGTAGGGCTGAAATACTCGATTCATCAAGTCCATAAAAATTGTTGGAGCATTCGTCAGTCCGAATGGCATCACTAAGAACTCGTAATGCCCATATCTGGTTCTGATGGATGTCTTTTGAACATCTGCATCTTTCACCTTCAGCTGGTGATAACCCGATCGAATATCTATCTTAGAGAACATTGTAGCTCTCTGCAACTAATCGAACAAGTCCTCGATTCTTGGAAGGGTTTATTTATTCTTGATCGTTACCTTGTTCAATTCTCGGTAATCGATACACAGCCTCATGCTCCCGTCTTTCTTCTTCACAAAGAGCCCTGTTGCGCCCCATGGTGAGAAACTAGGGCGGATGAATTCTTCGTCTAGGAGCTCCTGAATATGCTGCTTGAGCTCTAACATCTCATCTGTAGCTAACCGGTACGGTGCCTTAGAGATTGGCACGGTGCCTGGCAAAAGATCAATTGAAAACTCCACCTCTCTTTCTGGTGCAAGGCCTGTGACGTCATCTGGAAAGACGTATGAAAATCTCTGACTACTGGCACATCAGTTAATGACGGAGTGGGTACGTCAGGTGCAGAAATAACACTGGCCAAGAAAGCCTGACACCTTTTGTGAATGAGTCTCCGCTCCTGCATGCAAGAGATCATGCGAGGGAAACTCCTCCATCTAGCTGGCTCAAAGAGGAACTGCTCCATACCCAAAGGTCTTACTAACACTGACTTTTTCTGGAAATCAATAAGAACTCTGTTCTTCGTCAGCCAGTCCATTCCCAAAATGATACCAAACTCTGGCATCGGCAACACGATCAGATCGACGTACACTAGGTGGTCCTGCAGCTCAAGATCGATGTCTCTGGCCACACTAGTAGCTGACAATTCTTTCCCTGATGGGACTTGTCACTGAATAACTCACGTCGAGTCCAATAGACTTGACATCCAGGTGCCTAGCGAATGTCTCTTAAATGAAAGAGTGGGTGGCCCCAGAATCTATCAAGGCCTTCGTGGCGATTCTTTTTATGAAAATATTCCCTAAGAGACGTTAGCATCCACAAACTTATAACCCAAAGTTCTAACCTTAACCTCAAGCATAGAAGAAATTTCTATCCCAAGTCACTAAATTATTAACTAGCACCCTAATAATCACAAATAGAATCCAAAACATGCATAGCAAGAATACTGTGATGCTTAAATAAATAAGTTTACCGGTCAATAGGATCCTGTCTGGGTTCGCCTCCTTAGCATGCATGGCAAACACTCTCCCCTGGGTTTGATGCCTCCACTATGGGCACTCCTTTAACATGTGATCACTAGCTCCACATTTGAAACATTTTTCTGACCCATATAAACATTGTCCCGGGTGCTAGCAGTTGCCCTTCGGGCACACAAGGTGCTCAACCGGCCTCTGAGGAGCCCTCTGATGTGGGACAGGACCTAGCGTTTCGGTGGTCCTTGAAATGGCTTTTTCCCTGGCTGCCCCTGGAATGGCCTCTTGAACTGAGGTCGCTGTTGCTGCTGCTGCTGCGGTGCCTGATAGGGCCTCTTGCCCTGCCTATCACTCTCGATATCCCTTTGGTCCTACTCTGCGGCCAAGGCTCTAGATACGGCAACGACATAGGTAGTAAGACCAGCAACCCTGATGTCACGGAGCAAGATTGGCCGCAACCCATCCATCAAATGCCTCAGCTTCCCTTGGACATCATTAGCTATCAGGGGCACAAAGTGACACCCCCTTTCGAACTTCCTGACGAAGTCTGCCACGCTGCTGTCTCCCTGTCGCAGCGTCATGAACTCCCTTTTCAATCTGGATCGTACTTCCTCAGTGAAGTACTTGGAGTATAAAACCTCCTTGAACCCATTCCAAGTCAGTGTCTGCAAGTTCACTGACACCGACACACTATCCCACCAAAGTCTGGCATCCTCTGTCAGAAGGAAAGTGACACATCTGACCCTATCTGCATCTTGCAACTCCATAAATGCGAAAATCACCTCGATGAAATTAACCCATCCTTCAGCTATCATCGGGTCAGTAGTCCCCAAGAACTCCTTAGGATTCATCCTCCTAAACCTTTCGTACACAGCCTCTGGTCTGGGCCTTTCCCCTGTATCCACTGCAGCCTGATTCCCCGCAAATTGTGCGAAAAACTGAGTCATTCCTGCAAGCATCTGTCCCTGTATATCTGGCGGTGGAGGAGGAGGAGTGTCTCTCCCCTCCTCTCGAGCTTCATTGTCCTCATCCCTTGCTTCCCGGTTAATCATGTGTCTAGGAGGCATACTGATCCAACAATTTACCCAACACGTAAACCCAATGTGTATGCATGATTATAATATCAATAGCATAAGATGCACGTGAATTTAAACTAAAAACATGGACATGCTGAAATCATGACTTAATACTTAATACATAACATAGATCAAAACTTTGAAACTTACAGACTTGAGGTGTGGCTTTGTGAGCTCCTCGCAACTAGCAGTAGGCATAACCCTTTACAAGAACACGGCTCTGATACCAACTCTAACGTACCGTATTTGAACTACTTGAAATTTGCGGAAAAATAAAAATTTTCTTAAATATAAAATAAACTTTCAAATTAATCATAAATAAACTGTCCAACCAAAAGTATTTGCAATAAGATGGATCACAATAAATTTTGCGAAAGAAAAATGCTTGTTTAAAGATCAAAACCAAAACGTAAAATCAGAGTATTTTGAACATTTCATAAAAATAAAAAATATGGGGGTCCTCAGGTTTAGCCTCCCGCTCAGCCCAAGCCAGCTCACTGGTCTCCACCTCTCGTCTATTCAAACTCACCCTCACCAGCATCGATCAAGTCTAGTGAGTTTAAAGACTCAACATACATAAACTGGAAGTAACGAGTACTACGTAATAATATCACATGCAGCTTTAAAATAGAACGTACATACTAGAACTTGCATAAATAAGATTGAGCATACGTACATACATACAAAAACATGCCATCAACATAAGACTTTTCTTAAACATACTTACTTCGTACATACTTGAACATACATAAACTTCATCATTTTGCGTAGAGGCATGTTTCAAAGCAAGTGACCCATACATAAATACGCCTGATCAGAATAAACCATAGTGCTGGGCTGACAGGGAAGATCCACTGCCACATACATGAGATCTCCATTCATAATTTCACGGGGTGAATTGGTCCCTGGTCATAATTTACCGCTTTCGAATCCCATACATAATTTGGTCACAAGACATTTAGCATACCTCAAAGACTTGAAATATTTTCTTTGCACGTCGAACATATTTACTTGGTGTTGAGGGATTCGTTGGATCTCTCTTGGGGCTACTGTTGCACATACTAACGTGAGTTCAAATCCTTATCTTTCATAAATTAGACGCAGGTACTCGTGCTCACTACCGAAGCAAATAAATAGCTAATGACATTCTAGATCACTCGAGACTTGACCTCATTTAATCGTACTAAACCATGATATATAATCCCCAAAACAAATCTCAAAGGGAAGCCTAAACTATTCTCAAACAGGAGGTACATGGACCCCGTGCCCAGGTCCGGCTCTGGGTCTTTGTAGGTTCTGAAAAGACACACCAAAAAGAAAGAAGGACACTGACCCCGTGCTAGGGTCCGTCTGGGGGTCGGCATAGGCACTGGAAAATGGCACTTCGGAAGAAACAAGGGCACGGACCCTGTGCCAGGGTCCGTGTAGGAGTCCGGCTAGCCTCGGGTGAAAACAAAACTGCGGAAATTTTTATATTGTGCTTAATTCTCCCAACTCAATTGAATGGACTAAGAATCAATCCTTCGAAACCCATCTTAGGAGCTACGGTATTGACTCCAACCCGTGCCAACAATCCAACAACCCCAACATGAACAAACAACAACAAAACGAACAATTCCAAATTTCGACACCATTATCTTCCTATGACTTCTATTATCTCCCAAGCCATCCCCGACTCGAAAAGAAACCTCAAATAGTACCTAAACACATCCCATATCACGTCTAAACGCAGTAGTGATGGCCTAGCGATGTCCAACGAAGCCTTCAACTCAAACACTTCAAGAACACATCAATAACATATTTTTTAGAAAAACACAGTTTGATCAGTCTCAAGAAAACGATCATACTAACTCAATTTTTATTCAAAATTTTTGAATTTACTGTCAAATCGAAGGTATCGAAAAGTTCTACGTTTCATATGTTGAAAGTCTTTCCACAAACTCGACCGAAAAATCGCAGTAATTCAAATGACGGCAAATTATGAGTTTTAGATCTAAAAACGTTTCAAAAATCGATCCAACAATTTTCTGCTCAAACTTTGCACATCACACATAGGTTTTTACGCATAATATGGCGAGATCGACACATGAAAAAATGAATATACATGCGTTTTGATGTTTAGAACTCACGATACGGCGATAACGAAGCGAAAATGGCGAGAAGCTTGATTCGAGATGAACGTGGCACTATTTTCTTGAAAAAAAATCAACGAAAACTCGTTGGAAAAATTCAGAGAGGGGCGGCTGCACTCTTGCTCTAGGGACCCTAATATTTTGATCTTAAAAATGAAAATGAAAACAAGAGAATTTTGTGTGTGTGTAAACCTATCGCGTGTGTGTGTGTGTGGGGGGGGGGGGGGGGGGGTGTGCGTGAGTTAAGGTTGTGGGGAGGGGATTAGAGGTTTTAATTAAGAAAAACAAATTTCTTAATTATCAATTAACATGCTAATAAAAATATAATTCTCACCCAAATTTTACAAAAACTCCCCTAATTAAAATAAATGCACATGTGACACTCTTTAAAAGTTTAGAGTCATAAGATCATCTAATAATTCAATTTGGCTTTTAAAAAATGCTAAAATTTAAATAAACCTTTTAAAATGCCCCAATCCTAATTTAAAATAAAATACCACATTTTTTTAAAATTTGCCAGGATCGTCGCCGGTCTCTTTTTCTCGATCCCGCATCGAATAATCTCCTGAAACATGAAACTCAAGAAAACATTTAATGTGCATCACATAAACATAAATAGTTAAAATATTGCAATTTAAATAGGTCATGCATCGCTATAAATCATTCTTAAACTTAAATAAATAATTTAACAGTTAAATAAATGCATGGGTTTTACGCGTACTGATTTTGAGCTCTACAATTTCTAAGTTCATCATGTTCATTAAGTTGCAATTTGCGCAATTCTGATTCATCATCCACGCTTGAATTAAAAATTTTGATCGCCCAATAAGCTTTATGTTCCGATTCCACATGCAAATTACAATCTTTTCCTTAAAACTACCTATAGGGAGACATATTCAATGATGTTTTAAAAGCTGTTCGATATGCCCAAAGTGCATCATTAAGTCAGAGAGACCAATCTTTTCTATTTGGATTAACAGTTTTTTCCCAAATTTGTATTATCTCCCTATTAGCTAATTCAACTTGTCGATTTGTTTGAGGATGATAAAAAGTAGTTACTTTGCGAGTAATATCATATTTTTTCATTAATGACGCAAATGGTTTATTAACAAAATAAGTTCCCCTATCACTTATCATGGATCGAGGAATTCTAAATCTACTAAAAATATTTTCTTTCAAAAATTTGATGATGATTTTATGATCATTTGTTCGACATGGAATTGCCTCTATCTATTTGAAAACATAATCATTTGCAACTAAAATAGACAAGTATCCAAACAACGGTGGAAAAGGTCTCATAAAATCAATTCCCCAACAATCAAAATATTTCAATTTCAATGATAGGATTCAAATGTATCATGTTTCTTTTTGAAATCGCACCCAATTTTCGACAACTTTCATAGATCTTGCAGATTTCGTAGGTGTCATTAAATAAAGTGGGCCAATAAAATAAACACTGCAAAATTTTTGCAGCCGTTTTCTTTGAAAAAAAATGTCCTCCGCAAGCTTCTGAATGACAAAATTTAATGACACTACTTACCTCATTGTTAAATATACAACGTAACAAAATTTGATCTGGACAATACTTGAACAGATACGGATCATCCCAATAAAAGTTTTTTTACCTTATTCAAAAATTTTCTTTTATCTTGGGAACACCATTGCGGTGGCATTTTTCCTGTCACAAGAAAATTTATTATGTTAGCAAACCAAGGTGTAGTAGTAACTGAAAATAGATGTTCATCAGGAAAATTATCATCAGTTGGTGTCATTTCACAATATGATCCTGTTACTAGTCTCGATAAATGATCCGCTACGACATTCTCGGTTCTTTTTTATCTTTGATTACAATGTCAAATTCTTGGAGCAACAAAATCCATCGTATCAGTCGTGGCTTTGCATCATGTTTGGTCAATAAATATCTAATAGCAGAATTATCAATAAACACAATAGTCGATGATCCAATCAAATAAGAACGAAATTTATCTAATGCAAATATTACAGTAAGTAATTCTTTTTCAGTTCTAGAATAATTCATTTGAGCACTGTTTAAAGTTCTACTTACATAATATATCACATAAGGCTTACCGTTTCTTCTTTGACCCTATACTTCATCGACTGCATAATCACTCGCATCACACATGATTTCAAATGGTAAAGACCAATCAGGAGGTTTCATGATTGGAGGTGATGTTAAATGTCAAATGATTTTATCCAAAATATTTTGACATTCTTGAGTCCACTCAGTTGCAATGTCTTTTGTTTAGATGTTACAAATGAGTTTAGTGATTAAACTAAAGTCCTTTATAAACCTCCTATAAAATCCAGCATGTCCCAAATATGAGCGAATTCTTTAATGGCTTTTGGAGGGGGTAAATTTTCAATGACATCAACTTTTGCTTTATCAACATCAATTCCATAAGATGACACAACATGTCCCAAAACAATCCAGAAGTAATCATGTAATGACATTTTCTCAATTTAAAATAAGACCTTTTTTCTCACATCCTTTTAAAACTTTTTCCAAATTTTCAAGACAATAATCAAATGTATTACCAAAAAAGTTAAATCACTCATGAAAATCTCCAAACCATTTTCAACCATGTCACTAAAAATGCTTAGCATGCATATTTGAAATGTTGTTGGGGCTGCATAAATAAAATGACATTCTTCTGAATGCAAATGTTCCAAAAGGACATGTGAATTAGTTTTATCTTAATCTTCAAGTGCAATGAGAATTTGATAATAGCATGAATATTCATCAAGAAAACAGTAGTAGGGAAGACTTGCTACTCTTTCTAAAATTTGATCCAAAAATAGTAGTGGAAAATGATATTTTCTAGTGGCATCATTTAATTTTCTATAATAAATACACATCCGCCAACTAGATGGGACTCGAATTGTTAACAATTCGCCATTTTCATTTTTTATCACTGTGATACCAGATTTTTTGGAACTACTTGTGTTGAGCTTACCTACTTACTATCAGAAATAGGGTAGATAATTCCAACATCGAGTAATTTGAGAACTTCAGTTTTCACAACATCTTTCATGTGTGGATTTAATCTCCTTTGTGGTTGTTGAGATGTTTTAGCATTTTCTTATAAATGAATTTTGTGAGTGCAAATTACAGGATTAATGCCCTTGAGATCTTTTAGTGTCCAACCAATTGCATTTTTATGTCTTTTAAGCATATCAACTAATTTACCTTCTTGATCACTTGCTATTTGGAAGAAATTACCATCGGATATGTTTCATCTTCTCCAAAGAATGCATACTTCATTTCTTCTGGCAAGGTTCAACTCCAATATGGGTGGTTCATCTTTGTTATCATATTTTGCCTCAAATTCTTTCTCCGATCCTAGTAACGAGTGAAACCTGATAGAATCATCAAGATTAATTTCAATATTTTTTTTAACAGTATCAATTGAACAAATATCTCATTGGTCACGAGTACTCCCTTCTTGAATGTTTTCTTCCACAAGAGTTTCAATAAGATTTTCATCTTCACTTTCATCTCCTTTGTCATGTGGTTGCTTACAAAGATTAAAAACATTAAGCTCCAAAGTCAAGTTACCAAATGACAACTTCATTATTCCATTCCTGCAATTTATTAGATCATTAGAAGTTGCTAAAAATGGACGACCCAAAATTACAGGAATTGTATTACAAGCTTCAATAGGTTGTGTATCTAAAACTATGAAATCTACAGGATATACAAAGTTATCAACTTGGACCAACACGTCTTCTACCATAACTCTTTGAACATTAACAGAACTATCGGCAAGTAAAAGTGTTACCGAATTAGGTTTTAACTCGCTTAGATTGAGTTCTTGATAAATTGAATATGAAAGAAAATTCACACTAGCTCCAAGATAAAGCAAGTCTTTTTACATCTTTCGTTCTCAAATAATACATGAAATAGTAGGACAACCAGGGTCTTTGTATTTTGAAGTATTATTATTTTGAATGATTGTACTTACTTGTTCGGCTAAAAATTTTTTCTTTTCAAATTCAATTTTCTTTTCACAATGCACAAGTCTTTCAAAAATTTGAAATATGATGGTACCTGCTTTATTGCATCTAATAAAAGAATATTAACTTTTACTTGTTTAAAAATATCATATATATCAGAATTAAAATTTGATTTTTTTTTAATTTTCAATGCATGAGGGAATGGTGGTGACACTGTCTGTTGATGCTCCTCTTTGCAAGTTATAGGTTCTACTTCCTTATCCTTTGGAGTTGATTTATCATCATCATTACAATGTTCAAGAATGGTATTTTCCACAACCTTACCATTGCGAAGGGTAATAACATATTTTACCTGATCCATCGGTTGAGTTCCAGAAGTTCAATTTTCTAAATGATGATCCTTGGGATTAGGATGTGGTTGTGAAGGAAATTTACCTTTTTCATGAACATTAAGTGCGGATGCAAATTTAGCAAGAGAATCTTTCAAATATGTCATGGTATGAGCATTTTGAGTATTGATAGACTCTTTCTTTGCAATGAAAGAATTAAATGTATCTTCCAAATTCCTTTTAGGTGGAGGAACATAAGGTGCATAATTTTGAAAATTTTGTTGATTTTGGAAATGTGGTTGTGAAAATTGTGCAGCATTATCATTCCTCCAACTAAAATTTGGATGATTTCGCCAATCTGGATTGTAACTTTGATAAAAAGGTTCAAAATTTGGCATTTTGAAATTGCTCAAAACATTGGCTTGTTCATGGGGACATTTTTTAAAAGAGGGCAAAGTGGGACAATCTTTTGAAGAATGATCACTTGTATCACAAATGTGACACACAATTTCTTGAATATATTTTAATTGTCCATTCTTTTTCAATTCAAGTGCCTCAACTTTTCTTGCCAAAGAGGTAAATCTGGCTTGGAGATCATCTTCATCCTTGAAGGTGTACATACCTCCATCAGATGTGGGAGATTTAATCTTGTTTGACGGTTCGATTGTACATATAGTGTCCCAATTTTGAGCATTTTCAGCTATTAAATCGAGGTACTCAATTGCCTCGTTTGGATCTTTATCTTCAAATGTTCCATTACATATAAATTCAACCATTTTCCTATCTTTAGGTGTTAAGCCTTCACAAAATTGAGAAACAACTCTCAAAATTTCAAAACCATGATGTGGACAAAGATTAAGCAATTCTTTATATCTATCCCAACACTGATAAAAAAATTTTCCTTGTTTTTGAGTAAAACTAATGGTTTGCATTTTGAAAGAATTTGATCTATGAGATGGAAAAAACTTTTTCAAAAATTGTTGTTGCAATTCATCCCAAGTTCGAATGGATCCCAATCTAAGATTTTATAGCCATGTTTTAGCTTTATATTTTAAAGAAAAGGAAAAAGCTTAAGTCGAATGGTGTTCATGCTACAATTTAGATCATTATATGTGTTGCACACCTCTTCAATCCCTCGTAAATGCATGTATGGATTATCAGAATCTAAGCCATGAAAGTTGGGTAAAAATTGAATAATATCAGCCTTAAAATTTAAATGAGATGCATCATGGGGAAAAACTAGACATGAAGGTGTACTAGTGCATGTAAGATTAATGTGATCTCTAAGTGTTCTTTGTCTATCATGATCATGTTGAGATTTAATTTCATCTTCATTTTCATTGATGGGTTCTTTCGCCATGTTTTGTGAAAATAAAGGGTTATTTTGAATGAGTCGATTACTAAGTGTATGTGACCAAATTCTCATGCAAATTCAAAAGAAAAAAAACACACAAAAGCAATAATAATGCCAAAAAAAATTATAAAAAAAATTAAATAGACTTAAAATTAAATTATACTTCACCGGCAACGGTGCAAAAAACTTTGTGCGAATTTGATTGCTGCACTCCCAAGAGTAGGTTTTTCACTAGTAGTATAATTCGATGAGTCCGAATATCGTATCTACATGGAAGCTAAGGTAATTACAAGTCCACTTTAATGTCCTTTTGTTTTGTTTTGTTTTTTTTCTTTTAATTGTTTGAATCTTTAATTGGTAATTTTTAATTGTTCCAATTTTAATTTAAGTAGTTGAGATTAAAGGATTCACTCTTGCTATTTTAATAAAGTTAACATTATTGAACATCATTGAAATACACTTAATAAAATGGTTTCAATATATTAAATAATAATATTTATATTATATTATATATTATTATCTTATAAGTATATAATATATACCAAAACTTATAAATGTTGTCAAGTATTTATTCTGCTATATATATATATATATTATATATATATATATATTTGTAAACACTAAATCAATTTTCCAACATTAATTGGTTGGTAATACCAAACTAACATTTACATGGTACCAAGAAATTAATATTATGATATATTCATATATAATAAATCAAGGCATCCACTATAAATGGTTGGTTATTACTAAACTAACATTTAAATGGTTCCAAAAATTTAGTGTAACATATAGCAACAACAAATCAAAACTCCCACTTATAAGTAGAGTATAAGAAAGCTTAAAAAAATAAATATAACATAAACAATAAATAATTATTAAATAATATAAAACATTGATTATTACATTTTCATAACCTTTTTATCATACTAAGAGCTTCATCTTTTCATTTCAATTTTGGGAAGTTAGCTACTCATTATTCAAATTATAAAACTTTGAATATTAAATTAAGATGCTAATTATATTTAAATGAAAAAATAAAGGAAAAATAAATAGAAAAATATTATGAACTCAAAGGTTTGTTCATAGAATGAGAGATATCCCAATACATTATAATGCACCCCTATTTATAGAAAAATTTTAGGAGAAAACAACAAATAAAATATTATTTTTTTACACATAAATCTTCATTGGTATTCAATGAAATTATGTCATCATACAAATCACTTTTGAAAATCTTTTCATTCGAATTTCTTTTCCACATAAAGCAAAACATGTAGATAATTGAGTTGTTTGAATTCTTTTTTTTTTAATACCATTTGACCAAGTAATTTTAGAGATATGGTCAAAATGCTAGAATGTGGTAAAACTGTCACTTCTTTGGATAACTTTGTTTGTTGCTTAATTTGATCTCAATTGTGAGAGTATTTTTATCTCATGTTTGTCACCAATATTTTAGATATTAACATCAAATTTCTACAGGTCCAAGAATCATCTTAATCACATTTGCAACGGCAATGTTATTCTTGTTTTATTGAACCTGAAAAATTAGTAAAAAGTTATAATTCCAGAAAAACTTATATTTTATACAATTTATCATAAAACATATAATATTTAAACATTTAATAAAACAAAAACTATAAATTTATATTATAAAATATTTAATTAATGTAATTTTTTTTGTTTATCAGGAAACTTAGTCCAAGATTCATAGGATCATTTGAGATTTTGGAGAGGATTGGAACATTAGCCTATAGAGTTGCACTGCCACCGATGCTATCTGGATTACACAATATATTTCATATCTCGATGC
Source organism: Primulina tabacum (assembly GCF_025594145.1). Lineage (NCBI taxonomy): Eukaryota > Viridiplantae > Streptophyta > Magnoliopsida > Lamiales > Gesneriaceae > Primulina > Primulina tabacum. The sequence goes on along the minus strand of NC_134551.1, from coordinate 34,134,303 downwards.
TGTGAAAGTACATGTCGAATGCTTCACATGTACTAAATCATGAACCTCTGCAATTGAATCCAAATATGAATTAGGAAGAAAGGCATATAAATCTTGGCTAAACAAAAAGAAGACTCCGACACAAAGTCATTTCAATAGTCAAGGTCAAGTGGCTAAATCACTCGGAGGAAGAAGCTACTTGGGAAACCGAGAGGGACTTGAGAAGTCGCTACCCGGAGTTATTCGGTAAGTTCTAATTTCGATGACGAAATTTTATTTAAAGGAGGGAGGAATTGTAAGTTCCAAAATTAAGACGACTTAATCCAAATGCAAGCGAAACTAGGGAAAATGGAAAATAGCTAATTAAATGATTTCATTTGCTAAATTGATTATGTTTGATATGTTTATATGATTTTCAAGTAGTTTTCTACTTGAACGCTTGAAAATGTATTTTTAAAAATTATTCGAGTTACAATCGAGGAACGGAGACCGAGTGCTGAAAAATGGAAAATATTTTTATTAAATAAATTTTTATTTATTTAAAATAAGGTTGATTATTTCTATTATTTTTGATAATAAGGTGTTTTGAGGTGATTTTATACGCTGAGACGTAATTTTTATCAGTATTCTATTTTCAACAAAAATACAAACTTTTTGACGACTCGGCTAATAATTTCACGAACCTTCCTAAAAGAAATAATTTTTAAATGCACTATTGGGCTTATTGCGCTTATTGTACCATGCTAAGAGACCTAGGCTTGCACATTTATTATTAAGCAAATAAATAAGCCTAAACCCCACCACATTAAGCTAAAAACTCACGCCTCCCCTACACTAACCTCACAAGATTCCTAGCACCATCAAAACACACGCACACACGATTATTTTCAAGGGAAAGGCTTCTGTTTTGTGGAGGAAAATTCGGCCTAGGGTTCTCCTCTCTGTTCTTCGCATCGTCAACGTATTTTCGTGCGCAAAGGCAAGCCATAGTTCTTTCTTTTCTCATCTATCACACCCTAATATGTATTTGTTTATTATTTGCATGAAAAACATGAACCCCTTTGCATTATTTATGTTTTATGCATAAAACATGTGTTTATAGTTTGATTTGTGTTTCAAAAACATGATATATGTTTACACGAAGGGGCTGCCTTGATTAAGGTTCAATAGGGAATGTTTTTACACGAGTTAAGGGTCCTAGGATGCACGTTGATAGGCCTGCACATGAATTTAAAACCAGATGGAACCGAAATAATGCATTTTGATGTCTTAAGGGTTGGTTGGGGGAACCACGGTGCATGTCTTGGCTTTGGCTCGACCAAGGCTTGGTTGGGACGTGGTTGGATTAGTAGAGAAGTCCTAGCCACGCTAGGAATGGATCACAGTTGCTGGGAAGGAGTCCTGAGGCCTATCACGTGTTGCAGCTGTGAGATTGGGCTTGTGGCTCGGCCCCAGTGGTTAGGGCTGGGCTAGGCTAGGTCTCTAGGGTCCTGAAAAGGTTCACAAGGGGTGGGGCTCGGGGTTGGCTCGAGGGCAAGGGTGCTAGTCGAGTTTCAAGAGTCCTAGTGCTACAAGGGTTTACGGCCGCAGCTTGCTTCTAGTGTATGTGGCTTCGGCTCGGGCTAGGTTCAAGTCCTAGGGGCCCAGTGGGTCCAGTAGGGTCCATTGAGGGTCTGGAATGGCTTGGATCAAGGTGGCTCGGGTGCGGCTCGAGAGAAAAAGGAGATGATTCGAGGGTTTGGTTTATGGTTTGAACTTAGGGTTTAAATGGCTAAGGGTAGAAACGTGGTTCAACGGGGACCGAATCATGGTTCATGAGGGTAAATTAAATATAAAAATTCTATGTTTAAAATTTGAGAATTTTATATTAAAGTTTGAATTAATTCGAGAATTAAACGCTCCGTAAATTAATAATTAAAGAATAATTAGAAAGCCTAGAATTTAAGCTATATAAAAATATGAGAAATTTAATTTAGCTTAAATAATTATTTGGGATGGTCTAGAGTCAATGAAAGCAAGAAAAAATCAAAATCGTGAAATTTTATGTCTAGGGGTTAAACAGTCATTTTACACCTAGAGAATAGTAAAACGTCGACTCAAACTCAAAGGCCTTTGGATCAGAAAATAAATCGTGTAGTTCGACCTTATTCAGGTCCTTTGATGCTCTCATGGCCATGGTCTTAACATCCCACTCCTTGAGAAGACCTCGGACCACATTCAGCGCGATTTCTTTGTTTGAATACACTTTTCCAAGTGCATTCATTTCATTTACGATGCTGTTGACTCTCTCATCATATTTGTTCATAGATTCTCCAGTCTTCATTTAAATATTATCGAACTTCTGAACAAAAATTTAGAGTTTGTTTTCTTTGGTTTGCTCATTGCCTTCACAGAGTTGAATTAACTTCTCACATATTTCTTTTGCAGTCTTGCACATCTTTATCTTGCTGAAATTAATTTCTTTTGCAGTCTTGCACATCGAATAATACAATAATAAGTGTTTGTGCTTTTAAGATCAATGTGTAGCCTAAAAGCTATGAATGTGTATACTAAGCACGAGCTTTTGAGATATTTTAAACTAAAAAGTATGCACAGTGTTCTGCTTTATAACTTGAAAAATTTCATAGCTTGATTAACTGATGACGTGTCAAACAAAGCCAATAGGATTAACTGATTGCTCTCAACTGATTGTAGTGTAACTAATATGTTCCGACTGATCATCCAGTTGACTACATAGTTCAGTTAGTTCAGTTCAGTTGCCTTTGATTATATGCGCACTAATCTTCAGTTCGGGCAACATAACAATTTACGAATTTTTAGTTGAGTTATTCTCAATCTTCTTGATCAGTTGTTCAAACTTTTCAAACTCAATTTGTCAAACTCCGAAATTTCCAAGAAAATGTTAATATATTTTTGACGAAAATATGAACTTTTTGAGAACTCGACTAATATTTTCACAACCTTTTCTAAATAAAATATTTTAAATTTTAATTAATGGGCCTAGTGTGCCTAATATACCGTGTTAATGGGCCAAGCCAACACCAAGAGTTTTAATAAAAATACAAAGCTACTAAGATGTTTCAGTTTTCCAGGTTGTCTCTCGCCTACCCATGGATTCAGCAGCAGTTCGAAAGGTTGCCCTATTTGGGAACCACTGAGCTACTGAGGAACAACGGGAGAAAAATCAAACTTCCATCGAAGAGAAGCAAATGAAAGGCTTTCATAAAAATTCTCGTAGAATCGAGAATGAGACCCCACTACCTCATAAACTCACGCCCCACCCCCTCCAAACACTAGGACTCTTCCTAGCAAAACACACGCACACACGAAATGCTTGGAATTCACGTTTTCTTGAGGAAAAATTCAGCAAGGTTCTCTCCGTCGACGTCCCTCGATCGCCAAAAAATTTTCGGGCGTAATAAAAGCAAAGACACGACTTAATTTTTTTCTCATCTATCACATCATAATATATGTTTGATGCATGTTTGCATGAAAAACATGTTGATTTTGTAATTATTTTCGTTTTTATGCCAAACTATGATTAGAACATATGTTTTTGAAACCTAAAACACTTCCTAATGATGCAAAAGGGGACTGTCATGGTAGGGTAACTTGGAGAGATGATGTTCCAGCATGTTAAGGTTCACATGAATCATGGCTAAAGTCTCGACAAGGGCTAGGGAAGAGTTGAATGAAAATTTTAAGGTTCATGCGTTAGGGTTTGGCTAGGGCATCTTAGGGGCTCGCGGCTCTTTGTTGCTGATAGGGCATGGCTTGGAGGGTCGCGGCTGCGACTTCTAGACGTGGAAGGCTTGGTCCAGTAGGTTCTTTATGGGTTATGCATGGTCCTAGGAGGGTCAACTAAGGTCTGGACATGGTGGCTAAGGGGATGTAGTCGAGAATGCCAAGGATCAAACCAAATAGAGCTAGGGTTTTGTGCAGAAATTTTCAGTAGGTGTCTACGCTTGTTTGAAGGTTTTACATTACTTGGTTTGGGTTGAAAAGGGTTTAGGTAGGTCTTATTAAGCTTTGGTCCAAGTTTGGCAAGTTTTGATTAATTTTCGAGTCAATACGAGTCAAAATCAAGATGTACGTCTAAGTTTTAAAAACGAATCGAGGAAATTATCTAAAACCTAAATTTTAAGCCTAAAAAATATTCAAGGGAGTGTTTTAAGGTAATAGGTTAAGTTGGAATGATTTGGGACATCGTTTCGAGGTCTAAGGATAATTTTGGAAAGTTATGCTCCTACGGGTAAAACAGCCATTTAACACCTAAATTATTAGAAGTTCTGTCAGTGCCATGAATGCTGTAAATAATGTTAATATGTTTGTTTTAAATGTTTATGAAATTATATGATGAAATGTTAATGCTAAAAGACATGTTGCATTCTTGGTTTAAAAGAAAAACGATTTATATATGCTTGAATTTTTATAAGTGATGTAAATATGAAAAGATGAAAGATGTGAAGTGATTGTGACTAATACGATGATTATGATGATACGATAATACGTAAGGCAAGGCTCGGTTGACGGGTGAGAGTTTCGTTGATGTCCCCGCCGCCTAGTACTGTGGATACACGTAGGATGGATCCATCGACCTTTAGCGGATGCGAAAATCACAATTAACGACCTGAATTCAATAAAAAGAAAACATATACATATATAGTGAAAGGAAATATGATATGATATGATGAAAGGAAACATGATATGATACGATGAAAGGCAAAATGTTTAAGTTTATGCATGTATATGAAAAGTTATTTTAAGTAAAAGTATTTTCACTGTTGTGTGTAGATGGATATGTATTACTTGTTATCATGGTTAAGATTTGCTGAGTCAATAAACTCTCTAAGTGTGATCGATGCAGGTGAGCTTGATGTTGATGTTAATGGAGGACTTGATGGTTGAACTAGTTGGACTGAAAGTGAACAAACTCGAGGACCGTCACTAGTTTTTCGCAAATAAAACTAAGTTTATGATTTATGATTACTTACAGATTTTGAAGACTTATGATGCTTTTGTGATGTTTTTCAGAGGATGTTAAATTGAGCTTATTTTTGAAATTGTGTTAGTTTAGGCTGGTTGATGAATACGATTTTATGCTTTGAATTACTTTCTTTTGGTTTTTCAAATAATAGTTTGTTGGTTTATTTTAAATGGTGCAAAAGTAATTTAATATATATATATATATATATATATATATATATATATAATGGAGATCGTCAAGGGAATGCACTCCTACCTCTTAATGGGGATGCTGCTATTCGTGCTCTGGAAGGCATGGCACGCTTATTTGACCAGCAGTTTCAGCAGGCTCCAAGGCCACAGCTTGGCATTTATGATTAGTTCCGGAGGCTAGGTTATAAAGGCCCGAAAATTCTTACTTGAAAATTTGCGGAAAATTTAAAAAATTTCTTTTTAAATAATTAAAATGTCTCATTCACAAATTAAACTGATAAATAACGTTTAATATTCAAAATGGCAGCGGAAGAATTTAATGTTTGCAAAATAACCGTTAAAAAAATAATCCAACGACAGATAAAAATATTTGATCATAAAAAAATAAATGTTGAAAAATGAGGTCCTCGGGTTCCACTACTGCCGACCCAAGCTAGCTCACTGGTCCCCGCCCTCGACCCCGACATCATCAGTACCTACAACAATCAAGTCTAATGAGTCTAAAGACTCAGCATGCATATATTGTAAATAACGAGTAAATAATATAATAAAATTTCATGGGATAAAAATATCATGTCATGAGGCATAATGTGAAAATGACTTGTCATAAGAAATTATAATACGTGCATAACTGAACTGAAAATCATAGTGAAAATATTTGCTCAATAGAGCCCTGTAATGAAATATCATGTAATAATTTTCTGGTGAGATTATGGTCTACGCAAGTGGCCCCTGCACTGAACTGAACTGACCGGTAACTGGCGACCGGGTGAAATAATAATCGTCTGATCAGACTAATGCCACAGTATACTGGGTGGAACTGAACTGAACTGACCGGTAACTTGCGAACGGATGATACAATGATCCCATGATAGTGAAATGGCCACAAGCAATATCGCATAAATCTCAAAAAAATGAATATTTTATATTTTTATGCACGTAATATAATTAAATGGAATAATGAAATATCATGTATTATTTTACCGCATGGATTGGATCGTTCCCAGGCTCGCTGCGACCTAAATTTATCATGAAAAATATGCAAATGATTTAACTTGACCAAACTTTGTAATTGAATCCAAAAACGAGACAATTACGCCCAACGACTTCGTATTTAATCATGACTCCGTGCCAACCCGAACCAACACCGAACCATCATTTAGTCATGACTAAAATACACCTAAAATGATGAAATAATGCTCCAAAAATGATGCAAGTCGAAATTTTGGTGAACGGAGGCCAAAACATGAAACGCTCTTACGAGAGTCAATTTGGCACATCGCACCGAAATTTCTCGTACGACCTCTAAAATGATCTGAATCACAAACGGCCAAAAACATGACCTTCCTAACTCGATTAGGCACTGTCCAATCTAAGTCCATAGGCTAAAAGCCAACCAAGAACCTGGAACACGCCTCTGAACCGCAGCACGCTTGCTGTCAAGGATTACAGCAGCTGTGCCTTCGATTTCTTGTGTCGTTTTTGAGACTACCGGTCATTGGGGCTTGAACCACCAACTAGAGGCTCTTACCAACACCCTAAGGAATGATTTGAACCATGGCTAAGAGCCCTAGGCCAGCCACAATTCGAACCACACCCGAAACATGACAGTGCAGCCACCCGAGAGCACAATTCTGCACGCGTGGGATTTGCTATTGTTTCGCTGTCATGGATCGTTCCAGTGGCCATCTGATTGACCATGGCACGATTTAGACATCAAGGGGGATGGTATGAACCATGGCTAAGGGCCAGAGGCCAACAAAGATCCACACCACTCCACAACAATCTCGAAACACAACACACGCACCCAACCAGAATTTCCAGAAACCGAGGGGCTGTTCTTGTTTTGATTTAAAACCAATTCCGTCGTGGACCAAGCCTAAAAAGGGTGACTTGGTCACGTCTTATACATCACAAGGAGATGTTCTAACCATGGCTATAGCCCGTAGGGCAGCCAAGATCAGGAACATCCCCTTTTTGACAGCAAACACGAAAATTTCAAACACATGTGATGCAAGGGAAAGGTTGCTGTCATTCTGAAATTCCAGCGTGTAGGGACTTGAACGAACGGACCAATATTGTCCTAACATGTCCTAATACATGTCTAGATACAGCCTTGGGAGCCTGGACACGAGCCAACCACCTGTACTCAATGAAACAAGCAACCCGTGAAGCACAAGAGGGGAACAAATTCTGTGCAGATTTTCTTTTACCAAAAGCTTGCTGTAATTTCGGTTTTTGGTTGAAAAATCATGATCATGTAGTAAAAAAATTCATAATACGACTTGATTGAAGAGAAAATAAGAACATATGCATGCCTGGATATTTTTGTTTCGAAAGGAAAAAAACAACGACGACGCGGCGCGGAGAAGGAAGAGGAGTGCTCTTTTCTTACTTGTTTCTCTCGATTTTTCTCCCTTATTTTCTTACTGCTCTCACACGATTTTTTTACACTGAAATTACCTCTGATTTTCTCTCAGATTTCGGTGAAGAGGAGGGGGAGGGAATGGCTAGAAGATAGATGGGAAAGTTGACAAGATAAAGGAATGAAATGATCTTGCTATCTTTCTAATTGTGAGATAAGGAATGCTTAGGATATCACAAGATTTTTGAGGGATATTTTGAATGTATTTGATCGACCAATGAGTCTAGGAACAAGAAAAATTGCTTAATTAAATTATTTGATTGTGATTTAAAAGTAGGGAAAGAGCTCTACCAAAAAAAAGATTAAGGGAAGATCACAAGGAAAGGGTTGACAAACTAAATCCAATCTTTAAAAAAAAAGGTGGCCGATTTCATGCTTATAAATTAAGGGAGAAATTGCTTAATTGATTAATTATTGAGGATTAAAAGTTGAGGAATCATCTACCAAAAATTTGGATAAGGAGAGGAATCAAGGAGATAAGTTGTCCAACTTTATTTAAATCTTAAATGGTGATTTTCGAAATTTTTCAAATAAAATTTGAGGGTAGGGAATTGCTTAACTAATAATTTTTATTGATTACAAGGTGAGGGATTTATCTCCAAGAAAGATTAAGGAAAGACTTAAAATGGAGAGTTGTCAAAAATTTGAATCCCTTAAAGAGATATGGCCGAAATTATAATAAAAATGGATGGGAAATATTTCTTAATTATTGAATTTTAAATCCCTAGTGTTTTATCTACCTATTAAATATTTTAGAGAATTAAGGAATTAATCATTGAACTTTATTTACTACTTATCTCAACTTATTTAAATAATTTGTTAAACCTTCTTTTACAATAATTTAACGTAAATAAATTTTTGGAATGTTTTCTTAATTTTAAATTTTATCTCTTTACTCCAACTCCAGTCCGGCCTCACTTAATGAACTGAAAAGCTAACAATTAAACTACTGCATAAAATAAATAAATTTAAAGAAAAGAATTTAAATACTCAAGCAATAAAAATCATTTTAATATAAATACTAGGAATTATGAATGGCTTATATACGTAGTCTAATTTACGGGTTCTACATAGGTCTAAAGAATTTTCTGCCACCACTGACCCATTTGCTACTGAGGGTTGGATTCGATCACTTCAGGTGCACTTTATTTATCTGAATATGGGAGACGCTGACCGAGTTAGGTGTGCTACTTATATGCTTAGAGATGATGCTTCCCTTTGGTGGGAATGGGTGGAATATAAGATTGATTTGGATACACTTACCTAGGTACGATTCAAGGAAATATTCTATGAGAAATACTTCACTACCGACGTCCAAGGCCGCCTGAAGAGGGAGTTCATGAGTCTCCACCAGGAAGACACGACTGTGGCTGAATTTGTGAGGAATTTTGATAGGGGTTGCGACTTTGTGCCCCTCATTTCTACAGACGCTACTGAAATATTAAGAAATTTTATGGATGGTCTTCGACCTACTATTTTTCGTGATTTGATGATGATGCGATCGGCGGACTATGCAGCTGCCATTGCTTGCGCTTTCCAAGCTGAGCAAGCCCTCAAGGACATTGATTTTGAGATGCAGCAAAAGAGATAGCAGCACCAGCAGAACTCCCAGCCAAATAAGAAGAAGTTCACGGTACCTCCTAGAGCTCAATGGCAAGAAAATCCCCAAGGGAAAATGAAGAAGTCGGGGCAACCAAAGCCACCACAACCTGGAGCACCAAAACCTGTAGAGAGACCATTGTGCAAAGAGTGCAATCGCTTACATTTGGGAAAGTGCATGTGGGAAACATAAAAGTGCTTCATATGCAAAGAAGAAGGACATAAAGCCGTTGATTGCTCGAAGAAGAAAGCACCAACTGTGGGGAAAGCTTATGTTATGCATGCTGAGGAAGCTGAGGAGGAGCCAGACACGACTTTAATCACAGGTAACCTAGTTATTTAATGCTTTTATCGCATGAAATGTTAAATTGGTTAACTGAATAGAGTAGGTATCAGAGTTGGGATCAAGAAGAATCTAGAAGAAAATAGGTTGCATGCTCTACCGTAGTTGGAATTAAGAGATGACAATAAAAACCATAGAAATTTAATATGAATTATGAAAAAGAGAATTAAATCCAAATAAGAGTTTTAAGGCTTAAAATTGAGAAAAATCAAAATTTAGGCAAGAATGGATAATTTCGAAAACTCTCAGGACTGAATTGCATCTTTCAAAAATTTAAGGGGCTAAATTGCACTTGGCCAAGATTTGAAGTAACAAACAAAAATTTTGAGGAGCCCAGGGATTGGAAATAAGATAACCGAAAATCCTAGAGCGAATTATGGAATTTTCAAAAAATTTGGGAACTAAATTGCAAACTTAAGAAAGTTCAGGGGCTTTTTTGTAAATTCTAGGTAATTAGGGGCTATTTTCGCAATTTCTGGATTCCTGAGGTTAAAACGATTATTTCCGAAAGTCTAGGGCCCAAACTGATGGAATTCGACATTTATGGGGGTTAGGATGCAATTTGAAGAAATTATTAGGACTAAATTGTAGATTTCAAAATTCTCAAGGGTTGAAATGTTATTTTAGAAAATCTAAGGGTTAAAAATGCAGATTTTTTCCAGTAAAGTTAGAGACCAAGCATGTGATTTTCGAAATTTTTGGGAAATAATGATAGATTTTCCTTAAGCTTCCACACGAATAGATTTTAAAGCGTATTTGTCGCATGGAGGATATTCATTCTAGGTGTAGCTACCTACGCATTGCTGGATTCGGAAACTACACACTCATTCATATCTGGGACGTTTGTTAAGCGAATAAATATTATACCCGAGGATATGGTATTGGGATTCAAAGTTTCTATTCCTTCTGGTGAGCAAATGATCACTTCGAGCATCGTGAAAAATTTGGAGCTTCACTTGCAAAAATATGTGGTTCGGGCAGATCTCATCGTAATTCCGATGCATGAATTCGACATAATACTTGGCATGGATTGGCTATCATTGAATTGAGCATCGATATATTTTCGACAGAGGTCAATATCTATTTGACTGCCTAGTGGGAAATCTTTTATCTTTGATGCAGCAAGGAACAAACAAATGCCGCACATAATCTCTTGTTTGTGTGTAATGGAAACTTATGAGACGAGGCTGTCAAGCTTTTCTAGCATGTGTTACTTCATCACTTGTTCCTGACAGTCGGTAGCTAGAAGATGTTGAGGTCGTCAGAGACTTTCCTAGCGTCTTTCCTGATAACGTTTCTGGCATCCCACCAGACTGTGAGGTGGAATTTTACATTGAGTTGATTCCAAGCACCGTGCCAATTTCTAAAGCACCCTATCGTCTGGTGCCTGCCAAAATGAAAGAGTTTAAATGTAATGCCCGAGAATTTTGTTATTATCATCTGAAATGATTTACTGATAATTGATGTGATTATAGACGAAATGGATCTGGCCGAAAAAGCCGGAAAGAAGATTGGAATTATGTGCGAGGATGAGCCCTCGCGCATATGCGCGACCCAGCCGGGCACATATGCGCGAGGTAGGCAGAGAACCTCGCGCATATGCGCGACAGAACCTGTGCATATGGGCCAGTATGGCAGAGAACCTCACGCATATGCGCCGGTCCAGGATGCACATATGCGCGAGCTGCCGTGAGGTTACACGCTAAGACAGAATGTCTCGCGCATATCCGCCGAGGAGGGTCGCGCATATGAGCGAGACGTGCAGCATAAGGATGAAGCCACTTGCCCTTGTACCATGCAATATATATATATAAATCATGCAATTCTTCAGATTCAGGGGAAGAAAACGAAGAGAATCGTTGGGAGAAAGCTTAAGTTCTTCAAACAAAAGATTTGTGATTTACGAGAAATCCGTCCGTCAGAATTTTAATCAGACTTCAGTACCGTGTTCCTATCGACGAGAGCTTCAACTGGACGTAAGTTTTATTATGTTCTGATATGATTTGAAATTATGATATTGAAAAATCTTGATATTACTGATATATGGTGTTCTTGAGATTGTAGACATCGTATAATCAAAATCAGATTGAAGAACGGATACCGTATGGAATTGTTATGATTTTTCAGAATTGATTTGATTGAGATTATACAGATTTGATATCAGAATTGTGTTGTTATCGATTCTGAGATGTTGGGATTGATATCTGATTGATATTGTATCGCTGGGTATATTGAGATTGTGATGTTATATTGTCGAAACAGAATTAGATTGAGTTTGATTATATCTGGTATTGATTGGAATATACGTTGATATTGTATTCCTCGAATATGCCATTCCAAATTGATATTGAAGGTTTCGAAGACAGATCAGAAGCTGAACACCAACGAAAGAAAGGTATAAACCAATGTTGAACCGGGAAGATACGACTGGAGTTTGAATTGACTTGAGTTTCCCAAAAACCACATACTTTACTTTATTGCATTATTATTTGCAATTCATGAGATTGATATGCTTAGTCTATTGATTTATAGCAAAGCACATGTCGAGTCATGGGCGGATATGCCAAGTCTTTGGCGGATATGCCAAGACACTGGATGTTTGATTTATATCGATGTTGCGTAGGAACATATCGGCTTTTATTGCGGAGATTCGGTATATTGTAATATCCAGGAACCAGGATCCCTAGATTAGAGATGAGTTGAGTCTGAGATAATGAGTCACTAGTTGATTTACAAATTTATATCGATTCATGTCTTTCAGATTTTGATACATGTTATTGATATCTGTTTCATGCTTTTATATCGGTTATATGATTGCATGTACACATTGTTTATACTGGGAATGTATTTCTCACCGGAGTTATCGGGCTGTTGTTGTGTTTGTATGTGTGCATGACAAATGGTGGGACAGGATCAGGGTCAAGAAGAGGATGAAAGATTACAGTTAGCATGGAGATCCGGCCCAGAAGTAGATTAGGATTCAGCACTTGATATATATATAGTAGTTGAACTAGGGGTGGGCACGGGTCGGGTTTTTTGGGTTTCGGGTAGTTCGGGTCGGGTACCAAATTTTTTCGGGTAGATTTTTCATTACCCGAACCCGATCCGATTCTGGACACTACCCGCCTTTTCGGGTACCCGATAAGTTCGGGTTCGGGTAAGGGTCAGGTTCGGGTTTTTGTTTTTTTTTTTTTGAACAAAGTAACATTTTATCAATTTATCATTTTGTGCCTACCAAATAATATATGACGAGAAAATAGGCTTATCAAAATAATATTATCTCGTGAATGTCTACAAAAGTAACACATCAAATATTTATCTCAAAACTTAGAATGAGTATTATGATTAACAAATCTTTAAATCGAGCATAAACTATTGAAATCCAACTTTGATCTTCACCAAAAATAATCAGGATCAACTTCTTGTTTGACTTTCAAAATATCATCTGGAATGTTTCATCACCTACATAAAGATGTAAATTTATTAACAAAAAAATAAACACCATAAAACAAAAATAAATTGTATCAATAATTCATGTTTTTCATCAATACAGGAAACAAAATCCATAATATAAATAATAATAAGATTCACATGCATAAACTTCCAACCTTGAATTGAGTACTTTTTTTTTAACCTTTACCGTTGAATTAGTTATGATAATCAAACATCAATAATAGATGTATCAACACCCAATTTTGTCAACTCTTCAAAATAAACAAAAAAAATAAAATGTTAGTACTTCGAAATGTTGAGATATATCTAAAGTAAATAAAATTAAATTAAAATACCTTTGTCAATCATTTCAACATCACACAAATCTTCCTCCAAATTAATTGGTTTTGAATCACATCGAAACCAGTCTTGAGCACAAATGAGAGATTGAACTATCTTGGGCGATAAAGAACTCCTAAATGCATCAAGTACACGCCCTCCAGTACTAAATGCAGATTCTGACGCAACGGTGGAAATTGGAACTGCCAATATATCTCGAGCCATTTGAGAAAGAATGGGAAACCTGGGACTATTATCTTTCCACCATTGCAATATATTAAAGTTCTTTTTTTCCTCCTCAATATCTTCAACCAAATATTTCTCCAACTCAGACTTTACTACTTCACCTTTTCCTCCACTCTTATACATCTTGAACTCTTGCTTCAACGACAATCTAATAGCCATTTCAGACTCATCGTCTGCCTCACACAAGCGTTTCTTAGATATATCTTGCGAGCCAAGGGTGGAACTATTTGATGAAGAGCATAAACTTTTAGAAGTGTCTGGAAGTTTATTGGAATTGTTAGAGTAGGTGCCCGTCGAGCCAAGTGTTGGCCGAGTGTTCACAATGAAACTCTATGTATAAACGATCTTTATTTTAATAATATTTGAAATTATTATTTTGGCACATCATTATCTGTATACCCATTCTAGTTGCATAGATAAAGCCCTTGAATATACAAATAGTAGAAAGAATATGAGATGCTCATATGATAAGTATCATTAAACTCATATTTGGAATACTGTATATTCTAAACAGTTCCTATTCGATTCAGCCGCCGCTAAGAAGGATATAGGCCGCTCGAGTTCGAGACTAGTATCTGCGATGTGAGTACCATGTTTCATTGGTAGGGGACATTGTGATGTCCGAGCATGCAGATAGGTGCTCCTGGTAGAGTGCACTGAACAACCCTCCATAAAGGACTTTCCAAGTGGTTTTCATTTATCGAGTGGAAAAGTCCTGGTTTATGGTTGTACACCATTAGTCCTTATGACCCGGGACAACATTGAGACTCTATGTGCTAGAATTACACTTTGACTTGTTTACCGAATCTCATGGGGTCATCAGGTGGCAAGGTTGGGTGTTCTGTCGAAACATATAGGAGTCGATGCATTGTAGTCGGGGATTCACCGCTTACCTTCGGGTATGGATATCCTATGTGTTCTCATGTGTATGTAGGTTGAAATCTCTGATCAGAGTATGGTGGTAATTATGAAAGGGGTTTCATATATTACACCATCGATGCAACTGCGACATGACACATAGTATCGATTCATTGACAACTCTCGATATACCAATGGTTGTCGAATCGATCGGTATATATGAGTTGAAGGGACCGTACTATACGCTAACCATAATTTAATGGTTCTTGCAGGCACTATCATTTGATGCCTAGGGAATCATGTAAGCGATGCTGCTAGGCGTTTAACATGATTGGTTGGGTACTATCAGACTTGAGTTCTGACGTTCTTGTTATCAAGGAGTTGATAAGTAAGAATGGAGCAATTGGGGTATGCTCGTATAAGGACATGTTTAGTCCGAATCACATGGAGATGTGAACCCACGGCTAGTTATATCAGTGAACCATTGAGGGCCACACAAGTACTAGCTTTCTAGATCCCGTTGAGAAGTAAAATAGTTCAATGTGTTGAACGGCTTATAAATGAGTTTATAAGCGTAAGAAAAATAGAAGTATGACTTCTATGAGAGAAATATAATTTTTAATTTATGTAAGTGTTCCTAAATTAAAAGTTGGCCAAATAAATAATGTATTTGAAAATTGTGATTTTCATAAACATTATTATGGACTAAATTAAATTAATTCAAGTGTTGAATTAATTAAACAATAATGGGCCTAGTAGAATTCAAATAATTAAATTAATTCAAGTGTTGAATTAATTAAATCATATTGGATCTTGTAGAGCCCAATAGTAAAATAATTATTCAACTAGTGACTTGAGTAAATTCAAGTAATGTTTAATTAGTCTCTTGAGATAATTAAATTAAGTCCATGGATTTTTAATTGTTAAAAATCAAATAAAAATGCATGCATGGGAGGTGAAGAGTTGGGAGACAACTTTTTGTTTAACCAAGGCATGGCATGCAAAAGTTGGACTTCACTTTTACACAACCAAGAAAGTTGCTCTCCCTTCTCTCCCCATTCTCACATGGCAGAAATTCTGGAGGCTCTTCTCCCTCATTTTTTTCTCCATTTTGTTCTTCAATTGTTGAAGAAAGAAAATACTTCTCAAAGAAAAATCCTCATATTTTTCTAGTGCAAGATATGAGGGGATCTACCTAGTTGGTGGTGGGCTTTATTTTAGAGCGAGGAGTGCTCTTTGGAAGCTTGTAGAAGTTCTTGCCATACAAGAGCTAAGGTGTTTACACCTTAGTTGAAGCCATCATCAACCTCAAGAGGTTGATAGGTATGATTTCTTTACACCCTATGAATGTCATAGTTGTGTTTTTGTATATGCTACATCCTAGTACATGAGAGGTGCGAAAATTTCTCTTCAAATTTCGGTTTTCTTGTTTTGAAAACATTTTGTTGCTTCCGTTGCGCATTTGAGCACCTAAAATCGATCCCTTTCAGGAATGCCTTAGTTTATAAACATCAAACAACTCATGAAGGCCAAGTCTCACTTGTTCTTTCATGGTCTCATTTTTCCCAACACTGCCATACATTCTATCAAAAGAAAATTCAACAAACTCCAACTTATGTCGCGGATCAAGGACCACAGCATAATATAAAATCATATTCATTTTCTCAGTTGATCCCCAATACTTATCATACTTTTCCTTCATTCTTTTTGTCATCAAACTTAGTTCAAAGTCAGCACTCTCCAACCATTGCTTAAGAAGCATGTCAACCTCACTAATTTCATGAAACATAATGTTCGATGTAACATACAAAGAACCAGAAATACGCAAAGTGAGTTTATAAAAATGTTTCAAAAATTCCAGCAAAAGCTTGGATCTTTCCCAATCATGCTCATTTGGTACCCCATCATATGGCTTTTTTGAAAGATCAATTCGGAAAGCAAGATTGACCACATCATACGCATCAAATGCTCTTTTAAGATTCGAGCAAATCCAGACTCCAGTGTCGATTTCAACAGGTCTCGAAGAAATAGCGATGTAATTCGAATTGGTTATCCGAAACTCCTAGGACTGCCGCTCACCGACCCTCGTTCTAACTTCTAACTTCTAAGTTGAAGTCTTGCGGTGCTTTGCCCTTTGAATTTTGGAATGAGAATCGTAGAAGTATAAGCCCACATTGAGGTGTTTTCCAATTTATTAGCCCATATGTTTTTTTAAGCCCATATCATAGAAGTATAAGCCCATATGAAGTATAATGAGAATCGTAGAAGTATAAGTCTTCCGGTCATTATAACTTATAAGCTCATATATTTTTTCAAAAAAACAATCGGGTACCCGATCGGGTAATTCGGGTACCAAGTCAATATCCGAACCCGATCCGACTAAAATATAGTCGGGTTCGGGTAATACCTGAACCCGACTATTTACCCTATTTTACCCGAAAATTGCACCCGGTCGGGTTTCGGGTCGGGTGGAACCCGAAAAACCCGACTCGATTGCCCACCCCTAAGTTGAACCCTAGTTTGACAGGAATGTATTTAGTACAAGACATATACTTTTACTTTTGATATGTATATCAGATTGATTCCAATATGTTTCCGCACTTGTATTTAAAAAAAAAATTAGACCATGTTTATCTTAATTGATTCAATTATTCCCAAAGATGAATAAGAAATGAATTAGCGTTCGGGTCCCCACATTAAAGATCAAATTCAAGAATTTCTTGACAAAGGTTTTATTTGCCCTAGTTGTTCTCCGGGTGGCGCACCGGTATTATTCGTGAAGAAAAAGGATGGCAATATATGACTTTGTATAGATTATCGAGAGCTGAATAGGGTCGCCATCAAGAATTAGTATCCCTTACCGAGAATTGAAGACCTATTTGATCAATTGCAAGGAGCATCGATTTTCTCAAAGAGAGATCTTCGTTCGCGATACCACCAATTGAAAGTGAAAGAGTCTGATGTTCATAGACGGCTTTAGGACTCGATATGGGCACTACAAGTTTATGGTCATGCCATTTGGATTGGCCAATGCGCCAGCGATCTTCATGGATTTCATGAATCGCGTATTTCTACCATATCTGGATCAATTTGTTATAGTCTTCATCGATGATATTTTGATCTATTTAAGGAGCAAAGAGGAGCATGGTAAGCATTTGAGGACAGCACTGCAAATAATGTAATATAGGAAATTATACGCAAAGTTCAGCAAGTGCGAGTTTTGGCTCGAGAGAGTGGCGTTCTTAGGCCACATCATTTCTAAAAATGGGGTTGAGGTTGATCCGAGCAAAGTCGATGCAGTTAAAGAAAGGCCCGTACCTAATAGCGTAATCGAGATTCGTAGTTTCTTGGAACTAGTTGTCTATTACCGAAAGTTCATACAAGGATTCTCTTCAATTGTGTTGCCCTTGATCGCCTTGACAAAGAAGAATGCAAAGTTCACATGGGGATCGGAATGCCAAGAAAGTTTTGACAAGTTGAAGCAAGCTTTGATTTCAGAGCCAGTATTATCGATGTCATCGGGGCAAGGAAACTAAGTTCTTTATATAGATGCTTTGAAACTTGTTTTGGGCGCAGTTCTGATGTGAAATGACCGAGTTATAGTGTGAAGCCCGGGGCCGAAAAGGACGGGGGGTGATCGCCGGTGCCATCAAATGCACGGACAATGAGCGACTCCTGGCAGGCTTCTAGGTGGAGGGAACATGAATGAACCGACCCACATGGGAATGAGAGGGATTCCGAGACTGTTCAATGTAATGGACTGTACAGTTGAAGAGGGCTTAAAAGATTTGATTTTTACTACTCATATCATCAAGGTGCATCTTCTTTTCGGTAGCTCATCACATAAGAACTCCAAAGTTAAGCGTGCTTGACTTGGGGCAATTTTGGGATGGGTGACCTCCTGGGAAGTTTCTCAGGGTGCGTGTGAATGAGGACATAAGCACGCTGGAAAGACTCGTCTTGATACAGTGAGGACAGTCGTCGAATCTGGGGCGTTACAGTTGGTATCAGAGCCGACCTTTTTTAGTACGGTGTGGTTCGGGAACGAACCAAGCGGAAGCTGGTGGGCATGTGAAGCCCGGGGCCGAAGAGGGCGGGCGGAGGGTGATCTCCGGTACCATCAGTTGCACGGACAATGAGCGGCTTCTGGAGGCTTCTAGGTGGAGGGAACATGAATGAACCGACCCACACGGAAATGAGAGGGATTCCGAGACTGTTCAATGTAATGGACTGTACAGTTGAAGAGGGCTTAAAAGATTTGATTTGTACTACTCGTATCATGAAGATGCATCTTCTTTTCGGTAGCTCATCAAATAAAAACTCCAAAGTTAAGCGTGCTTTATTTGGGGCAATTTTGGGATGGGTGACCTCCTGGGAAGTTTCTCAGGGTGCGTGTGAGTGAGGACATAAGCACGCTGGAAAGACTCGTCTTGATACAGTGAGGACAGTCGTCAAATCTGGGACGTTACATATAGCTTATACTTCTAGACAGTTGAAAGTACATGAGAAAAATTACCACACATAATGTTGAGCTCGCCGCAGTGGTATTCACATTAAAGATTTGGAGACATTATATATATGGGGAGAAGTGCAAGATTTTCACCTACCATAAACGTTTGAAGTATTTTTTAACCCAAAAACAGTTGAATAAGAGGCAATGAAGATGGTTAGAGTTGGTAAAGGGATACGACTGCGACATTAGCTACCACCCGAGAAAATTTAATGTTGTAGCATACGAATTGAGTAGGAAGATAGCAGTCATTACTCAATTATCACTTCAGAGACCATTACAGTTTGAGATATAGCGATTTGAGCTGGCAGTATATGCTAGGGCCGAGGCCCCTAATCTTGAAACCATGACAGTACAGTCGACATTGAGAGATAGAATCCGTGAGTGACATTCTTCTAATGAGAAATTGCAAAATAGGAGATTAAAAGATGAAGCTAGGGTCGGAAGCTGTATTCCGAGTAGGATGACATAGTTCAATATCGAGATCGACTTTGGGTTCTTGTGGCGATTTTTTGAGAGAAGCCATTATGAAGGAAGCTCATGGTACTCTGTATTCCATTCATCCTAGAAGCACAAAGATGTACAAGGATCTTTAGTTAATATACAGGTGGCCGGGCAAGAAGCAAGACATCTTAAGTTTTGTGTCCGAGTATTTGACATGCCAGCAAGTTAAGGCTGAGCATCATAGGCCAGCCAGAAAGCTTAAACCACTTCTTATTCCCGAGTGGAAATGGGAAAATATCACTATGGATTTTGTTGTGGGATTTCCGAGGACTATCAAGGGATTCAATGCCATTTGGGTGATAGTCGATCATCTTAATAAATCAGCGCACTTTCTACCTATCAAGATGACATTCACCATGACACTGTATGCAGAGTTGTATATTCGAGAGATAGTCCTACTGCATGAGATTCCAATTTCTATTGTTTCTGACAAAGTTCCAAGGTTCACGTCGTCATTTTGGAAGATTCTGCATGTAGTGATGGGGACTAACTTGTTGTTCAGTACTGCATTCCATTCTCAAACTGATGGTCAGTCTTAAAGAGTGATTCAAATCCTGGAGGATCTACTCCGAGCCTATGTGATTGATTTTCAAGGAAGTTGGGAACCTAGGTTGCCTCTAACGGAGTTTATCTATAATAATAGCTATCAATCATCAATAGGAATGGCTTCCTACGAGGCACTATAAGGGTGGAAGTGTAGATCACCCATACATTGGGATGATGTTGGCGAAAGATCAAAGTTTGGGCTGCACTTGATCAAACAAACAATGGAGCTATTAGTCAAAATCCGAGATAGGATGAAGACTGCACAAAGCCGACAGAAAAGATCTGCCGATAAGCATCAAAGAGAGTTAGAGTTTGTAGTGGGTGACCACGTATTTTTGAAAGAAGCACCCCTGAAGGGTGTTATGAGATTTGGCAAGAAAAGCCAGCTCAGTCCGAGGTTCATAGGGTTATTTGAGATTTTGGAGAGGGTTGGAACACTTGCCTATAGAGTGACGTTGCCACCGATGTTAGCCGAAGTACATAATGTGTTCAACATCTCGATGCTGCGAAAGTACATGTCGAACCCTTCACATGTAATAAATTGTGAGCCACTACATTTGACTCTGAATATGTCATACAATGAAAGACCTACAAAAATCATAGGTAGACATGAAATAAGACTTCGGAACAAGGTTATTCCAATGGTCAAAGTCAAGTGGCTAAACACTTCGGAGGAAGAAGCTACTTGGGAAACTGAGAGGGACATGAGGAGTCGTTACCCGGAGTTATTCGATAAGTTTTAATTTAGAGGAAGAAATTTCATTTAAGAGAGAGAAATTGTAAGGTCCAAAATACGATGACGTAATCCAATTGCATGCAAATTTATGGAAAATGACTAATTAAATAATTTTATTGTCATAAATTAATTATGATATGTTTGAATACATGTTTAAAAATAAGATTTACTGTTAGAATGCATAAAATCTGTGTTTTAAAGTTTAATAGAGACGCGGT
The DNA here is from genome assembly GCF_025594145.1 of Primulina tabacum. Classification (NCBI taxonomy): domain Eukaryota; kingdom Viridiplantae; phylum Streptophyta; class Magnoliopsida; order Lamiales; family Gesneriaceae; genus Primulina; species Primulina tabacum. The sequence continues at coordinate 34,113,390 of NC_134551.1, read as the reverse complement.
AGAGGAACAGAGACCGGGGACCATATGAGAGAAAATATTTTTATTAAATAATTATTTTTAAATGTTTAATACATGGTATATGTTGTGTACTATTTTCGAAAATGAGGTGTTTTGAGGTGATTTTATACGTCGAAACGTATTTTTAAATAATATTCGATTTTCGACGAAATAAGAACCTTTTCAAAAATTTGAAGTATTTCTTCACCCAAAAAGAGTTGAGTATGAGGCGATGAAGATGGTTAGAGTTGGAAAAGGACTACGACTACGATATTAGCTACCACCCAGGAAAAGCTACTATAGTAGCATATGCGTTGAGTAGGAAGATAGCAGTCGTTACACAATTATCACTTCAGAGACCATTACAATATGTGATACAACGATTTGAGCTTGCAGTATATGCCAGAAGCAAGGCCCCTAATCTTGCAACCATTATAGTACAGTCGACTTTGAGAGAGAGAATCCGTGAGGGACATTCTTCTGATGAGCAATTGCAAAGTTGGAGATTAAGAGATGAAGCTAAGGGTTAGAAGTTTTATTCCAAGTAGGATGACATAGTTCAATATTGAGATCGACTTTGGGTTCTTGTGGTGATTTTTTGAGAGAAGCCATTATGAAGGAAGCTCATGATACTTGGTACTCTATTCATCCTGAAAGGACGAAGATGTACAAGGATCTGTAGTTATTATACTGGTGGCCGGGAAAGAAGCAAGACATATTACGTTTTGTGTCCGAGTGTTTGACATGCCAGCAAGTTAAGGCTGAGCATCATAGGCCAGCCAGAAAGCTTAAACCACTTCTTATTCCCGAGTGGAAATGGGAAAATATCACTATGGATTTTGTTGTGGGATTTCCGAGGACTATCAAGGGATTCAATGCCATTTGGGTGATAGTCGATCATCTTAATAAATCAGCGCACTTTCTACCTATCAAGATGACATTCACCATGACACTGTATGCAGAGTTGTATATTCGAGAGATAGTCCTACTGCATGGGATTCCAATTTCTATTGTTTCTGACAGAGTTCCAAGGTTCACGTCGTCCTTTTGGAAGATTCTGCATGTAGTGATGGGGACTAACTTGTTGTTCAGTACTGTATTCCATCCTTAAACTGATGATCAGTCTTAAAGGCTGATTCAAATCTTGGAGGATCTACTCCGAGCCTGTGTGATTGATTTTCAAGGAAGTTGGGAACCTAAGTTACCTCTAGCGGAGTTTACCTATAATAATATCTATCAATCGTCAATAGGACTGGCTCCCTACGAGGCACTCTATGGTAGGAAGTGTAGATCAACCATACATTGGGACGAGGTTGGCGAAAGATCAGAGTTTGGGCTGCACTTGATAAAACAAACAACGGAACTAGTTGTCAAAATCCGAGATAGGATGAGGACTGTACAAAGCCGACAGAAATGCTATGCCGATAAGCATCGAAGAGATTTGGAGTTTGAAGTGGGTGACCACGTATTTGTGAAAGTAGCAACCCTGAAGGGTTTTATGAGATTTGACAAGAAAGGCAAGCTCACGCTGAGGTTCATAGGGCCGTTTGAGATTTCGGAGAGGGTTGGAACACTTGCTTGTAGAGCGGCGTTGCCACTGATGTTAGCCGGAGTACATAATGTATTCAACATCTCGATGCTGCAAAAGTACATGTCGAACCATTCGCATGTAATCAATTATGAGCCGCTACATTTGACTCTGAATATGTCATACGAGGAAAGACCTACACAAATCCTAGGTAGACAAGAAAGAAGATTTCGGAACAAGGTTATTCCAATGACGTAAGTCAAGTGGCTAAACTCTTCGGAGGAAGAAGCTATTTGGGAAACTGAGAGGGACATGAGGAGTCGTTACCCATAGTTATTCGATAAGTTTTAATTTTGAGGACGAAATTTCATTTATGAGAGAGAGGAATTGCAAGGTCCAAAATACGATTACGTAATCCAACTGCATGCAAATTTTGGAAAAATGAGAAATGGCTAATTAAATTGTTTTAATGGCATAAATTAATTATGATATGCATGAATACATGTTTAAAAATAGGATTTACTGTTAGAATGCATAAAATCTGTGTTTTAAAGTTTAATCGAGACGCGATCGAGTAACAGAGACCGGGGACCATATGAGAAAAAATATTTGTAATAAATAATTATTTTTAAATGTTTAATATATGGTATATGTTGTGTAGTATTTTCGAAAATGAGGTGTTTTAAGGTGATTTTATACGCCGAAACGTATTTTTAAACAGTATTCGATTTTTGACAAAAATAAGAACCTTTTTCAAAAATTTGAAGTATTTCTTCACCCAAAAAGAGTTGAATATGAGGCAATGAAGATGGTAAGAGTTGGAAAAGGACTACGACTACGATATTAGCTACCACCCAGGAAAAGCTACTGTAGTAGCATACGCGTTGAGTAGGAAGATAGCAGTCATTACACAATCATCACTTCAGAAACCATTACAGTCTGTGATACAGCGATTTGAGCTTGCAGTATATGCTAGAGGCGAGGCCCCTAATCTTGCAACCATGACAGTAAAGTCGACTTCGAGAGATAGAATCCCTGAGGAACATTCTTCTGATGAGCAATTGCAAAGTTGGAGATTAAGATATGAAGCTAAGTGTCGGAAGCTGTATTCCGAGTAGGATGACATTGTTCAATATCGAGATCGACTTTGTGTTCTTGTGGCGATTTTTTGAGAGAATCCATTATGAAGGAAGCTCATGATACTCTGTACTCCATTCATCCTGAAAGAACAAAAATATACAGTGATCTGTAGTTATTATACTGGTGGCCGGGCATGAAGCAAGACATCTTACGTTTTGTGTCCGAGTGTTTGACATGCCAGCAAGTTAAGGCTGAGCATCAGAGGCCAGCTAGAAAGCTTAAACCACTTCCTATTCCCGAGTGGAAATGGGAAAATAACACTATGGATTTTGTTGTGGGATTTCCGAGGACTATCAAGGGATTCAATTCCATTTGGGTGATAGTCGATCATTTTAATAAATCTGCGCACTTTCTACCTATAAATACTACCGCATATAATAACTCTATAGACAAAGCATATATCAATGCAATTCATTCAAAGATAATTGCAGGGAATGCATTAGTATCTATCAATACATATGCAAAATAACCATACAGGAAACAATTACCTGGAACTACACCGTCAGGTGTGTCATGGACTTGGCTGTGACTGAGGAGTCGTCGGTGGTGACTGGAAAGAGTGAACACCTGATGATTGTCTATCAGGCGGTGCCACTGATCCAGATGATTCTGTTCTCAAGGGTCGTTGGGAGCTTCGCTGTGGACAAACTTTACAAAAGTGTCCCGACTGTCGACAAACGTTGCAACTACCAAACACACCTCGGCATTGCTCTGTGGAATGTCTTCCTCCACAAGTGCTACAATAAACCCCCGTATAACTCTGGCTAGAACTACTAGAGCTAGATGAACTACTCCCTAACTTCTTAAACTGTTTCTTTCGAGCTTTCAGAAAATATTTCTTTCCCCCACTACTACTGCCACTATCAAATCTGGACAGGGATTGCAAGAATTGAGCTGGAGGTTGGGGCAGTTTTTGTGATTGAACAACATACGACTGTCCTCGCTGTTGGATCAAACTTGCCTCAGCTCCTTTTGCTCTGTTCAAGACATCAGCAAAATTATGGGGTCGCTCCACATTTACCACTACAGATATCTCAGGATTCAATCCCCTAGTGAAATGATCAGTTACAGCTTCATCATTCCCAACCACGTGAGGCGCAAAACGTAGTAAAGTAAAGAATTTTGCTACATATTCTTCAATATTCAATTGGCCCTGTTTCAAGTTGGCAAATTCTGTACTCTGGTCCTGTCGGTACGATCCTAGGAAAAATCTTTTATAAAACTCAGCTTTGAAGATTTATCACGTAATCACTGTACTACGCTGTTCTAAGGCTTCCTTGGTTGCGATCCACCAACTCTTCGCGACCTCGTGTAACTGGTGCCCAATCAGTTTAACTCTACGTTCATCTGGATAGTCAAGTGAATCAAACAGCATTTCTATGTATATCTGATTACCAAAAGAATTAGTAACCAAATACAACAAACCTGTTTCAGTCCTCTTCTGATCATCTTAGTGCTGATCAAGAATCGGTTCTGATTCATTCTCAAATAATACATATTACCAAATCAAATCAAATAATCCAGTACACATGTATTAAAGCAGTAAATATTGCTAACAATCAAAAGCAAGGAAAGAAAACTCATTCTACCCCGCTCACTAGCTCTTATCTTAGTCTAAGAAACCTACTGCTCTGATACCAACTGCTGTGGGGACCCGGACGCTAATTCATTTCTTAATCATCTTTGGGAATAATTAGATCAATTAATAAACAGTGTCTAAATTTTTTTTTTTAAATACAAGAGTACGCAACATATGAAATAATTCTTATTTCATTTACAATATCAATATCCAGATCTAAGTACAAGTCCTGTACAAAAGTAAATCATAAAAACTACTGTTTATTCACTACATGTCCGGTAATGAAACAGATCTACTTCTGGGTCCGAATCTCCACGCTAAACTAGTCCTCTCGTCCTCGTCTTGACCCTGATCATGTCCCACCTGTTGTCATGCACAAATACAAACAAGACAACAGCCGGATAACTCCGGTGAGAAATACATTCCCAGTATAAATCATGTATACATGCAATCAGTTAAACAGATATAAAAGCATGAATTAGATATCAATAACATGTATCAAATCTGAAAGACATGAAACGATATAAACTGTAAATCAACTCTGATTCACAATCTCTGACTCATAAACTCTGACTCGACTCTTTCCTAATCTAGATATCTCGATCTGTATAAGAACGTAACAATGTCTCACCTACTCTCCCGATCGCGGTGACGGTACGTTCTTATTACGGACTTTGGTCCCGTCTATATCGAATCTCGGCGATCGAAGTCGCTCTTCTTCTAAGCAACATCGATATGACCAAACGTCCGGTGTCTTGGCATATCCTGCCAAACTATCAGGCACATCAGCCAAAGACTAGGCACATCAGCCCGTGACTTCTCACATAACAAATGCTTAACTATAAATCAATAGAATAAGCGTATCAATCTCGAACACTGCAACATATCGAGGCAATGACAATCAGTATGTGATTTTGGGAAACTCAAGTTAAATCAAACTCGAGTTGTGCAATCCCGAATCAACATTGATTTATACATTTCTCTTCTCGGTCTGACGAAGTCGAAGTCTCGAATTCAAATCTGTCGATATCAATCTGGTAATGACAAAGGTCGAGGAGTATAATATCAATACACCAATCAAATCACTACTGGATATAATCAGAACTTAATCAAATTCTGTTTCAACGGCATAACTTTACAATCTCGAAATACCGGCAATACAATATCAGTATATACAAATCAGCACTCATCTATCCAAATCTGAATAATATCAATATACCCCGCAATACAGTATCAATCAGATATCAATCCCAACATCTCATAATCGATAACAATACAATTCTGATATCAAATCGGTCTAATCACAATCAAATCAACTCTGAAAATTCATAACAATTCTATACGGTATCTGTTCTTCAATCTGGTTTCAATTATGCGATGTCTACTATGTCAAGAACAGCATATATCAATCATATCTGATTCTGGCAGTATCATAATTTCAAATCATATCAAAACGTAGTAAAACTTACGTCCAGTTGAAGCTCTCGTCGATAGAAACACGGTACTGAAGTCGAATTAAAAATCAGACGGGCGGATCGTTCTAAATCACGAATCTACGATGAAAAGCTCGAAGGTTCTTTATAATGATTGAATGATTGAATGATTGGATTGATAGTGATAGTAGCGGTGTTGCCTCTGGCAATTCTAAATCCGCAATGTAATTGGCCAATTAACGATGAAAACATGTGCTCTCTTATAAGATGCATTTTATACAGAGGTACATGTCCCTCCTATAAGATTTTTTTTACGAAGAAGGTTAGCAATGAATGAACTATCTTATAAGAACTATCAATTCTTCAGTTAATCAATGAAAAGAATATCATCCCTATGTATTGTTGTATTATGATTCTTGATGGATGATATTAATGATGATTCGACGTTTATGAAATGAGATGGATAATGTTTTCAAGAAAATAAAATTGAGGCTATACATTTTATGTTTTACAATAGAATTATATATATGTATCTTGTTAGTATTGATTCCATTTGCTGAGTTTTATATTCATTCCAGTTATGTTCATGTGATGCAGGCACAGGTAAGAAAGACTGATCATCCCTGAGTTGTCGAAGCGAGAGAAGGGAATATGCCAAACTTTGGAGATAGTGGTTGGATGCTATTTTGATATGTTAAGTTTTTGGTTATTTTGGGAAACATTGAAACCTTGTTTTGGTATTTGAATTAGAAATATGTGTAGATACTATATTAAATGGTATCTGATGAATATAAAAATATTTTGCATGTATTTTATGTGTTGCTTGAGACAGGTGGCATGTCCTATTTGTGGGGAGATGCTGCCCAAATGTTTTTAAAGTTACACATTTTCTTCAAATTATATTTTAAATCTTACGTACTAATTATGCATTTTAGTCACGAATGTTACATTTAGTGGTATCAGAGCCGAGATTTACTGACCAATGATTTGGCATATGACTTCCTCTGCTATCGACAATTCGGTATGTATGTACCTGCATCATTTGATCTAATATGGATGTGTATCCTCAATAATTATGATATGTTATGTGTGGAAATGGTTTTAAACTAATATGTATCATAGGATCATGTCGCCTAAGCGTAAAGTACCAGAAGGGGAGGATAGTTCATCATCTAGAGTGGTTGGTGAATTTAGCAAGTTACTGAAAGAACAGGCCAAGGTACATGGCAAGCAAATTCAGCAGCTCTTACGGATGCAGAATACAGGGCGAGGGAGAGAGAGAGAGCAAGTGAGGCCCGAGCCCAGTAGTGAAGGCGCATACGAAAGATTTCGTAAGATGAAGCCACCAGAATTTGATGGTAGCACTGATCCCATGGTCGCCTTGGAATGGGTCAAAGCTGTGGAGGCTATATATGATTATCTTCAGTTTGAAGATAATGATCAAGTCAGCTGTGCCATTTTTCTACTGACCAAGACGGCGAGGACTTGGTGGGACGCCACCAAGATATCAGTTAATGTCTCGGCAATCAAGAGGCAGGAGTTTAAAGATTTATTCTACGACAAATATTTTCCATAATCTGACCATTGCGATGGGTAATAACATATTTTACCTGATCCGTTGGTTGAATTCCAGAAGTTCCAGTTTGTGAATGATGATCTTTGGGATTAGGCTGTGGTTGTGAAGGAAATTTACCTTTTTCATGAACATTAAGTGCAGATGCAAATTTAGCAAAACTATCTTTCAAATCTGTCATGGTTTGAGCAGTTTGAGTAATTGTAGACTGTTGCTTTGCATTGAAAGAATTCAATATTTCTTCCAAGTTCCCTTTAGGTGGAAGAGCATAAGGTGCATAGTTTTGAAAATTTTGTTGGTTTTGGAAATGTGGTTGTGAAAATTGTGCAGCATTATCATTCTCCTAACTAAAATTTGGATGATTTCGCCAACCTAGATTGTAATTTTGAGAAAATGATTCAAAATTTGGCCTTTTGAAATTGTTCAAAACATTGGCTTGTTCATAGAGACATTCTTTAAAAGAGGGGAAAGTGGGACAATATTTTGTGGAATGATCACTTGTATCACAGATGTGACACGCAATTTCTTGAACAGATTTTAATTGACCATTCTTTTCCAATTCAAGTGCCTCAACTTTTCTAGCCAAAGAGGTAAATCTAGCTTGGAGATCATGTTCATATTTGAGGTTGTACATGCCTTCACCAGATGTGGGAGATTGAATCTTGTTTGATGGTTCGATTGTACCTATAGTGTCCAAATTTTGAGCATTTTCAGCTAATGAATCGAGATACTCAATTGTCTCGTTTGGATCTTTATCTTCAAATGTTCCATTACACATAAATTCAACCATTTGCCTATCTTTAGTTGTTAAGCCTTCATAAAATTGAGAAACAACTCTCCAAAATTCAAAACCATGATGTGGACAAAGATTAAGCAATTCTTTGTAACTATCCCAATAATCATAAAAATTTCTCCTTGTTTTTGAGTGAGAGATTATTTGCCTTTTTAAAGAATTTGTTCTATGAGATGGAAAAAACTTTTTCAAAAATTGTTGTTGCAATTCATCCTAAGTTCGAATCGATCCCGATCTAAGATTTTGTAGCCATGTTTTAGCTTTATCTTTTAAAGAAAAAGGAAAAAGCTTAAGTCGAATGGTGTTCATGCTACAATTTAGATCATTATATGTGTTGCATACTTCTTCAAACTGTCGTAAATGCATGTATGGATTTTCAGAATCTAAGCCATGAAAGTTAGGTAAAAGTTGGATAATATTAGGCTTAAAATTGAAATGAGATGCATCAGGTAGAAAAACTAGACATGAAGGTGTACTAGTACGTGTAGGATTCATGTGATCTAAAGTGTTTTTCGTCTATCATGATCATGTTGAGATTGAATTTCAACTTCATTTTCTTGGATGGGTTCTTCCGCCATGTTTGTAAAAATAAAAAGTTATTTCGAATGAATCGACCACTAAGTATACGTGACCAAATGCTCATGCAAATGCAAAAGAAAAAGAATAAAAACACACAAAAGCAATAAAAATTCAAATAAAAAAATAAACTATAAACAAAATTAAATAAACTTGAAATTAAATTACACTTCCCCGGCAACGGCACCAAAAACTTGATGCGACTTTGATTCTTGCACTCCCAAGAGCAGGTTGTCCAAAAGTAGTATAATTCGATGAGTCCGAATATGTTATCCACATGGAAGCTAAGATAATTACAAGTCCACTACAATGTATTTTTGTTTTTATTTTTTTATTTAATTGTTTGAATCTTTAATTGGTAATTTTTAATTGTTCAAATTTAAATTTAAGTAGTTGAGATTAAATGATCCACTCTTGGTATTTTTATAAAGTTAACATTAATGAACATTAATGAAATCCACTTAATAAAATGGTTCCAATATATTAAATAATCATATTTATATTATGTTATATATTATTATCTTATAAGTATATATACTAAAACTTATAAATGTTGTCAAATATTTATTGTGCTATATATATATATTTGTAAACACTAAATCAAGGTTACCACTTTAAATGGTTTGTAAAACCAAACTAACATTTAAATGGTACCAAGAAATTAATATTATGATATATTCATATAAAATAAATCAAGGCATTCACTTTCAATGGTTAGTAATACCAAACAAACATTTAAATGGCTCCAAGAACTTAGTGTAACACTAGCCACCGAGGCATACGCGTTGCGTGTGTCATGAATATATGAGGCTAATATATTAAACATTCATGATATTACATCATGACACCAAAACATTTTGTACTTAAATCATGAAAGGCAATGGATTACAAAGCTTTTATAAATTTGTCAAACTCAATTTGTTATCTTACATAATATAGGTTTTGATAATAAAAAATCATTATTGCTTTTAAAGCCGTAATATCATGTCATGTGAAATAATTATAAATTTCAATGTGAAAGAAGTAAACTAATAATCAAAATATTTTCCAAAACATATAAGAATATCATCAAACTAAAATTTGTGAATACAAAAACCTCAAATTGAATAATACTACATAAAGTAAATTTGGGTCAACACACTTTTGTTACAATGCAGTCTCTTGGCAAGAGAAACCATTATATCACAATTCAAAGACTTCCCAGGGAATCCAAATAAACTATAACAAACTCTTAAGTGATGCATAAGTTTTGAGTTAATGCACAAACTATATGAAATCAAGAAGCTGAATGCAAGAACAAAATCTTTTTAGAACATATCTATGAATTCAAGACATCTTAATGCATTACAATTCGAAATCGACACATAAACAAAACATTAACACACCAATCAATAAATGATTAAAAAAATTTGAGGAAGAAAAATGAATGTACATTTAAAAATTTATTTACATGTAAGCAACGTACAACGACAAAAGAATTGCAAGATAACATACAGCAGATTCAAAATTGGGGATCGAACTGCTCTTCCTGAGAAATGCACACCATTTTTAAACATTTTATTGTTTTGTTGAAATTTTTTATATTAAAACCATTTACGCCAATAAAACATTAATAATATTTGCTTTTTTGTAATCAAGAAGTATATTTTCTTGTGATGATAAATAAAGAGTAAAAAGTAACTCCTCGTATAAACATCTTCCAAAATCTAAGTTGGAATTCCTTATAAACGCTAATCAATAAAAAAAACCCAAAAAAACAAAAATAAAAAGGATAGAAAATTACATGAATTATATGTTAAACTCCATGATCTACAGCTTTGAAAAAAAAATAAAATTAAAAACACTGAAAAATGATGAAGAACCATATATGCACAAACCAAACCAGTGAGCAAACACTTTTGTGACATGTTTTCAAAAGAAAAGGTTGGGTAAATATTCATATGGACACGTGTTAATTAACTCAAATATATGTATTAGATTTTCAAACATCGGTAATTCATATTCACATCCTGAGATTCAGACCGACAGTAACAACTAACACATGATTTTTACCGAGAAATTTCAACGAGTAGTTGGAGTACATGATTAACTAACAGGGAGAAAACATAGTAAAAGGATTAGGATATTACCTTGATCGATAAGGTCTTGAATGCGAGGACATCAACAGATCGAGATAACTGTATTGAAAGATTAAGATTAAATATGAAGAATAAAATACAAATCAATGTCCAAATAAAATACTAACAATGAACTACACTCCTTGATTGGTTATTATCAAAAAATAGCAACCGATGCACACGCGTTGCATGTATAATACATTGCATACATGTAATATATTTTTATTTTTAAAATACTTGTTTTAATTATGATATTATGTGAAATCATGTTAATTGAATAATAACACAATAAATATTATATATTGCATACATGAACATCAATTTATTTTCTTTGAGCATAATACAGACACCGAATTTTTTTTTTGGCATTATACGGAGATTAAAAAAAAAAGCATAATATGGACATCATTTTGAGTATCTCTAAATCAATGAGAAAATTGCAACATCAATTCACATATCCAATACCTGAAAAACATCTTTGCTACAATTAATAGCACAATTAAACACAAATTATCTTCCAGAACCTAACACATACTATATGACTATTAAACCAATTGATTTGGGTATGTCCAAGAAGCAACCAACAATTGGGCTGAAAGAATGTCATCCTGAAGTCTCCTAATGTGTATGTTCAAGCAGGATATCACGTGTCACCATAACCGCTAATCAGTACATTAATGACATGTCCACACCTAAAATTTTTCAAGAGATCATAAACTGTCAAAATCAGAATAAAGTAACTTTTTTTCTAATACTTTCCTCGAGCTCACCTAATTGAGGAAAGCATTATACATGAACATCTGGCGAAGAAAAGAAAGAGGTCATTGTTGGCCAATAAAATACTGTAGAATTGCAGAAATTGTATGTACCCAAATGAGGCATATCATTAGCACAAAACAACTTTTTGTCAATATAAAACACATAAAACCGATTAAATGAGGAAGCATAAAGAATTAAAAAAATAAGGAAATTTTAATTGAGTGGGAATTTTTTTTTTTTGTTTTAGAGAACAAATTTTCCGGGTAACTATCTTCCTATGCCTTTATCCATGTTTACTGCAAAGTTTTTTTTATGGTTTATTCATGTGTAGATGTATAATAAAAGAACTCCAGCCCCTTCTTCTCTTTGCGGTAGCAAATAATCCATAGCCTTGAAAATTGAATAATAGAGAATTTGTGATGATTTACTTTTATTGAAAGATTATTTAGTAAAATAGATTGCAAAGGAAATTAAGAGAATGAGAACATGAGCGTAGTGAAGATAAAACATATACACCAATTCGTGACTCAAGGAAAACCATAAATACCTCGGTGAATAAGAAAAATCATACACTTCTTCAGGATCATTTGCTGCAAAACCCTGAAAATAAATTAAATCAAGGAAAAAATTTAAAAAAACGGAATTAAAATTTGTATTTTAGGGTTGTTCAGTGTGGCGAACGATCTTCGTGGGTTGTATGTTTGTTGGTTTTCTTCTTGAAGAGAGATTTGAAGATCGTGTTGAAGAGGGATTTGGGATCCACGTATGTTGTTGGTTTTCTTCTTGAAGAGGGATTTTGGATCCACATGAACACGTGATCCCACCATGGATTTTCTGATTCCAATTGAAACAAAATAAAAGCCTATGGTTTGTACCGTAGGACAATTCTTGGTGGAGGAAAAATGGATTTGTACAAAATCTTGAATCTAAAGAGAGAACAAATGTATAGCAGGAGGAAGGAAAACTTATCTGTTTCAGTGTCTCAGTATGGTGGAAATTTGGGGAAGAAACTGTGGGTTGAGTAGGAGGAAGGAAAACTTGTGTCAGTTTCTCTGAGACGTGAAGAGATGAATTAAATATTAAGAAAATTAATTGTGAAAGAAAAGGGTAAAATCGGATGAAAAGATGCTGTCCTCACACCAACGGTTTTTATAAGGCTCTTGACAATTATAGATAGTATAGATACGGCAACCATATATCAAAACTCCCACATGTAAGTAGGATATAATTATACTTAAAAAAATAAATATAATATAAATAATAATTAATGATTAAACAGTATAAAATATAGATTCTTACCTATTAATTACATTATTATCATGCCAAGAGTTTCACCTTTTCATCTCAACTTTGGAAAGTTAGCTACTCATTATTCAAAGTCATGTAAAACTTTGAATATGAAATTAACATGATAATTATATTTAAATGAAGAAATAAAGAAAAACAAAGAGATAAATATTATGAACTCAAAGGTTTGTTCATAGAATGAGGGATATCTCAATTCATTACAATGCACCCCTATTTATAGCCAAATTTGGGTAGACAACCAAAATAAAATATTATTTTTTACACATTAGTCTTCATTGGTGTTCCAAGAAATTATATTTTAATACACATCACTTTTGAAAATCTTCTCATCCGAATTTTCTTTTTTTAATTGAGTTGTTTTAATTGTGATATTTTTTTTTACCATTTGACCAAGTCACATACATCTTATGTACTCTCTTTTTAATTAATATACTATTTTTTTTATCTTTATCAATAAGTCACATACATCTTATATATTCTCTTTTTATAGATACCAATCCAATTTTCATAAATATGATCGGTACTCAAAATTGTACAGGATGTCAGACAGCCTTACAGAGAGCGTCATGTGTACTTTTCATCTTACTAATATAGTAATGGGTAATTAAATTTCCTTGGACACTAGATGAAATAGGAAACCAAAAGATGCTTTATTTCTTTCCAGTCCTTACTGAATAAAGACCGACGACTTATTACCTCTTGAAACATTGAGTAACATGAGATCAATATATTTCTTTTGCAGCCTTGTTAGATTGTTTCTTGATTATGATCAATTGACTTGTTTCTTGATTATGATCAATTCAATTTAGTTGTTTAGTTCTTTTAGTTTAGCTGAGTTGTCTACATTAATACAATTTAACTGAATTAGTTTAATTTATAGTCATCAAAACATAAATTCAAATTTTATCTTTTCAAAATAATGAAATGTGAATATTTTATTTTTTTTACACAAAACAGATGTCCAAGAAATGATCATCTCAAATCAAATTAATTATCTTAACGAAACATGCTTCGTGTAGCGTCTGCCGTTTTAAAAGTGCAAAAATATATATATATATATATTTATTTATTTATTTATTTATTTAGCTCACATTTTGAAATTAAACATTTAAATAAATTGCATGCATGCAGTCTTACTTAAAAATATCATTTAAAAATAATAATAAATAATTACCAATAAAATATAGCGAAGCAAAAACGAGTAAACATCAAATAGTAAAATAAAACAGCGTATGAAATGCTCATATCCTCTCAATAACATAAAATCGTAAATGTGTGGAAAATCATGAGGTCCTCGGGTCGTGTCTCCCACCAGGTCTGTCGACTCAGAGTACAGCATCTCCAGTCCCCTCGACATCAAACTCACCTGCATCACACACGCCTAGTGAGTCTAAGGACTCAACACACATGTACCACAAATCACAAATATCTATACATAGCACACAGCAGTGAAAAATATCATACTCAACATATCTTTCATGAACTTTAAAAGCGTAACATAAACGTGTCGTGTAAAATCATGACATGTCAAAACAGCTCATTGTTAATCATCATTCATCATTTAGCCTTTAGTGAATTCAGTTCATCAGAAGTGACTATCGTACATCATCATTTACGATGTATCCATCATACAAAGAACCGCGGTACCCGGTAGCTGTCAGACATCAGTGATAGGATTACCCATCACTGTGCCTAGGCCTCATCATCATCATTTACATTTACGTTTTATGCATTTACATATATTTCGATAGCCACAACTAAGTCTCATCATTCAAAACATTATCATTTTAAATACTTATAAAAATCATGCACATATGCAATTATCTTTAAATCCAAGCAGGCAATGTATATTTTCATAAAATCTTAAAAATTGTGATCATGATGCATAAACATTTAAAATATTTTGAATTGTGCTCGAGGCACTGCCAGGAGCAAAATCTCGACTCGAGTGCAAAATGACCATTTGGCCCTTGGAAACCAAAAATTTACTGTTTTACCCCTGGACATCTAAAATTGACCCGAAGCTTACCAAACTCCTTAAAACATCCCAAAACATATTTATAAGCATTCCCACACGTAAACTCGAACCCATTTGACAACATAACCTATCTGTTTTAAAACTTGTATCGGAGTCTCGGTTTTAACCCGAATCGACTCGAAACTTAACCAAAATTTCTCCCAACTTTTACCACACCTAAAAAACTCATTTATAGCCTCACAACCATCCAAACCAACCCCTTAAACCTTCTAATAGTAAGCCACCAGCTGCTGGAATTTTGCCACTATCCGATCCTACACACCCTAGTGCGCCACCTTCCATATTTGCGACCCTATCCTTCTACTGATGGGACCGACTACGATCCATCCTTCCCTAGACCACCCTAGGACTCCTCCAGCCCCACTAGATCCATGGCCCCGACCCCATGCAGCTTACACAATGGACACAGCTGTTAGAACCCGAGATCACTACCCCCGCGCTTCACCCCTTCTCGCACACGGCCGGCTACAAGGAAACTTCCAGCGGTGGTTGAGCCTCCCTGGACCATGGATAAGACCCACCAGGGTCTGATCCATGCCACGATTCAGCCCTTGCACCGCCAACACCACTCCTCACTCGATTTACCACTCACGTGCAGCACGCCTCCATGAACACCTCTCGGCCCTCTTCCTAACAAACCCAAACCTTACTCCAGCCTCACGACTCTATCATGCTCTCCTGAACAGCCCTTTAGCATCAACAAATCCGCAGCCCCTTCCACAATTCTAGAAAACGTGAGCAACATACCATGGAATGAAAGAAAAACACATGAAACTCGAAAATCCCTTATGCATATGGTTGGATCTAAAGTTTCCAAGCAAAAACACATTGATCAGCATATAAACGTGTGTGACAAGTAAAGAAGAGGTACAAAGCATGCCTGGTAAATATTTTGGCAAGAAAACTGAAGAACAAGCGTCGGGAATTAAACCAGAGAATTTTTTTGTTGCAAGAACAAGTTATTGTCGAAGCTTATCAGCTTTGGGTGGTGCTGAAAACGAGAGAGAATGCAGTTGGGGGAGGGTGTCGGCTGAGTGGAGGAAATTTTTAGGTTTAGTGTGTGGTTAAGTAATAATTAGCTAATTAAATAATAGGTAATGGGCCCTAAGTTAACATTTAAAAGTTTAAAAAGAGTTTTAAACCCAATAAGCTTAAGAGTATGACCATTAAGTCCTAACACACACCAAAAAATATTTTGTTTTGGTAAGTTCTTGAAAATATTAGCCGACCCTCAAAAAGTCCCCGATTCGATAAAATTTACGTACCGTTGAAAAATATTCTCTGACTAGTTAAAATACCCAACAAAGCCCATTTCTTGAAAAATACCTTTAAACCATCTTATATTAATTAATAAAATTTAATCGTGTAGTAAAATAATTTTCCTGATAAATTTCCGGTCTTCGTTCCTCGTTCGATTGCGAAATGCACCTAGAAACCCTAATGTATGAACTTTTAAAATTTCATGAAATAAATCATATAATGCGATAATTTGCATAACATGCATAAAAATAATTAAAAACATAATCTAATAAAAAAAATCCTAGATTGCATGCATTCAGGTTACGTGAATTAAATTCCTAGACCTTACACTTCGAGAATTCATTTTACGTTCCCGCACCTTCCCTTCAGTCTACTGTCAAAAAAATACAAATTATAATTTAAACAATAACACATGCAATGGATAATTATGACTGAATTGAGAAAAATCAGTTCAAGAGCCAAATAAATAAATTACAAGATTATATAATCTCTGAAACCAAAAACAAAATCAATTAAAATTAAACAACCACAACACACAAATAAACAAGAAAAATCATATTTAATAAAAAAAATATGATATATAATTGACTAAATTTGAAAGAAAACTAACTTACCCGACGAATCAATTTAACAAAGAAAGAGAAATATATTTTAAGAAAGAAAATGATTTTTACTCAAATGAGCAATCATTGAGTGCTTCCTGCTCAAAGCGTCTGCAACCTACATTAGCCTTACCCGGATGGTAGCTAATGTCGCAATCATATTCCTTCACTAGTTCAAGCCACCTCCTCTGACACATATTCAGTTCCTTCTGTGTGAATCTGTCTATCAGGTTCTTATGATCTGTGAAAATCTTGCACCTCTCCCCATATCGATAGTGTCTCCAGATCTTTAGTACGACTACCACTGCTTCTAGCTCGAGGTCATGAGTCGGATAATTCTTCTCGTGGACCTTCAGCTGTCTGGACATGTAGGCTATCACTCTGTCCTGCTGCATCAGAACCGCGTCAAATCCAAGCTTCAATGCATCTGTATAAACCACAAACTCTCCATGCCTTGATAGCATAGCTAGTACTGGTGCAGTGGTTAATGCTAGCTTCAGTCTGTCAAAGCTCTCCTGACACTCAGGTCCCCAGATAAACTTGACATTCTTCTTCGTCAAGGCGGTCATAGGCACCGCAATCGAAGTTAAGCCCTGGATAAACTTCCTGTAGTAACTGCCAATCCAAAGAAACTACGGATATGTAGAGCCCAAAATCAGTACACGTAAAACCCATGCATTTATTTAAATTGTTACTTATTTAATTAATTTTAAAATTATTTTTAGCAACGCATGATTATGTAATTGCATTATTTTGAATTATTACAAGTTTATGTTATGCGCGTTAAAATATTTTTCGATTTTCATGTTTCAGACGAATATTCGATGCGGGGTCGAGAAAAAGAGACCGGCGACGATTTGGACAATTTGTAAAATGTGGTATTTTATTTCATGTCAATAAAGTGTCATTTTAAATGATTTATGAAGTTTTAAGTATTTTAAAGCCTAATTTAATTATTAGGTGGTTTTTAAGATTTTAAAGTTTCAAAGTTTATGACTTGAGTATTTTATTCTAAATTATGAGATTTATAGTAAAGTTAATAGTGGGTTAGTAGTCTTAATAGCAACTTAATTATTAACTAAAGCCCTTAATCCTCACTAACCCACTAACTCACACACACACATACACGTTACATTCACACACACACTTGGCCTTTGCACACACACATATCTCTTGCACCCGTTCATTTCTTTTTGGAGAGAATTTAGAGGATTCTTAGGCTCTTTCTTCAGCCCCTCCATCTCCACCTTTCTCATTCAAAATTTCAGCAATCACACGTTGATTTTAGTAGAAAAATCGTGCCTCAAGTCGCCCGGATCGTTTCCGCACCGCGTCGCTTCGTTATTCTCCGTATCGTTGGTTTTAAAGATCAAAGACACGTATATTCTTTCGTTTTTGTATCGATCATGTCATAGTAATTATTTTGATGTATATTGTCTGAAAAACATGTGTATGTTATGCAAAAGTTTGAGCAAAAATGTTTGAAACGATTTTGGATCAAAATTTTGGAACTCAAAAACTAAGTCTGCTATATATTCGAATATTGGGAATTTTCGATCGATTTTTTGTAAAACTTTCAACATATAAAACGTAGGAATTTTCGATACCTTTGATTTGACATTAAATTCGTAATTGTTGAACAACAAACAAGTGAGTTATTATCATTTTCGTGGGACTGCACAAGCTGTGAAATTTCTCTGTCATAAAATCCATCACCCTATGTTATTTCAAATTCTGTGACTTACAGGCTGGTTTTCTGGAAATATTTTCAACATATAATTTGTAGTACATCGGGTTATCTTCGAATTGACAGTAAATTCATATTTTTCTGATAATAAATGAGGGATATATGATTTTTACCGTGACATCGCTCAATCTGCGAAAATTTGAACATGTTCTTCTTGTTTTCTCAAGTTTTGGTTGCAGGCTTCATTGGATCTTTTGAACCTTTGCTACTTTGGTTAGGGCAGCATGTCCAGAGCATTTCAACGAAGCCCTCGACGTTTTTAAGTATGTTCGACGTGCAAATGAAAATATTTTATTTTTGAGGTAGACTAAATGACTTGTGACCAAATATGAACGGGTTTCAAAGTCGGTGAATGTGGCCGAGGACCTCTCCACCCCAATAAAGTATGACCAGGTTTGATCAGGATTGGAAAGCGGTAAAATATGACTAGGAACCAATCCACCCGGTAAAGTATGACCGGGGATCTTATGTATGTGGTAGTGGACATCCCTGTGGTTTAGTCTGATCAGACGCATTTATGTATGAGTCACTTGCTTTGAAACATATATGTATGCAAAATGATGTTATGCATGTTCAAGTATGTATGATGCAAGTATGTTAATGTAAAGTTTTACGATATGATGGCACGTCTACGTTTATATAAGTACGTTAATGTTCAAGTATGTATGTCATACTTTAAAATGTATGTGGTTTTATTATGTATTACTTGTTATTCTCAGTTTATACATGTTGAGTCTTTAGACTCACTAGACTTGATCGGTGCAGGTAAGGACGAGGTTGAGGAGACGAGAGGTGGGGGCCATTGAGCCGGCTCGGACTACGCAGAGACTAAACCCGAGGACCGCCTATGTTTCAAGAATTTCTTTATGCATTTTAAACTCATTTACTTTGATTTTTTGGAAAAACATTTTATGTTGTTAAAAACAAGTACTTTTGCAAGCTCGTTTACATTCCAAATATTTTGTCAAACATTTTATTTGTGATGCATTTTGAAAGATGATTATCTTATTTAAGAAAATTTTTATTTTTCCGCAAATTTAAGTAGTTCAAAATACGATACGTTACAGTTGATATCAGAGCGGTGTTCTTGTAAAAGATTATGCCTACTTACAGATGCGAGAAGCTCATGAAGTCACACCTCAAGTTTGTAAGTTTTAACGTTTTAAATTCTTTCATGTAGTAAGCTTCAAGTCATGATTTCAGCATGTACATGCTTTAGACTCAAATTACGTGCATATTATGATATAGATATTATGTTCTTGCACGTTGGGTTTACGTGTTGGGTAAATAATGGAACAGTAGGCCTCCTAGACGTATGGTTGCTCGGGGAGCAAGGGATGAGAATGGAGAAGCTCAGGATGAGGAGAGGGCCACTCCGCCTCGTCCACCGCCATATATGCAAGCTCAGATGTTTTCAGGGATGATTCAATTCTTCGCACAGTTTGCGGGGAACAATGCGGCCGTAGATACAGGTGCGAGTCCCAGATCAGAGGCTGTTTATGAGCAGTTCAGGAGGATGGACCCAAAAGAGTTCTCGGGGAATACTGACCCTATGGTAGCTGAGGGATGGATTAAGTCCATCGAGGTGATGTTTGCTTGCATGGAGCTGCAGGATGCAGACAGAGTTAGATGTGTCACTTTCCTGTTGACAGGAGATGCCAGACTGTGGTGGGAGAGCGTATCTGTGTCGGTGAATTTGCAAACACTGACTTGGATGGTTTTAAGGAGGTCTTCTACTCCAAGTACTTCACTGAAGAAGTACACTCCTGCCTGACTAGGGAGTTTATGCCTTTGCGACAGGGAGACAGCAGCGTCGCAGAGTTTGTCAGGAAGTTTGAGAGGGGGTGTCACTTTGTGCCCCTAATTACTAATGAGGCCCGAGAGAAGCTGAGGCACTTCATTGATGGGTTACGGCCGATCTTGTGCCGTGATGTAAGAGTTGCTGGTCCTACCACCTATGCCATTGCCGTGTCGAGAACCCTGGTGGCGGAGCAGGATCAGAGGGACATTGAGAACGATAGGCAGGGCAAGAGGCCCTATCAAGCACCTCAGCAGCAGCATTAGCAGCGACCCCGGTTTAAGAGGCCTTTTCAAGGACAACAAGGGAAGAGGCCATTTCAGGGACCGTCGAAGGGCAAGAGTCCTATTCCACAATAGAAGGCTCCTCAGAGGCCGGAGTTCCCAGTGTGTCCGGAGTGCAACCGTCAACACATGGGCGAGTGTTTATGAGGTTCTGGAAAATGTTTCAAATGCGGAGCCAATGATCATATGCTGAAAGACTGCCTGCAATGGAGGCAGCCTACCCAGGGGAGAGTGTTCGCCATGTAGGCTGAGGAGGCGAACCCAGATACGACTCTTTTGACGGGTAACCTATATAATTCAGCATCGTATTATTTTGCTATGCGTGTTTCAAATTTGAGTTGGGATTATTAGTGTGCTTGTTAGTATTTTTGGTGACTTGTGTAGAAATTTTCTATTATTCTTGAGGGTAAGAATAGTATTTTGGGATATAAGTTTGGTGTGTTGTGCTACGTCTCTCAGGAAATATTTTCATAAAGACAGTAGCCAGGAAGGCCTTGATAGATTCCGGGGCCACTCACTCTGTGGGGACCCGGACGCTAATTCATTTCTTAATCATCTTTGGGAATAATTAGATCAATTAATAAACAGTGTCTAAATTTTTTTTTTTTAAATACAAGAGTACGCAACATATGAAATAATTCTTATTTCATTTACAAGATCAATATCCAGATCTAAGTACAAGTCCTGTACAAAAGTAAATCATAAAAACTACTGTTTATTCACTACATGTCCGATAATGAAACAGATCTACTTCTGGGTCCGAATCTCTACGCTAAACTAGTCCTCTCTCGTCCTCGTCTTGACCCTGATCCTGTCGCACCTGTTGTCATGCACACATACAAACAAGACAACAGCCGGATAACTCCGGTGAGAAATACATTCCCAGTATAAATCATGTATACATGCAATCAGATAAATAGATATAAAAGCATGAATTAGATATCAATAACATGTATCAAATCTGAAAGACATGAAACGATATAAACTGTAAATCAACTCTGATTCACAATCTCTGACTCATAAACTCTGACTCGACTCTTTCCTAATCTAGAGATCTCGATCTGTATAAGAACGTAACAATCTCTCACCTACTCTCCCGATCGCGGTGACGGTACGTTCTTATTACGGACTTTGGTCCCGTCTATATCGAATCTCGGCGATCGAAGTCGCTCTTCTTCTAAGCAACATCGATATGACCAAACGTCCGGTGTCTTGGCATATCCTGCCAAACTATCAGGCACATCAGCCAAAGACTAGGCACATCAGCCCGTGACTTCTCACATAACAAATGCTTAACTATAAATCAATAGAATAAGCGTATCAATCTCGAACACTGCAACATATCGAGGCAATGACAATTCAGTATGTGATTTTGGGAAACTCAAGTTAAATCAAACTCGAGTTGTGCAATCCCGAATCAACATTGATTTATACATTTCTCTTCTCGGTCTGACGAAGTCGAAGTCTCGAATTCAAATCTGTCGATATCAATCTGGTAATGACAAAGGTCGAGGAGTATAATATCAATACACCAATCAAATCACTACTGGATATAATCAGAACTTAATCAAATTCTGTTTCAACGGCATAACTTTACAATCTCGAAATACCGGCAATACAATATCAGTATATACAAATCAGCACTCATCTGATCCAAATCTGAATAATATCAATATACCCCGCAATACAGTATCAATCAGATATCAATCCCAACATCTCATAATCGATAACAATACAATTCTGATATCAAATCGGTCTAATCACAATCAAATCAACTCTGAAAATTCATAACAATTCTATACGGTATCTGTTCTTCAATCTGGTTTCAATTATGCGATGTCTACTATGTCAAGAACAGCATATATCAATCATATATGTTTCTGTCAGTATCATAATTTCAAATCATATCAAAACGTAGTAAAACTTACGTCCAGTTGAAGCTCTCGTCGATAGAAACACGGTACTGAAGTGGGATTAAAAATCAGACGGGCGGATCGTTCTAAATCACGAATCTACGATGAAAAGCTCGAAGGTTCTTTGTAAATCTCATTTTCTTCTTTCTTCCTACTGAATTCTGACGAAGGAATGTAATATATATATATATCTCAAACATGTATAGAAAACGTGGCTCGCTCCTTTAAGAAACACGTCTCGCGCATATGCGCGACCTCCCTCGGCGCATATGCGCGAGACAATATGTCTTGGCGCGTGTCATCACGGTAACTCGCGCATATGCGCGCCCTCACTCGGCGCATATGCGCGAGGTTCTTCACAACTCTCTGCCACCCTCGCGCATATGCGCGGGTCCTGTTAGCGCATATGCGCGAGGTCCTCTGCCTGCCTCGCGCATATGCGCACGGCGGGGTCGCGCATATGCGCGAGGACTCTTCCTCGCACATAATTCAAGTCATCTTCCGTCTTTCCCGAACTGATCCGTTCCGTCGATAATCACATCTCAATTATGCACAAATCATATCAGATTACAATAATCAAAATCTCGGGCCTTACACTCGGAGACTTTCGCTAATCATTTGGACGTCCAGTCCATTGGACTCGACGTGAACTATTCAGTGACAGTCCCATCAGGGAAAGAGTTATCAGCTACTAGCGTGGTCAGAGATATCGATCTCGACTGCAGGGTCACCTAGTGTATGCCGATCTGATTGTGTTGCCGATGCCTGAGTTTGACATTATCTTGGGAATGGACTGGCTAACAAAGAACAGAGTTCTTATTGACTTTCAGAAAAGATCAGTGCTTGTAAAACCATTGGGCATGGAGCAGTTTCTCTTTGAGCCGGATAGATGGAGGAGTTTCCCTCGCATGATCTCTTGCATGCAGGCACGGAGACTTATTCATAAGGGTTGTCAGGCTTTCTTGGCCAGCATTGTTTCAGCTCCTGACGCGCCCACTCCGTCGATATCTGATATGCCAATAGTCAGAGATTTTCCTGACGTGTTTCCTGATGACGTCACAGGACTTCCACTAGAGAGAGAGGTGGAGTTTTCCATTGACATTATGTCAGGCACCGTGCCAATCTCTAAGGTACCATATCGTTTAGCTCCAGCTGAGATGTTAGAGCCCAACCAGCAGATTCAGGAGCTCCTAGATAAAGAATTTATCCGCCCTAGTTTCTCAACATGGGGCGCACCAGTGCTCTTCGTAAAGAAGAAGGATGGGAGCATGAGGTTGTGTATCGATTACCGAGAACTGAACAAGGTAACGATCAAAAACAAATACCCAGTTCCAAGGATCGAGGACCTGTTCGATCAGTTTCAGGGAGCCACGGTGTTCTCTAAGATAGATCTGCGATCTGGGTATCATCAGCTGAAGGTAAAAGATGTAGATGTTCATAAGACAGCCTTCGGAACTAGATATGGGCATTACGAGTTCTTAGCGATGCCATTCGGATTGACGAATGCTCCAGCAATTTTTATGGACTTGATGAATCGAGTATTTCAGCCCTACCTAGATCAGTTCTTCATAGTGTTCATTGACGACATTCTTATCTACTCGACGAGCCGTGAGGAGCACGGTCAGAATTTGGGTACAGTTTTGCAGGTCTTGCAGAGTCGCAAGTTGTTTGCAAAATTTAGTAAGAGTGAATTCCGGTCAGAGAAAGTCGCATTTTTGGGTCATATAATATCTAGCAATGGTATTGAGGTGGATCCAGCTAAGGTGGCAGCAATTAAGGAATGGGTTGAGCTGAAGAATGCGTCAAAGATTCACAGTTTCCTAGGCCTGTCAGGCTATTACAGGAAATTTATTCAGGGGTTCTCCTCGATTGCAGTGCCACTCACTTCATTGACTAAGAAAAATGCTAAATTCGTATGGAGTGGAGAGTGTCAGAAGAGCTTTGATACTTTGAAGCAAGCTCTAATCACAGCGCCAGTGTTAGCCATGTCAGCAGGGCAAGGCAATTTTGTGCTATACACTGATGCTTCTAAGCTCGGTTTAGGCGCAGTATTGATGCAGCACGGTCGAGTTATAGCTTATTGTTGGGACTTAGATTGTTGCACTCCCAAGAGCAGGTTGTCCACAAGTAGTATAATTCGGTGAGTCCGAATATCATATCCACAGGGAAGCTAAGGTAATTACAAGTCCACTACAATGTCTTTTTGTTTTTGTTTTTGTTTTTTTTCTTTTAATGGTTTGAATCTTTAATTGGTAATTTTTAATTGTTCAAATTTTAATTTAACTAGATGAGATTAAAGGATCCACTCTTGGTATTTTAATAAAGTTAACATTAATGAACATTATTGAAATCCACATAATAAAATGGTTCCAATATATATTAAATAATCATATTTATATTATGTTATATGTTATTATCTTATAAGTATATAATATATACCAAAACTTGTAAATGTTGTCAAGTATTTATTGTGCTATATATATATTTGTAAACACTAAATCAAGGTTCCTACTTTAAATGGTTGGTAAAACCAAACAAACATTTAAATGGTACCAAAAATTAATATTATGATATAATTATATATAATAAATCAAGGCATCCACTTTAAATGATTGGTAAAACCAAACAAACATTTAAATGGTACTAAGAAATTAATATTATGATATATTCATATATAATAAATCAAGGCATCCACATTAAATGGTTGGTAATATCAAACTAACATTTAAATGGTTCTAAAAAATTAATATTATGATATATTCATATATAATAAATCAAAGCATCCACTTTAAATGGTTGGTAATTAGGGATGTAATCGAGTCGAGCCGAACCGAACTCTTGAATGTTTGAGATTGGCTTGTTTATAATCAAACCGAGCTCGAGCTTTATTTAACGAATATATTCATGGCTCACGAGCTTATTCAAGCTTTTAGCGAACCTAAACGAGCTCAATAAATATGAATTGTACATTTAAATATTCATTAAATTCATTAAAAATAAATTATACATTTAGAATAAAATATAATATTCTTATTAAAATTTGTAAATTTATTATAATAAATAAATTTAATAGATTTTTCTATATATTTCATAATTAATGTGTTAAATCAATAAATTAAATATCAAAATTATTATTTTTCATCTAAGATATTACTTATAAATTTACTAACGAACATGTTCACGAGCTAACGAGCCGAATATCGTAGAGCTTGAGCTTGGTTCGTTTATCTTAACGAGCCTCATTAAACGAGCTTTTATCGAATCGAGCTTCGAATAGCTCACAAACGGTTTGGTTCATTTACATCCCTATTGGTAATACCAAACTAACATTTAAATGGTTCCAAGAATTTAGTGTAACATATAGCAACAATAAATCAAAACTCCCACTTATAAGTAGGGTATAATAATACTTAAAGAAATAAATATAACATAAACAATAAATAATGATTAAATAATATAAAACATAGATTCTTACCTTTTAATAATCTTATTATCGTGCCAAGAGTTTCACCTTTTCATCTCAACTTTGGGAATTAGCTACTCATTATTCAAAGTGTAAAACTTTGAATATGAATTTAAAATGCTAATTATATTTAAATGAAGAAATAAAGGAAAAACAAAGAGAGAAATATTATGAACTCAAAGGTTTGTTCATAAAATGAGGGATGTCTCAATACATTACAATGCACCCCTATTTATAGCCAAATTTGGGTAGACAACCACAAATAAAATATTATTTTTTACACAAAAGTCTTCATTGGTGTTCCAAGAAATTTTATTTTAACACACATCACTTTTGAAAATCTTCTCATCTGAATTTTTTTCTCCACGTAAAACAAAACATATAGATATCTGAGTTGTTTGAATTGTGGTATTTTTTTTAACCATTTGACCAAGTAATTTGAGAGATATGGTTAAAATGTTAGAGCATGGTAAAACTGCCACTTCTTTGGTAACTTTATTTGTTGCTTAATTTGATTCCACTTGTGAGAAGATTTTTATCTCATGCTTGCCACCAATATTGTAGATATTAACATCAACTTTCTACAGGTTCAAGAATCATCTTAATCCCATTTGCAACGCCTAGGTTATTCTTGTTTTATCGAACTTGTAAAAAATAGTAAAAACTTATAATTACACAAAAATTTATATTTTATTCAATTTATTATAAAATATATAATATTTAACGTTTAATAAAACAAAAACTATAAATTTATATTATAAAACATTTAATTAATATATAATTTTTATGTTTATCACATTTGCCTCCAGACAGTTTAAAGAGCATGATAATAACTATCCGACTCATGATCTTGAGTTAGCTGCCTTTGTCTTTGCGTTAAAAATTTGGAGAAATTATTTGTAGGGTGAGAAATGCGAGATATTCACTGATCACAAGAGTTTCAAGTATTTCTTTACGCAGAAAGAACTGAATATGAGACAAAGACGGTGGTTAGAATTAGTGAAAGACTACGATTGCGAAATTAGCTGGCATCCGGGGAAAGCTAATGTTGTGGCAGATGCCTTGAGCAGAAAAGTTGCAGTCGTAGCACAACAGTCAGTGTAGAGATCTCTTCAGTCAGAGATTCAGAAGTTTGGACTAGAAGTTTATCCTAAAAGCAAAGCTCCTAAGCTGTCTAATCTGAAAGTCTAGTCCTCTTTGCTAGACCGAATCTGTAGATGTCAGCCTTCGGATGAGAAGTTATAGAAATGGAGACTGAAGGATGAGACCAAGGGCAGTGCACTCTACACAGTGTCCGATGGTATTGTCAAGTACAGAGGAAGGATGTGAGAGCCTAGTGTTGATTCGATCAGAGAGGATATTCTAACTGTAACGTCCCGAAAATTTGAAGGTCCACGTGAACCATATGCATGCAAGTTACTAAATTTATTTGGTATTTTATTAAATTGTTTTAAAACATTAAATG
The DNA here is from genome assembly GCF_025594145.1 of Primulina tabacum. Taxonomy (NCBI): domain Eukaryota; kingdom Viridiplantae; phylum Streptophyta; class Magnoliopsida; order Lamiales; family Gesneriaceae; genus Primulina; species Primulina tabacum. The sequence goes on along the minus strand of NC_134551.1, from coordinate 34,086,017 downwards.
CATATTTATTTCATTAGTTTGAGTTTAATCATTTTATGCATATTTCATGCATGATAGAATTTAATTCATAAAATTTTAAAAGTTTATGCATTAGGGTTTCTAGATGCATTTCGCTCGAACGAGGAACGGAGATTAGAGAATTTTTCAGGAAAATTATTTTAATTACATGATTTATTTTTATAAATTAATTTAAAGCATTTTTAAGTGGAATTTTCAAAAACGGGAATTTTTGGATATTTTCACCCGTAAGATTTTATTTTTTTTACGGTATGCAAATTTTATCAAATAGGGAGACTTTTTAAGGGTCCAACTATTATTTTCTAAACATTTTCAACACGAAATATTTTTCGCGAGTATGATTGGATTTAATGGATCTATTTTTAACCGTATTAGGCTTAATTAACTTTTTAAACTTTTAATTATCAAATTTAGGTCCATTATCTATTATTCAATAATTTAATTAATCCTAAACTTTATAATTTATGCCTAATTATCTCCCTTAACTCTCCACTAAACCTACTTACGTTTCAATAGCCGCCCACCTCCTCCACTCAACTCATTCCTCTCGGTTTCAGAAAACTCCAGTTGAAGACACGGTTTTCGGCTTGTTCTTGCAAAGAAATTCCCTCCGGCTTCCACCTCGAGTCCCTCGTGTTTGTGCATCATTTCAGGCACGCTTGCAACCTTCTTTCTGCATCACGCATGTTTTATTACTGATATGTTTGTTTTCTGCATGCTTTAACTCTCGATCCAACCGAGTGTGTTTGAGATTTTTGGGTTTCATGAGTATATCGCATATTTATGCCTCAACTCTCACGTTTTGATTGTGTTCTGTGCAAGGGGCTGCTTCGTTGTGTTGTTAGGGGTCTGGAGGGTCAATTTGCTTGAGGGGAGATAGCTGCAAGGCTCGGTGCAACGCAGGGGAGCGAAGGGGTGCCGGGTCTCCATGCGTGTGTATGTTTGGGGTGTAGATCGAACGAATAGGAGTCGCAGCGGTTAATGGTTCGTCCTTGGCCTTGGAGCTGACCCACATGGCTCCGTGACAGGTCCTGGAGTGAGCCGTGAGTTGCTGGGGCTGTGGTGGATCGATGGTAGTGAGGGGCCGTGAGTTTTGTGTGCAGCGTGGGTTTTGTGTACAGCGTGGGATTTGGATTGTGCAGCATGGGGTTAGCGAGGTAGTGGGATTGATTAAGTGGGTTTTTGAGGAGTCTCTTGGGTTCGGTTGAGGCACAAACTTAGGTGGTTAGGTACTGGACACGTAAGGATAGAAGTGAACCAAAGCATTTAACAGGTGAGTGGGGTGTTGAGAAGTAAGAGTACAAGAGAGTGGCTGAGTGGTTGGGTATTTTTCTGGAATTCAACCGTGAGTCTAGGGGCTAGAATTGAGGGGTTTCAGGATCGTTATAGTGTTCTTAAGTCATGGTTAAAAGTTAGGAAAATTTGGGTTGAATTTCGAGTCGATTCGGGTTAAAACCGGGACCCCGGCCCAAGTTTTAATACGAATCAATTAAGTTTGAGTATGAGCTCGAGTTTACGTCTAGGACTGTTTTTAAAAAAAGGTTGGGACTTTTAAGGAGTTTGGTAAGCTTCTGGTCAACTTTAGAGGTCTAGGGGTGAAACCATAATTTTTGGGTTTCCAGGGGCAAAATTGTCATTTTGTACCTGAGGTGAGATTTTGGTCCTGACAGCTCCATGAGCACAAATATATGATATTTTAAATGTTTATGCATTATTGTTACGGTTTTTACACAATTATGATAAATACGTTGCATGCTTGGTTTAAAGGAAAATTTACGCTTATGCATGTTTTTATTAAGTGATGAAAATGATGATATTTTTGAAGGATGTGAATTGGTTGTGACTGACGATGTATATGTATACAATAACATGAGATATGATGAGCTGAGGCCCGGGCTCAGTGGGCGGGTAATGTTGTCGTTGATGTCCCCTGCCGCCGGGTACCACGGTTTTATAGATGGATCCATCGAATAGAGCTGATACGAAAGTCACAACTAATGAACTGAATTCAATTAAAAGAAAATGGATACGTTTATGATGACATGAGATGACATGATTTAACACGTATATGTTGATACGATGATACATGCTATGTTTATTATAATGTTTTGAAAGGACACGTTTACTTATACGATTTGTACTACAGACATGAAAGATATGTTGATTATGCTATTTTTCACTTCTGTGTGCTACGTATATGTACTTGTTATTACTGGTACAGGTGTGCTGAGTCTTTAGACTCACTAGGCGTGTGTGATGCAGGTGAGTTTAATGATGAGGAGACTGGAGGTGTCGAACTCTGAGTAGGCAGACCTGGTGCGGTGACACGACCCGAGGACCACATGCTTTCCGCATTATATTTTATGAGATTTGAGAGAAGATGAATATTTTATATACGTTGAGGATATTACGATTTTTACTCCTTTACGTTTACGTTTGATGTTGGTCATTTTAAACTGTGAGATTTTTATTGTCAAATAAAGACGATTATTTTAAATGTTATTTTGTAATGGCGAGCTTTTAAAAAAAAATTTCCGCACTTTTAAAACGGTAGACGTTTCACTAACAGACGCACATGCATCTCCGTATTCCGTTCATCCAGGGGGTACCAAGATGTACAAGGATTTGCAGATGCTGTATTGATGACCAGGTATGAAGCGAGACATCTGCCGATTTGTATCTGAATGTCTCATTTGTCAGCAAGTAAAAGTAGAACATCGAAGGCCAGCAGGAATACTTAAGCCGGTCCCTATCCCCGAGTGGAAATGGGAGAATATTACCATGGATTTTTTTGTGGGTTTACCGAGGTCAGTGAGAGGATCCAATGCCATTTGGGTTATAGTGGATCGACTAACTATGTCAGCACATTTTTTTACCGGTGAAGACGACTTTCTCCATGACTCAGTATGCAGAACTCTATATCAGGGATATAGTTCGATTGCACGGGATCCCAGTTTCTATTGTATCCGACAGGGACCCGAGATTCACATCGTTCTTCTGGAAGAGTTTACATGCAGCCATGGGGAGGAAGTTGCTATTCAGTATTCCATTCCACCCTCAGACAGATGGCCAGTTTGAGCGAGTGATTCAGATATTGGAAGACCTGTTGCGAGCTTGTGTGATCGATTTCCATGGGAATTGGGAATCCAAGCTACCTCTACTGGAGTTTACCTACAACAACAGTTTCCAATCATCTATAGGTATGGCTCCCTACGAGGCACTATATAGGAGGAAGTGCAGATCGTCGATTCATTTGGATGAAGTCGGTGAGAGATCGGAACTTGGTCCAGAGATTATTCAGTAAACCGTAGACGTGGTGGTCAAGATCCGAGACAGGATGAAGACCGCTCAGAGTCGTCAAAAGAGTTATGCTTACAAGAGAAGAAGGGATCTTAAGTTTGCCGTAGGAGATCAGGTATTCGTTAAGATAGCACCTATGAAGGGTGTTATGAGATTTGGGAAGAGAGACAAGCTGAGTCCGAGATTTATTGGGCCATTCGAAATTCTTGACAATGTTGGGACACTAGCCTATCGTGTAGCCCTACCGCCGAATCTGGCCGGTGTTCACAACGTATTCCACGTTTCAATGCTGAATCATTCGCATGTCTTGAGTTTTGAGTCGTTGCAGTTAGCTCCAAATATGTCGTATGAGGAAAGACCTGTCCAAATTCTAGACAGACAAGGGCGGAGGCTTCGGAACAAGGTGACCAAGTTGGTCAAAGTCCGGTGGCTGAATCAATCAGTGGAGGAGGCCACTTGGGAGGCCGAAGGAGACATGAGAGGCCGCTACCCGGAGTTGTTTGATAAGATTTAATTTTGAGGACGAAATTTATTTAAGTGGGGGAGGAATTGTAGAGCCCAAAATCAGTACACGTAAAACTCATGCATTTATTTAAATTGTTACTTATTTAATTAATTTTAAAATGATTTTTAGCGATGCATGATTTATGAAATTGCATTATTTTGAATTATTACAAGTTTATGTGATGCGCGTAAAAATATTTTTGGAATATTCGATGCGGGATCGAGGAAAAAAGACCGGCGACGATTTGGACGATTTGTAAAATGTGGTATTTTATTTTAAGTCAATAAAGTGTCATTTTAAATTATTTATGAAGTTTTAATTATTTTAAAGCCTGATTTAATTATTAGGTGATTTTTAAGATTTTCAAGTTTCAAAGTTTATCTAAATTATGGGATTTTTAGTAAAGTTAATACTGGGTTAGTAGTCTTAATAGCAAGTTAATTATTAATTAAAACCCTTAATCCCCACTAACTCACTAACCCACTAACTCACACAAAAACATACACGTTACACTCACACACACATGCACATATACACACACACTTGGCATTTGCGCACACACACACACATCTCTTGCACCCTTTCATTTTTTTTTGGAGAGAATTTGGAGGATTCTTAGGCTCTTTCTTCAGCAGCCCCATCTGCACCTTTATCCTTCAAAATTTCAGCAATCAAACGTTGATTTTAGTAAAAAAATCTTGCCTCAAGTCGCTCGGATCGTTTCCCGCACCGCGTCACTTCGTTATTCGCCGTATCGTGAGTTTTAAAGATCAAAGGCATGTATATTCTTTCATTTCGTATCAATCTTTTTATAGTAATTATTTTGATGTATATTGTATGAAAAACATGTGTATGTTATGCAAATGTTTGAGCAAAAATGTTTGAAACGATTTTGGATCAAAATTTTGGATCTCAAAAACTGAGTCTACTGTATTTTCGAATACTGGGAATTTTTGGTCAATTTTCTGTAAAAAATTTCAACATGAAAAACGTAATTATTTTTTATACCTTCTATTTGACAGTAAATTAGTAATTTTTGGACAAGAAACGAGTGAGTTATGATCATTTTCGTGGGACTGCACAAGCTGTGAAATTTCTATGTCATAAAATCTGTCACCCTATGTTGTTTCGAATTCTACGACTTATAGGGTGGTTTTCTGGAAATGTTTTCAACATATGATTTGTATTACATCGTGTTTTATTCGAATTGACAGTAAATTCGTATTTTTCTGATAAGAAATGAGGGAGATGTGATTTTTACCGTGACATCGCTCAAGCTGCGAAAATTTGTACATGTTCTTCTCGTTTTCTCAAGTTTTGGTTGCAGGCTTCATTGGGATCTTCTGAACCTTTGCTGCTTAGGTTAGGGCAGCATGTCCAGAGCATTCCAACAAAGCCCTCGACGTTTTAAAGTATGTTCGACGTGCAAAAGAAAATGTTTTATTTTTGAGGTATGCTAAATGACTTGTGACCAAATATGAACGGGTTTGGAAGTCGGTGAACGTGGCCTAGGACCTCTCCACCCCGGTAAAGTATGATCGGGTTTGATCAGGATTGTAAAGCATTAAAGTATGACCAGGAACCAATCCACCCGGTAAAGTATGACCGGGGATCTTATGTATGTGGTAGTGGACATCCCTGCCAGCCCAGTACTGTGGTTTAGTCTGATCAGGCGCATTGATGTTATGCATGTTCAAGTATGTATGATGCAAGTATGTTAATGTAAAGTTTTACGATATGATGATACGTCTACGTTTATGTAAGTACTTTAATGTTCAAGTATGTTTGTCCTACTTTAAAATGCATGTGGTTTTATTATGTATTACTTGTTATTCTCAGTTTATACATGTTGAGTATTTAGACTCACTAGACTTGATCGGTACAGGTGAGGACGAGGTTGAGGAGACGAGAGGTGGGGACCAGTGAGCCGGCTCGGACTACGCAGAAGCTAAACCCGAGGACCGCCTATGTTTTAAGAATTTTTTTATGCATTTTAAACTCATTTACTCTGATGTTTTGGAAAAAAACATTTTATGTTGTTAAAAACAAGTACTTTTGCAAGCTCATTTACATTCCAAAAATTTTGTCAAACATTTTATTTGTGATGCATTTTGAAAGATGATTTTCTTATTTAAGAAAATTTTTATTTTTCCGAAAATTTAAGTAGTTCAAAATATGGTACGTTACAGGATCTCTGTTACACTCTAGGAACGGGCCATTCTCTGTGAAACGTCTACTTATTCGTTTTGCTTAAAAAGTACTAGAATTTTTTTTTTAACCTCACTTAGCATCGGCCGAACCATAAAATATTTTTGACATCATTTTAAAAATAAACATCCAACTGCCATTTAAAAATCCAAAGGAAAATATTTAAAAGCATAAAATCGCCAAACATTTTACCAATCTAAAAACATTATTTGAAAAGTATAGCCCATACTATAACCTCTCAAAAATCACTCATAAATAAATTTCGTAAAAATATCTTTAACATCACGTAAAATCATAAATCATAGCTAGTGTGGAAAACTAGCGTAGGTCCTCGGGTTATGTGCACCTTCAGTCCAGTCAGATCAACCATCAAGACCTCCAAAAACATTAACATCAAAATCACCTGCATCAATCACACCTAGTAAGTCTAAAGACTCAACACGTCATATCCTTGATAACAAGTAATACGTAATACAGTTAACATATAACAGTGAAAAATACTTGTACTTAAAATATCGTTTTCATGAAGATGCATAAACTTTAAACAATAACATTTTCGTAAACATTTTCATGATGTATAAACTTAAAATAAAAACATTTTCATAATCATTTTCATGATCCATAAACTTTAAATAAAAACATTTTCATAATGATGCATGAACTTTAAACATAAATATTTTCATAAACTTAATCATATCATCCTAAACATATTCATATTCATATTATCATCAACATATACGTATTTTTTTTCCTTTCGTGGAATTCAGATCGTTAATTGTGACTTTCGTGTTCATCTACGTCTACGTCTACGTGTTGGACGATGGATCCATCTACATTTAACCACAGTACTGGGCGGCGGGGACACCAGCAACACTCTCACCGGTCAACTGGGACTCGGCCTTACGTATTAACATATCATCGTATACATCTACATATCTGTATCCAAGGAAACACGATCGTCGGGCTCCCACTGGGACCATAACCCTCACGAAATTTCCAACATATCATCGTATTAGTCACAATTACTTCAATTCCTTCAGCGTTTCATATTCTCATCACTTTATAAAATTTAAACATGCATATAACGTTTTATTTTAAACCAAGCATGCAACATGTCTTTTAAATGTCCGTAATTAAACCATAAAATCCATAAACATTTTAAAAATAACATTTTAACATATAAAAATTCAATCAACATCCATAACAATTGAAAATAATCATATTAGCACATAAAAAGTATTTAGGGCACTGCCATGACGTTTACTAATTTTTTAGGTGTAAAAAGACCGTTTTACCCCTGGACGTAAAATTTATCGTTTTTGACATTTTCTTGAATTCATTGACTCTAACATGTCCCAAATAAGTATTTAAGCCTACATGAATTTTCTCATAATTTTATTTAGCCTAAATCGAGTACTTTTAAATTAATCTTTAAATGTGGCGTATTAATGCGTTTTAATCCCGAATTAAGCCAAACCTTAATATAAAATTCCCAAATTAAAAACATAGACTTTTAATAATTATTTAAGCTTAAATATAATTTTTCAAAATTTTATAAAACTTAAAACTAGGCGTTTCCATTAACATGTTAATTAGCGTTTCTTGCGATGATTAAATCCCGAATAAATCCAAAACTAGTTATTTTGACCTCAAATTTTAAACATAACAATTTTAGGATTTATTCTACCATTCCAAGTCATGAGCCACACCCGTGGACCCATGGATTCATTTTTAGCCTTTTAATTTTCGTTTTTGACACCTTATCGATCACACCGAGCCATCTCCTAATTTACTCAAGCCACGCCCGAGCCACCTTGAGCCAAAACCTAGACAACCCATCTAGGCACACTACTGGACCATTGGAACCCATTGGACCTGACCCTAAGCTCCAAAACCGAAGCACACCTAAGCTGCAGAAACAGCCCAAAAACCCACCTAGGCACCCTTGTGCCAAACTCGTTTTTCCATGAGCCAAGCTCGAACCACCATGAGCCAACCTCAAGCCAGACCCCCTATGGACCCTACTGGACCCTTAGCACCCCTAGGAACCGACAATAAGCTCGAACCAAAGCCACAACAGCAGCTGCAAGCCATGGCGGAGACTCCTACTTGGATATGACTGTTTTCTTCCCTAGCCACTTAACCAACGAGCCAGCCCTTGAACCATCCCCTCAAGACTCATCCTAGGACCCTAATACATGTCCCAAACCGTAGCCAAGAGCCTTGGTCCAGCCCCTGACTGACACACTAAGGCCGAACTCCTACAGCCCTTCATGAGACCCACTTCTGTACAGCACACGTTTCTGGTTCCAGCCTTCTATCCAGCCAACCTGACCCTAAACCACCCTAACTAGGATCATCCTAGGACCCTAAAGAGTCGACCTAGTCCAGCCCAAAGCCCCCAGGCCGAGCCATCTCTCCTGCACAAGCTGCTGCACATCTGCGCCACTTCCTTGTAACTCACGGGTGGGAGTCCTAGCTTGCTAGGACTCCTCCCAGCCCTCTTGACTCGAGTCCTAGCGTGGCTAGGACTCTTCCCTTGACCCCTCACGAACCCTAGCCAAGCCCTGGTCCCAACCGAACCCTAGCCCAGCCCTTACTCCCCATGACCCGAGCCCCTTGATCACATGACAGATTTATGGTACCAGCTTGCACGTTTCTTGTTTGCTGTGTTTGGGTGTTGTTCTAGACCTTTAAACTTTGTGTAAAACACTCTTAATCCATACCCTAACCATGGCAGCCCCTTTACACAAATTAAACATGATTTTGGGTGAAAACACAAGCCTTAGAAATCACCTATGATGCAAAATCCGAAAATATAACATGATGCAACTTGTTTTTCATGCAAAACACAATTAAATAAATATTATGGTGTGATGGTGAGTAAAGAAAGAATATGGCGTGCCTTTGCGTATTTAACGCACGATTATTCGTTGACGACGGCGAAGAACGGGGCAAAAACCTTGGCTTGAACTCTACCTTGCAAGTCTCGATTTTCTTCTTTAAATTGTGATGTGTGTGAGCCGTGCACTTTGAGGAGTTTTGGGAGAGAAAAATATAAGGTTTGAGGCGTGTAGCAAAGTGTAGGGTTGGGGATGATTATCTTATTTAAATACTAATTAATTCTCTTAGCAAGGCTTTAGGCCCATTAGGTAGATAAATAGGCCCATTAGTGCTTAGTTAGACTTTAATTAAAAATATAAAAATAGTTTTGTTTAAATAACTCTGCGAATTTATTAGCCGGGTTGCCAAAAAAGTTCGTATTTTGTTGAAAAACAAACACCGATAAAATTTACGTCCCGGCGTATAAAATCACCTCCAAACCCCTTATTTTCAAAAGTAATAAAAAGCATCACCAATATTTTAAATAATTAAAAACAATTATTTAACAAAATCATTTTACATTTTCAGCCCTCGGTCTCCGTTCCTCGATCGCAACTCGAATAACCTTTTAAAAATACATTTTAATGCAACCTTGTAGAAAAGTATATTTAAACATGTCAATATGCACAAAATAATTAATTAATACAATTAAAATAAATAATTAAAATACAAGAGAATTTAATAATTGCATGCATGTGGTTTGCGTGGACCTTTAAATTTCTCAGGGCGTTACAATCTCCCCCCTTAAATTGAATTTCGTCCTCGAAATTTTCTTATCCTTAATAACCAAGAGTTTAGACTTAGTTCTAGTATCCCAAAAATCCACGCTTCCGCTGCGCTACTCTGATAAAACTTAAACTCTAGAATGTCCTACGTCTCCTTGATCCCAATTAAATTTTCCTTCTAAATCCTTATTTTGCGATTCGCAACTTAAAACGACCCATAATAACTTAACGTTGTTACTATTATAACATCGAATTTCAACTTCTCTTACAATTCCCAAGATAAAAATATGGATGACCACGCTTATCGTATATTACTTTTCTTATTTTATAACCAAAATATTCATCAACTTAACAAATTTCAATCTTAAAATCCCAAACGCATCCGCTAACGCTTAGATTTTCAAGCCTAATATCGATTCAATCTTAAAAATCCTTGATTAACATTCCTTATCGCAATATAACCAAAATATCCCAAGGTTCTGAATATTTTTAAAAGTCTAAATTATCAAAATTTTTATCATTTAACACATCAATTATCACTTATTGCTAAACTAGTTCCCAAATTCCTTAGCAATGGCAAAAATAAATTATTAATTTCCTCAAAAATCATCCTAATTGGTTCTTAATTTAAAAAATCCTACGATTAACCCATAAGTTCTTGGCATTCTTAATTTCCTGCTACGAGTTTCCGATAACATAATTTCGAAAATTTAAACTTACTTAGCCAAAAATCAATTCCTAAAACCAATCTTACATTTTATCAAAACTTAAAATCTCAATTTATACATTTTTATACTCTCAAAGTTGTTACAAATCCTCGAATCATTATTACTTATGAGTAATTCTCAAAAATTAATTCAACTAGTAACCACGAATCATAAATATTTCCTTAGAAAATCTACGTGTCCCAAAGCATTCATAATATTCACGATTAACTTATAGCCCAAAAAGTAAAACGTCCATACTAAAACCCAAAAATCAACATCGTGCAATTTCACCACAAAGCCAACATGCTTTGAAATCAAATAATTTCTTAATTCATATCGTAACACGTATGAAAATTCTAATGCATATAAAACATATATCCTCATAATGCTATTAACATGTGATGTAAACATATAATTCATATAATTTTGAAGGTAACATCATAAACTCATATAAAGCATATAAACTTACAAGTTGAGGCTTGACGACTGATCTTCCCGGCGCTGATGGTGGCACAACCCTTTACAGAACCATTGCTCTGATACCAACTGAAACGTCTGCTTATTCGTTTTGCTTAAAAAGTACTAGAATTTTTTTTTAACCTCTCTTAGCATCGGCCGAACCATAAAATATTTTTGACATCATTTTAAAAATAAACATCCAACTGCCATTTAAAAATCCAAAGGAAAATATTTTAAAGCATAAAATCGCCAAACATTTTACCAACCTAAAAACATTATTTGAAAATTATAGCTCATACTATAACCTCTCAAAAATCACTCATAAATAAATTTTTGTAAAAATATGTTTAACATCACGTAAAATCATAAATCATAACTAGTGCGGAAAACTAGCGCAGGTCTTCGGGTTATGTGCACCTTCAGTTAAGTCAGATCAACCATCAAGACCTCCAAAAACATTAACATCAAAATCACCTGCATCAATCACACCTAGTGAGTCTAAAGACTCAACACGTCATATCTTTGATAACAAGTAATACGTAATACAGTTAACATATAACAGTGAAAAATACTTGTACTTAAAATATCGTTTTCATGAAGATGCATAAAATTTAAACAATAACATTTTCGTAAACATTTTCATGATGCATTAACTTTAAATAAAAACATTTTCATAATCATTTTCATGATGCATAAACTTTAAATAAAAACATTTTCATAATGATGCATGAACTTTAAACATAAAAATTTTCATAAACTTAATCATATCATCCTCAACATATTCATATTCATATTATCATCAACATATACGTATTTTTTTTCCTTTCGTGGAATTCAGATCGTTAATTGTGACTTTCGTGTTCATCTACGTCTACGTCTACGTGTTGGACGATGGATCCATCTACATTTAACCACAGTACTGGGCGGCGGAGACACCAGCAACACTCTCACCGGTTAACTGGGACTTGGCCTTACGTATTAACATATCATCGTATACATCTACATATCTGTATCCAAGGAAACACGATCGTCGGGCTCCCACTGGGACCATAACCCTCACGAAATTTCCAACATATCATCGTATTAGTCACAATTACTTCACTTCCTTCAACGTTTCATATTCTCATCACTTTATAAAATTTAAACATGCATATAACGTTTTTCTTTTAAACCAAGCATGCAACATGTCTTTTAAATGTCCGTAATTAAACCACAAAATCCATAAACGTTTTAAAAATAACATTTTAACATATAAAAATTCAATCAACATCCATATTCATTGAAAATAATCATATTAGCACATAAAACAGTATTCAGGGCACTGCCATGACGTTTACTAATTTTTTAGGTGTAAAAAGACCGTTTTACCCCTGGACGTAAAATTTCCCGTTTTTGACATTTTATTGAATTCATTGACTCTAACATGTCCCAAAAAATTATTTAAGCCTACATGAATTTTCTCATAATTTTATTTAGCCTAAATCGAGGACTTTTAAATTAATCTTTAAATGTGGCGTATTAATACGTTTTAATCTCGAATTAAGCCAAACCTTAATATAAAATTCCCAAATTAAAAAATTAGACTTTTAATAATTATTTAAGCTTAAATATAATTTTTCAAAATTTTATAAAGCTTAAAACTAGGCGTTTCCATTAACTCGTTAACTAGCGTTTCGTGCGACGATTAAATCCCGAATAAATCCAAAACTCGTTATTTTGACCCCAAATTTTAAACATAACATTTTTAGGATTTATTCTACCATTCCAAGTCATGAGCCACACCCGTTGACCCATGGATTCATTTTTAGCCTTTTAATTTTTGTTTTTGACACCTTATCGATTACACCGAGCCATCTCCTAATTTACTCGAGCCACGCCCGAGTCACCTTGAGCCAAAACCTAGCCAACCCATCTAGGCACCCTCCTGGACCATTGGAACCCATTGTACCTGACCCTAAGTTCCAAAACCGAAGCACACCTAAGCTGCAGAAACAGCCCAAAAACCCACCTAGGCACCCTTGAGCAAAACTCGTTTATCCATGAGCCAAGCTCGAACCACCATGAGCCAACCTCAAGCCAGACCCCATATGGACCCTACTGGACCCTTAGCACCCCTAGGAACCGACAATAAGCTCGAACCAAAGCCACAACAGCAGCTGCAAGCCATGGCGGAGACTCCTACTTGGATATGACTCTAAGTTTTCTTCCCTAGCCACTTAACCAACGAGCCAGCCCTTGAACCATCCCCTCAAGACTCATCCTAGGACCCTAAAGCCTTGGTCCAGCCCCTGACTGAAACCCTAAGGCCGAACTCCTACAGCCCTTCATGAGACCCACTTCTGTACAGCACACGTTTCTGGTTCCAGCCTTCTATCCAACCAACCTGACCCTAAACCACCCTAACTAGGATCATCCTAGGACCCTAAAGAGTCGACCTAGCCAAGCCGAGAGCCCCCGGGCCGAGCCATCTCTCCTGCACAAGCTGCTGCACATCTGCGCCACTTCCTTGAAACTCACGGGTGGGAGTCCTAGCTTGCTAGGACTCCTCCCAGCCCTCTTGACTCGAGTCCTAGCGTGGCTAGGACTCTTCCCTTGACCCCTCACGGACCCTAGCCAAGCCCATGTCCCAACCGAACCCTAGCCCAGCCCTTACTCCCCATGACCCGAGCCCCTTGATCACATGACATATTTATGATACCAGCTTGCACGTTTCTTGTTTGCTGTGTTTGTGTGTTGTTCTAGACCTTTAAACTTTGTGTAAAACACTCTTAATCCATACCCTAACCATGGCAGCCCCTTTACACAAATTAAAAATGATTTTGGGTGAAAACACAAGCCTTAGAAATCACCTATGATGCAAAATCCGAAAATATAACATGATGCAACTTGTTTTTCATGCAAAACACAATTAAATAAATATTATGGTGTGATGGTGAGTAAAGAAAGAATATGGCGTGCCTTTGCGTATTTAACGCACGATTATTCGTTGACGACGGCGAAGAACGGGGCAAAAACCTTGGCTTGAACTCTACCTTGCAAGTCTCGATTTTCTTCTTTAAATTGTGATGTGTGTGAGCCGTGCACTTTGAGGAGTTTTGGGAAAGAAAAATATAAGGTTTGAGGCGTGTAGCAAAGTGTAGGGTTGGGGATGATTATCTTATTTAAATACTAATTAATTCTCTTAGCAAGGCTTTAGGCCCATTAGGTAGATAAATAGGCCCATTAGTGCTTAGTTAGACTTTAATTAAAAATATAAAAATAGTTTTGTTTAAATAACTCTGCGAATTTATTAGCCGGGTTGCCAAAAAGTTCGTATTTTGTTGAAAAACAAACACCGATAAAATTTACGTTCCCGGCGTATAAAATCACCTCCAAACCCCTTATTTTCAAAAGTAATAAAAAGCATCACCAATATTTTAAATAATTAAAAACAATTATTTAATAAAATCATTTTACATTTTCAGCCCTCGGTCTCCGTTCCTCGATCGCAACTCGAATAACCTTTTAAAAATACATTTTAATGCAACCATGTAGAAATGTATATTTAAACATGTCAATATCCGCAAAATAATTAATTAATACAATTAAAACAAATAATTAAAATATAAGAGAATTTAATAATTGCATGCATGTGGTTTGCGTGGACCTTTAAAATATTTCGGGGCGTTACACTCTGACTGCCTCTACCTTGCTGGGGTCGACCTCTATGCCATCCTATGTTATAATGTAGCCCAAGAATGCCACCCTATCAAGCCAGAACTCATATTTGATGAACTTGGCATACAATCGTCTGTCCTGTAGAGTATGTAACACTGTCCTCAGACGCTGACTGTTCTCCTTCCTGCTCCTCGAGTAGATCAGGATATCATCAATGAAAACTATGATGAACTGATCCAAGTATGACTGAAACACGCGATTCATGTGATCCATGAAGATCGCTGACGCGTCCGTCATTTCGAAGGGAATCACCATAAACTCATCGTGCCCGTAACGCGTCTGGAAGGTTGTCTTATGCATATCTGACTCCCTCTCTTTCAGCTGGTGGTAACCGGATCGAAGAACTATCTTTGAGAACACTTATGCTCCCTGCAGCTGATCAAAAAAATCATCGATCCTCTGCAATGGATACTTATTCTTGACTGTGACTCTGTTCAGCTCTCGGTAGTCGATACACGGACGCATGCTGCCATCCTTCTTCTTGACAAATTGCACTGGTGCGCCCCAAGGAGAAAAACTAGGGTGAATGAAACCCTTATCTAGGAGGTCCTGAATCTGATCTTTGAGCTCCTTCATCTTTGTAGGTGCTAACCGGTATGGGGCTTTAGATATCAGAACTGTGCCTGACAAAAGCTCAATCAAAAAGTCCACCACTCTGTCTGGTGGGATGCCTGAAACATCGTCAGGGAAAACACCGGAGAACTCCCTGACCACATCAACGTCCTCTAGCCTCTGCTCGACTTGCTCAGACACTGACACGATGCTGGACAAAAACGCCTGGCAGCCTGTCCTCATAAGCTTCCTCGCACACAAGCTAGAAATGACGTGCGGCATCTGCTAATGTCTAGCTGGATCGAAAATAAATGGCTTTGCACTTGGCGGTCTGACAGACACTAACCTCTGTCGAAAATCTATGACTGCTCCATGAGAAGATAGCCATTCCATACCCAAGACGATGTCAAACTCCGGTAGTGGTAGCACTATCAAATCTGCGCGCACTCTATACTTCTGTAACCAAAGTTCCAATTTTTTCCGTATCTGGGAAGTGAACATTTGATCCCCAGATGGGATCGATACTCTGAATCCTGCATCCATCGCTACTAGTATGATTCCTAGTATCTTAACAAAGGATTCGGATATAAACGAATGCGTAGCCCCCTGAATCTAGCAATGCATGCGTGGCTACACCTGCAATAGATATCCTCCCTACGACAAAACATACCATCAAATCTAATAGTGTTAAACTTAAGGAATTTCTTACCAGCAATTAACCCAAAATCCTCGAACAATCACTGAAATATCGAAACATTGATTCCAAAAAATTTGAAATTTAATCTTCGGAATATCGAAAATTGCAAATTAGCCCCCTTAAACTCGAAAAATGCAATTTGGTCCTTAAATTACCGTTTATTACAATTGGGTCCCTAAAATTCCTCAAATCAAATAATTAAATTCTTAATCCCAACCAGGTAGAACATGCATCATAAATCCTTCTAAGTTATAAACCCCAAAAATAAATCCACACACAAGCATAAAATCCATGCAATTTTACGGTAAATTAAAATCTTAAACAATAGGGTTACCAGTAACCAGCATCGAGTCTGGCGCTGCATCGACCTCCTGGCATGCATCACATAGGCCCGGCCAGTAGTGGGGCCTGTGTTCTTTGGGCAGTCTGCTGCTTTGTGTCCCTCATGTCCACAAACGAAGCATCTGAAGGTCCCCCATAAGCACCTGCCGACATGGAATTTGCTGCACTGCGGGCATGACTGCCTGTCATCTGGCTTAGGCGCCCCTGAAGCCTGAGGAGGTCTCTGTGGCTGGGTCTTCCTAAACTGACCCTGGGGCTTCTGCTGCCCCTACTGTCTCTGTGGCCCTGAGAACTGTTTCTTCTGAGAGTGGGAGCTGGACTGTGTCTGATGCCGCTTCTTCTGCATCTCGAAGTTTGTATCTCGCAGGGCTTGCTTCGCCTGAAAAGCATAGGCGATGGCCTCGTCATAACCTGCCGGTCTCATCAGCACGACATCCCGACGGAGGGTGGGTCTCAATCGATCCAAAATTTGCCGCAGCTTCTGATCGGCCTCTCTCGCTATCATGGGCACAAAATGGCAGCCCATGTCGAACTTGCAGATATACTCCGCCACAGATGGAGTCCCCCTAGAGGATACTTGTTGCGTGTTTTCTTAATTGTTCGCAAGCGCACGACGTCAAGTTATAGTAAAATATATTTTTGAGTGCAAGTGTCGATCCACGAGGAGTATGTATATAAATGTATATTATTGCTTGTGATTAAAATAGTCTCGATTTTATTTAGAAAAATCAATTAAAAGATTTGGTTGCAAGAATAACTAAATTGAAAATGGATTTAAATGTAACACCAAATTGTAACAAATAACAATGAAATAAAAGATCTAGAGGTCCGATTTCACGCAACTGTCCACCATGTGTAATTTCTTGTAGCTATGTTATAAAAATCCTTCTTATTCATTAGTCAAGAATCCTATAATTATCTACTCTCTCTCCTGAATGTTAAGTAAAAATGGATTGCAACGTTCCCATCAACAATCTACAAATAAATAAGACATCAAGCACTAGATTCTCTATGGGCTTCGATTGCATTATAGGCCCTCCTGAACTCTATAAATATCATTGATGTATTTTTTCCATTATTTTACCTTTACGAATTTGATTCAATCATTCTGTTATTAGTAATTTTCGTTAACAGAAATTTGATTCAATGATTGATTAAGCTTGATAATTCATGTTCTTACATATTAACGTGGAGTATCAATATTTCACCCTGTCACATTGCTTAATCAACTCTTTAACTACACAATAACAAATTAGTGCTTGATAAATATTATAATAAATTTACAGAGAAAAGTCAATATTAACTGTGTTTGAAAATAAAAGTGAAATTTTGAAAATAATATAAAGTAGAGTGTTTGAGAAATAAGTTATTTATTTAATATTATATTTTAATAAAATGCTTATTGAAATGTTTGAAAAATTTAGTGTTTGACGATGTTTGTAAATGTTAATTTTGGAATCGATCGAAATATTCCCTTATCTGGAAAAATTTTCGTTTAGTTATAAAAAAAAACATAATTATTTTTGAAGAATCATAATCAGCATGAGATCAAATTATGGATTTGAATTAAACTGAACAGAAACATAATGATGATTTGTGATTAAGAACCACAAAAATCCGATTTATTTGATTAATAATAAAAACAGTGTATGATAATATTTTAGAAATTACCTAATTTCTTGCCGCCGGTGCGCTAAAGCTTCTGTATTTTTGATCTTTTGCACTTTCCAATTTGACATTTTATTATTCCAAACTCTCATCATAAGCTTTCAAACTACAACAACAAAAACAACAACAAATCGCATAAAACCTGCTCAAGAATCACAAAATTCCAAGTTAAATACAAGTAATAAAAGTGCAATAAATTGCACTTATCAAACTCCCCCAAACTTAGGATTTTACTAGTCCCGAGCAAAATAAAACAACACAAACAAACAAGTGCAATAAATTGCACTTATCAAGACTCATAAACTCTCTCGATAGGCAGCCCCTGACGTTAGCTGGAAATTATTACCCATAGAACAACTCCTTGAACCTGGCCCAAATAAGGGTAGCCAAGTCCACAGCATGAGCGACTCCCTCCCACCAAAGGGACGCATCGTCTCTCAACATATAGATGGCGCACTGTCCCGGTCGCCATCTTTCATCTGAAAATACTCAAAGTGCGGCTCCAGAGATCATATCAATTCCTCTGCTAAGAACGAATTAGTAGTGCCCCCGAACTCCTTCGGGTTAAGTATTCTGAACTGCTCAAAAACGTCCAACTGAGGCCTCTGCCACATCCTGGAATATCATCTGGTCTATCAACGCTGCGGTCGCGTCTGGGATGCATGATCTAAATTTAGTCCAATTTATAAACGTAACCCATCAGGCAATTAATCTAGTTTTTAAAACTGTAAACCCTTAAATCATAAAAGCAGTTAAACATATACAGTAGATCATCATAAATCGTAAATCATGTAAACATGTAGGTGATAACAGTAAATCATTTAAAACATTAAAATCATAAAATCTTACAGACTTGAGGTTTGAAGACTGAGCCGCAGGACCTGGCGGCGGCACAACCCTATGCAGGACCCTAGCTCTGATACCAATTGTAGTGTCTATCGTTTTAAAAGTGCGGAATATATATATATTTTATTTAGCTCACATTTTAAAATTAAGCATTTAAATAAATTGAATACATGCAGTCCTACTTAGAAATATCATTAAAAAATAATCATAAGTAATTACCAATAAAATATAGCAGAGAAAAAACGAGTAAAAATCCTAACATCAAACAGTAAAATAAAACAGTGTATGAAATGCTCATATCCTATCAATAACATAAAATCGTAAATGTGTGGTAAATCATGAGGTCCTCGGGTTGTGTCGCCCACCAGGTCTGCCGACTTAGAGTTCAGCATCTCCAGTCCCCTGACATCAAACTCACATGTATCACACACGTCTAGTGAGTCTAAAGACTCAAAAGACCTGTACCATAAATAACAAATATATATACATAGCACAACAGTGAAAAATATAATACTCAACATATCTTTCATGAACTTTAAAAGCGTAACATAAACGTGTCGTGTAATATCATGACATGTCAAAACAGCTCATCGTGAATCATCATTCATCATTTATCTTTTAGTGAATTCAGTTCATTAGATGTGACTATCGTACATCATCAATTACGATGGATCCATCGTACAAAAAACCACGGTACCCGGCGGCTGTAGGACATCAGTGACAGGATTACCCATCCAATGTGCCTAGGCCTCATCATCATCATTTACATATACGTCTTATGCATTTACATATATTCTGATAGCCACAACTAATTCTCATCATTCAAAACATCATAATTTTCATCACTTATAAAAATCATGCACATATGCAATTTTCTTTAAATCCAAGCAAGCAACGATATTTTCATAAAATCTTAAAAATTTTGATCACGATGCATAAACATTTAAAATATGGTGAATTTGTACTTGGGGCGCTGCCAGGACAACAATTTCGACTCTAGTGCAAAATGACCATTTTGCCCATAGAAACCAAAAATTTACCGTTTTACCCCTGAACCTCTAAAATTGACTCGAAGCTTATGAAAATCCTTAAAACATCCCAAAACACATTTATAAGCATTCCTAGACGCAAAATCGAGCTCATTTTACAACTTAACCGATTCGTTTTAAAACTTCGACCGGAGTCCCGGTTCTAACCCGAATCAACTTGAAACTTAACCAAATTTTCTCCCAAATTTTACCACACCTAAAGCACTAATGTACAGCCTTAGAACCATCCAAACCAACCCCTTAAACCTTCAAACAGTAAGTCACGAGCTGCTGGAATTTCGCCACTATCCGATCCTACACACCCTAGTGCGCCACCTTCCATATTTGCGACCCTAGCCTTCTACTGATGGGACCAGCTACGATCCATCCTTCCCTAGACCACCCTAGGACTCCTCCAACCCCACTAGTTCCACGGCCCCGACCCCATGAAGCTTACGCTATGGACACAGCCGCTAGAACCCGAGATCGCTATCCCCGCGCTTCACTCCTTCTCGCACATGGCCGGCTACAAGGAAAGTTCCGGCGGTGGTTGAGCCTCCCTGGGCCGTGGCTCAAACCCACCATGGTCTGGTCCATGCCCCGATTCAGCCCTTGCACCGCCAGCACAACTCCTCACTCGATTCACCACTCACGCGCAGCACGCTTCCATGAAAACCTCTCGGCCCTCTTCCTAACACACCCAAACTTTACTCCAGCCTTACGACTCTATCATGCTCTCCTGAAAAGCCCCTTGGCATCAAAAAAACCGCAGCCCCTTGCACAATTCCAGAAAACGTGAGCAACATACCATGGAATGCAAGAAAAACACATGAAACTTGAAAATCCCTTATGCATATGGTTGGATTGAAAGTTTCCAAGCATATAAAACGTATGTGACAAGTAAAGAAGAGATACAAAGCATGCCTGGTAAATATTTTGCAAGAAAACCGAAGAACGAGCGTCGAGAATTAAGCCTGAGAATTTTTTTGTTGCAAGAACAAGTGATTGCTGAAGCTTCTCTACTGTGGGTGGTGCTGAAACCGAGAGGGAATGCAGCTGGGGGAGGGTGTCGGCTTAGTGGAGGAAATTTTTAGGTTTAGTGTGAGGTTAAGTAATAATTAGCTAATTAAATAATAGGCAGTGGGCCCTAAGTTAACATCTAAAAGTTTAAAAGGAGTTTTAAGCCCAATATACTTAAGAGTAAGACCATTAAGTCTAAACACACACCCGAAAAATATTTAGTTTTGGTAAGCTCTTGAAAATATAGCCGACACTCAAAATGTCCATCGATTCGATAAAATTTACGTAACGGTGAAAAATATGATCTGGCGTGTAAAAATACCAAAACAACCCATTTCTTGAAAAATACATTTAAAACATCTTATATTAATTAATAAAATTTAATCTTGTAATAAAAATAATTTTCCTGATAATTCCCCGCTCTCCGTTCCTCGTTCGAGTGCGAAATGCACCTAGAAGTCCTAATGTATGAACTTTTAAAATTTAATGAAATAAATCCTATCATGCAATAATTATGCATAAAATGCATAAAAATAATTAAACACATAATTTAATTAAAAATCCTAGATTGCATGCATTTATGTTACGTGAATTAAATTCCTAGACTTTACACTTCGAGAATTCAGTTTACGTTCTCGCACCTTCCCTCCGGTCTATCAAAAAAATACAAATTATAATTTAAACAATAACACATGCAATGGATAATTATGACCGAATTGAGAAAATTAGTTCAAAAGCCAAATAAATAAATTACAAGATTATATAACACAAAAGAGACAAGAAAAATCAAATTTAATAAAAAAAAATATGATATATAATTTACTAAATTTGAAAGAAAACTAACTTACCCGAGGAATCGATTTAACAAAGAAAGAAAAATATATTTGAAGAAAGAAAATGATTTTTTACTCAAAAGAAGAGGAGCAAAAGTTAAAATAAAAAATAAAAAAAATATGACTACCATTTTAAATTTTCAGCAAAATTAATTAGATTTCCATTAGGATTTTAATTAAAAACCAAAAAAGATTTAAAAAAGTTGGAGATCCCACCGAGGCAAGCCCTAGGCAGCAGTCTAAGCGGCCTCCCCTTGGAACCGGCCCTCTGTGTGTGATAATACATGAATACATGTTGCACATGTTTTGTTTCTTAAGTTTTGATTTAGTTACAATATTTTAAAAAAATTAATACCATATAATGTTTCGTAAAATGATTTTTATAATAGTAAAATTTGAAATTTTTTATTGCTATAATAAATAGATAACAATTTAATATATATATATATGATAAGAAATGAGGAAAAAAATCGTCCAAAGTGTCGTTATTTTTATTTTATTTTTTGAAAAGGTCAAGACAGCTAAATGTATAAAAGTTGTTGCTATGGAGTAGTCTTGCCTCATTAATTGTGTGTATACACTTCAAATTGTTTGCAGGACTGACTTTTCACCAATTTATCTCATTAGAACACTATTCATACAGAAAATTATATTTGCCCTTCATTTTTCTGCAAACCCAAGCTCTTATATGTCCCATCAACGCACCTCAAATTCTCCTTTCTCTCTTTCACACATGTGTGCTGGATCGTCTCCTGCTCGCGAAATGGAATCAAATTCCAGAAATGAAAACCCTCATGGATAATCACGATTGTAAGATAAACAGAGAACTAGCTAGATCGATTGATTTATAAAATTGCTTTTCCAGAAAATGGATTCGGCATCTGGGACGGGAGGCACTGGCCCAACTGGTAGTACAGGGGGAGAAGGTCCATCGTCCACGGCAACAACAATTGAAGGCGGCGGCACTGAGGGGTCAACGGCTGCTCCATCGCCGCCACCGAGCCGCTACGTGGCGCAGAAGCGCCGAGACTGGAATACCTTCTTGCAGTACTTGAACAACCACAAGCCACCGCTGACGCTGGGCCGATGCAGTGGAGCTCACGTGATCGAGTTCATGAAGTACTTGGATCAGTTCGGGAAGACAAAAGTGCATGTGACAAGCTGCCCGTGCTTCGGTCAGCCGAACCCTTCGGCGCCATGCTCCTGCCAGCTGAAGCAGGCTTGGGGTAGCTTGGATGCCCTAATCGGACGGCTTAGAGCGGCCTATGAAGAGAACGGCGGAAAGCCGGAGTCGAACCCTTTTGGAGCGAAAGCTGTGCGGATATATCTTCGAGAAGTCAGAGAAAGTCAAGCGAAAGCTAGAGGAATACCCTATGAGAAGAAGAAGCGGAAAAGACCCTCCACAACGAAAGCTGATGCCGGGAGTAGTCTCGACGCCAGCGGAGGAGACGGCGGCGGCGACGCCTGTTGACTCCGGCTGCCTGCTAAATCAGTAAATATGCAATACTACCTATTCTTTATGACCCGACTTCAATTTATTATATATATTTATTTCTGTTCTTTTGATTGTACACTATATATGTGTCACAAAATCCGCTTTTTTATAACTTAAATGGAATTAAAAGGTTTGAGATTAAAATGCAATAGTTTTAGTTTTAGAAAACTAAAATTGATGCATGATCAACTTTAACTCCCATTTTATTATATTTTGCATTTTTGTGACTGACAAAATTAAAATTAGCTTGTTGGTTTAATTTCATGAACAAAGCAGTCAAAAAGTATTTTTTTTATTTGATGATAATATAAATCAAACCCAAAATTTTCTAAAAAACAGTACTGATCTGAGGTACGCCGAGTTTGGTTCCTGTTTGATCTCGTTTCTTGTCATCGCTGCACCAGTTTGCTTGCTTTTGAATCTAACAATTATCGGCCTTTGAATCAGAATCTTTTTTGAGAAATATTCTAGTTTTAATCATAATCATATTACATTTCAGATCATATTCTATATATTCAGACAATAATTAATCTAAACCTCTCTCTCTAATAAGTAAGCAATCTCTCTTTCATATTCGAATAAGTAAAGTAATTAATTAGTCATAAGACTATGCAAATAATTGCATCCATCCAACCCTTAAATGAATTTGGAATTAAAGAAAGTTGTAGTTATTTTTTTTTTAAAAAGTTGTTGTTTGATAACCCACGAACAAAATAAAAATATTATATGTCAAATTTGTACTAATATAAATAATTAAATAAATCACTGCTTAATTATTTAAATCGTGGAATAAACGTCACAAAGAAAGCGACCAGCAGCCAACCAATAGCTCTACACTACATTAATTTTCACCGCGTTTGGGTGAATATTCTGATATACATGGCCGACAGAGCGTAGAGGATAGGGGGTCGCCTCATCTCCCTTTGAGTGTCATGTATAATTTTATGAAATTTTATTCAACTTTCAACCCAGAAACAAGTATATATCGCCTTTCAGGAAGTCTTTGTTGATGGAGTGGGTTAACGATTAATCAAGTATCATGAGTTTGCTTCCTTATTCTAGTACTTTTTTTGACGAGCATGACAGAATTTCCTCAATACTGATTATTTGGTTAGCATAGATTATTGGTTACTACGTTATAACGATATTCAGAACGTATCAAAAAATAACGATGCTGGGTTCTATCTTTATTCTATCATTCTCATCCTTATTTCTAAACTTATAAGGTGTCTTGAGGACCGCATTCGAGATAGATATGAATGTCTTTGATCTCTACTCGAGATAGTGGATCAGAGAAGTCCTTAGAAATACACGTCTTTTTAAAGACATTTCTCATATATCTCTTAGAAAGTGAGCATGAAGGATCTGGTAGAGAAGGAAAAATTATGATTCAGAGTTATATGGAAATTTTCCTCGTTCCTGCGATAATTGCTTAATTGAGAGAAAAATTGTCGGCACTCTTTTGTCTCTCTCTTGCATTTTTCATGTGGCCCATCAACCAACAGATTGGAATTTTGCAGACCATATTCGCTAGAAAATTAGCGTCACAATTTAAAAAATTTGATAATGTTTAAAACGACTATTAGTTTTAAAATGCTACAATTTTTTTTTTAAATCTCAAAAATCACCTTCTAGATATGCATGCAAGACTACTGAAAAATACAACCATTAAAAATAATCGTAATTCAATGACAAATAAGATACTGCAGTTCAAAAACGTTGTTAACTCGGCACTCAATAATGTGCGTAGAATAAAACCAAGTAAAAATCCTGGAAAAACACCAACATATCGTAACAAACGTATAAACTGATCATGTCTACTCAAAACCCATAAAAAAACGTGATGTGCGGAAGAAATAAGGTCATCAGGTTAGTGTGCGCATATCCAGCCCTGCCTACTCAGTCTTCGGCACCTGCTATCTCCTGATCAACATACTGATATGCATCATTCACACCTAATGAGTCTAAAGACTCAACACACCTGTAACGTCAATAGCAAGTACATATACATAACATGCAACAGTGAAAAGTATTGTAATAAAAATACATTTCATGAACTTACAAGATCGTATGCATAATCATGGTCTATTAAAGCATAAACATTTCATAACATATCGACATATACGTGTTCGTATTCTTAATTTGAATTTCGTTGATCAGCTGTGACTTTCGTATCATCGTATTAGGCGATGAATCCATCTACGTATAATGGCAGTACCTGGCGACGGGGATATCAGCGACAATGTTATCCATCCACTGAGCCTTGGCCTTACATATCATCGTATTAACATGTCATCGTATTAGTCACAACCAACTGTCTTCCTTCAAAAACGTGTCATCATATTTATCACTTAAGAAAAAGATGCATGTACATAAACTTTTCTTTAAAATCAAGCATGCAAAATATTTTTCACATTTACTCAAAATTCGTATTAATACATAGACATTTAAAAAAATGTAAAATTGTGTTCAG
Organism: Primulina tabacum; assembly: GCF_025594145.1. Classification (NCBI taxonomy): domain Eukaryota; kingdom Viridiplantae; phylum Streptophyta; class Magnoliopsida; order Lamiales; family Gesneriaceae; genus Primulina; species Primulina tabacum. The sequence goes on along the minus strand of NC_134551.1, from coordinate 34,060,541 downwards.
GACACTGCCAGGACTAACAAACTCGACCCACGTGCATAATGATCATATTGCCCCTGGAAACCCAAAATAACTATTTTACCCCTATACTTCTAAATTTCGACCACAAATTACCAAACTCCTTAAAACATCCCAGAACACATTTATAAGCTTTTTTAGACGTAAACTCATGCTCATTTCAAAACTTAATAGATTCGTTTTACAACTTGGATCGGGGTCCCGGTTTTAACCCGAATCAACCCGAAACTGAACCATATTTTCCCAAACCCGAATCATGTCCTAAATCTACCCAACCAGCCTTAAAACCACACTTTTTAGCCCACTAAGACCCACGGAAACAAGGCCACATGCTGCAGGAAATTTTTTCACAATGCCCGTTCGAAACCCTAATACGCTAAACTTGAAAATTATCGACCCTAGGTTCTACCGGCTCCGACCAGCCTTGGACCAACCCTGAAACGACCTCGATATATTAATTTTTTTTCCTAATCTTAAACCATAAATTCTAAATTACTAAATAAAACAATTTAACATAATCAACCATCATAATAATTTAACATATGAAATCTCAAGTGCATAAAAATATATCTAATAAAAATCATTAACATATATCTTTAAATCATTAATCTAATAAGCTAGTGCGGAAACATAAAGACCCCCGGGTGTGTACTGCTGCACTCGATTCCCTCAATCGTCATCGCCTCCCATAAATCATCAAATCCTGCATCATACAAACCTAGTGAGTCTAAAGACTCAACACGTTCTAAACATGAATAACAAATAATACATATACATATCACATGCACCGTAAAAATACTTGTACTTAAAATATCGTTTCATGAAGATGCATAAACTTTAAACATAACTTTTTTATAAACATTTTCATGATGCATAAACTTTAAATAAAACATTTTCATAATGATGCATCAACATTAAATGTAGTGCCCAAAATCAGTACACGTATAACTCATGCATTTATTAAATTATTAAAGCATTTATTTACTTTTAAAATGAGTCTTATTGGTGCTTGATTTATGTAAATGCATTATCTTAAATTATTTACTATTATGTGATGCACGTTAAAAATATTTTCTTGAGTTTCATGTCTCAGGCGATTATTCGAGGCGGGATCGAGGAATCGAGACCGGGACGAGTTTGACAATTTTAAAATGTGTTATTTTATTTTAAGTTGAGGATGGGCATTTTAAATAAATTATAAAGTTTTGGTATTTTAATAGCCTAATTTATTATTAGGTGATTTTGATTTTTAATTTTTAAGGAATTAGCACTTGTACACTTTATTTTTCAACGAAGGATTTTTATTTTTAGTTAGCGGAATGTTAGCATTTTAATTAGTGGTAATGATTATATTAAGCCAAAATTTATTCTCCTAATTAAACACACACACATGTTTTCACTACTAAACACACTTTTACACACACACACCACACGACATAACACACACACACACACACACATTTCTTTCAAGTTTTATTGTTTTTGAAAAAGAGAAAACCTAGGGCTTCAAAAGAAAGAGCAGCCGCCCCTCTTCCATCCGATTTTTTCAACAAGTTTTCGGTGAATTTTATTGCAAGAAAACCGTCCCACAAGCGTCCCGGATCAACCTCGCATCTTTTCCCGCCTCGGTGTCGTCGTATCGGTATTTTAATCATCAAAGGCACGTATATTCTGTTATCTCTGCATCGATCATGTCATTGTATGTGTTGCGTTGTTTTATGCGTAAAAATCCATGCGTGATGTGTAGAAGTTTGAGCAATTATGTTTAGATCACTTTTCAAACCATTTTTAGATCTAAAATTTACGTTTTTACTGTTTTTTTAAATACTGCGATTTTTTGGTTGTGATTTCGAGAAAGATTTCAACATGAAAATTGTAGAACTTTTTGATACCTTCGATTTGACAGTAAATGCGAAATATTTGGATAAAAATTGAGTGAGTTATGGTGTTTTTCGTGAGACTGCTCAAACTGCGTTTTTCCGAAAATTATGATATTGATGCATCTTGAAGTTTTAATGTTGCAGGCTTCGTTGGGGATCGACGAGTGATCGTTGCTGCGTATATGTATGCTTAGTATGATGTTGGGTTGGTATTTGGATTGCAGGTTAGTGTCACTAGGCACTTGAATTCATGAGAAGTCATAGGAAACGAATTGATGTCAATTGCCGTGTTTTTGAATTGTATGTGTCGTAGGGAGGACGTCGTTGCTTTGGGGTATTTGTACGAGTTTTGTCAAATGTTAGGGTATACTAGGATGGGTCTCGAGGTGTCGGTTCATGGTCCATACAATCGAGTCTAGAATGATAAGCATCGCATGTAATGAATTCTCGTGAGCTTGCACTTCCCGCAGGTACACGGACCCCCACACGGACCAGGGCACGGGGTCCGTGCCTTTGTTTCCTTCACGGTGTCAAATTTGCGAGCCTACATGGACCCCTACACGGACCTAGGCACGGGGTCCGTGCGTTCCCTTTCTTCACGACAAATTTCACCGCACCTAAATGGACCCGGAGCCGGACCTGGGCCCGGGGTCCGTGTCCCTTCTCCTTCCCGAGTATTTCTTTTGCGAACCTACACGGACCCATACACGGACCCAGGCACGGGGTCCGTGTACTTCATATTTTTGGGAAATTTTATTTATGTTTTGGAGTTTCATGTCTTGGGTCAGTACGATGATTTAAATGAGTTTTAGTCCCGAGGGTTCTAGAATGTCTTAAGTTATTTATTGAATTCGGGGGTGAGCACGTATGCCTACGTCTAAGCTATGCAAGTTAAGTATTTAAATTTCATGTTAGTATGTGAAGCAGCAGCCCCAAATGAAATCCAACGAATCCCTCAACGCCAAGTAAGTATGTCGACGTGCAAGAAAATATTTTCAAATTTTTGAGGTATGCTAAATGTCTTGGGACCAATGTTTGTATGGGGTTGGAAAGCGTTAAATCATGAACGGAGACCAACCCACCCCGTTAAAGCATGAACGGGTTTAGATCAGGATGGGAAAGCGTTAAATCATGAACGAGGACCAATCCGCCCGTTAAAGCATGAACGGGGATCTCATGTATGTAGCAGTGGATTCGTCCCTATCAGCCCAGTACTCTGGTTTATTCTGATCAGGCGATTTATGTTATAGGTCACATACTTTGAAACAAGCATCTACGCAAAATGATGAAGTTTATGTATGTTCACGTATGTACAAGTATGCAAGCATGTTTAAGAAAAGTTTTATGTTTATGGCACGTCTACGTATGTACGTATGTAGGTTCAAGTTTAAGTGTAAGTTCAAGTTTCAAGTTATGTACGACGTATTTTAAAGTTGCATGCAGTTTTATTATGTAGTACTTGCTACTCCCAGTTTATACGTGTTAAATCTTTAGACTCACTAGAGTTGATCTATGCAGGTGAGGATATTTTCGAGGAGACAAGGGGTGGGGACCAAGGAGCAGGCTTGCACTGAGCAGGAGGCTAAACCCGAGGACCGCCCAAGTTTAAGCTTTTATGAAAATGTTTAAATACTCTGATTTTATGTTACTGTTTGAGGTTCGAGCAAATACTTTTGGTAGACATCATTTTAAGATTTTTCTGTTGCAACAATTTTTGAGGACGAACAGTTGTTTTATCAAATTTTGAAGGTTCATGAATTATTTAAGAAAATTTTAATTTTTCCGCAAATTTTGAATTGTAAAAGTACGGTACGTTACAGTTGGTATCAGAGCGGTGTTCTTGTAAAGGGTTATGCCTACTGCCAGTCGCAAGAAGCTTACGAAGTCACACCTCAAGTCTGTAAGTTTTAATGTTTTGAATTATGTTATGTACTAAGAATTAAGTCATGATTTCAGCATGTCCATGTTTTGAGTTCAATTTACGTGCGTCTTACATCATTGATATCATGTTCATGCATGTGGGGATTTGGGTAAATTGTTGGAACAGTATGCCTCCTAGACGTTTGATTGACCGTGAAGCCAGGGATGAGGATAGAGAGGCTGGAGAGGAGAGGAGAGATGCTCCTCCTCCACCGCCAGACATGCAAGCTCAGATGCTGCTGGAATGACTCAGTTCTTCGCACAGTTTACGGGGAACCAAGCCGTAGTAGATGGAGGGGCGGGGACCCGACCTGAGGCTGTGTATGAAAGATTTAGGAGGATGAATCAGAAGGAGTTTTTGGATACCACTGACCCGATGATAGATGAAGGATGGATTAAGTCCATCGAGGTAATCTTCGATTTTATGGAACTGACCGATGCAGATAGGGTCAGGTGTGCCACGTTCCTTCTGAGGGGGGACGCCATACTATGGTGGGAGAGTTTGGCAGTGTCAGTCAACTTGCAGGTGTTGCCTTGGAATGGTTTCAAGGAAGTATTCTACTCAAAGTACTTCACTGAGAAAGTACGCTCTCGTCTAACCAGAAAGTTCATGACGTTGCGTCAGGGAGATAGCAGCATGGCGTAGTTCGTGAGGAAGTTCGAGAGGGGGTGTCACTTTGTGCCCCTGATAGCTAATGATGCCCAGGGGAAGCTGAGTCATTTCATGGATGGGTTGCGGCCGATATTGCGCCGTGACGTTCAAGTTGCTGGTCCTACGACCTATGCCATTTCCGTATCTAGAGCCTTGGCGGCGGAGCAAGATCAGAGGGATATTGAGGCTGACAGGCAGGGCAAGAGGCCCTATCAGGCTCCACAGCAGCAGCAGCATCAGCGACCTCAGTTTAAGAGGCCGTTCCAGGGGCAACCAGGGAAGAAGCCCTATCAAGGACCACCGAAAGGCAAGGGCCCTGTTCCACAGCAGAAAGCTCCTAAGAGGCCGGGAGAGTACCCGGTGTGCCCGAAATGCAATCGCCAGCATCCGGGGCAGTGTTTGTATGGGTCAGGCAAGTGTTTCAAATGTGGAGCCACTGACCACATGTTGAAAGAGTGCCCACAGTGGAGGTAGCCAACGTAGGGAAGAGTGTTCGCCATGCATGCACAGGAGGCGAACCCAGACACTACACTGCTGACGGGTAATTTATTTAATTCCGTACAGTATTAAATTTTTGCCTTGCATGTTTATTTGAATTGGGATTATTAGGATGTTAGATGGAAATTTTGGTGTCTTTTGCTGCTTAAGACTACTATTAGAACTTTGTGATATAAGTTATGTGGTGCTAACGTCCCCCAGGAAATATTTTCATCAAGAGAATAGCTACTCAGGCCTTGAAAGATTCAGGAGCCACCCATTCATTTATCTCGGAGACGTTTGCTAGTCACTTGGATATCAAGACCATTGGACTCGATGCGAATTATTCAGTAACAGTCCCATCAGGGGAAGAAATTTCAGCTACTAGTGTGGTCAGAGACATCGATCTCGAGCTGCAGGGCCACCTAGTGTATGCAGACTTGATAGTGTTGCCAATGCCGGAATTCGATATTATCTTGGGTATGGACTGGCTGACAAAGAACAAAGTTCTGATTGATTTCCAGAAAAGGTCAGTGTTGGTAAGACCTTTGGGTATGGAACATTTTATCTTCGAGCCAGCTAGGTGGAGGAGTTTCCCTTGTATGATCTCGTGCATGCAGGCGCAGAAACTTATTTCCAAGGGGTGTCAGGCTTTCTTGGCCAGCATCATTTCAACACCTGACATACCCACTCCATCAGTATCAGATGTGCCAGTAGTCAGAGAATTTCCTGACGTCTTTCCAGATGACGTCACAAGCCTTCCACCAGAGAGAGAGAGATGGAGTTTGCAATTGATCTCATGCCAGGCACAGTGTCAATCTCTAAGGCACCGTACCGATTGGCTCCAGCTGAGATGTTAGAGCTCAAGCAGCAGATACAGGAGCTCCTGGACAAGGAATTCATTCTCCCTAGTTTCTCACAATGGGGCGCACCAGTGCTCTTTGTGAAAAAGAAAGATGGGAGCATGAGACTATACATTGATTACCGAGAGTTGAACAAGGTAACGATCAAGAATAAATACCCACTTCCTAGAATCGAAGACTTGGTTGATCAGTTGCAGGGAGCTACAGTGTTCTCTAAGGTAGATCTTCGATCGGGTTATCACCAACTGAAGGTGAAAGATGAAGATGTGCACAAGACAACCTTTAGAACCAGATATGGGCATTACGAGTTCTTAGTGATGCCGTTCGGACTGACGAATGCTCCAGCAATTTTCATGGACCTCATGAACTTAGTATTCCAGCCCTACTTATATCAATCCGTCATAGTATTCATTGACGATATTCTTATCTATTCGAAGAGCCATGAGGAGCACAACCAGCATTTGAGGACAGTTTTGCAGACCCTACAGAGTCGTAAGTTATTTCCAAAGTTCAGTAAGTGTGAATTCTGGTTGGAGAAGGTAGCCTTTTTGGGGCACATAGTGTCAAGCAGTGGGATTGAGGTGGATCCAGCAAAAGTGGCAGCCGTTAAGGAATGGGTTGAGCCAAAGAATGCATCAGAAATCCGCAACTTTCTGGGTTTAGCCGGTTACTACCGTAAGTTTATCCAGGGGTTTTCGTCGATAGCAGTACCGCTCACTTCACTGACTAAGAAGAATGCTAAATTCGTGTAGAGTGAGAAATGTCAGAAGAGCTTCGATGCTTTGAAGCAAGCTCTTATTTCAGCGCCAGTGTTAGCCATGCCAACATGGCAAGGATATTTTGTGCTATACACCGATGCATCTAAGCTCGGGTTAGGTGCCGTGTTGATGCAGCATGGTCGAGTGATAGGTTATGCTTCCAGACAGTTGAAGGTGCATGAGAAGAATTATCCGACTCATGATCTTGAGTTAGCTGCCGTTGTCATTGCTTTGAAGATTTTGAGACACTATTTGTACGGCGAGAAATGCCAGGTATTCACTGATCACAAGAGTCTCAAGTACTTCTTCACCCAGAAAGAGCTGAATATGAGACAGAGACGGTGGTTAGAATTGGTGAAAGACTATGATTGCGAGATTAGCTACCATCCAGGGAAAGCTAACGTCGTGGCAGATGCCTTGAGCAGAAAGGTGGCAGTTGTAGCTCAGTTGACAGTGCAGAGTTCTCTTCAGTCTGAGATTCAGAGGTGTGCGCTAGAGGTTTATTCCAAGAGCAGAGCTCCCAGGCTGTCTAATCTGACAGTCCAGTCTTCGTTGTTTGACCGAATCCGAGCATGTCAGTCTTCAGATGAGAAGTTACAGAAATGGAGACTGAAAGATGAAACCAAGGGCAGTATACTCTACACAGTGTCAGATAGTATTGTGAGATACAGAGATAGAATGTGGGTGCCTAGTGTTGACTCGATCAGAGAAGATATTTTGTCAGAGGCACATACATCTCCGTATTCCATCCACCCAGGAGGGACCAAAATGTACAAGGATTTGCAAATCCTGTATTGGTGGCCAGGTATGAAGAGAGACGTCCGCCGTTACGTGTCAGAATGTCTCACTTGTCAACAAGTGAAAGCGGAACATCAGAGGCCAGCAGGAATGCTTAAGCCACTCCCCATCCCAGAGTGGAAATTGGAGAAAATCACTATGGACTTCGTTTTTGGCTTTCCGAGATCAGTTAGAGGATCCAATGACATATGGGTCATAGTGGATCGACTCACTAAGTCAGCGCATTTCTTGCCAGTGAAGACGACCTTCTCCATGACGCAGTATGCGGAGCTCTATATCAGGGAGATAGTCCGATTGCACGGGATCCCAATTTCTATTGTGTCCGACAGGGACCCGAGTTTTACATCGTCCTTTTGGAAGAGCTTACATGCAGCCATGGGGAAGAAGTTGCTATTCAGTACAGCTTTTCACCCGCAGACAAATGGCCAATCTGAGCGAGTGATTCAAATTTTGAAGGATCTATTGCGAGCCTGTATTATCGATTTCCAGGGGACTTGGGAATCTAAGCTACCTCTAGTGGAGTTTACCTACAACAACAGTTTTCAAGCATCCATAGGTATGGCTCCCTACGAGGCTTTGTATGGAAGGAAATGCAGATAACCAATTCATTGGGATGAGGTTGGTGAGAGAGCAGAACTTTGTCCAGAGATAGTTCAGCAGACTGCAGATGTGGTGGTCAAGATTCGAGATAGAATGTAGACCGCCCAGATTCGTCGAAAGAGCTATGCCGATAAGAGGAGAAGAGATCTAGAGTTTGCCGTGGGAGATCACGTTTTTGTTAAGATAGCACCTATGAAGGGTGTTATGAGATTTGGGAGAAGAGGCAAGCTGAGGCCGAGGTTTATTGGACCGTTCGAGATTCTTGACAGAGTTGGGACACTAGCTTATCGTGTTGCCCTTCCGCCAAATCTGGCTGGGGTGCACAATGTGTTCGATGTCTCAATGCTGAGGAAGTATCTAGCTAATTCATCGCATGTTTTGAGCTACGAGCCGTTACAGTTAGCTCCAGCCCTTTCTTATGAGGAAAGACCTGTCAAAATACTAGACCGACAGGAGCGCAGACTTCGGAACAAAGCGACCAAGTTGGTCAAAGTCCGGTGGCTAAATCAATCAGTGGAGGAACCCACTTGGAAAGCCGAGGCGGATATGAGAATTCGCTACCCGGAGTTGTTTAGTAAGATTTAATTTCGAGGACGAAATTTTTATAAGTGGGGGAGGAACTGTAGTGCCCAAAATCAGTACACGTATAACCCATGCATTTATTAAATTATTAAAGTATTTATTTAATTTTAAAATGAGTCTTATTGGTGCTTGATTTATGTAAATGCATTATCTTAAATTATTTATGATTATGTGATGCACGTTAAAAATATTTTCCTGAGTTTCATATCTCAGGCGATTATTCGAGGCGGGATCGAGGAATAGAGACTGAGACGATTTTGGCAATTTTAAAATGTGGTATTTTATTTTAAGTTGAGGATGATGCATTTTAAATAAATTATAAAGTTTTGGTATTTTAAAAGCCTAATTTAATTATTAGGTGATTTTTATTTTTAATTTTTAAGGAATTAGCACTTGTACACTTTATTTTTCAATTAAGGATTTTTATTTTTAGTTAGGGGAATGTTAGCATTTTAATTAGTGGTAATGATTTTATTAAGCCAAAATTTATTCTCCTAATTAAACACACACACATGTTTTCACTACTAAACACACTTTTACACACACACACCACACAACATAACACATACACACACACACACAATTCTTTCAAGTTTTATTATTTTTGAAAAAGAGAAAACCTAGGGCTTCAAAAGAAAGCGCAGCCGCCCCTCTTCCATCCGATTTTTTCCAACAAGTTTTCGGTGAATTTTTTTGCAAGAAAACCGTCCCACAAGCGTCCCGGATCAACCTCGCATCTTTTCCCGCCTCGGTGTCGTCGTATCGGTATTTTAATCATCAAAGGCACGTATATTCTGTTATTTCTGCATCGATCATGTCATTGTATGTGTTGCGTTGTTTTATGCGTAAAAATCCATGTGTGATGTGTAGAAGTTTGAGCAATTATGTTTAGATCACTTTTGAAACCATTTTTAGATCTAAAATTTACGTTTTTAGTGTCTTTTTAAATATTGCGATTTTTTGGTTGTGATTGTGAGAAAGCTTTCAACATGAAAATTGTAGAACTTTTCGATACCTTCCATTTGACAGTAAATTCAAAATATTTGGATAAAAATTGAGTGAACGGGGACCAATGTATGTATGGGGTTGGAAAGCGTTAAATCATGAACGGAGACCAACCCACCCCATTAAAGCATGAAATGGTTTAGATCAGGATTTGAAAGCGTTAAATCATGAACCGGGACCAATCCGCCGGTTAAACCATGAACAGGGATATCATGTATGTGGCATTGGATTCGTCCCTGTCAGCCCAGTACTGTGGTTTAGTCTGATCAGACGATTTATGTTATGGGTCACTTGCTTTGAAACATGCCTCTATGCAAAATGATGAAGTTTATGTATGTTCACGTATGTACAAGTATGCAAGCATGTTTAAGAAAAGTTTTATGTTTATGGCACGTCTACGTATGTACGTATGTAACTTCAAGTTTAAGTGTAAGTTCAAGTTTCAAGTTATGTATGACGTATTTTAAAGTTGCATGCGGTTTTATTATGTAGTACTTGTTACTCCCAGTTTATACGTGTTGAGTCTTTAGACTCACTAGACTTGATCGATGCAGGTGAGAATGTTTTCGAGGAGACAAGGGATGGGGACCAAGGAGCAGACTTAGACTGAGCAGGAGGCTAAACCCGAGGACCGCCCAAGTTTAAGCTTTTATGAAAATGTTTAAATACTCTGATTTTATGTTACTGTTTGAGGTTCTAGCAAATACTTTTGGTAGACATCATTTTGAGATTTTTCTGTTGCAATAATTTTTGAGGACGAACAGTTGTTTTATCAAAATTTGAAGGTTCACGAATTATTTAAGAAAATTTTTAATTTTTTCGCAAATTTTAAATAGTAAAAGTACGGTACGTTACATTAAACATAAACATTTTCACGTATAAATAAACATATTCATATTCGTATCCATATTCATATCCACGTATTCATATCATCATATTCATATTCATATTCATATCATCCTCAACATATTTATATCATCATCAACATATACGTATTCTTTTTTTCCTTTAGTTGAATTCAGATCGTTAATTGTGACTTTCGTGTTCATCTACGTCTACGTCTACGTGTTGGGCGAATGATCCATGTAGAACCCGTAAGTCAGTAGACGTATAAGCCGTGCATAATTCTAGATTTTTAAATTTAATTGACTTCATTGCATAATTATTTTAAATGCATTTATTTGAAGTTAATTATTCATTATTTCAGTTCAGTAGTTTGATTTTTAGCATTTCAGTTATTTCAGTGAGGCCGGACCGAAGTTGGAGTTTTGAGATAGAATTTAAGATTCGAGAAATATTTCCAGAAGTTAATTTAGCTAGCAACCAAGTTCATTTAAGTTAGAAAGGGAGGTTTGAAGATTTAATTTAATTATTTGAGGTGATTAAGAAATGAACTCATTTAAGTTATTTAATTAAGGGGTTAGCTCACTAAATTATTTAAAGGATTAGTAAGGCTTTCAAGGATTATTAGTTGACTAGATAATCAACATTTTCTTTTATTTTATCATGCATTTTTCGGCCACCCTTAGTTGCTAGAAGATTCATTCCAACTCATCAATTTTGACCAATTCTTTGCATGTAATTAGTAGGATAATTCTAGGATTTTTGGGAGCACAATTTAATTAAATAAATGGACATATCCTAGACTAGAAAATAAGCAAAATTTTGGCCACTACCTCCTAGAAGCATCCACCAACTTATTTGATATCAATTCAAAATTTAAAATTCAAAGGGGAGTGGACTTGGTCTTGATTCTTCCTTATATTGTGCACCCTTCTCCTCACCCCTCATAACCATTTTTCCCCCCCTCTCCTTTTCGAAAATTCAGAGTGAATTCACACTCATTTTCAGTAGAAAAATCGTGAGGTACCTAGCCAAAAAGAAGAGAGAAAAATCGAGAGCAAGGTAAGGTAGAAAAGAGAAGCGCTCCACCTCCTCCGTGCCGCGTCGTCGTTGTTTCGTTCGTTTTCTTTCGAAACGAAACCAGGCATGTCTAGATTTCTTTCAAACCTCAATCAAGTCATATTATCATTTATTTTTCAGTACATGATCATGTTTATTCAAGTAAAAATCGAGATCCATGTCAAAACATTTTGAAACCACACATGCAGAATTTTCGATTTCCTTGGCAAGCTTCACGATTTCTTTTGGTTTGTGAGTTTCAGGTATTGGATCGACTCCAGGCTCCCAAGGCGGCTTGTATACATGTAGTAGGATGCATTAGGACCATGTTGGTCCATTCAAACTAGCCCCATGCTTGCTGGAAATTCAGAATGACAGCAAGTCCCCATAGGTGCAGAAAATGTTGTTCGAAAATTCAGTTTCTTGTCATGGAGGAAGGATCTGATCTTGGCTGCCCCAAGGGCCTATAGCCATGGTTGGATCACTTTCCCAGCATGTCTAAGACGTGACTAAGTTGCCCTTTTGGTGGCTTGGTCCATGGTTCATCGGTTTTTAATAAAAACATCACAACAGCCCCTATACCCCTTCGGCTACTTCGGTTGGACAGCTTTTGGTTTCGGTTTGTGTTTGCTTGGTGTTGATCTTGGTTGGCCTATGGCCCTTAGCCACGGTTCATATCATGCTCCTAGATGTCTAGATCGTGCCATGGTCAATCAAATGGCCATTGGAATGACACGAGACATCGATCATAGCATAAACACTACACACGCATGCACGTTGCTCTCGGTTGGACCCTTCGGTTGCGTTTTGGTGTGATGCGGATTGTGGCTGGCCTATGGCCCTTAGACATGGTTCAAATCATTCCTTGGGATGTTGGTAAGAGTCTCTGGTCGGTGGTTCACGCCCCTAATGGCCGATAGTCTCGAAACCAATGCAAGTCTTGTAGTTGCACAGCTGCTGGAAATTACAGCAAGTTGCTGTGTCGGTTCAGAGGCTCGTTCGAGTCCTTGGTTGGCTTTTAGCCCATGACCTTGGACTGAAAAATGCCTCATTGAGTTGGGAAGGTCATGTTTTTGACCATTCGTCATTTGGATCATTTTCGAGGTCGTACGAGAATTTACGGTGCAATGTGCCAAATTGACTCTCGAAAGAGCGTTTCGTGTTTTGGCCTCCATTCCACCTAGATTTCGACCCTATCATTTTAGGAGCATTATTTTATGATTTTTCAGCGTATTTTAATCATGACTATACGTCGGTTCAAGTTGGCTCGGAGTCATGATTAAATGCGAAGTCATTAGGCGTCATAGTCGCATCTTTTGAACGTAAATTGCGTAGTTGGTCAAGTTTAAGCTATTGCATATTTTTCATGGCACAGTTAGGTTGCAGCGAGCCTGGGAACGATCCAATCCAATCCAGTTGGTAAAATTACAGGAATTTTCATTATGCCAGTTAATTATTTTACGTGCATTAAATAGAAAATGATTATTTTTATGATTTATGCGATATGGCTTGTGGTTCATTCACTATGTGGGAGTGTTATTTTATACGGTCGCCAGTGACCGATCAGTTCAGTATGGTACCACCCGGTCGCCAGTGACCGGCCAGCTCAGTTCAGTTTCAGCCTCCCCGGTAGCCAGTTACCGATCAGTTCAGCTTAGTGCAGTGGCCACAGGCGTAAAACATAATCTCAACAGAAAATTTTACCAGATATTTCAGTACAGGCTCCAAGGAGCAAATATTTTTACAGTAATTTCCAGTTCAGTTATGCACGTATTATAATTGCTCAGTACAGATTATTTTCAGTATGCCTCAGGACATGATATGTGTAGAACCCGTAAATCAGTAGACGTATAAGCCATGCATAATTCTAGATTTTTAAATTTAATTGACTTCATTGCATGATTATTTTAAATGCATTTGTTTGAAGTTAATTATTTTATTATTTCAGTTTAGTAGTTTGATTTTTTTAGCATTTCAGTATTTTCAGTGAGGCCGGACCGGAGTCGGAGTTTTGAGATAGAATTTAAGATTCGAGAAATATTTCCAGAAGTTAATTTAGCTAGCAAGTAAGTTCATTTAAGTTAGAAAGGGAGGTTTGATGATTTAATTTAATTATTTGAGGTGATTAAGAAATGAACTCATTTAAGTTATTTAATTAAGGGGTTAGCTCACTAAATTATTTAAAGGATTAGTAAGGCTTTCAAGAATTATTAGTTGACTAGATAATCAACATTTCCTTTTATTTTATCATGCATTTTTCGGCCACCTTTAGTGCTAGAAGATTCATTTTCCAACTCATCAACTTTGACCAATTCTTTGCATGTAATTAGTAGGATAATTCTAGGATTTTTGGGAGCACAATTTAATTAATTAATGGACATATCCTAGACTAGAAAATAAGCAAAATTTCGGCCACTACCTCCTAGAAGCATCCACCAACTCATTTGATATCAAACCATAATTCAAAATTCAAAAATGAGAAGACTTGGTCTTGATTCTTTCCTTATATCTTGCACCCACTTCCCTTACCCTCCTAACCATCATTCCCCCTCCCTTAGTCACGAAATTCAGAGTGTTTTTGAGAGAGGAAAACCGTGGGAATTCAGTAGGAAGCAAGGGAAGAAAAAAATCGAGAGCAAGAAAGGTAAACAAGAGAAGCGCTCCACCTCCTCCGTGCCGCGTCGTCGTCATTTCGTTCGTTTTCTTTCGAAACGAAACCAGGCATGTCTAGATTTCTTTCAAACCTCAATCAAGTCATATTATCATTTATTTTTCAGTACATGATCATGTTTATTCAAGCAAAAATCGAGATCCATGTCAAAACATTTTGAAACCACACATGCAGAATTTTCGAATTCCTTGGCAAGCTTCACGGTTTCTTTTGGTTTGTGAGTTTCAGGTATTGGATCGACTCCAGGCTCCCAAGGCGACTCCTAGACACGTAATAGGATGCATTAGGACCATGTTGGTCCATTCAAACCAGCCCCATGCTTGCTGGAAATTCAGAATGACAGCAAGTCCCCATAGGTGCAGAAAATGTTGTTCGAAAATTCAGTTTCTTGTCATGGAGGAAGGATCTGATCTTGGCTGCCCCAAGGGCCTATAGCCATGGTTGGATCACTTTCCCAGCATGTCTAAGACGTGAATAAGTTGCCCTTTTGGTGGCTTGGTCCATGGTTCATCGGTTTTTAATAAAAACATCACAACAGCCCCTATACCCCTTCGGCTACTTCGGTTGGACAGCTTTTGGTTTCGGTTTGTGTTTGCTTGGTGTGGATCTTGGTTGGCCTATGGCCCTTAGCCACGGTTCATATCATGCTCCTAGATGTCTAGATCGTGCCATGGTCAATCAAATGGCCATTGGAATGACACGAGACATCGATCATAGCATAAACACTACACACGCATGCACGTTGCTCTCGGTTGGACCCTTCGGTTGAGTTTTGGTGTGATGCGGATTGTGGCTGGCCTATGGCCCTTAGCCATGGTTCAAATCATTCCTTGGGATGTTGGTAAGAGTCTCTGGTCGGTGGTTCACTCCCCTAATGGCCGATAGTCTCGAAACCAACGCAAGTCTTGTAGTTGCGCAGCTGCTGGAAATTACAGCAAGTTGCTGTGTCGGTTCAGAGGCTCGTTCGAGTTCTTGGTTGGCTTTTAGCCCATGGTCTTGGACTGGACAGTGCCTCATTGAGTTAGGAAGGTCATGTTTTTGACCGTTCGTCATTTGGATCATTTTTGAGGTCGTACGAGAATTTACGGTGCAATGTGCCAAATTGACTCTCGAAAGAGCGTTTCGTGTTTTGGCCTCCATTCCACCTAGATTTCGACCCTATCATTTTAGGAGCATTAGTTTATGATTTTTCAGCGTATTTTAATCATGACTATACGTCGGTTCGGTGTCGGTTCAGGTTGGTTCGGAGTCATGATTAAATGCGAAGTCATTAGGCGTCATAGTCGCATCTTTTGAACGTAAATTGCATAGTTGGTCATGTTTAAGCTATTGCATATTTTTCGTTGCACAGTTAGGTTGCAGCGAGCCTGGGAACGATCCAATCCAATCCAGTTGGTAAAATTACAGGAATTTTCATTATGCCAGTTAATTATTTTACGTGCATTAAATAGAAAATGATTATTTTTGAGATTTATGCGATATGGCTTGTGGTTCATTCACTATGTGGGAGTGTTATTTTATACGGTCGCCAGTGACCGATCAGTTCAGTATGGTACCACCCGGTCGCCAGTGACCGGCCAGCTCAGTTCAGTTTCAGCCTCCCCGGTAGCCAGTTACCGATCAGTTCAGCTTAGTGCAGTGGCCACAGGCGTAAAACATAATCTCAACAGAAAATTTTACCAGATATTTCAGTACAGGCTCCAAGGAGCAAATATTTTTACAGTGATTTCCAGTTCAGTTATGCACGTATTATAATTGCTTAGTACAGATTATTTTCAGTATGCCTCAGGACAGGATATGTTAACACATGCATATTTTAAATTCAGATTTTTACTCGTTACCTGCGATATATGCATGCTGAGTATTTAGGCTCACTAGACTTGATTGTTGTAGGTACTGATGAGGCTAGGGTCGAGGGCGGGGACCAGTGAGCCAGCTTGGGTCGGCAGTAGTGGCACCCGAGGACCTCAGTGCAGCAGTTGTTATTTCGCAAACAATTTTATCAGTCGTTGGATATTTTTAAATCGTTGTTGTTGGCAAAACTTTAATTTTCTTCCGCTGCAATATTTTGAAATATTGAACTTGATTCACCAGTGATTTTATGAATGAGGCCATTTAAGTTCTTTTAAAAAGAAAATTTTTAATTTTCCGCAAACTTTCAAGAAATGAGTTTTAGGTCCTTCACAGTTGGTATCAGAGCGGAGGTTCTGTATAGGGTTTCACTACTACTGACCGCGAGAAGCTCACGAATCCACGCCTTTGGTCTGTAAGTTTTTCAGTTCAGCATTTTGTTCAGCATTTTAGTTAAAGCATGAATTAGTTTGTCAGCATGCTTCCAGATTTTCAGTATTTCGGAGTTCATTTAAAATAAATTATGGAATTATGCATGTTAGTTACGTATGGGTTATGTTGGAACAGTATGCCCCCTAGACGCATCTTAGAGCGCAACAGAGAGGTGGAGCCTCGCCGAGAGGACAGGGAGGAGCGTAGACCGGAGGGAGACCTACCACCTCCTCCACCGCCCCCACCGGACATGAGTGCCCAGATGTTAGCTGGGATGGCACAGTTCTTCGCACAGTTTGCGGGGGGCAATGCCGTAGCCGTAGCCGCAGCCGCAGCCGCAGCCAGGCCGACAGGGCCCGAGGCTGTGTATGAGCGATTCATGAAGATGCGCCCGAAGGAATTCTCTGGGGCATCTGACCCCATGGTTGCCGAGGGATGGATCAAATCGCTCGAGGTTATCTTCGAGTTCATGGAGCTGGGAGACGCAGACCGAGTCCGATGTGCCACCTACCTGTTCACTGGAGACGCCCGCTTATGGTGGGAAGGAGCTTCGGTAGCCCTGACATTGGCTACACTTTCTTGGACCCGCTTTACGGAGGTTTTCTACTCCAAGTATTTTGCTGAGGAGGTTCGCACCAGGCTGACCACCGAGTTCATGAGTCTGAGACAGGGGGATATGTCGGTTACGGAGTTTATCCGTAAGTTCGAGAGGGGCTGTCACTTTGTGCCACCGATAGCGAATGATTCCAGAGCCAAGCTGATGCACTTCCTGGTGGGTTTACGGCCGATCTTGCGCCGGGATGTTAGGGTATCTGACCCTGCTACTTATGAGATTGCCGTCTCCAAGGCCTTAGCCGCAGAGCAGGATCTGCGGGATATCGAGAGGGATCGCCAGGGCAAGCGCCCAGTCCAGGCACCGCACCGCCCTCCTCCTCATCAGCATCAGCAGCAGAATAAGAGGCCTTTTCATGGATCGCCCAGGAACCGAGGCCAGCAGCAGCAGCAGCAGTAGCGGGGACGCCCAGCCCCGAGGACTCAGGAGCACCCAGTTTGTCCCAGGTGCTCACGTCGCCATCCTGGAGCATGTATGGCTGGCTCAGGAAAGTGTTTTAAGTGTGGCAGTCCAGACCACATGTTGCTGCAGTGCCCTCAGAGGAATCTGCCTACCCAAGGCAGAGTTTTTGCTCTCCATGCCGCGGAAACCAACCCGGAGACTATGTTGTTGACAGGGAGAATTTTTATATCTCGTTCCGCTACCAAGGCCTTGATAGATTCAGGGGCCACTCACTCATTTATTTCGGAGATCTTTGCAAACTTTCTCAAGATCCAGACCATTGGGCTAGATACAGCCTTTTCAGTAGTGTTGCCGTCATGCGAGGAGATGGCAGCTACCAATGTTATCCGAGATATAGACCTTGAGCTGCACGGTAATCTTGTTTATGCGGATCTGATTGTGCTACCGATAACGGAATTTGACATCATCCTAGGGATGGACTGGCTATTGAGGAACAGAGTGTTGACAGACTTCCAGCGGAGATCTGTTCTTGTCCGACCGCCTGGAATGGAGCAGTTCTTATTTGAGCCGGACAGGTACTTTCCTTTACCGCGCATTATTCCTTATGTTCAGGCTAGGAAACTCATGCATAGAGGGTGTCGGGCATTTCTAGCAACCTTTTTATCTGTCCCCGAGGAACCCAGCCAGTCAGCCTCAGATGTTCCGGTTGTCAGAGATTTCTTAGACGTTTTTCCCGAAGACGTCTCTGGTATGCCACCAGAGAGAGAGGTGGAGTTTTCCATTGAGCTTATGCCAGGTACGACTCCGATATCCAAAGCGCCGTACCGTCTAGCACCGACAGAGATGGCAGAGCTTAAGAAGCAGATCCAGGAACTTCTCGACAAGGAGTTCATTCGCCCGAGCTTTTCTCCATGGGGCGCGCCAGTCTTATTTGTGAAAAAGAAGGATGGCACGATGAGGCTTTGCATTGACTACCGGGAGTTGAACAGGGTTACAGTGAAGAATAAATACCCACTGCCGAGGATTGAGGATCTGTTTGACCAGTTGCAGGGAGCTTCGATTTTCTCCAAGATAGATCTGCGTTCGGGTTATCACCAGTTGAGGGTGAGAGGTGCTGATGTTTCGAAGACAGCTTTCAGAACTCGTTATGGTCACTACGAGTTCCTTGTGATGCCGTTCGGTCTGACGAATGCGCCAGCAATCTTCATGGATCTCATGAATCGCGTATTTCAGCCGTACCTCGACCAGTTTGTGATAGTGTTCATAGATGACATTCTCGTCTACTCCAAGAGTCGGGAGGAGCACTGCAGGCATCTGACCACAGTGTTGCAGACATTGCAGAAACACAAACTATTCGCAAAGTTCAGTAAGTGCGAATTCTGGTTAGAGAAGGTGGCGTTCTTGGGCCACATTGTTTCTAGCAGTGGCATTGAGGTAGACCCGGCAAAATTCGCTGCAGTCAGAGATTGGGTTGTGCCTCAGAATGCATCCGAGATCCGCAGTTTCCTTGGGCTAGCAGGATATTACAGAAAATTCATCCAGGGATTCTCCTCTATCGCCGTTCCACTCACAGCACTGACAAAGAAAAATGTGAAGTTTGTGTGGAGCGAGGAGTGTCAGAAGAGCTTCGATACTTTGAAGCAAGCTCTTATTTCAGCACCAGTTTTGGCCATGCCATCAGGGCCCGACGAGTTTGTCCTTTATACCGATGCTTCGAAGCTTGGTTTAGGTGCAGTTTTGATGCAGCATGGGAGAGTGATAGCGTATGCTTCTCGACAGCTGAAAATCCACGAGAAGAATTACCCTACCCATGATCTGGAGTTAGCGGCCGTAGTTTTTGCTTTGAAGATTTGGAGGCACTATCTGTATGGGGAGAAGTGTCAGATCTTTACCGACCATAAGAGCCTCAAGTATTTCTTTACGCAGAAGGAGCTGAACATGCGTCAGAGGCGTTGGTTGGAGCTTGTGAAAGACTACGATTGTGACATTAGCTACCACCCGGGTAAAGCTAATGTAGTTGCGGATGCTTTGAGCAGGAAAGTCGCAGTGATGGCTCATTTGACGATGCAAAAACCTCTTCAGATTGAGATGCAGAGGTTTGATCTTGAGACTTATCCGCGAGGTAGAGTTCCTCGTTTATCTACCTTGACCATTCAGTCTTCCCTTTTTGACCGTATTCGCAGCGGTCAGGCAGCAGATGAGCAGTTGGCACAGTGGAAGAAGAGAGATGAAGCCAAGGGCAGTGTTTTGTATACAGTCAGCGACGGTATTGTGAGATACCGAGATAGGATATGGGTTCCTAGCAGTGATTCTATCCGAGCAGATATCTTATCAGAGGCCCATACGTCCCCGTACTCCATTCACCCTGGGAGTACGAAGATGTACAAAGATCTGCAGCTATTGTATTGGTGGCCAGGGATGAAGAAGGACATCAGGCGTTTTGTATCCGAGTGCCTGACTTGCCAGTTAGTGAAGGCCGAGCATCAGAGACCAGCAGGTTTGCTCAAGCCTCTTCCTATTCCCGAGTGGAAGTGGGAGAACATTACCATGGACTTTGTGACCGGATTGCCGAGGTCAGCCAGAGGATCGAATGCTATCTGGGTGATTGTAGATCGTCTTACCAAATCAGCGCACTTCTTGCCTATTAAGACGACTTTCACCATGGTTCAGTATGCAGAGCTGTATATCCGAGAGATAGTCCGACTCCACGGTATTCCAGTTTCTATCGTATCCGACAGAGATCCCAGATTCACTTCCTCGTTTTGGAGGAGTTTGCATTCGACTATGGGTACGAAATTGCTGTTTAGCACAGCTTTCCATCCGCAGACAGATGGACAGTCGGAGCGAGTTATTCAGATCTTAGAGGATCTTCTCCGTGCTTGCGTCATTGATTTCTCTGGGAGTTGGGAGTCGAACTTACCATTGGTAGAGTTCACCTATAACAACAGTTTCCAGTCGTCTATAGGTATGGCTCCGTATGAAGCACTGTATGGCCGCAAGTGTAGATCTCCTGTTCATTGGGATGAAGTAGGAGAGAGAGCAGAGTTGGGTCCAGAGATTGTTCAGCAGGCAGCAGATGTAGTAGTCAAGATCCGTGATAGGATGAGGACTGCTCAGAGCCGACAGAAGAGTTATGCCGATCAGCGGAGGAGAGACTTAGAGTTTGCAGTGGGCGATCATGTCTTCGTGAAAGTGGCACCTATGAAGGGTGTCATGAGATTTGGCAAGAAAGGGAAGCTCAGTCCGAGATTCATTGGACCGTTTGAGATCCTCGACAGAGTTGGGACGCTAGCGTATCGTGTGGCTCTTCCGCCAAATCTAGCCGGAGTACACAATGTCTTTCACGTCTCCATGCTGAGGAAGTATATGGCAAATCCTTCGCATGTGCTGAATTTCGAGCCGTTGCAGCTTACTCCGAACTTATCTTATGAGGAGAGACCCGTGCAGATCCTAGGCAGACAGGAGAAGAAACTTCGGAACAAGTTGGTTAAGCGAGTCAAAGTCAAATGGCTCAACCATTCAGAGGAGGAAGCTACGTGGGAGTCTGAGCCGGAGATGAGAAGTCGATACCCTGAGCTATTCGGTGAGTTCTAATTTCGAGGACGAAATTTCTTTTAAGGGGGGAAGGATTGTAGAACCCGTAAATCAGTAGACATATAAGCCATGCATAATTCTAGATTTTTAAATTTAATTGACTTCATTGCATGATTATTTTAAATGCATTTGTTTGAAGTTAATTATTTTATTATTTCAGTTCAGTAGTTTGATTTTTTTAGCATTTCAGTATTTTCAGTGAGGCCGGACCGGAGTCGGAGTTTTGAGATAGAATTTAAGATTCGAGAAATATTTCCAGAAGTTAATTTAGCTAGCAAGTAAGTTCATTTAAGTTAGAAAGGGAGGTTTGAGGATTTAATTTAATTATTTGAGGTGATTAAGAAATGAACTCATTTAAGTTATTTAATTAAGGGGTTAGCTCACTAAATTATTTAAAGGATTAGTAAGGCTTTCAAGAATTATTAGTTGACTAGATAATCAACATTTCCCTTTATTTTATCATGCATTTTTCGGCCACCCTTAGTGCTAGAAGATTCATTTTCCAACTCATCAACTTTGACCAATTCTTTGCATGTAATTAGTAGGATAATTCTAGGATTTTTGGGAGCACAATTTAATTAATTAATGGACATATCCTAGACTAGAAAATAAGCAAAATTTCGGCCACTACCTCCTAGAAGCATCCACCAACTCATTTGATATCAAACCATAATTCAAAATTTAAAAATGAGAAGACTTGGTCTTGATTCTTTCCTTATATCTTGCACCCACTTCCCTCACCCTCCTAACCATCATTCCCCCTCCCTTAGTCACGAAATTCAGAGTGTTTTTGAGAGAGGAAAACCGTGGGAATTCAGTAGGAAGCAAGGGAAGAAAAAAATCGAGAGCAAGAAAGGTAAACAAGAGAAGCGCTCCACCTCCTCCGTGCCGCGTCGTCGTCATTTCGTTCGTTTTCTTTCGAAACGAAACCAGGCATGTCTAGATTTCTTTCAAACCTCAATCAAGTCATATTATCATTTATTTTTCAGTACATGATCATGTTTATTCAAGCAAAAATCGAGATCCATGTCAAAACATTTTGAAACCACACATGCAGAATTTTCGAATTCCTTGGCAAGCTTCACGGTTTCTTTTGGTTTGTGAGTTTCAGGTATTGGATCGACTCCAGGCTCCCAAGGCGACTCCTAGACACGTAATAGGATGCATTAGGACCATGTTGGTCCATTCAAACCAGCCCCATGCTTGCTGGAAATTCAGAATGACAGCAAGTCCCCATAGGTGCAGAAAATGTTGTTCGAAAATTCAGTTTCTTGTCATGGAGGAAGGATCTGATCTTGGCTGCCCCAAGGGCCTATAGCCATGGTTGGATCACTTCCCCAGCATTTCTAAGATGTGACTAAGTTGCTCTTTTGGTGGCTTGGTCCATGGTTCATCGGTTTTTAATAAAAACATCACAACAGCCCCTATACCCCTTCGGCTACTTCGGTTGGACAGCTTTTGGTTTCGGTTTGTGTTTGCTTGGTGTGGATCTTGGTTGGCCTATGGCTTTTAGCCACGGTTCATATCATGCTCCTAGATGTCTAGATCGTGCCATGGTCAATCAAATGGCCATTGGAATGACACGAGACATCGATCATAGCATAAACACTACACACGCATGCACGTTGCTCTCGGTTGGACCCTTCGGTTGAGTTTTGGTGTGATGCGGATTGTGGCTGGCCTATGGCCCTTAGCCATGGTTCAAATCATTCCTTGGGATGTTGGTAAGAGTCTCTGGTCGGTGGTTCACGCCCCTAATGGCCGATAGTCTTGAAACCAACGCAAGTCTTGTAGTTGCGCAGCTGCTGGAAATTACAGCAAGTTGCTGTGTCGGTTCAGAGGCTCGTTCGAGTTCTTGGTTGGCTTTTAGCCCATGGTCTTGGACTGGACAGTGCCTCATTGAGTTAGGAAGGTCATGTTTTTGGCCGTTTGTCATTTGGATCATTTTTGAGGTCGTACGAGAATTTACGGTGCAATGTGCCAAATTGACTCTCGAAAGAGCGTTTCGTGTTTTGGCCTCCATTCCACCTAGATTTCGACCCTATCATTTTAGGAGCATTATTTTATGATTTTTCAGCGTATTTTAATCATGACTATACGTCGGTTCGGTGTCGGTTCAGGTTGGTTCGGAGTCATGATCAAATGCGAAGTCATTAGGCGTCATAGTCGCATCTTTTGAACGTAAATTGCATAGTTGGTCATGTTTAAGCTATTGCATATTTTTCGTGGCACAGTTAGGTTGCAGCGAGCCTGGGAACGATCCAATCCAATCCAGTTGGTAAAATTACAGGAATTTTCATTATGCCAGTTAATTATTTTACGTGCATTAAATAGAAAATGATTATTTTTGAGATTTATGCGATATGGCTTGTGGTTCATTCACTATGTGGGAGTGTTATTTTATACGGTCGCCAGTGACCGATCAGTTCAGTATGGTACCACCCGGTCGCCAGTGACCGGCCAGCTCAGTTCAGTTTCAGCCTCCCCGGTAGCCAGTTACCGATCAGTTCAGCTTAGTGCAGTGGCCACAGGCGTAAAACATAATCTCAACAGAAAATTTTACCAGATATTTCAGTACAGGCTCCAAGGAGCAAATATTTTTACAGTGATTTCCAGTTCAGTTATGCACGTATTATAATTTCTTAGTACAGATTATTTTCAGTATGCCTCAGGACAGGATATGTTAACTCATGCATATTTTAAATTCAGATTTTTACTCGTTACCTGCGATATATGCATGCTGAGTCTTTAGGCTCACTAGACTTGATTGTTGTAGGTACTGATGAGGCCAGGGTCGAGGGCGGGGACCAGTGAGCCAGCTTGGGTCGGCAGTGGTGGCACCCGAGGACCTCAGTGCAGCAGTTGTTATTTCGCAAACAATTTTATCAGTCGTTGGATATTTTTAAATCGTTGTTGTTGGCAAAACTTTAATTTTCTTCCGCTGCAATATTTTGAAATATTGAACTTGATTCACCAGTGATTTTATGAATGAGGCCATTTAAGTTCTTTTAAAAAGAAAATTTTTAATTTTTCGCAAACTTTCAAGAAAGGAGTTTTAGGTCCTTCACAGTATGTTAACTCATGCATATTTTAATTCAGATTTTTACTCGTTACCTGTGATATATGCATGCTGAGTCTTTAGGCTCACTAGACTTGATTGTTGTAGGTACTGATGAGGCCAGGGCCGAGGGTGGGGACCAGTGAGCCAGCTTAGGTCGGCAGTAGTGGCGCCCGAGGACCACAGAGCAGCAGTTGTTATTTTTTTCCGCAAACAATTTTATCAGTCGTTGGATATTTTTAAATTGTTGTTGTTGGCAAAACTTTAATTTTCTTCCGCTGCAATATTTTGAAATATTGAACTTGATTCACCAGTGATTTTATGAATGAGGCCATTTAAGTTCTTTTAAAAAGAAAATTTTTAATTTTCCGCAAATTTTCAAGAAAGGAGTTTTAGGCCCTTCACAATCCATCTACATGTAACCACAGTACTGGGCGGCGGGGGACACCAACAACACTCTCACCGGTCAACTGGGCCCTGACCTTACGTATTAACATGTCATCGTATACATCTACATATCCGTATCTAAGGAAACACGATCGTCGGGCACTCACTGAGACCATAACCCTCACGATATCTCCAACATATCATCCTATTAGTCACAATTACTTCACTTCCTTCAACGTTTCTTATTCTCATCACTTGATAAAATTCATACATGCCTATGACGTTTTTCTTTTAAACCAAACATGCAACATGTCTCTTAAATGTCCACGTTAAATCATAAAATCATACACATTTTGCCAATAGCATTTTAACATATAAATACCCATGAATATTTAAAATAAACATATTATCATCAAAACATTTAAAATAACATATTGACATGTTAAATCATAAACATAAACATTTTGACATAAAAGTCCTTAAACATATAAAATTCCATAAATAATCGTTTTATCATATAAAATTCCATAAACATTTTAAAAGAAACCTTTCAACATATAAAAATTCATAAATCTTTTAAATAAATATTTCAACATCATAAACATTTAAAATATGCATTTAAATCATAAAAATTTTAAATAGACATTTTAACAAATTAAATCATAACCGTATAAAATAACATTTTGACATAATAAATCGTAAACATTTAAAGTCCATGTCATAAAAATTCAAAAACATTTGAAATAATCATATTAGCATATAAAACAGCATTCAGGAAACTGCAATGACGTTTACTAATTTCTAGGTGTAAAATGACCGTTTTACCCCTAGATGAAAAATTTCACGTTTTTTACTTTTTCTTAATTTCATTGACTCTAAAATATCCCAAATAATTATTTAAGCTTACATGAATTTTTTCATATTTTTATTTGGCTTAAATCGATGACTTTTAAATTATTCTTTAAATACAACATATTACAGCGTTTTAAATCTCGAATTAAACCAAACCTTAATATAAAATTTCCAAATTAAAAACTTAGCATTTTAATAATTATTTGAGCTTAAATATAATTTTTCATAATTTTATTAAGCTTAAATCTAGATGTTTCAATTAATTCTTTAATTAACGTTTCTTGAGGCGATTAAATCCCGAATAAATCCAAAACTCGTTATTTTGATCCCAAACTTTAAACATAACATTTTAAATATTTAATCAACCATTCCAAGTCATGAGACACACCCGTTGACCCATGGATTCAATTTTAGCTTTATTATTTTCGAATTTGATATACTAACGAACCCACCGAGCCATCTCCCAATTTACTCGAGCCACGCCCGAGCCACCTTGAGCCAAAACCTAGCCAACCCATCCATGGACCCTACTGACCCAACCCAAGCCCCTGACCAGCCATTTAAACCCTCGAAAAGCCTGCTGTCAATGAATCCGTTTGCATGTGTGTGTGAGTCTCCTTGGGTGACTTGGACTCCGAACCCAACTAGGATACTCCCAGCCAAGCCACCACCGAGCTCACCTGACCCTAACTAACCCTGGACCATGGCAAGGCCCTACCCAGACCAGCCCAAGCTCTGAACACAAGCAGCGAAGCTTCTGAAACCAGGAAAACAACGTGCGCGTCTTGTTGGCTTTCCCTCACGGTTTCATCTTTTTCCTCGAGCCAGCTGTGACCCAGCCGCACCAGCCCCTAGCTCGACCCCTCATGAACCTAACCCTCCCTGGACCATGCCCAGACCAACCCCATCCCTTAAACCCAAGCTGCGAACCCCTGAAACCAACAGAAGCTGCGCGCGTCACTTGCTGCCCTGCGGTTCTCCTGTTTTACTCGATCCAGCAGCGAGCCAGCTGCACTAGCTTCTAGCCTGACCCCTGCCCATGACCCTAGGACCCTGATGAACCTACCCTGAGCCACCCAGCCCCAGCAGCGAGCCCTCTTGCCCGCTGCTGTACTCCACCAGTGCTACTACTTAAATAATAATTCACCCAAGTGTAGGTTGTCTGCAAGTAATATATTTCGTAAGTACGAGATCGATCCTCAGAGAGGTTATTTTGAGTTTAAATTTATTAATTTATAGATTACCAAATGCTAGAATAAAGTTTACAAATTATAACTTTTGTCAAGGCTTGAGGATTTATTCTTGGTTTATGTAATATTGTTTAACTAAAAGTAAAACAAAAGAAACCACCATAAATAATGGTTCCAAGAAAATTAAACACACACATAATATAATATAGTTTCCACTATAGAAAATACCGAATTAACCGACATTTTATATATGGTACCTATGATTATAAATATAACTATATAAATAAATAATTGCATAAAGTAAATGTTAAATTAAATCATTATATTTCATTTAGAACAACCGGCAGAGCCACGATATTGCCTAAATGAAATATATTGATTTAATAAGTTAGTTGCGGTAAAGTAAAAGTTAGTTGCGATAAAGTAAATGTTAGTTGCGGAAAATTAAAAGTTAGTTGCGATAAAGTAAATGTTAGATGCGAAAAATAAAAGTTAGTTTTGCGATAAAGTAAATGTTAGATTGTTAGATGTTAGTATTAAATCATAATATTTCATTTAGAACAACCGGCAGAGCCACGCTATCGTCTAAATGAAATATTATGATATTATTATATAAATATATATATATATGTGGGGACCCGGACGCTAATCATCTTCTTAATCATCTTTGGGATTTAATTATCAATTAAGATAAACAGGGTCTAAAAATTTTTCTTTTTACAAATGTAAGTGCGGAACGTAATGGAATTTAACTAATATACATCTCAGTATAAAAGTACAATAATGTACAACAATTACTCAAACTAGTCTAAGGTTCAACTACTAAATTTCAAGTATTAAACCAAGTCTACAATATGTCCGGAATCACCACTCTAAACTCGTCTTCTCTCATCATCTTCTTGACCCCGATCCTGCCCCACCCTTTGTCATGCACACATACAAAACAAGACAACAGCCGGATACTCCGGTGAGAATAAATCCCAGTATAAAACATGTATACATGCATATACACAATATAAATCATAAAGCATACAATCATGCATAAAATCAATAGCAATAGGTTTCATAGTCTATGAAACTAAATCAAAATAAGCATGCAGTAACAATGGGTTCCATAATCTCTGAAACCAAAATAAAATAAGCACGCAACTCAATTAAATTCATATCTTGACTCAACTCAACTCTAACTCTAGGGATCCCAGTGTGAATAAGATGTAACAGGTCTCCCACCTACTCTCCCAATCGTGGTGGCGTTACATCTTATTCCTAAACTTCGGTCTGGTCTGTATCGAAATCTACAATCAGAGTGAATCTGATCCGAAGCATCGATATCACCGAACGTTTAGAAAATTAGCGTATCTACCAATGATACTCCTATCTCAGTATATATATATAAATTAATATAAAGTACAGACAGAACAAGTATGTGATTTTGTTGGGAAACTCAAATTGAATCTCATTTGAGTTGTGTCTTCCCAAAACAAAACATGAATTATACCTCTGTCTTCCCGGTCTGACGAAGACGAAGTCTTGTATCCCAATCTGTCCATACCCAGTCTGGCAATGACAATCGCATAAATACAATATCAGTATGTAATTCTATTCAAAACCTGTTCTGATCAATACTCAAATCAGTATATAATCTGATCCATATCTGAACAAGGTACAATCTAATTCATATCAACGATATCATCGAAATCATTACTGAATCTGATCACTCTAAATCAACTGATGTTTCGACGGCATAACAATACAATTTCGATATCTCCGTCAATCTAAACATCACAGATATAATACTAGAATTCATAACCAGTATCAGTACAATTCATAATCTCAATATCTGTAAACTTAAGATCAGTAACAACACAATTCTGATATCAAATCTCAATCCATATCTTTCAAAAATCATAACAATTGCATAAACAGTCTATTCTTTAATCTGACTTCAATTATACGATGTTTACTGTATCAGAAACACCATATATAATTCCTATCAAATTCTGACAATATCATAATTTCAAATCGTGTCTAAACGTAACAAAACTTACGTCCAATTGTAGCCTGCGTTGATAGGAACACAGTACTGAAGTCGGATTCAAAGTCTGACGGACGGATTTCTCGTAAATCACAAATCTTCTACGTCGAACAAAACTTAACCCTTTTCTCTCAATTCCTTCGATTCCTTCTTTTCCTATTCTGAAGATTGGCTTGTCTTATATATATATATATATACACGTTTCATGGTTCAAGACCAAGTGGCATTTTTCCATTCTGCATGCCGCGCGCATATGCGCGGACAAAGCCGCGCATATGCGTCGGAGGTTCGGCCCGGCACCTTCCGCATTTATCTTCTCGCGCATATGCGCGACATATCTCGCGCATATGCGTGAGATGTTCTGTCTCGCACATCCTTTCACTCGCGCATATGCGCGCCTTCCGCCGCGCATGTGCGCCGAACTCTCTGGACGTTCCGCGCATGTGCGCGCATTCAAGCCGCGCATGTGCGTGCATGGTTCTGTCTTCCTCGCGCATGTGCGCCCATACATGTCGCGCATGTGTGCGGGGAACTTTCTTGCACAAAATGTCAAATCTTCTTTCGGCTCTCCCGGTCTGATCCGTTTCATCTTTAATCATCATAATTAATAAATAAATCATTTCAGATTAATCTCAAATTACAGTAATAAAATCTCGGGCCTTACATTTCTCCCCCCCTAAGATCTGATTTCGTCCCCGAAATCATAGGCACTCAATTCATATATATAAGAAGAAATGTATAACAGAGTTTAATCAGAACTCATCTCAATAAAATCATTCTGAAATCTCAGTCTCATGACAAATTCTGTCTTTCAGATAGTCTCTTTGATGCCCTGTCAACTTACTGTATTTTCAATAATAGAATAGTCTTCATTTTGAAATATCTTTCTTGTACGGATCTGTGATTCTAAATTGGAATAATAATTCAAGAGCATAATATCATAATATCCTTCGAAATAACTCTGACAGAATTAATCTCACAATACTGGCAATACAACATCCGTATATACCAATCAACAGCTCATACCAAATCAATATCATCAGCTGTTATCAAGTCTGTTTATCCCAGTCAAGTATTTATTAAATCTTCGGCTTCAATTACCAATCGTCACTATCCGACGTCGGCATATTAAGTCTGTTCATTCGAAGTTGGTTTTCATTCTTTTCTGAATCTGCTTCATTTTCTTTATCATATCTTTGACCGTATCAGATCCTATCTCAGGTATCTGCGAGATATTATTCTTATACCAAAGAAATCTGCAGTACTCACTGTACAATATATCGTCTGTAACTATTTCATTATCCATCTGGTTATCTGATAACTATTATCGTACAATAATTCACACAGCGACAATATGTCATATCAACTGGTGCTAGCATCCAGCACTGCAACTCTCTGGATATCTCTCAATATCCGGATAGTACACTCTAGCTATCTGTCAGTCGGTGGATAATATATGAATGAGTTCATGGTATGTTCTGCCACAATTACAAACTCAATCAAAATTCACAATCTGATATAATCTATTTCAACCTTATGATCAATCTGACCATTTCTTTGACATCGATCTTTGTCATCTGGTCATGTTTGTACGTCATCTTGTACAAACTAATTGATATAGATTGAACAATCTGTCAATCACAATCATATTATATCACAATCTGGAAAGTATTATAGTGATCTCATTACGAAATTCATCGAATTATACTCCCCATGTCTAGTCAGAAATATACCAATTCCGTAATAACTCTTCTGATTTCTATCTTTCTATCTTCATTTATTGGCGATTCAGACATTTCAGTACAAATTCTGCCAACATTTCAGTACAAATTCTGTCACAACTGATTTAATCTGTCTATGTAAAAACTATCTGTTCGAATATCATACATTCTCAGTCACCAATGTGGGGACCCGGACGCTAATTCATTCATTAATCGTCCTTAGGAATAATTCAAAAAATTATAATAAACAGGGTTTAATTTTTTTTTAAAATACAAAGCGGAAACGTAATGTAATTCAATTCAAATTACATATTAAATATAAACATACAAATCTTGTATTATCTACAAGAATTTAACTAGGTTCAACTATATATCAGTGCTGAATCCTAAGTTGCTTCGAAGCCCGGATCTCCATGCTATCTAGTCCAACCTCGTTCTTTCCTTGACCCTGATCCTATTCTACCTGTTGCCATGCACACATACAAACAAGACAACAGCCGAATAACTCCGGTGAGAATTACATTCTCAGTATAAATCATGTATACATGCAATCATATGAACAATATAAAAGCATATACAAAAGCATATAACAGATATGTCTAACATGTATTCAAATCAGAATATAAATCCATATCAAGAATAAATCCTATTCTAAACATGTACCATCATCAGGAACATAATTTATCATGTACCATATTCAGGAACATAATCAACGTAACTCAATATAAACTGTCAATTAGACTCATGACTCCACATTTTAGACTAGACTCAATCCTAGTCTAGGGATCCCGGTTTTCAGATGTTGGCATTCCCATATCGACCAACAGTAATAGAAAAGACTCCAGTTCTATCCACGTCGATAGGGTATCGATCACCAGTAATAGTAGAAGGTCGGATTCTATCCACATCGGTATAGTATCGATCACCAGTAATAGAAGAAACTTTGATTCTATACACATTGATATGATATCGATCATCAGTAATAGAAGAGTTACGATTCTATCCACATCGATACGGTACCGATCACCAGTAATAGAAGAAGCCACCTTTCTATCCACATCGATAGCCAAACTTCCGGATGTAAAGATGTCGGTATTCCTATATCGACTAATAGTAATAGAAAAGACTCCAGTTCTATCCAAGTCGATATAACCAAACATCTAGTGTCCTGACCTAACCGTCATGGACTGTGGTCCTATCGCCAATACACTATCTTGTGACATCGTGCAATGTGCCCGTGGCGATCCCACCACTATCAGGCACTTCTGTCACAAGATTACTCGTCTAATACCTGCTGTCTATAAATCAAGAGAACAAGTACATCAATCAAATCAATACAATAAGGTAAAGTATGTGATTTAGGGAAATTCGAGCCAAACCTCACTCGAGTTGTGCAATCCCAACTCAACATTAATTTATACCTTTATCTTCTCGGTCCGACGAAGACGAATTATCGAAGTCAAGTCTGTCCATATCAAATCTGTTAATGACAATCGAAAAGATACAATATCAGTATATAACTCAGTTCAAAACCTGTTATGATTAATACTCAAATCAAAACATAATCTGATCAATGCTAATCGACATATGATACCACAATACCATCTTAACTAATACCGAGTCTGATCAATATAGATTTACGGATGTTTCGACAGTGTAACAATACAGTCTCGATAACCCCGTCAATTCCAACACCACAGATATAATACCAGAACTCATACTCAATATCGGTGCAACTCATAATTTCAATAACAATACAAATCTGATATCGAATCTCGATTAATCAATTCCAAAAATCATAACAATTACATAACCAGTCTGTTCTTTAATCTGACTTCGATTATACGATGTCCACTATATCAAAAACACCATATATGATTCGTATTCAATTCTGACAACATCATAATTTGAAACTGTATCTAAACGTAACAAAACTTACTTCCAGTTGTAGCCTGCGTTGATTTGAACACAGTACTGAAGTCGGATTCAAAATCGGATGGACGGATTTCTCGTAAATCACAAATCTTTCACGTCGAAGAAAACTTCACTCTTTCTCTCAATTTCTTTCATTTTCTACGGATGAATGCTTGTATTTATATATATATATACACCTCATGCATTCTAAGAAACGTGGCTTGCTTCTTTCAATAACACGTCTCGCGCATATGCGCGAATACCATCGGCGCATATGCGCGAGACACTAAGTCTCCGCGCGTGTCTTCACAGTGGCTCTCACGCATATGCGCGTACTATCTCGGCGCATATGCGCCCAACGTTCTGGACACCCCGCGCATGTGCGCGCCTTCAAGTCGCGCATGTGCGCGCAATGTTTTGCCTACCTCGCGCATATGGGCCCATCCACGTCGCGCATATGCGCCGAACTCTCTGGAGTTCTCCCTCGGCTTCTCACATGGCTCGCGCATGTGCGCGCATTCCGCCGCGCATGTGCGCGCATGGTTCTGTCTTCCTCGCTCATGTGCGCCCATACACGTCGCGCATATGCGCCGAACTCTTCTTGAACAAAACGTCAAATCTTCTTTCGGCTCTCCCGGTCTGATCCGTTTTATCCATAATAATCTCAATTAATAATTAAATCATTTCATATTAATCTCGGATTAAGGTAATGAAATCTCGGGCCTTACATTTCTCCCCCTCTAAGATATGATTTCGTACTCGAAATCACAGGCAATCAAATCAGATAAAGAAGAAATGTATACTAGAGGTTACATCAGAAAATTCATTCTACCAAACCATTATGATAAAATTAATTGCAAATACTGGCTATACAACATCCGTATATAACAATCAACAGCTCATACCAAATCAATATCATCAGCTGTTATCAAATTCAATCTCAGATATCACCGTAATATTGTTAGAATAGGTGCCCGTCGAGCCAAGTGTTGGCCGAGTGTTCACAATGAAACTCTATGTATAAACAATCTTTATTTTAATAATATTTGAAATTATTATTGGCACATCTTTATCTGAATACCCATGCTAGTTGCATAGATAAAGCCCTTGAATATACAAATAGTAGAAAGAATATGAGATGCTCATATGATGAGTATCATGAAACTCATATTTGGAATACTGTATATTCTAAACAGTTCCTAGTCGATCAGCCGCCGCTAAGAAGGATATAAGCCGCTCGAGTTCGAGACTAGTATCTGCGATGTGAGTACCATGTTTCATTGGTAGGGGACATTGTGATGTCCGAGCATGCAGATAGGTGCTCCTGGTAGAGTGTACTGAACAACCCTCCATACAGGACTTTCCAAGTGGTTCTCACTTATCGAGTGGAAACGTCCTAGTTTATGGTTGTACACCATTAGTCCTTATGACCCGGGACAACATTGAGACTCTATGTGCTAGCATTACACTTTGACTTGTTTACCGACTCTCAAGGGGTCATCAGGTGGCAAGGTTGGGTGTTTTGTCGAAACATATAGGAGTCGATGCATTGTAGTCGGGGATTCACCGCTTACCTACGGGTATGGATATCCTATGTGTATGTAGTATGAAATCTCTGATCAGAGTATGATGGTAATTATGAAAGGGGTTTCATAGATTACACCATCGATGCAACTACAACATGACACATAGTATCGATTCATTGACAACTCTCGATATACCAATGGTTGTCGAATCGGTCGGGATATATGAGTTGAAGGGACCGTACTGTACGCTAACCATAATTGAATGGTTCTTGCAGGCACTATCATTTGATACCTAGGGAATCATGTAAGCGATGCTGCTAGGCGTTTAACATGATTGGTTGGGTACTATCAGACTTGAGTTCTGACGTTCTTGTTATCAAGGAGTTGATAAGTAAGAATGGAGCAATTGGGGTATGCTCATATAAGGACATGTTTAGTCCGAATCACATGGAGATGTGAACCCACGGCTAGTTGTATCAATGAACCATTGAGGGCCACACAAGTACTAGCTTTCTAGATCCCGTTGAGAATCAAAAATAGTTCAATGTGTTGAACGGCTTATAAATTTTGCATGTTGGCCGGAATCCGGCGACGCAGCTCCGGCGACGGCGATGACGACTAGGGTTTTCAAAAGGTGTTTTCAAATATCAAAGTGTCATGGGCCTTGAGTTGTTGGGTCATTGGATGGCTAACATATTTGTGAATTTTAAATGGGCCAAAATGTTTTTGGTGAAAAATGTGTTTTTGGGCCTTTAAGTTTAAAATTACAAAAGTTGCAAATATTTTCTCATGAAATAAATAATTGAAGTTGGACTTTAGTTATTTATAGTAAATGGTGATTTACAAGAAATTCGGTTATAAATAAATTAATTAGAAAGTAGACAAAGATGTTTGTATACTTTGTTAATTTAGTTTATAATCGTGGCGGTTAGTGATTGAATCAAGATATATAATATTGGATCAATTAATTATTGTGATAATTAATTAATGGTGTATGATATGTGATATTATGCATGAAGGATGATCAAAAGCCCAAGCCCAATTTGCTAGGTGTATGATAGGATATTTTGTGTTGAATGATTGTAATAATTATCAAATTTAAAGTGGGCTTGGTTTATGGCCCGTTCCCACCCCATGAGATGTATCCCTATTTGCCATGGATATTTATTTGTAAATATTAGTATAGTGGATGATCAAGATTGGAAGATGGTGGACTTGATGATTATGAAGATCAAAGACATGTAAATATTGGAAGTTTATGTAATAGTTGCATTTGCATCCCATGCATTTTCCTAGGATTGGACCTAGGCCCGTGTTTAGCTCACACGGACCATTAGTATTGGGGCGATTGATCATCCTTGTTTTATTTACCGTTTATAATATATGCATGATATGTTATAAATAATGAGTATGTGCGTTATTATTATGATAATAACAAAGTTGCATGAATCCGGCAAACATACAATCAAACATGGCGAGCTTTTAAATAAAATTAATGATGAGACCTTTCAAAATTAAAAAACCCTCATTTTGAATAAGATTCAAAATTAATATCAAGCCCGAAAAGGGGAATTATAAATTTGTTTATAATTTCCATGTCTTCCATCGACAATGGATGCATGATGAACGCTACCCGTACTCGGGGCTCGGCTCATATTATTGGGGGGACCCTAGGTGCCGGAAAGCTGTGACATCCATTGACATGGTGATGTGAACTACGTGGAACTCCCATGATTTCGGCTCATATTATTGGGGGAACTCATGGCGACCGTCCATTAAGGTTCAACATCGATGGGTAAGGCTTGACACGTGAAGATGAACGACGTCATATTATTGGGTCCTAATCAAACGTGAGACAAAAGTTTACGTAGAGGGTTGCATTGTGATGCAATTGGAAACTACCTTTTAGGAATTGTGATTGGCTGATATTATTTGGGATCATGATTCGCTAATTGGACCTTGCGTACCTACTGAGGAAAGGAGTTTCCCGTTTTCACTAGAGGGTAGTGAAAGATGTCAAAACAGTGGGAGTAAACATTTATAAAGTAAAAGTCCATACTTTATATCTTATTAAATATTTTAAAATAGTCATTAACATTTATCTGTTATACTTTTCAGTACAATTTTTGACAATGTCTTCGATTCGCAATCCGCTATCTACAATACTCGACAAACACGTATTAACCGGACCTAATTACCTCACTTGGCTAAGAAACCTAAAAATTGTCTTGAATTCGGAAAGGATAGCATATACACTGACTAAGTCGCCCCCTGTTGAGGCTCCGACTGACTGCACTCCTGAGGAATTGCAGACTTACAAGGAATGGTGTGACCATGACTTGAAAGCCAGGTGTTATATGCAGGCTCTATGAATGATGAGCTGCAGAGGCGTTTTGAGGATGCAAAGAGTGCTGCTGACATTCATTTGCATCTCAAGGAGCTGTTTGGTGAGCAAACACGGCCTCTTAGGCATGCTACCGTCAAGGAGCTGATCACTTTGCGCATGTGAGATGGGGCCTCGGTCCATGAGCATGGCCTGAAGTTGATTGGGCTCGTGGACAAGCTCGTTGGCATGGATCTGATGTTGCCTTCGGAGTTGACCACCGACGTGTTGCTCTTATCGCTGCCTAGCTCATTTGATCCTTTTGTGGTGAACTTCAACATGAACAAGATGGAGCCGACCCTTGAGGAGTTGGTTAACATGCTTGTCACGTTTGAATCCACCATCAAGAAAGAGAAGTTGGTTCTTTATGTGGGTTCTTCATCTGGTACGAAGATTGATCCACATGGGAAGGGAAAGAAGCGTTCTTTCCAACGTCCCAAGAAGAACGTGCCCTTGTTGAGGCAATCTCCGAATCCCGTCATGGCACCCACACCAGTTAAGGCTGACAAGACTAGTGATGTATGTCATCACTGCAAGAAGCCTGGACATTGGAGGCGTAATTGCAAAGAATATCTTGCTCAGAAAAGTTCTGAAAATGGTATGTTCTACATTGAAGTAAACATTTCAATTAACTCTACTTCTTGGGTATTGGATACCGGCTGTGGCTCACATCTTTGTAATGAGTTACAGGTGATGGGAAGAAGTAGGAAGCTTAGGGAAGGTGTGACCTTCTTGAGGATGGGCAATGGAGAAAGAGTTGCTGCCAAGGCTGTTGAAGATATTTACTTATTGTTGAACAATAGTTTTAAGTTAATTTTATGAGATGTTTTGTTTGTACCTAATTTTGTGAAAAACATTGTTTCCATTTCTATGCTGATAAAAATGGATATTCTTGTTTATTTAGCAAAGGTGTTTGCAATATTTACAAGAATGAATGTTTGATTGGTACTGGTGAACTTGAAAACGATCTCTATAACTTAAAATTGAAAGATATTCCACTAAATGTCCATTCAAAGGCCGACACCATATGAGATATGGATGGGTAAGCCTCCCAAATATTCTTATCGTAGAATATGGGGGTGCCCTGCTTATGTGAAGCAGGTAGTGGGAGATAAATTGGATAGTCGATCCATTTTATGTTACTTTGTGGGATATCCAATGAATTCGGTTGGATACTACTTCTATCATCCCCAAGAAACAAAAGTGTTTGTTTCTAGGAATGCAACGTTTTTGGAAAGGGAATTTCTATTGGATAGAAAAGGGGAGATGATAGAACTCAAAGAGGTTCGAGAGACACCCACAATTATTGAACCCACACCCGAAGAGCCAAGAGAGGAGATACAAGCTCCTAGAAGATCCGAGAGAGTCTCGAGACCACCTATGAGGTATGGTCTGCTTCTTGACGAGGGCCATGATGAGCCTAACAATGGATGTGATCCAAGGACATTCAAGGAAGCGTTTATCTGATGCCGATTCATCCATGTGGCTTGAAGCAATGGAATCTGAGATGAATTCCATGCATTCGAACCAAGTGGGGAATCTCGTGGATCCACCTGAGGGAATTGTTCCCATAAGGTGTAAATGGATTTACAAGAGGAAACTTGGGGCGGATGGGAAGGTATTGACCTTCAAGGCGCGATTGGTGGCAAAAGGATATACTCAAAGACAAGGAGTTGACTTTGAGGAAACCTTTTCTCAAGTTGCAATGTTCAAGTCCATAAGGATTTTGCTAGCCATAGCTGCATGGTATGACTATGAGATATGACAGATGGATGTTAAGACAGCCTTTCTTAATGGGGATATTAAGGAAGAGTTTTACATGTCCCAACCTGAAGGGTTTACATCTGTCGAAAGTGAGCATATGGTATGCAAACTTCAGAGATCTATTTATGGTCTAAAGCAGGCATCTAGGAGTTGGAACCTTAGATTCGATAGTACAATCAAAGAGTTTGGTTTTACTAAGAATCCTGAGGAACCCTGTGTGTATAAGAAGGACCAATAAGTTGTTCTTGGTCTATGGGGGTGGAGAACTAAAATTGGAAGGCTATACCGACTCTAGCTTCGAAAGCGATATCGATGACTTGAAGTCAACCTCTGGTTTTCTATTCATGCTCAATGGTGCTGCTGCCTCTTGGAAGGGTTCCATGCAAGACAGTACTACGGATTCCACCACTGAGGCCGAATACATTGCTGCATCAGATGCAGCAAAGGAGGCTGTTTGGATAAGGAATTTCGTCCAAGAGTTGGATGTCATTCCTAATGGAGTTGCTCCTGTCCCGGTGTTGTGTGACAACACGGGAGCTTTAGCTCAAGCAAAGGAGCCAAGGTCTCATCAGAAGTCCAAACATGTATTGAGAAAGTACCACATCCTCCGAGAGATTGTGGAAAGAGGAGATGTCTCGATGACAAAGTCGGCTCCGCAGATAATGTTGCTGATCCACTAACTAAGCCTTTACCTTGACCATTATTCGAGATGCATCGCGAATCAATGGGTTTGAAGCATATGGGTAGTTGGATCTAGTGCAAGTGGGAGATTGTTAGAGTAGGTGCCCGTCGAGCCAAGTGTTGGCCGAGTGTTCACAATGAAACTCTATGTATAAACAATCTTTATTTTAATAATATTTGAAATTATTATTGGCACATCTTTATCTGAATACCCATGCTAGTTGCATAAATAAAGCCCTTGAATATACAAATAGTACAAAGAATATGAGATGATCATATGATGAGTATCATGAAACTCATATTTGGAATACTGTATATTCTAAACAGTTCCTAGTCGATTCAGCTGCCGCTAAGAAGGATATAGGCCGCTCGAGTTCGAGACTAGTATCTGCGATGTGAGTACCATGTTTCATTGATAGGGGACATTGTGATGTCCGAGCATGCAGATAGGTGCTCCTGGTAGAGTGTACTGAACAACCCTCCATAAAGGACTTTCCAAGTGGTTCTCACTTATCGAGTGGAAACGTCCTAGTTTATGGTTGTACACCATTAGTCCTTATGACCCGGGACAACATTGAGACTCTATGTGCTAGCATTGCACTTTGACTTGTTTACCGACTCTCAAGGGGTCATCAGGTGGCAAGGTTGGATGTTTTGTCGAAACATATAGGAGTCGATGCATTGTAGTCGGGGATTCACCGCTTACCTTCGGGTATGGATATCCTATGTGTATGTAGTATGAAATCTCTTATTAGAGTATGGTGGTAATTATGAAAGGGGTTTCATAGATTACACCATCGATGCAACTACAACATGACACATAGTATCGATTCATTGACAACTCTCGATATACCAATGGTTGTCGAATCGGTCGGGATATATGAGTTGAAGGGACCGTACTGTACGCTAACCATAATTGAATGGTTCTTGCAGGCACTATCATTTGATACCTAGGGAATCATGTAAGCGATGCTGCTAGGCGTTTAACATGATTGGTTGGGTACTATCAGACTTGAGTTCTGACGTTCTTGTTATCAAGGAGTTGATAAGTAAGAATGGAGCAATTGGGGTATGCTCATATAAGGACATGTTTAGTCCAAATCACATGGAGATGTGAACCCACGGCTAGTTGTATCAATGAACCATTGAGGGCCACGCAAGTACTAGCTTTCTAGATCCCGTTGAGAATTAAAAATAGTTCAATCTGTTGAACGGCTTATAAAGGAGTATATAAGCTTGAGGAAAAATAGAAGTATGATTTCTATGAGAGAAATGTAACTTTTAATTTATGAATGTGTTCCTAAATTAAAAGTTGGCCAAATAAATAATGTATTTGAAAATTGTGATTTTCATAAACATAATTATGGACTAAATTAAATTAATTCAAGTGTTGAATTAATTAAACACTAGTGGGCCTAGTAGAGTCCAAATAATTAAATTAATTCAAGTGTTGAATTAATTAAATAACATTGGGCCTTGTAGAGCCCAATTAGAAATAATTATTAAACTAGTGGGCTTGAGTAAAATCAAGTAAATGTTAAATGGTATCAAATGTGTTTTAGTACATTTAAATAAAGTCCATGGGCCTTGTAATTGTTACAAGCCCAAGTCACATTGCATGCAAGGGAGGTGAAGAGTTGTGAGACAACTTTTTGTACAACCAAGGCATGGCATGCACTTGCTTAACTCAACTTTTTCAAGTACCAAGAAAAGTCTTCCCTTCTCTTCTCTCAACCTCACCATGGCCGAAATTCTCCTTCAACTTTCTCTCCAATTTTTGTTCTTCAATTGTTGAGGAAACAATACACTTCTCAAAGAAAAATGCTCTAATTTTTCTAGTGCAAAATTAGAGTGGTTCTAGCTAGTTGGTGGTGGGCTTAATATTTGAGCAAGGTGGGCTCAAAGGGAAGCTTGAAGATTTGTCATCCTTTCAAGAGCTAAGGTGTTTACACCTTAGTTGGAGCCATCATCAACCTCAAGAGGTTGATAGGTATGATTTCTAAACACCCTATGTATGACATCTTGGTGTTTTTGTATTTGCTACACATTATAGGCTTAGGGTGCTCGATTTTCTCATGAAAATTATTTTTTCAACTTCCGTTGCGCATTCGGGCACCTTAATCGATCCCCTTTCAAATATCATTCCCATTCAGTGGAAATCTGCAGTACTCACTGTACAATGTCTCGTCTGTAGCTATCTCAATACTCGTTTGATAGCTATCATTGTACAATAATTCATAAAGTGACAAGACATCAGGTCACTAGTGCTAAAATCAAGCACTACCGTTCCTGGATATCCTCTAGTATCTAAATAGTTCGCTTCGACTATCCGTCAATCTATAAACCATAGATAAAAAATCATGCTATACATTCTGCCAAAAGTATAAAATCAACCAAAATCACGGTATGATATAATTAACTCTGGCATTCAATACCATCTGACCCCTTTTCTGACATACCTCTCAGTCGTCTTGTCATATCTGTACGTCATCCTGTACAATATACATATGCCGATTTGAACAATCGTTCAATCATAACCATATCCTGGTACATTCTTGGCACGATTTCGGTAAGTCTATCACCAGATTCATAGAATTATACTCCTATTTTTTTATTCAGGAATCGATAATCTGTATAACCAATTTCCTGGTTTCTATCTTCCTGTCTTCATCTGTCAGCGATTTAGACATTTCAATACAAATTCTGACATAACTGATTTCATTTATTTACATCACAACTGTCCGTTCGAATTATCACACATTTCCTGTTACCAGAATAATACCGAATCTACTACTGTGCGCATCTGACAATACCTGTTATTTATAATTAGAAAAATCTGGCACAAACAAATCAGCTAATTATATAAAATAAAGCATTACCTACCTGGTATTCTGATTTACACACTATTCTGATTATCGAAATTAAGTTCTGAACAGTCTGATCAAACTTCTGAACTGCTGTAATTCTCAAAATCAACTCTGAGTCGGCTTGAACTGTATATAATCTCAACGGTTCATAACAATCGGCATCAAATACGGATTCAGAATAACAGCAATATCAGATCAGATTCAAAATACCAATCATTTATACTAATCTAGTAAACACATAAAACGCAATTTCTGACATTTCTGACATTTATGAAGTTCTGCCATCTTCAATGTCGTTCTCATCCACAGATCACGGTCTCAACTGTGCTATAGGCAGTCAATATACTATCTTCAGATATCATAGACTCTGAATACTCTCTGTTGCAATAAAGATTCATATCTGAACAATTCTGTATACAACAATCTCAGTTCCCAGAATATTCAATAAAATTTTAGCTTTTCGATTCAATCAATCATACCCTGATATCGAATCAAGGCTGAAATCGTTATTCATATATAGGACAAATCCGGAATTTCATCTGGAACGACTATAGCAACTCTCCTGCTACTGGCAAATCATT
Source organism: Primulina tabacum (assembly GCF_025594145.1). Lineage (NCBI taxonomy): Eukaryota > Viridiplantae > Streptophyta > Magnoliopsida > Lamiales > Gesneriaceae > Primulina > Primulina tabacum. The sequence continues at coordinate 34,018,567 of NC_134551.1, read as the reverse complement.
CCCTGATAGGTTCAACTCCAGTAATCAACTGAATACATAAGGAATAACTCCATTTCTTTCGATAATCATCGAATCTTGATACTACGGAACTCCAAGGAATTCAAAATCAAGAATCCTTACCGTATATCATTTATTCTTTGGCGATTTCAGGTCTGAATCTTACCATCTCCTGGCAAGAATCTATAATAGCTCTGTACTTGTTAGCATATTAATATCAATACTGCATTCATAATCAGATACACACCAGTACAATACAATCTAATTCAATCCCATTCCCTTTTTACTGTAGTATACAATATATCACAGAATTCACTGATATCAATTCCTCTCCCCAAAAGGTACAAAGATCAATACTACAGTAATACAGACCCAGCAGGTACAACATATATCAATACAACTCAGTCAAAGATAATCGTAGGGAATGCATTAGTATATATCAATACATATGCAATATAATCATAAAAGAACAGTACCTGCCACTATGTCATTGCGTGTGTCCTGGGTCTGTTCCCCGATCACTACCACCAGATGATTCTGCTCCCTGAAATCTTTGGGAACCTTTCTGTGGACAGACTTTACCAAAGTGTCCTGGTTGTCGACAAACATGACAACTACCCAGTACACCTCGACATTGTTCTGTGGGATGCCTTCCTACACAGGTTCTACATTAAACTCCGGTGTAACTCGGGCTAGAACCACTGGAGCTAGTTGAACCGCTCCCTAACTTCTTTAACTGTTTCTTTCGAGCTTTCAGCAAATCTTTTTTCCCACTCGTACTGCCACTATCCAATCGGAGAGGGAATTGTTGTGTCTGGGGTTGCATTGCACACAACCTTTCTTGTTGTCTAATTAGACTCGCCTCAGCTCTTTTTGCTTTATTCAAAGTATCCGCAAAATGGTAAGGTCGCTGCATATTTATCAATGCAACTATCTCTGAATTCACTCCTTTGATGAACTGCTCAGCTACAGCTTCATCATTCCCAGCTATCTGAGGAACAAAACGCAGTAAAGTAGAGAATTTAGCAACATATTCTTCAATATTCAGTTGGCCTTGTCTCAAATTCTCAAACTCTTCTCTCTTGTCCTCTCGGTACGATCTTGAGAAGAATCTTCGATAAAATTCAGCTTTAAAGACTTCCCACGTAATCACCGTACCCCGCTGTTCTAATACTCTTTTGGTTGTAATCCACCAACTCCTAGCGACCTCGTGTAACTGATTGGGCACCAGTTTAATTCTCTGTTCTTTTGGATAATCAAGTGAATCAAACAGTAACTCTATATCGTCTAGCCAATTCTCACAATCAACAGTCGTCTCAGTACCCCTCAGACTCGACGATGTCAATGACTGAAACATCTTCAACTGTACTTCCATCGAAGTTTCAGATACATCCATCTGATCCATCCAGATACTTCCCTGGTTCTGAGATCCTTTGAGGAGCTAATCTGATTATCATAAAGGTCAGTAACCAGATACCACAACCTGCTTCCAAGTTTCAGTCCTCCTCTGATCATCTTACAGCTGATCAAGAGTCGGTTCTATCCAGCCTCAATAATGCATATTACTATATCAAATCAGATAAATCAAGTAACATATATCAACAAAGCAGTAAATCATGCTAGCATACACAATGTAATTCCACATTATAAGTAAATCACATGCTAGCAATCACATGCAGGAAAGAAACTCAATCTACCCCGCTCACTCTCTTCTATCTCAATCTCAAGAACCTATAGTTCTAGAACCTACTGTTCTGGAACCTAATGCTCTAATACCACCTGTTGTGGGGACCCGGGCGCTAATTCATTCATTAATCGTCCTTAGGAATAATTCAAAAAATTATAATAAACAGGGTCTAATTTTTTTTAAAATACAAAGCGGAAACGTAACGTAATTCAATTCAAATTACATATTAAATATAAACATACAAATCTTGTATTATCTACAAGAATTTAACTAGGTTCAACTATATATCAGTGCTGAATCCTAAGTTGCTTCGAAGCCCGGATCTCCACGCTATCTAGTCCAGCCTCGTTCTTTCCTTGACCCTGATCCTATTCTACCTGTTGCCATGCACACATACAAACAAGACAACAGCCGGATAACTCCGGTGAGAATTACATTCTCAGTATAAATCATGTATACATGCAATCATATGAACAATATAAAAGCATATACAAAAGCATATAACAGATATGTTTAACATGTATTCAAATCAGAATATAAATCCATATCAAGAATAAATCCTATTCTAAACATGTACCATCATCAGGAACATAATTTATCATGTACCATATTCAGGAACATAATCAACGTAACTCAATATAAACTGTCAATTAGACTCATGACTCCACATTTTAGACTAGACTCAATCCAAGTCTAGGGATCCCGGTTTCCAGATGTTGGCATTCCCATATCGACCAACAGTAATAGAAAAGACTCCAGTTCTATCCACGTCGATAGGGTATCGATCACCAGTAATAGTAGAAGCTCGGATTCTATCCACATCGGTATAGTATCGATCACCAGTAATAGAAGAAACTTCGATTCTATCCACATCGATATGATATCGATCATCAGTAATAGAAGAGTTACGATTCTATCCACATCGATACGGTACCGATCACCAGTAATAGATGAAGCCACCTTTCTATCCACATCGATAGCCAAACTTCTGGATGTAAAGATGTCGGTATTCCTATATCGACCAACAGTAATAGAAAAGACTCCAGTTCTATCCAAGTCGATATAACTAAACATCTAGTGTCCTGACCTAACCGTCATGGACTATGGTCCTATCGCCAATACACTATCTTGTGACATCGTGCAATGTGCCCGTGGCGATCCCACCACTATCAGGCACTTCTGTCACAAGATTACTCGTCTAATACCTGCTGTCTATAAATCAAGAGAACAAGTACATCAATCAAATCAATACAATAAGGTAAAGTATGTGATTTAGGGAAACTCGAGCCAAACCTCACTCGAGTTGTGCAATCCCAACTCAACATTAATTTATACCTTTATCTTCTCGGTCCGACGAAGACGAATTATCGAAGTCAAGTCTGTCCATATCAAATCTGTTAATGACAATCGAAAAGATACAATATCAGTATATAACTCAGTTCAATACCTGTTCTGATTAATACTCAAATCAAAACATAATCTGATCAATGCCAATCGACATATGATACCACAATACCATCTCAACTAATACCGAGTCTGATCAATATCAATTTACGGATGTTTCGACGGTATAACAATACAGTCTCGATAACTCCGTCAATTCCAACACCACAGATATAATACCAGAACTCATACTCAATATCGGTGCAACTCATAATTTCAATAACAATACAAATCTGATATCGAATCTCAATAATTCAATTCCAAAAATCATAACAATTACATAATCAGTCTGTTCTTTAATCTAACTTCAATTATACGATGTCCACTGTATCAGAAACACCATATATGATTCTTATTCAATTCTGACAACATCATAATTTCAAACTGTATCTAAACGTAAAAAAACTTACTTCCAGTTGTAGCCTGCGTTGATAGGAACACAGTACTGAAGTCAGATTCAAAATCTGACGGACGGATTTCTCGTAAATCACAAATCTTTCACGTCGAAGAAAACTTCACTCTTTCTCTCAAATTCTTTTAATTTTCTACGGATGAATGCTTGTATTTATATATATATACACCTCATGCATTCTAAGAAACGTGGCTTGCTTCTTTTAATAACACGTCTCGCGCATATGCGCGAATACCATCGACGCATATGCGCGAGACACTAAGTCTCCGCGCGTGTCTTCACAGTGGCTCTCGCGCATATGCGCGTACTATCTCGACGCATATGCGCCCAACGTTCTGGACATCCCGCGCATGTGCGCGCCTTCAAGTCATGCATGTGCGCGCAATGTTTTGCCTACCTCGCGCATATGCGCCGAACTCTCTGGAGTTCTCCCTCGGCTTCTCACATGGCTCGCGCATATGCGCGCCTTCCGCCGCGCATGTGCGCCGAAATCTCTGGACGGTCCGCGCATGTGCACGCATTCCACCGCGCATGTGCGCGCATGGTTCTGTCTTCCTCAAGCATGTGCGCCCATACACGTCGCGCATATGCGCCGAACTTTTCTTGCACAAAATGTCAAATCTTCTTTCGGCTCTACCGGTCTGATCCGTTTTATCCATAATCTTATCAATTAATAATTAAATCATTTCAGATTAATCTCGGATTACGGTAATAAAATCTCGGGCTTTACACCAAAATGAAAACTGAATCCACTATTGTGTGTTTTTGACACTATCTGTCATTTCAGATTCGAACTATTTGGTATAAACAAATCAGTTAATAATATAAATTAAAAAAAATATACCTACCTGGTATTCGGTTCTGACTATCGATATCAAATTCTGTCGTGCAATTCTGAAACATTTGATATCACAAGATAATCATTCTCATACAGTAAAAATCACATATCTACCACTATGATCGATGTTCTGCTCTGATTATCGAATTTAAGTTCTGAACATTCTGGTTAAATCTCTGAACTGCCGAAATTCTCGAATTCAGCTCTGATTCGGTTTGACTAATTTGTATCAAATATTTATCTAGAAGCTAACAATTCCCAAGCAGTTCAAAACATAATCGGATAAGATAATCTGCCAACTCAAACAAATAAAATTCTAACATCTCTGAAATTTCCGATCTTTCTGATATCAGTATCGTTCTCCGTCACTGATCACAATCTCAACTGTGTCAAAATCAATCGGTATATTGACTTCAGATATCGCTTATTCTGACTACAATCTGTTTCAAGCAAGATTCTTATCTGAATAATTTCTGTATACAATAATCACAGTTCTCAGAGTATTCAATACAATCTTCAGATATTCGATTCAATCAATCAGATGCTGCAAATATATCAAAATATCATAGATACAACGAGCATGAAATCATCAGAATATCTCTGAATATACTGAAACATGCCACAGAGAAACACTAAATCAAATGTAACTCCTGACCAGTACTCTTCTACTGACCTTTCAATTCTTTCAATTCATGCAGTGACATTCTGTACATTCAATATCATTCGGTACTGAATTCTAAAACACAAACAGTACCTGGTATCAATTCAATTCTGAAATATATCTTCCTGATATAAAGCAAATCCAAAATCTTATTTAGGAAGACGTCAAAGAACTCGTACATCACTTGGCAAATCTGCCAATACTAGGCTCGATTTCAGTATGTCTACTGAATACATAAGGATACCATCTGCTCCTTTCTGTATCAATCGAGTCATAAACAATACAGATATCAAAGGAATTCTAGATCTAGAATCCTTACCGTGGAATTTCTACTCATCAGCCCTATCTGGTCTGAATCTTATATTTTTCTGGAAAGAATCTACAATAGTTCTGTACTTGTTCAGCATATTAATATCAATAATGCGGTTAAATCAGAAACACAAGTACATCATAATCTAACTCGACCTCATTCTCATCTTACTGTAGTATACAGTATTTCACAGAATTCTCTGATATCACTCTCTCTTTCCCAAAAATAAGGGAATCAATACTACAGTACAAACAGACTCAACAGATATAGCATATCTCAATTCAACTCAGTCAAAGATAATCGTAGGGAATGCATTAGTATATATCAATACCTATGCAATATAATCATAAAAGAACAGTACCTGCCACTATATCATCAGTTATGTCCTGTGTCTGTTCCTCGGTCTTCTGCTCCCTAAAATCTTCGGGAACTTCTCTGAGGACAAACTCTAGCAAAGTGTCCCGGCTGTCTACAGATATGGCAACTACCAGTCACTCCTTGGCATTGCTCTGTGGGATGTCTCCCTCCGCAAATCCTGCAATACACTCCAGTATAACTTGGACTGGAACCACTGGAGCTAGATGAATCGCTCAGTCCGCTCCCTAACTTCTTAAATTGTTTCTTTCGAGCTTTCAGCAAATCTTGCTTTCCACTCGTACTGCCTTTATCAAATTTAAGAGGGAGTTGTTGTGTTTGGAGTGGAATCACATCCAATCTTTCTCGTTGTCGAATCAGACTCACCTCAGCTCTCTTTGCCCTACTCAAAGTATCAGCAAAATGGTAAGGTCGCTGCATATTTATCAATGCAACTATTTCTGAATTCAATCCTTTGATTAACTGCTCAGCTACAGCTTCATCATTCCCAGCTATCTGAGGAACAAAACGCAGTAGAGTAGAGAATTTAGCAACATATTCTTCAATATTCAGTTGGCCTTGTCTCAAATTCTCAAATTCTGCTCTTTTGTCCTCCCGGTACGAAACTGAGAAAAATCTTCGATAGAATTCGGCTTTAAAGACTTCCCACGTGATCACAGTACCACGTTGTTCTAATATTCCTTTGATTGTAATCCACCAACTTCTGGCAGCCTCTCGTAACTGGTTGAGCACCAATTTAATTCTCTGTTCATCTGAATACTTAAGCAAATCAAACAACAGTTCTATATCATCTAAACAATTCTGACACTCTTCAGACATCTCAGTACCCCTCAAAATCGGCTGTTGAAACGACTGAAATTTCTTCAACTGTATTTCCATCGGAGTTTCCGATATATCTATCTGTTTAACCGAAGTACTGTCCCGTTCTGGAATTCTTCTAGGAGGTATATTTGATTACCAAAACCATTAGTAACCCAAATACTACAAACCTGTTCCATTCTTTCTCGGATCATCTTACTGCTGATCATGAATCAGATCTGATTTATGCTCAATAATACATAATACCAACTCAAATCGGATAATTAGGTAAACATGTATTTCAAAGCAGTAAATCATAGTATCATGCTAGCATACATAATGTAAATCAACATTAAAATAAATCTCATGCTAGCAATCACATGCAAGGAAAGAAAACTCAATCTACCCCGCTCATTCTCTTCTATCTCAGTCTAAAGGATCTATCGCTCTGATACCACCTGTTGTGGGGACCCGGACGCTAATCATCTTCTTAATCATCTTTGGGATTTAATTATCAATTAAGATAAACAGGGTCTAAAAATTTTTCTTTTTACAAATGTAAGTGCGGAACGTAATGGAATTTAACTAATATACATCTCAGTATAAAAGTACAATAATGTACAACAATTATTCAAACTAGTGTAAGGTTCAACTACTAAATTTCAAGTATTAAACCAAGTCTACAATAAGTCCGGAATCACCACTCTAAACTCGTCTTCTCTCATCATCTTCTTGACCCCGATCCTGCCCCACCTGTTGTCATGCACACATACAAAACAAGACAACAGCCGGATACTCCGGTGAGAATAAATCCCAGTATAAAACATGTATACATGCATATACACAATATAAATCATAAAGCATACAATCATGCATAAAATCAATAGCAATAGGTTTCATAGTCTATGAAACTAAATCAAAATAAGCATGCAGTAACAATGGGTTCCATAATCTCTGAAACCAAAATAAAATAAGCACGCAACTCAATTCAATTCATATCTTGACTCAACTCAAATCTAACTCTAGGGATCCCGGTGTGAATAAGATGTAACAGGTCTCCCACCTACTCTCCCAATCGTGGTGGCGTTACATCTTATTCCTAAACTTCGGTCTGGTCTGTATCGAAATCTAAAATCCGAGTGAATCTGATCCGAAGCATCGATATCACCAAACGTTTAGAAAATTAGCGTATCTACCAATGATACTCCTATCTCAGTACATATATATAAATCAATATAAAGTACAAACAGAACAAGTGTGCGATTTTGTTGGGAAACTCAAATTGAATCTCATTTGAGTTGTGTCTTCCAAAAACAAAACATGAATTATACATTTGTCTTCCCGGTCTGACGGAGACGAAGTCTTGTATTCCAATATGTCCATGCCCAGTCTGGAAATGACAATCGCATAAATACAATATCAGTATATAATTCGATTCAAAACCTGTTCTGATCAATACTCAAATCAGTATATAATTTGATCCATATCTGAACAAGGTACAATCTAATTCATATCAACGATATCATCGAAATCATTACTGAATCTGATCACTCTAAATCAACTGATGTTTCGACGGCATAACAATACAATTTCGATATCCCCGTCAATCTCAACATCACAGATATAATACCAGAATTCATAATCAGTATCAGTACAATTCATAATCTCAATATCTGTACACTTAAGATCAGTAACAACACAATTCTGATATCAAATCCCAATCCATATCTTTCGAAAATCATAACAATTGCATAAATAGTCTATTCTTTAATCTGACTTCAATTATACGATGTCTACTGTATCATAAACACCATATATAATTCCTATCAAATTCTGACAATATAATAATTTCAAATCGTGTCTAAACGTAACAAAACTTACGTCCAGTTGAGAACATGAAAGAAAATATATTGGAACTTAGAACTTTGATACACACTCACACTATATTTTACAATGAGATAGAATGAATCTCAAGCTAGCACAAGGCCTTTATTTAAGGGTCAAAATTTATTTAATGCCATGTAGTTGCAATAGTATTCTTTGTCTCCTCCAAGTTCAATTCCATGTCCCTTCTTTCAATGCTTTGTTCCACGACTTTAATCACCAAATTTGACTCTGCTCAAAACGGCAAACATGTGGGGAATTGTCTGTAGATGAATTTGGCCACTTGGTTCACATCATTTGGTTAAATATTGAAATAGTTATGATTTTTTTACTATATGCTGGTCATAGTAAAAGTAAATTTGTCCTCCTTTTGATATTTGCACAATTTGATCATCTTAATGAACTTTTTAGGCAATCATGTCTTCTGCAAAGTTGTAGATAATTTCTCAAGGATTCCAAACATGTTTGATTCACCTCCATTTGAATTTTCTAGCTTGAGTTATCATTATTTTACCAACACGTAGAAAACCTGAAAATAAAACATATTTAGTAAGACAATTAAATATAAACAAACAATACTAAAATAACATAATTTTATAATTTTAATGAAACTTAAATTTTAAAATATAGGTTTTAACATATAATAAATTATTAATTTTAAGTTTTATCACACCCCCACACTATCTTATTACTAGTCCCTTAGTAATAAAATTTATCGAAAAATCACAACCTAGATTCTTTATTCCTTTTATATATTCAAATACAAACATATTTATTAAAAACAAAATCATATACCGATTTATATATTTATATATTTTCGTTTAATATAATAATATATAATTAGATGTGTTTTTATTATTATTCTTATTTTCACATAATATATAAAGTAACAATATATATATAATTTTTTTTAAATTTCTAAAGTTTTTATAACAGTATAGTCAAAAAGATAATTCACACCACCCACCATAACATGTATAATATCAATAAAATTATTGTAAAAGCCTCAACTCCATATATTCTTTCAGGTCAAAATGTTTAAGGAATAGCTAGTTTTCACTCATGGAGTTGGAATGAATATTAACTCTCATTGAAAAATGCTAAGTATTAAAACAGACAATTAATTAAACTAATATTGAAAACAAAATAGGAAAATTTACAAAAAATAAAATCCCCCTTTTTTTCTTTTTTTATTTTATTTTATTTTTTTTAAATAACGTGACCGCAAAATTTTACATAAAATTTTTTATCCAAACATTCTACCATAAATATATATATATATGTATATATATATACATTTATATAACGGATACATCCGACTACCTTTGAAACTTATCTAGCACAAACAAATCTTTTTGTTTGTTTGTTTGTTTTTTTTTTAACACAATATTGATGTTTTTAGAACACATTGATAGTACATCAATCAAATCTAAAAAAAAATTACAATGAATAAAGTATTTTGCAGTCCGTTATATATTTACTTCTTTTTTTTTTCTTTTTTCAATAAATATATTTTTTTAGGGGAGTTATATTCTTGTAATTAACCATTTTTTAATAATCAATAAAAGTTTATTAATTGTTTTCTCATTTCTCACCACTCACTCACAAAAGATGTGTGAGTATATATTATACTTTATAAAAGAATTCTTTCAATTATACATGTTAACAACCATACAAACCATATCTTTTAACTATATTCTCATGAAAATTTTAGAAATTATTTTATTTGAAAACACATACAATTATATATATATATATATATATATATATATATGAACACATCTATTATATATTTTATATTAATTGATCAAAATATATATATAAATTGGTACATATGAAAAACTAATTTTTCTTTTAGTCTGTATTTTGAATATAATGAATATTAAAATCTAGTGTATTGTGATTTTCCAATAATTATTAACTAATGCGTCTCAGGTGCATTCTACTGACACCTTACTCGACATTGAACTAAAAATTATTATTATTATTACTATATATAAGTATATATTTTAATTTTTATATAAAAAACTAAGAGGAGAAGAAGAAGAAATTATTCATACCTTAAAGAAAAACATTAAAACATACCGTTGAATCACAGGTTTAGCATCACATGAATTTTCTTTTCTTACTTTTGGATGTTGGCCAATTAAGTTGAGATAAGTATGGATCTGGTTCATGACTAAATCCTTGCAGTAAATCAATAAGTTCACCTTCACTTGTAGCAGAAACTAACATCCTTCGCGAAGCTAATGAAATAAATCCCTGTTCCACAACATCATCAAGAAAAGATAACAGTTTATCATAATAATTGTTAACATTTAACAAACAAATTGGCTTATTGTGGATATATAATTGTGCCGAACAAACAGTATGGAATATTTCTTCCAAAGTACCGAAACCTCCTGGCAAAGCAATGAAAGCATCTGAATGTTCAATCATTTGAGTAATTCGTTCATACATGTTGTCTACTTTCATTTCTTCTCCTATTATTGGTCCTGTAATATTGGCTAAGGTAATCGGAATAATGCCTAAAACTTCACTTCCACCTGCATGCGCAGCTTTTGCAACTTTTCCCATGAGGCCAACTTCACCACCACCATATACCAAATGAATCTTTTTTTTAGCAAGTGTTATTTCAAGATTTTCTGCTACTTCTTCATAAATTGAATCTTTTCCTGCACTAGATCGACAAAATACACAAATATTTTTGATTTTACTTACCGTGGACGTTGACATGTTGAGAAATATGTTTTTTTTGTAATTGTTAGATCACAGCATATGAATTTATAAGTGTAACATGCCAAAAGTCAATATTTGAACAGGAAATTATTATTATTAAAAGAAAATAAAAATGACAAAATTAAAACAAATATATACAGCGTAGTTGTGATTGTGGCTCACATCTTCCTCTGATTTTACGTTCAGTAACGGCTTCAACGCCTTCTATGAGTCGAGGATATGCTTCCCATCCAATTTTCTTATAAATGGGCAAACATGGTCTTTTAACGTCTGATTCCCAAGACGAAATTGTGTATATATATTTACTTATCTAAATAGATATGCGTTACTACAGTAGGATCTTTGTAAGGCTGATTCCACCGTCCATATTGATATTACTCCTGTTGAAATTGCCACCATAGTTTAAGAAGTTCATTTTGCACGTACCCACTAGAATGCGTATCAAGAACCTCTAGAAAATTATCCAAACGCTCTTTACTCAGACCATTCTTAATGAATAAAATTTTATCTTCTCTATTCATTGATGTCATTCCAACATTTTTGCATTTTCCCTTACAAGTCCACCTTGCACATTTATGACATCCACCTATACGTTTAGCTCTTCGCTTTTTGGCATATGTGCTTTTACCAAATCCTGGCATATGTCTTATTATTAATTCACTTGCTTCCCCAACCAATCGGACTTTTGCTTCAATTATCAAACGGACATCATTCGGTATGCCATATGACATCATCAACCTTAGCCGCTCACATCTAGCTTTATAAATTTTTTTCAACGCATTATCAGGTAAACAAGCAAAATATTTACGAAGATTCATAATACACGCATCTATATTATTATTATTATATATATTTCAATTATTTTGGAAAAACTGAAGAAACCGACTTAAACAGTCACGGAGTTTTGTTATCCACCACTTAACCGGGAAATGAACTAGAATCTGCAAAACAAAATGAAAATATCAAACAACTATTGTGGATCATATAAAGGCATAAACTCATTATTAAGAATTTTATTTTCTATAAAAGGCTTAAGTCTTTGCCCATTAACTTTAAATACGTCATTATTTTTAGGATTTTCAATATCAACAGCACCATGAGGATAAACAAATTTGACTATAAATGGTCCTGACCACCTCGATCTTAGTTTACCTGAAAATAAATGCAAACGAGAATTATAAAGCAAAACTTTTTGTCCAATTTCAAATGACTTTCTCATAATATTTTTATCATGAAAGGCTTTAGTTTTATCTTTATAAATCTTTGAATTTTCATATGCATCATTTCTTAATTCTTCAAGTTCATTTATTTGCAATTTTCTTAATTTAGATGCATCATCTAAATTAATATTAAATGCTTTAATTGCCCAATAAGCTTTATGTTCAAGTTCAACCGGTAAATGACAATGCTTACCAAAAACTAACCTATATGGTGACATCCCTAATGATGTTTTAAATGCAGTTCTATATGCCCATAATGCATCAGTTAATCTTAAAGACCAATCTTTTCGATTTGGATTAACTGTTTTTTCTAAAATTTGTTTTATTTATCTATTTGCAAGTTAAACTTGACCATTACTTTGAGGATGATATGGGGCAGAAAATTTATGTGTAATGCCATATTTTCTTAACAAAGAAGAAAATGATTTATTTATAAAATGACTTCCCCCATCACTAATTATTGCTCTAGGTATTCCAAATCGGCTAAAATATTTTCTTTTAAAAATTTTATAACAATTTTATGATCATTAGTTCTACATGCAATTGCTTCAATCCATTTTGATACATAATCAACAACGACTAAAATGTACGTATATCTAAAAGATAATGGAAATGGACCCATAAAATCTATCCCCCAACTATCAAATATTTCAATAATTATGATTGGATTTAAAGGCATCTTGTTTCGTTTTGAAATTGATCCCATCTTCTGACAGTTTTCACAAGATTTGCAAAATAAATGCGTATCTTTGAATAAGGACGGCCAATAAAATCCACATTGTAAGATTTTTGTAGCTGTTTTATTGGATGAAAAATGACCTCCATATGCTTCAGAATGACAAAATTTAATAACATTACTTACTTCATTGTCGGGTATGCATCGTCGAAAAATTTGGTCAGGACAATACTTAAATAAGTAAGGATCATCCCAATAAAATTTTTTAACTTCTATCAAGAATTTATTCTTATTCTGTGAATTCCAATAAGAAGGCATTTTATTTGTCACAAGAAAATTTACAATGTTAGCAAACCAGGGCATAATAGTAGCATAAAACAACTGACCATCTGGAAAATTTTCATTTATTGGTATTTCATTATGAGATGATTCAGTCATTATTCTTGATAAATGATCGGCTACAACATTTTCTTTTCCTTTTTTATCTTTAATTATAATATCAAATTCTTGTAAAAATAAAATCCACCGTATTAATCTTGGCTTAGCATCTTGTTTATTTGATAAATATTTTATGGCAGAATGATCGGTGTAAACAATAGTAGTAGAACCAATTAAATAAGATCGACACTTATCTAATGCAAATAATACTGAAAGTAATTCTTTTTCAGTAGTTGAATAATTTATTTGGGCATTATTTAAGGTTCTACCAGCATAATAGATTGCATAAGGTTTTCCTTCTTTTCTTTGTCCTAACACAGCTCCTATAGCATAATCACTTGCATCACACATTAATTCAAATGGTAAAGACCAATCTGGAGGTTGTAAAATAGGTGATGTAACTAAAAGATTAATAATTTTTTTAAAAGCATTTTCACATTTCTGAGTCCATTCAAATTGTGTATCTTTTGTTAAAAGATTTGAAATTGGTTTAGATATTATGCTGAAATTTTTTATAAACCTTCTATAAAATCCTGCATGACCCAAGAATGATCGAACTTCTTTGACCGTTTTTGGTGATGTTAAATTAGCAATAACATCAACTTTGGCTTTATCAATTTCAATTCCTTTTTCAGATATCACATGTCCTAAAACAATCCCAAATTTAACCATATAATGACATTTTTCCCAATTTAAAACAAGATTTTTTTCTTCACATCTTTTTAATACTTCTTCTAGATTTTTAAGACAATTTTCAAATGAGTTTCCAAAAACAGTTATATCATCCATAAAAACTTCTACATATTCTTCAATCATATCACTGAAAATACTTAACATGCATCTTTGAAAAGTATCCGGAGCATTACATAAACCAAATGGCATTCTTTTAAATGCAAAAGTTCCGAAAGGACAAGTAAAAGTAGTTTTTTCTTGATCTTCTAATGATATAGGTATTTGATAATACCCCGAATACCCATCAAGAAAACAGTAATAAGAATTTCCTGCTACTTTTTCTAGAATTTGATCTAAAAATGGTAGTGGGAAATGATCTTTTCTAGTTGCATCATTTAATTTTCTATAATCAATACACATACGCCAACTAGATGAAATCCTAGCTTGTAATAACTCTCCCTTTTCATTTTTTATAACAGTGATGCCGGGCTTTTTAGGTACTACTTGTGTTGGCTTACTCATTTACTATCTGAAATTGGATAGATAATTCCAGCGTCTAATAGTTTTAATACTTCATTCTTAACAACTTCCTTCATATGTGGATTTAACCTTCTTTGTGATGTTGATATGTTTTAGCATTTTCTTCCAAGTGAATTTTATGTGTACAAATTAAAAGATTCATACCTTTTATCTTTCAAAGTCCATCCAATTACATTTTTATATTTTTTAATTAATTTAATCAAATCTTCTTCTTGATTTGGCAAAAGAGTGGAAGAAATTACAACATGAAATGTTTTACTTTCACCAAGAAATACATATTTCAATTCTAATGGTAAAACTTTTAATTCAAGTTTTGTATTATCATCTTCTTTAAAATTATTTTTAGACTCAAAACTTTCTATTGAAAAAACTTCAGATTGTTGATTTAAGTTTTCTTCTTGTATATTTTCTTCCACAATTGTTTCAATTTCATTATCATATTCATTTTCATTAATACTTGGTTGTTTACATAAATTGAACACATTAAGTTCTAGAGTCATATTTCCAAAAGACAATTTCATTATTCCATTTCGACAATTAATTAAAGCATTTGAAGTTGCTAGAAATGGTCGTCCCAATATTACTGAAATTTCATTATGTACTTCTATTGGTTGTGTATCCAAAACAATAAAATCTACAGGATATATGAATTTATCAACTTGAACCAACACATCTTCTACAATACCTCTAGGTATTTTGATTGACCTATCCGCCAGTAAGAGAGTAACAGAAGTGGGTTTTAATTCTACTAAATTAAGTTTTTCATAAACTGAATAAGGAAGTAAATTCACACTTGCTCCCAAATCCAACAAAGCTTTTTTAATTTTATTTTCTCCAATAATACATGAAATTGTTGGACAACCAGGATCTTTATATTTTAAACTAGAATTATTTTGAAGAATAAAACTTACTTGTTCAGCCAAAAATGCTTTTTTCTTCACATGCAATTTTCTCTTTACAGTACATAAGTCTTTTAAAAATTTTGCATAAGAAGGTACTTGTTTAATAGCTTCTAATAATGGAATATTTATCTTCACTTGTTTAAAAATTTCATAGATATCAGAATCACTTTTTTGTTTTTTATGATTTGTTAATGCATGAGGAAATGGTGGAGGTTTATTTGACTTATTTACTATTTCAGATTATTTATCATTCACCATATTATTCTTAAAATTTCAGGTATCATCATTCTCAAAAGTATCAGGATTATCATCCTTATTCTTTGATTTTAAATGATCTTTGTTTTCATTACTATATGGATCATTAACTATTTTACCACTTCTAAGGGTAATAACAGATTTTATTTGATCAATTTTTTCATTTTTTAATTCTTGATTTTGATTTTTAGGATTAGGTTGAGGTTGAGATGAAAATTTTCTTTTTCATGAATATTAAGTGCCGATGCAAATTTTGCAAGAGTTTCTTTCAAATCACTCATAGATTGACTGTTTTGAATATTGATAGACTCTTGCTTTTGGATAAATGCATGAATTACATCTTCAAAGTTTTTTCTTGGAGGTTAAACATAAGGAATATAACCTTGATGATTTTGGTTATTTTGAAAATATTGTTGTGACGGTTGTGCATTATTATCATTCCTCCAACTAAAATTAGGATTATTTTTCCATCCAGGATTATATGATGGTGAAAAAGGATCTAGTATTGGTTTTTTATAATTGTTAACATAATTTGCTTGTTCATGGAGACATTCTTTAAATGAAGGTAATGTTGGACAATCTTTTGTAGCATGATCATGTGTATCACATATATGACAAACAATTTCTTGAATACTTTTTAATTGACCACTCTTTTTCATTTCTAATGACTCAATTTTTCTTGCTAAAGATGCAAGTTTAGCTTGAATATCTATATCATCTTTAAGATTATAGATACCACCCCCATTTGTTGAATTATTGTTTTTAGTTGTTGGTGGTTCTATTGTGTGTATATTATCCCAATTTTGAGCATTTTCTGCTAATGAATCCAAATATTCCATAGCTTCATTTGAGTTTTTATCTTCAAAAGTTCCATTACACATGAATTCTATCATTTGCCTATCTTTAGGTATTAGACCTTCATAAAAGTGAGAAACTATTCTCCATGTTTCAAAACCATGATGTGGGCATGTATTAAGTGATTCTTTATATCTGTCCAAACATTGATAAAACGTTTCTCCTTGTTTTTGAGAAAAAGTTATAATTTGTCTTTTAAAGAGTTTGTTCTATGGGAAGGGAAATTTTTTTTGAGAAATTGTTGTTGCATTTCTTCCCATGATCTTATTGAACTTGATCTTAAATTTTGTAGCCATGTTTTAGCTTTATCTTTTAAAGAAAAAGGGAAAAGCTTTAATCGAACTATATCCATGCTACAATTTTGATCATTATAAGTGTTACAAATTTCCTCAAATTCTCTTAGATGCAAATATGGATTTTCAGAATCTAAGCCATGAAAATTTGGTAAAAATTGAATAATTTGAGGTTTGAAGTTGAAATTAGATGCATCAGGAGGAAAAACTAAACAAGATGGGGCACTAGTTCTAATAGGGTTCATATGGTGCCTAAGTGTTCTTAATTGATCATGTTCTTGATTATTATTATTATTATTATTATTATTATTATTATAATCATTATCTTGATAATTTGAATTATCATCCATGTTTAAATTATTTTCAGATACTCGAATAAGTCTCCCACTTTTTTTTCGACTCCAAATACTCATACAAAAAAAAAAAAAAACAACACAATACTTATAAATAAAACATAATTAACAAATATAAACTTAATTTATACCTCCCCGGCAACGACGCCAAAAACTTGCTACTACTTAAATAATAATTCATCCAAGTGTAGGTTGTCTGCAAGTAATATATTTCGTAAGTACGAGATCGATCCTCAGAGAGGTTATTTTGAGTTTAAATTTATTAATTTATAGATTACCAAATGCAAGAATGAAGTTTACAAATTATAAATTTTGTCAAGGCTTGAGGATTTATTCTTGGTTTATGTAATATTGTTTAACTAAAAGTAAAACAAAAGAAACCACCATAAATAATGGTTCCAAGAAAATTAAACACACACATAATATAATATAGTTCCCACTATAGAAAATACAGAATTAACCGATATTTTATATATGGTACCTATGATTATAATTATAACTATATAAATAAATAATTGCATAAAGTAAATGTTAAATTAAATCATTATATTTCATTTAGAACAACCGGCAGAGCCACGCTATTGCCTAAATGAAATATATTGATTTAATAAGTTAGTTGCGGTAAAGTAAAAGTTAGTTGCGATAAAGTAAATGTTAGTTGCGGAAAAGTAAAAGTTAGTTGCGATAAAGTAAATGTTAGATGCGAAAAATAAAAGTTAGTTGCGATAAAGTAAATGTTAGATTGTTAGATGTTAGTATTAAATCATAATATTTCATTTAGAACAACCGGCAGAGCCACGCTATCGTCTAAATGAAATATTATGATATTATTATATAAATATATATATATATATCTATATATATATAATAATAAGTGATGAAATATTTATTGTATCAAAATTAAACAACAAATCAAGATAACCACTTTAATGGTATCAAGCATTTGATGTAAATTGATAACCACAAATAATTCATTTTTATACCTAAAATAAAAATAAGTTAGCTAAATGAAAAGAAATAAAGAAAGAATATACAAAATATAAACAATTTTACTTCACCAAGAATGCATCCTCTTCACCTTGACATAATAGATTTAGCTTGCCATAAGCTTACTTTTCATCAACACTAAAATATCACTCATAGTTGAGAACATGAAAGAAAATATATTGGAACTTAGAACTTTGATACACACTCACACTATATTTTACAATGAGATAGAATGAATCTCAAGCTAGCACAAGGCCTCTATTTATAGGCCAAATGAGAGAAATGGTCAAAATTTTTATTAATGCCATGTAGTTGCAATAGTATTCTTTGTCTCCTCCAAGTTCAATTCCACGTCCCTTCTTTCAATGCTTTGTTCCACGACTTTAATCACCGAATTTGACTCTGCTCAAAATGGCAAACATGTGGGGAATTATCTGTAGATGAATTTGGCTACTTGGTTCACATCACTTGGTTAAATATTGAAATAGTTATGATTTTCTTACTATATGCTGGTCATAGTAAAAGTAAATTTGTCCTCCTTTTGATATTTGCACAATTTGATCATCTTAATGAACTTTTTGGGCAATCATGTCTTTTGCAAAGTTGTAGATAATTTCTCAAGGATTTCAAACATGTTTGAGTCACCTCCATTTGAATTTTCTAGCTTGAGTTATCATTATTTTACCAACACGTAGAAAACCTGAAAATAAAACATATTTAGTAAGACAATTAAATATAAACAAACAATACTAAAATAACATAATTTTATAATTTTAATGAAACTTAAATTTTAAAATACAGGTTTTAACATATAATAAATTATTAATTTTAAGTTTCATCAACCAGCGCGCGAGGAGTCCTTGTTTTAAAGGACTTCTCCTAGGCTGCAACCAAGGAGTCCTAGTGTAGTGTCCAAAATCAGTACACGTAAAACCCATGCATTTATTTAATTGTTAAATCATTTATTTAAATTTAAAATGATTTTTTTGTGACGCATGATTTACTAAATTGCATTATTTTAAATTATGTATGTTTATGTGATGCACGTTAAAATGTTTTCGAGTTTCATGTTTCAGGCGATTATTTGATGCGGGATCGAGGAGAAGAGACCGGCGACGATGTTGGCAATTTTAAAAGATGATATTTTATTTTTAGTTAAGGATGAGGAATTTTATATAATTTATTTAGTTTAGCATTTTAAAAGCCTAAATTATGTATTTAGTGATTTTAGAATTTTAAAGTTTTTAAAGTTAACATGGTGTATTTTATTTTGTAATTAGGGGATTAACTTTTAAATTTTCATTAAGCAAATTATACTCCCCTAATTAAACACACACACACGTTTCACACAAAAAAGCACACACCCACACACTTTTACACACACTACTACCGATTAACACGCACGCACTTCCAATCAGTTTTTTTTTCACAATTTTAAAGAGCCAAACACTTAGGGTTCTTCAGTAGAGAGCAGCCGCCCCTCCCTTTTTTCTTTCCAGCGAGATTTCGTCATTTTTACTGCAAGAATTTAGTGCCACAATCGTCCCGGATCAATCCTCGCGCCACCTCCGCTTTGGTATCGTCGGTTCGGTAAACTTTAACATCAAAAGGCATGTATAATCCGTCATTTCTGCATCGATCTCGTTATATTACGTTTTTATGTTGATTATGTATGAAAACATGTGCATGTTATGTGGAAGTTTGAGCATAAACTTGTGGAATCGATTTTTTAACGTTTTTAGATCTGAAATTTTGTTTTTCACAGTATTTTGAATTTCTGCGATTTTTCGGTCGCGATTTTGAGAAAACTTTCAACATGAAAATCGTAGAACTTTTTGATACCTTCGATTTGATATAAATTCGAAATATTTGGATAAAAATTGAGTGAGTTATGGTGTTTTTCGTGGGACTGCTCAAACTGCATTTTCTGGAAAAATTTTGTATTGATGTATTCTTGAAGTTTTTGAGTTGCAGTCTTCGTTGGGAACCGTTGGTGGATCGCTGCTGCGTTTGGGTATTGTGAGTATGACATTGGGATGAATTTTGGTGCTTAGTCTTGTGTCGGTAAGCACTTGATTGCATTAGAAGTCGTAAGAAGTATTTTGGTGTCAAAATTCATGTTACAGATTATTTTGCGTAGTTGTTGTGCGTCGTTGTCTTGGGGACATTTGTTTGAGTTGAATTCTTGCCATAGTGTCCTAAGAGGAGTCTCGTTGCATCGGTTGAGTCGTTGGAGCATGAATTTTCAAATTGCATCAAAAATGGGTTATTTTCGGTTGTTAGTGCGCAGGAGTAGCGCCGCTGCGCTCACCAGGGAGAGCCGCAGCGCCTGACCTACGCAAGTCTAGCGTCGAGGCGCTGCCTTTGTGGCACCGCAGTGCTAGACTTGCGGCCCTCTAGCGCCTAGGCGCTACGCAGCGCCGCAACGCAGTAAGCCCAGCGCCTAGGCACTTGAACATGACTTTTAAACCACTATTTTATGCTTATGTCATCTACACTTTTGGGAATTGTTCACACATCATTTTAGGAGTTGTTTCGGGGGTTGATGTCATGGTTTAGCACGATGATTAAACGAGGTCAAGTTCCGAAAGATTTAGAACATCTTAAGGAAATTTGTCATTTTTGGATGAGAGCATGACAGTAAGTCTAAGATATGCAAGTTAGTATTTTAATTCATGTTAGTATGTTGCAGCAGTGGCCCCAAGCGAGATCCAACGAATCCCTCAACGCCAAGTAATTGTGTTCGACGTGCAAAGGAAAATATTTTCATGTTTTTGAGGTAGGCTAAATGTCTTGTGACCAAATTATGAATGGGTTTGGAAGTCGGTGAACGTGGCCGAGGACCTCTCCACCCCGTTAAAGCATGAACGGGTTTAGATCAGGATTGAAAAGCGTTAAAGCATGAACGGGGACCAATCCACCCATTAAAGCATGAACGGGGATCTCATGTATGTGGCATGGATTCGTCCCTGTCAGCCCAGTACTGTGGTTTAGTCTGATCAGGCGATTTATATTATGGGTCACTTGCTTTGAAACACGCCTCTACACAAAATGATGAAGTTATGTATGTTCAAGTATGTTCAAGTAGGCAAGCATGTTTAAGAAAAGTTTTATGACAATGGCACGTCTATGTATGTATGTACGATTGTACGTATGTTCAAGCTTTTGATATGTAAGTTCAAGTTTCAGTATGTACTTTCTATTTTAAAGTTGCTTGTGATTTTATTACGTATTACTTGTTACTTCCAGTTTATACGTGTTGAGTCTTTAGACTCACTAGATTTGATCGATGCAGGTGAGGATGATTTCGAGGAGACTAGGGGTGGGGACCAAGGAGCTGGCTTGGACTGAACAGGAGGCTAGACCCAAGGACCGCCCAAGTTTTTAAGTTTTTATGAAATGTCTAATTGAGAAGGGCCTAAAACTCCTTTCTTAAAAATTTGCGGAAAATTAAAATTTTTCTTTTTAAAAGAACTTAAATGGCCTCATTCATAAAATCACTGGTGAATCAAGTTCAATATTTCAAAATATTGCAGCGGAAGAAAATTAAAGTTTTGCCAACAACAACGGTTTAAAAATATCCAACGACTGATAAAATTGTTTGCGAAAAAATAACAACTGCTGCTCTGAGGTCCTCGGGTGCCACTACTGCCGACCCAAGCTGGCTCACTGGCCCCCACCCTCGGCCCTGGCCTCATCAGTACCTACAACAATCAAGTCTAGTGAGCCTAAAGACTCAGCATGCATATATCGCAGGTAACGAGTAAAAATCTGAATTTAAAATATGCATGAGTTAACATATCCTGTCCTGAGGCATACTGAAAATAATCTGTACTGAGCAATTATAACACGTGCATAATTGAACTGGAAATCACTGTAAAAATATTTGCTCCTTGGAGCCTGTACTGAAATATCTGGTAAAATTTTCTGTTGAGATTATGTTTTACGCCTGTGGCCACTGCACTAAGCTGAACTGATCGGTAACTGGCTACCGGGGAGGCTGAAACTGAACTGAGCTGGCCGGTCACTGGCGACCGGGTGGTACCATACTGAACTGATCGGTCACTGGCGACCGTATAAAATAACACTCCCACATAGTGAATGAACCACAAGCCATATCGCATAAATCTCAAAAATAATCATTTTCTATTTAATGCACGTAAAATAATTAACTGGCATAATGAAAATTCCTGTAATTTTACCAACTGGATTGGATTGGATCATTCCCAGGCTCGCTGCAACCTAACTGTGCCATGAAAGATATGCAATAGCTTAAACTTGACCAACTATGCAATTTACAATCAAAAGATGCGACTATGACGCCTAATGACTTCACATTTAATCATGACTTCGAGCCAACCTGAACCGACACCAAACCGACGTATAGTCATGATTAAAATACGCTGAAAAATCATAAAATAATGCTCCTAAAATGATAGGGTCCAAATCTAGGTGGAATGGAGGCCAAAACACGAAACGCTCTTTCGAGAGTCAATTTGGCACATTGCACCGTAAATTCTCGTACGACCTCGAAAATGATCCGAATGACGAACGGTCAAAAACATGACCTTAATAACTCAATGAGGCACTGTCCAGTCAAAGGCCATGGGCTAAAAGCCAACCAAGAACTCGAACGAGCCTCTGAACCGACACAGCAACTTGCTGTAATTTCCAGCAGCTGCGCAACTACAAGACTTGCGTTGGTTTCGAGACTATCGGCCATTAGGGGAGTGAACCACCGACCAGAGACTCTTACCAACATCCCAAGGAATGATTTGAACCATGGCTAAGGGCCCTAGGCCAGCCACAATCCGCATCACACCAAATCTCAACCGAAGGGTCCAACCGAGAGCAACGTGCATGCGTGTGTAGTGTTTATGCTATGATCGATGTCTCGTGTCATTCCAATGGCCATTTGATTGACCATGGCACGATCTAGAAATCTAGGAGCATGATATGAACCGTGGCTAAGGGCCATAGGCCAACCAAGATCCATACCAAGCAACAAAAGAAACGAAACCATATGCTGAAAAATGGAAGGGGCCGAATGGGGAAAGGGGCTGTTCTTGTTGATTATTTAAAAACCGATGAGCCATGGACCAAGCCACCAAAAGGGAAACTTAGTCACGTCTTAGACTTGCTAGGGAAGTGATCCAACCATGGCTAAGAGCCCTTAGGGCAGCCAAGATCAGATCCAACCCCTTGACACAAAACTGAAATTTTCGAACACAAATCTGCGCCTATGGGAACTTGCTGTCATTCTGAATTTCCAGCAAGCATGGGGCTGGTTTGAATGAACCAACATGGTCCTAATGCATCCTACTACATGTATACAAGCCGCCTTGGGAGCCTGAAGTCGATCCAATACCTGAAACTCACAAACCTAACGAAACCGTGAAGCTTGCCAAGGAATTCGAAAATTCTGCATGTGTGGTTTCAAAATGTTTTGACATGGATCTCGATTTTTACTTGAATAAACATGATCATGTACTGAAAAATAAATGATAATATGACTTGATTGAGGTTTGAAAGAAATCTAGACATGCCTGGTTTCGTTACGAAAGAAAACGAAAAGAAGAGACGAGACGGCGCGGAGGAGACGGAGTGGCTTGCTTCTCTACCTTTCTTGGCTCTCGATTTTTTTCTCCCTTTCTCCCTAGCTATTATTCACGTTTTTTTCTACTGAAAAGGGGTCTTATTTTCGGTGGAGGTGGAGGGGGAGTGATGGTTATGAAGGTGAGGAGAAGGGTGCACAATAATAGGATCATATCAAGACCAAGTCTTCCCAAATTTGAATTTTGAATTATGGTTTGATATCAAATGAGTTGGTGGATGTTTCTAGAGGTAGTGGCCGATATTTTTGCTTATTTTCTAGTCTAGGATATGTCCATTAATTAATTAAATTGTGCTCCCAAAAATCCTAGAATTATCCTACTAATTACATGCAAAGAATTGGTCAAAGTTGATGAGTTGGAAAATGAATCTTCTAGCACTAAGGGTGGCCGAAAAATGCATGATAAAATAAAGGGAAATGTTGATTATCTAGTCAACTAATAATCCTTGAAAGCCTTACTAATCCTTTAAATAATTTTAGTGAGCTAACCCCTTAATTAAATAACTTAAATGAGTTCATTTCTTAATCACCTCAAATAATTAAATTAAATCCTCAAGCCTCCCTTTCTAACTTAAATGAACTTGGTTGCTAGCTAAATTAACTTCTTGAAATATTTCTCGAATCATAAATTCTATCTCAAAACTCCAACTCCGGTCCGGCCTCACTGAAGTAACTGAAATGCTAAAAATCAAACTACTGAACTGAAATAATAAAATAATTAACTTCAAACAATTGCATTTAAAATAATCATGCAATGAAGTCAATTAAATTTAAAAATCTAGATTATGCATGGCCTATACGTCTACTGACTTACGGGTTCTACAATCCTCCCCCCCTTAAATAAATTTCGTCCTCGAAATTAGAACTCACCGAATAACTCTGGGTATCGACTTCTCATCTCCGGCTCAGACTCCCACGTAGCTTCCTCCTCTGAATGGTTGAGCCATTTGACTTTGACTCGCTTAACGAGCTTGTTCCGAAGTTTCTTCTCCTGTCTGTCTAGGATCTGCACGGGTCTCTCCTCATAAGATAAGTTCGGAGTAAGCTGCAACGGCTCGAAATTCAGCACATGCGAAGGATTTGCCATATACTTCCTCAGCATGGAGACGTGAAAGACATTGTGTACTCCGGCCAGATTTGGCGGAAGAGCCACACGATACGCTAGCGTCCCAACTCTGTCGAGGATCTCAAACGGTCCAATGAATCTCGGACTGAGCTTCCCTTTCTTGCCAAATCTCATGACACCCTTCATAGGTGCCACTTTCACGAAGACATGATCGCCCACTGCAAACTCTAACTCTCTCCTCCGCTGATCGGCATAACTCTTCTGTCGGCTCTGAGCAGTCCTCATCCTATCACGGATCTTGACTACTACATCTGCTGCCTGCTGAACAATCTCTGGACCCAACTCTGCTCTCTCTCTTACTTCATCCCAATGAACAGGAGATCTACACTTGCGGCCATACAGCGCCTCATACGGAGCCATACCTATAGACGACTGGAAACTATTGTTATAGGTGAACTCTACCAATGGTAAGTTCGACTCCCAACTCCCAGAGAAATCAATGACGCAAGCACGGAGAAGATCCTCTAAGATCTGAAAAACTCGCTCCGACTGTCCATCTGTCTGCGGATGGAAAGCTGTGCTAAACAGCAACTTCGTACCCAAAGTCGAATGCAAACTCTTCCAAAATGAGGAAGTGAATCTGGGATCTCTGTCGGATACGATAGAAACTGGAATACCGTGGAGTCGGACTATCTCTCGGATATACAGCTCTGCATACTGAACCATGGTGAAAGTCGTCTTAATAGGCAAGAAGTGCGCTGATTTTGTAAGACGATCTACAATCACCCGAATAGCATTCGATCCTCTGGCTGACCTCGGCAATCCGGTCACAAAGTCCATGGTAATGTTCTCCCACTTCCACTCGGGAATAGGAAGAGGCTTGAGCAAACCTGCTGGTCTCTGATGCTCGGCCTTCACTAACTGGCAAGTCAGGCACTCGGATACAAAACGCCTGATGTCCTTCTTCATTCCTGGCCACCAATACAATAGCTGCAGATCTTTGTACATCTTCGTACTCCCAGGGTGAATGGAGTACGGGGACGTATGGGCCTCTGATAAGATGTCTGCTCAGATAGAATCACTGCTAGGAGCCCATATCCTATCTCGGTATCTCACAATACCGTCGCTGACTGTATACAAAACACTGCCCTTGGCTTTATCTCTCTTCTTCCACTGTGCCAATTGCTCATCTGTGGCCTGACCACTGCGAATACGGTCAATAAGAGAGGACTGGATAGTCAAGGTAGATAAACGAGGAACTCTACCTCGCGGATAAGTCTCAAGATTGAACTTCTGCATCTCAATCTGAAGAGGTTTCTGCATCGTCAAATGAGCCATCACTGCGACTCTCCTGCTCAAAGCATCCGCAACTACATTAGCTTTACCCGGGTGGTAGCTAATGTCACAATCCTAATCTTTCACAAGCTCCAACCAACGCCTCTGACGCATGTTCAGCTCCTTCTGCGTAAAGAAATACTTGAGGCTCTTATGGTCGGTAAAGATCTGACACTTCTCTCCATACAGATAGTGCCTCCAAATCTTCAAAGCAAAAACTACGGCCGCTAACTCCAGATCATGGGTAGGGTAATTCTTCTCATGGATTTTCAGCTGTCGAGAAGCATACGCTATCACTCTCCCATGCTGCATCAAAACTGCACCTAAACCAAGCTTCGAAGCATCGGTATAAAGGACAAACTCGCCGGATCCTGACGGTACAGCCAAAACTGGTGCTGAAATAAGAGCTTGCTTCAAAGTATCGAAGCTCTTCTGACACTCCTCGCTCCACAAAAACTTTAAATTTTTCTTTGTTAGTGCTGTGAGTGGAACGGCGATAGAGGAGAATCCCTGGATGAATTTTCTGTAATATCCTGCTAGCCCAAGGAAACTGCGGATCTCGGATGCATTCTGAGGCACAACCCAATCTCTGACTGCTACAACTTTGGCGGGGTCTACCTCAATACCACTGCTAGAAACAATGTGGCCCAAGAACGCCACCTTCTCTAACCAGAATTCGCACTTACTGAACTTTGCGAATAATTTGTGCTTCTGCAATGTCTGCAACACTGTGGTCAGATGCCTGCTGTGCTCCTCCCGATTCTTGGAGTAGACGAGAATGTCATCTATGAACACTATCACAAACTGGTCGAGGTACGGTTGAAATACGCGATTCATGAGATCCATGAAGATCGCTGGCGCATTCGTCAGACCGAACGGCATCACAAGGAACTCGTAGTGACCATAACGAGTCCTGAAAGCTGTCTTCGAAACATCAGCAGCTCTCACCCTCAACTGGTGATAACCGGAACGTAGATCTATCTTGGAGAAAATCGAAGCTCCCTGCAACTGGTCAAACAGATCCTCAATCCTCGGCAGTGGGTATTTATTCTTCACTGTAACCCTGTTCAACTCCCGGTAGTCAATGCAAAGCCTCATCGTGCCATCCTTCTTTTTCAAAAATAAGACCGGCGCGCCCCATGGAGAAAAGCTCGGGCGAATGAACTCCTTGTCGAGAAGTTCCTGGATCTGCTTCTTAAGCTCTGCCATCTCTGTCGGTGCTAGTCGGTATGGCGCTTTGGATATCGGAGCCGTACCTGGCATAAGCTCAATAGAAAACTCCACCTCTCTCTCTGGTGGCATACCAGAGACGTCTTCGGGAAAAACGTCTAAGAAATCTCTGACAATCGGAACATCTGAGGCTGACTGGCTGGGTTCCTCGGGGACAGATAAAAAAGTTGCTAGAAATGCCCGACACCCTCTATGCATGAGCTTCCTAGCCTGAACATAAGGAATAATGCGCGGTAAAGGAAAGTACCTGTCAAAAACATAGTCTCCGGGTTGGTTTCCGCGGCATGGAGAGCAAAAACTCTGCCTTGGGTAGGCAGATTCCTCTGAGGACACTGCAGCAACATGTGGTCTGTACTGCCACACTTAAAACACTTTCCTGAGCCAGCCATACATGCTCTAGGATGGCGACGTGAGCACCTGGGACAGACTGGGTGCTCCTGAGTCCTCGGGGCTGGGCGTCCCCGCTGCTGCTGCTGCTGGCCTCGGTTCCTGGGCGGTCCATGAAAAGGCCTCTTATTCTGCTGCTGATGCTGATGAGGAGGAGGGCGGTGCGGTGCCTGGACTGGGCGCTTGCCCTGGCGATCCCTCTCGATATCCCGCAGATCCTGCTCTGCGGCTAAGGCCTTGGAGACGGCAACCTCATAAGTAGCAGGGTCAGATACCCTAACATCCCGACGCAAGATCGGCCGTAAACCCACCAGGAAGTGCATCAGCTTGGCTCTGGCATCATTCGCTATCAGGGGCACAAAGTGACAGCCCCTCTCGAACTTACGGATGAACTCCGTAACCCACATATCCCCCTGTCTCAGACTCATGAACTCGGTGGTCAGCCTGGTGCGAACCTCCTCAGCAAAATACTTGGAGTAGAAAACCTCCGTAAAGCGGGTCCAAGAAAGTGTAGCCAATGTCAGGGCTACCGAAGCTCCTTCCCACCATAAGCGGGCGTCTCCAGTGAACAAGTAGGTGGCACATCGGACTCGGTCTGCGTCCCCCAGCTCCATAAAATCGAAGATAACCTCGAGCGATTTGATCCGTCCCTCGGCAACCATGGGGTCAGATGTCCCAGAGAATTCCTTCGGGCGCATCTTCATGAATCGCTCATACACAGCCTCGGGCCCTGTCGGCCTGGCTGCGGCTGCGGCTACGGCTGCGGCATTGCCCCCCGCAAACTGTGCGAAGAACTGTGCCATCCCAGCTAACATCTGGGCACTCATGTCCGGTGGGGGCGGTGGAGGAGGTGGTAGGTCTCCCTCCGGTCTATGCTCCTCTCTGTCCTCTCGGCGAGGCTCCACCTCTCTGTTGCGCTCTAAAATGCGTCTAGGGGGCATACTGTTCCAACATAACCCATACGTAACTAACATGCATAATTCCATAATTTATTTTAAATGAACTCTGAAATACTGAAAATCTGGAAGCATGCTGACAAAATAATTCATGCTTTAACTGAAATGCTGAACAAAATGCTGAACTGAAAAACTTACAGACCAAAGGCGTGGCTTCGTGAGCTTCTCGCGGTCAGTAGTAGTGAAACCCTATACAGAACCACCGCTCTGATACCAACTGTGAAGGGCCTAAAACTCCTTTCTTGAAAATTTGCGGAAAATTAAAATTTTTCTTTTTAAAAAAACTTAAATGGCCTCATTCATAAAATCACTGGTGAATCAAGTTCAATATTTCAAAATATTGCAGCGGAAGAAAATTAAAGTTTTGCCAACAACAACGGTTTAAAAATATCCAACGACTGATAAAATTGTTTGCGAAAAAATAACAACTGCTGCTCTGAGGTCCTCGGGTGCCACTACTGCCGACCCAAGCTGGCTCACTGGTCCCCACCCTCGGCCCTGGCCTCATCAGTACCTACAACAATCAAGTCTAGTGAGCCTAAAGACTCAGCATGCATATATCGCAGGTAACGAGTAAAAATCTGAATTTAAAATATGCATGAGTTAACATATCCTGTCCTGAGGCATACTGAAAATAATCTGTACTGAGCAATTATAACACGTGCATAATTGAACTGGAAATCACTGTAAAAATATTTGCTCCTTGGAGCCTGTACTGAAATATCTGGTAAAATTTTATGTTGAGATTATGTTTTACGCCTGTGGCCACTGCACTAAGCTGAACTGATCGGTAACTGGCTACCGGGGAGGCTGAAACTGAACTGAGCTGGCCGGTCACTGGCGACCGGGTGGTACCATACTGAACTGATCGGTCACTGGCGACCGTATAAAATAACACTCCCACATAGTGAATGAACCACAAGCCATATCGCATAAATCTCAAAAATAATCATTTTCTATTTAATGCACGTAAAATAATTAACTGGCATAATGAAAATTCCTGTAATTTTACCAACTGGATTGGATTGGATCGTTCCCAGGCTCGCTGCAACCTAACTGTGCCATGAAAGATATGCAATAGCTTAAACTTGACCAACTATGCAATTTACAATCAAAAGATGCGATTATGACGCCTAATGACTTCACATTTAATCATGACTCCGAGCCAACCTGAACCGACACCGAACCGACGTATAGTCATGATTAAAATACGCTGAAAAATCATAAAATAATGCTCCTAAAATGATAGGGTCGAAATCTAGCACGAAACGCTCTTTCGAGAGTCAATTTGGCACATTGCACCGTAAATTCTCGTACGACCTCGAAAATGATCCGAATGACAAACGGTCAAAAACATGACCTTCCTAACTCAATGAGGCACTGTCCAGTCCAAGGCCATGAGCTAAAAGCCAACCAAGAACTCGAACGAGCCTCTGAATCGGCACAGCAACTTGCTGTAATTTCCAGCAGCTGCGCAACTACAAGACTTGCGTTGGTTTTGAGACTATCGGCCATTAGGGGAGTGAACCACCGACCAGAGACTCTTACCAACATCCCAAGGAATGATTTGAACCATGGCTAAGGGCCCTAGGCCAGCCACAATCCGCATCACACCAAATCTCAACCGAAGGGTCCAACCGAGAGCAACGTGCATGCGTGTGTAGTGTTTATGCTATGATCGATGTCTCGTGTCATTCCAATGGCCATTTGATTGACCATGGCACGATCTAGACATCTAGGAGCATGATATGAACCGTGGCTAAGGGCCATAGGCCAATCAAGATTCATACCAAGCAACAAAAGAAACGAAACCATATGCTGAAAAATGGAAGGGGCCGAAT
This sequence comes from Primulina tabacum, assembly GCF_025594145.1. Lineage (NCBI taxonomy): Eukaryota > Viridiplantae > Streptophyta > Magnoliopsida > Lamiales > Gesneriaceae > Primulina > Primulina tabacum. Next base: position 33,987,803 of record NC_134551.1, on the reverse strand, counting down.
GGGGAAAGGGGCTGTTCTTGTTGATTATTTAAAAACCGATGAGCCATGGACCAAGCCACCAAAAGGGCAACTTAGTCACGTCTTAGACTTGCTAGGGAAGTGATCCAACCATGGCTAAGAGCCCTTAGGGCAGCCAAGATCAGATCCAACCCCTTGACACAAAACTGAAATTTTCGAACACAAATCTGCGCCTATGGGAACTTGCTGTCATTCTGAATTTCCAGCAAGCATGGGGCTGGTTTGAATGGACCAACATGGTCCTAATGCATCCTAATACATGTATACAAGCCGCCTTGGGAGCCTGGAGTCGATCCAATACCTGAAACTCACAAACCAAACGAAACCGTGAAGCTTGCCAAGGAATTCGAAAATTCTGCATGTGTGGTTTCAAAATGTTTTGACATGGATCTCGATTTTTACTTGAATAAACATGATCATGTACTGAAAAATAAATGATAATATGACTTGATTGAGGTTTAAAAGAAATCTAGACATGCCTGGTTTCGTTACGAAAGAAAACGAAAAGAAGAGACGAGACGGCGCGGAGGAGACGGAGTGGCTTGCTTCTCTACCTTTCTTGGCTCTCGATTTTTTTCTCCCTTTCTCCCTAGCTATTATTCACGTTTTTTTCTACTGAAAAGGGGTCTTATTTTCGGTGGAGGTGGAGGGGGAGTGATGGTTATGAAGGTGAGGAGAAGGGTGCACATCAATAGGATCATATCAAGACCAAGTCTTCCCAAATTTGAATTTTGAATTATGGTTTGATATCAAATGAGTTGGTGGATGTTTCTAGAGGTAGTGGCCGATATTTTTGCTTATTTTCTAGTCTAGGATATGTCCATTAATTAATTAAATTGTGCTCCCAAAAATCCTAGAATTATCCTACTAATTACATGCAAAGAATTGGTCAAAGTTGATGAGTTGGAAAATGAATCTTCTAGCACTAAGGTTGGCCGAAAAATGCATGATAAAATAAAGGGAAATGTTGATTATCTAGTCAACTAATAATCCTTGAAAGCCTTACTAATCCTTTAAATAATTTTAGTGAGCTAACCCCTTAATTAAATAACTTAAATGAGTTCATTTCTTAATCACCTCAAATAATTAAATTAAATCCTCAAGCCTCCCTTTCTAACCTTAAATGAACTTGGTTGCTAGCTAAATTAACTTCTGGAAATATTTCTCAAATCTTAAATTCTATCTCAAAACTCCAACTCCGGTCCGGCCTCACTGAAGTAACTGAAATGCTAAAAATCAAACTACTGAACTGAAATAATAAAATAATTAACTTCAAACAATTGCATTTAAAATAATCATGCAATGAAGTCAATTAAATTTAAAAATCTAGAATTATGCATGGCTTATACGTCTACTGACTTACGGGTTCTACACTAATACTCTGATTTCACGCTACTGGTTATGAGATTTCAAACAAATACTTTTGTTAAACTTTATTTTTAGATCTTTTGTTGCAACTACTTTTGGGACGTACGATTTACGTTATCGAAATTGAAGTTTGATTACTCTTTTAAGAAAATTTTTGATTTTTCCGCAAATTTTAAGTAGTTAAAGTACGGTACGTTACAATTGGTATCAGAGCGGTGTTCTTGTAAAGGGTTATGCCTACCGCCAGTCGCAAGAAGCTCACGAAGTCACACCTCAAGTCTGTAAGTTTTAAGGTTTTAAATTTATGTTATGTAGTAAGCATGAAGTTCTGATTTCAGCATGTGCATATTTTTAGTTCAAGTATGTGCATCTTATGTTATTGATATCATGTTCATGCATGTGGGGCTTACGTGTTGGGTAAATTCTGGAACAGTATGCCTCCTAGACGTGTGATTGACCGTGAGGCAAGGGAAGAGAACCGAGAGCCTCGAGATGAGGAGAGGGCCAATCCCCCACCTCCACCACCAGATATGCAGGCACAGATTCTTGCAGGCATGACTCAGTTCTTCGCACAGTTTGCGGGGAACCAGGCTGCGAAAGATACAGAAGCGAGGTCCAGACCAGAGGCAGTATACGAGAAGTTTAGACGGATGAGCCCAAAGGAGTTCTCGGGGACCACTGACCCGATTATAGCTGAAGGATGGATTAAGTCCATCGAAGTAATCTTCGAATTCATGGAGCTAACAGATGCAGACAGGGTCAGGTGTGCCACATTCCTTCTGAGAGGGGACGCCAGACATTGGTGGGATAGTGCGTTGGTGTCAGTGAACTTGCAGACACTGACGTGGAACGGTTTCAAGGAGGTCTTCTACTCCAAGTACTTCCTCAGGATCCAGATTGACACGGGAGTTTATGACGCTGCGACAGGGAGATAGTAGCGTGGCGGATTTTGTCAGGAAGTTGGAAAGGGTGTGTCATTTTGTGCTCCTGATAGCTAATGATGCCCAGGGAAAGCTGAGGCATTTTATGGATGGGTTGCGGCCGATCTTGCATCGTGACGTTCGAGTTGCTGGTCCTACAACCTATGCAATCGCCGTATCTAGAGCTTTGGCGGCAGAGCAAGATCAGAGAGATATTGAGGCTGACAGGCAGGGCAAGATGTGGGGCCCTTAGCTCCTAATCGTTCTTACAATGCAATCTGATTAGGGTTAACTAATTACAGCGGAAAACGAGTTTAAATTTTCTTTACAATGAGCCCAAATTATTTTATTTGAATACTAAAAATAGTATTTCATCTCACGTCATAAACATGCCCACACGATATCAAAATCAATCATATACAAACAACTCATATTCTCGGAACATGCCCCGGTATAAATATACATATACATATATACTGGGAACAAGACAAAAACATAAAATCTCAGCCCAAGCTGTGGCTCCCTCCAGAAGTACCCTCTTCGGTCTCCTGATATCCTGGTGTACCTGCCATTGTCCACACACAAAGACAACAACAGCCCCCCTTGGGGGTGAGCAAAGCTCCGTATGGAACAACCAATCATATATACCACAGATATCTAAACGATGATATATGGTATGCAATGCATGTATGTCGTGGAGGTATCAGGTCAAATGCCCATCCACTGAGCACATGTTAGAATCAATCGAATCGCTATCAAATCAATGCTCGAGCTGGCACACCGGCCAATATGGGATACTTGTATGATAGCGTCGGCAAAGCACCATCAAATCCCAAATCTCATATCCAATCATATGGGGCCACAATTGTCTATGCTTTACGGGTCATATAATACCGGTATAGCGATTGTGTTCACAAACCCCGGAATCCAATCAAATCATATCAGGGTATCCAAGGATCATAGCTCAACGTGCATGTCATGTATCGATGTATGCATAAAATGATGTGTGTTAACAAAACATTTATTTTATACATCGATATCTCAATCTCAATGTCATGTATGCCACATCAATCAACAAATAAGGCATATAGACACATAATCTCATTCCAATCAATCAAATCAATCTGACATATATCATATAATACAGATACCTGTCGTATGTTACCCGGTCGCAACATACCTCAATTCTTCGTTTCCAGTTGATGTAGCCCGAAGGTATTGATATTACACTTTATCTACATCAATAACATACTCATTCCAATCAATAACATACTCCAAAATCATTAATATGAGTTTTAAATATCATTTGAAACTTTAAAAATTCATATCAAATCAAATTCATATCATAATTCAATTCCGACTTCGAATACAAGTTTCTTGTCGGTTATTCTACTACATATCATAAATTCAACTTCAAATACATGCTATTCCAGCACTTTGATATTTAGAGCTGCTGGAACCAGAAGAAAATTACCTCAATCAGAAGCCCTCGACGCGACGATTACAAATTTATAATTTGTTTCGCGTTTAGACAGCGTTTCGAAGTCGATTTGGACGGAAGAAATCGAATTCTCGAACTTTCTTCTCGAACTATCGTATAAGAAATGAAGAAAGAAAGAGAAGAAATCTCATTCTTATCACCACCACTCTCGCGCTCGGGCGGTAGAATTCTCGCGCTCGAGCGCGAGACATTTTGTCCCCGAGAAATCTTTATGCCGCGCTCGGGCGGTCAAACATTACCGCTCGGGCGCGGAGTGTTCTGCCCAACTATACGCAAATTCCAACCCTGGCGCTCGGGCGGTCATTTTCTACCGCCCGGGCGCCACACGTTCTGTACCATTATTTGATCTTTGTACTTATTGGCGTCCGGCTTCTCCAATCGAGCTCTTACAACGTCAATTCATATTCAATATTAATTTTCTCAATTTCATTGTCATAATATACATCAAATGTATAATCACATATCAAATTCATGAATTATCGATAATCATATAGGATTTACGATAATACGATACACGGTCCTTACATTTCTCCCCATCTTAGAAGATTTCGTCCTCGAAATCTCCAACATTTCTATATACATAACATTGACAAACATACATATCTCACCAGTTATAGTACATATCAAAACTAAAATCAGTAAAAGGATCAGAATACATCGAATACAATGGAACAGATGGACTAGCATCAAATAAATGCGGATATGGTTCTCGCATTTTGCTTTCCAATTCCCACGTCGACTCTTCAACACCATGCCGTGTCCATTGCACTCGAACTAGAGGAATCGATTTATTTCTCAGTATCTTTTCCTTTCGGTCCATAATGCGAACAGGTTGTTCAACATAGGAAAGAGAAGGACCAAGTTCCACCTCATCAGGTGCAAGTACATGTGATGGATCCGGTGTTAGAGTAGGTGCCCGTCAAGCCAAGTGTTGGCCGAGGGTTCATGATTAAACTCTATGTATAAACAGTCTTTATTTTAATAATATTTGAATTTATTATTTTGGCAAATCTTTATCTGTATACCCATGCTAGTTGCATAGATAAAGCCCTTGAATATATAAATAGTAGAAAGAATATGAGATGCTCATATGATGAGTATCATGAAACTCGTATTTGTAATAATGTATAATCTAAACAGTTCCTAGTCGATTCAGCCGCCACTAAGAAGGATATAGGCCGCTCGAGTTCGAGACTAGTATCTGCGATGTGAGTACCATGTTTCATTGGTAGGGGACATTGTGATGTCCGAACATGCAGATAGGTGCTCCTTGTAGAGTGCACTGAACAACCCTCCATAAAGGACTTTCCAAGTTGTTCTCACTTATCGAGTGGAAAAGTCCTAGTTTATGGTTGTACACCATTAGTCCTTATGACCCGGGACAACATTGAGACTCTATGTGCTAGAATTACACTTTGACTTGTTTACCGACTCTCATGGGGTCATCAGGTGGCAAGGTTGGGTGTTCTGTCGAAACATATAGGAGTCGATGTATTGTAGTTGGGGATTCACCGCTTACCTACGAGTATGGATATCCTATGTGTTTTCATGTATATGTAGTTTGAAATCTCTGATCAGAGTATGGTGGTAATTATGAAAGGGGTTTCATAGATTACACCATCGATGCAACTACGACATGACACATAGTATCGATTCATTGACAACTCTCGATAAACCAATGGTTGTCGAATCGATCGGGATATATGAGTTGAAGGGACCGTACTGTACGCTAACCATAATTGAATGGTTCTTGCAGGCACTATCATTTGATACCTAGGGAATCATGTAAGCGATGCTGCTAGGCGTTTAACATGATTGGTTGGGTACTATCAGACTTGAGTTCTGACGTTCTTGTTATCAAGGAGTTGATAAGTAAGAATGGAGCAATTGGGGTATGATCGTATAAGGACATGTTTAGTCCTGAATCACATGGAGATGTGAACCCACGGCTAGTTGTATCAATGAACCATTGAGGGCCACACAAGTACTAGCTTTCTAGATCCCGTTGAGAAGTAAAATAGTTCAATGTGTTGAACGGCTTATAAATGAGTTTATAAGTGTAAAGAAAAATAGAATTATGACTTCTATGAGAGAAATGTAACTTTTAATTTACGAATGTGTTCCTAAAATTAAAAGTTGGCCAAGTAAATAATGTATTTGAAAATTGTGATTTTCATAAACATTATTATGAGCTAAATTAAATTAATTCAAGTGTTGAATTAATTTAACACTAGTGGGCCTAGTAGAGTCCAAATAATTAAATTAATTCAAGTGTTGAATTAATTAAATTACATTGGGCCTTGTAGAGCCCAATTAGAAATAATTATTAAACTAGTGGGCTTGGGTATAATCAAGTAAACTTTAAATGGGCTCAAATATGTTTGGGACATTTAAATAAAAGTCTATGGGCCTTGTAATTGTTACAAGCCCAAATGAGAATGCATGTTTGGGAGGTGAAAGGTTGTGGATTACTTTTGATTAAAAAATTGCATGGCATGCTAAAGTTGATCACTACTTTTTCACACACCAAGACAACTCATTCACTCTTCACTCTCCCCTCACTTGGCCGAAAAATACACACTCATTTCTCTCTATTTTTCTCTTCATCTCGGTTGAGGAATTCTTGCACTTCTCTTTGAAAAATCCTCATATGTTTCTAGTGCAAAATATGAGGGGATCTACCTAGTTAGTTGTGGGCCTAATTTTGAGCAAGGTGTGCTCAAGGAAGAAGCTTGTAGATCTTCTTGCCATTCAAGAGCTTTGTTGTTTAACAACAAAGTTGGAGCCATCATCAACCTCAAGAGGTTGATAGGTATAATTTTCTCAACACCCTATGTATGATATTTGATGTTTGTTGTATTTGCTACACAAAATAATATGAGGTGGCCGAAATTTCTTGAGTAAAAATTCGATTTTTAACTTCCGTTGCGCTTCCGGTCACCGTAACCGATCCCCTTTCAAGTGGTATCAGAGCTATGGTTACGATTTTGTGTAGCATTTACAAGATATTATATTGAGATCGATTTCTAACCGCATGAGAAATATTTTTGCAACAAAACCGAGGCTGAATTTTGGGGATGTTTCGGGCAGCTCGGGCTGCCCATTTCGGGCAGCAAGGGCAGCCCCTCCGAACAGCTCCTACTTTAAAATAAAAAAAATTTTTTTGTTGCCGGAATCCGGCGACGGAGCTCCGGCAAAGGCGATGACGACTAGGGTTTCCAAAAGTGTTTTGGATTATCAAAGTGTCACGGGCCTTGAGTTGTTGGGTCATTGGATGGCTAACATATTTGTTAATTTTGAATGGGCCAAAATGTTTTTAGTAAAAAATAAGTTTTTGGGCCCTAAAGTTTAAAATTACAAAAGTTGCAAATTTTTCTCATAAAATAAATAATTGAAGTTGGACTTTAATTATTTATAGTAAATTGTGAATTATAAGAAATTCGGTTATAAATAAATTAATTGGAAAGTAGACAAAGGTGTTTGTATGCTTTGTTAATTTAGTTTATAATCGTGGCGGTTAGTGATTGGATCAAGATATATAATATTGGATCAATTAATTATTGTGATAATTAATTGATGGTGTATGATATGTGATATTATGCATGAAGGATGATCCAAATCCCAAGCCCAATTTGCTAGGTGTATGCTAGGATATTTTGTATTGAATGATTGTAATAATTATCAATTTATCAAGTGGGTTTGGTTTATGGCCCGTTGCCACCCCCATGAGATGTATCCCTATTTGCCATGGATATTTATTTTTAAATATTAGTTCAGTGGATGATCAAGATTGGAAGATGGTGGCCATGATGATTATGAAGATCGAAGACATGTAAATATTGGAAGCTAATATAATAGTTGCATTTGCATCCCTTGCATTACCCTAGGATTGGACCTAGGCCCGTGTTTAGCTCACACGGGCCATTAGTATTGGGGCGATTGATCATCCTTGTTTGTTTACTGTTTATAATATATGCATTATATGTTATAAATAATGAGTATGTGCGTTATTATTATGATAATAACAAAGTTGCATGAATCCGGCAAACATACGATCAAACATGGCGAGTTTTTAAATAAAATTAATGATGAGACATTTCAAAACTAAAAACCCTCATTTTGAATAAGATTCAAAATTAATATCAAGCCCGAAAAGGGGAATTATAAATTTGTTTAAAATTTCCTTGTCTTCCATCCACAATGGGTGCATGATGAACGCTACCCGTACTTGGGGCTCGGCTCATATTATTGGGGAGCTCTGGGTGCCGGAAAGCTGTGACATCCATTGACATGGTGATGTGAACTACGTGGAACTCCCATGATTTCGGCTCATATTATTGAGGGAACTCATGGCGACCGTCCATTAAGGTTCAACATCGATGGGTAAGGCTTGACACGTAAAGATGAACGACGTCATATTATTGGGTCCTAATAAAACGTGAGACAAAAATTTACGTAGAGGGTTGCATTGTGATGCAATTGGAAACTAACTTTTAGGAATTATGATTGGCTGATATTATTTGGGATCATGATTCGCTAATTGGACCTTACGTACCTACTGAGGAAAGGAGTTTCCCGTTTTCACTAGAGGGTAATGAAAATGTCAAAACAGTGGGAGCGAAAATTTATAAAGTTAAAGTCCAAACTTTATATCTTATTAAATATTTTAAAATAGTCATTAACATTTATCTGTTTTACTTTTCAGTACAAAAATTTGACAATGTATTCAATTCGCAATCCGTTTTTTGCCATACTCGAAAAAAATGTGTTAACCGGACCTAACTATCTCACTTGGCTAAGAAATCTGAAAATCGTCCTAAACTCGAAAAAGATTGCGTATACACTGACTGATTCGCCCCCTGCTGAGGCTCCGACTAGCTGCACTCCTGAGGAATTGCAGACCTACAAGGATTGGTGTGACCATGACTTGAAGGCTAGGTGATATATGCAGGCTTCTATGAACGATGAGCTGCAGAGGCGTTTTGAGGATGCAAAGAATGCTGCTAACATTCATTTGCACCTCAAGGAGCTCTTTGGTGAGCAGACTCGGTCTCTTAGGCATGCTACTGTGAAGGAGCTGATCACTATGAGCATGCGAGATGGGGCCTCGGTCCATGAGCATGGCTTGAAGATGATTGGGCTCGTGGACAAGCTCGTTGGCATGGATCTGATTTTGCCTTCGGAGTTGACCACCGACGTGTTGCTCTTATCGCTGCCTAGCTCATTTGATCCTTTTGTGGTGAACTTCAATATGAACAAAATGGAGCCGACCCTTGAGGAGTTAATGAACATGCTTGTGACTTTTGAGTCCACCATCAAGAAAGAGAAGCCGGTTCTTTTTGTGGGCTCTTCATCTGGTACGAAGACCGGTCCACCTGGGAAGGGAAAGAAGCGTTCTTTCCAACGTCCCAAGAAGAGCGTGCCCTTGAAGAGGCAGACTCCGGGTCCCGCAGTGGCAGCCACACCTGTGAAGGCTGACAAGACTGTTGACATCTGTCATCACTGCAAGAAGCCTGGACATTGGAGGCGCAATTGCAGGGAATATCTTGCCCAGAAGAGTTCTGAAAACGGTATGTTCTATATCGAAGTAAACATTTCAATTAACTCTACTTCTTGGGTATTGGATACCGGCTGTGGCTCACATCTCTGTAATGATTTGCAGGTGATGGGAAGAAGTAGGAGGCTCAGGGAAGGTGAGACCTTCTTGAGGATGGGCAATGGGGCAAGGGTTGCTGCCAAAGCTGTTGGAGATGTTACTTTACTTTTGAACAATGATTTTAAGTTAATGTTAAGAGACGTTTTATTTGTACCTGAGTTGGTGAAAAACATTATTTCCATTTCTATGTTAGATAAAGATGGATTTTCTTGTTTATTTAGCAAAGGTGTTTGCAATATTTACAAGAATGAATGTTTAATTGGTACTGGAGATCTTGAAAACGATCTCTACACCTTAAAATTGAAAGATATTCCACTTAACAATGTCCAAGCTATAACAACAACAAACAAGCGCAAACAAGATACTCTTAATATGGCACAATTATGGCATGCTCGATTAGGACATATTTCCCAAAGAAGGATGAACAAGTTAGTGGGAGTAGGCATGTTTGATATGTCTGATATTAATGCTCTCACGACTTGTGAATCCTGTCTGAAAGGAAAGATGACCAAAATTCCCTTTAAGGGCCATGTGGAGCGAGCCAAAGGGTTATTGGATTTGATCCATACCGATGTGTGCGGTCCGCTTAGCATCACCACTATGCATGGACATGCCTACTTCATCACCTTTACCGATGACTTTTCTAGGTATGGGTATGTGTATTTGATGAAATACAAGTCTGAAGCCTTTGAAAGGTTCAAAGAATTCAGAAGTGAAGTAGAGAAGCAATTGAGACGAAGCATCAAGACACTTCGATCGGATCGAGGTGGTGAGTACTTGAGTGCCGAGTTCCAAGAATATCTTAGGGAGATTGGGATTCTCTCGCAGTGGACTCCGCCCGCTACACCACAATTGAATGGTGTTTCGGAGCGTCGTAATCGGACTTTGATGGACATGGTTCGGTCTATGATGGGGTTCACGGAGTTGCCGCCATCCTTTTGGGGATATGCGCTTGAGACAGCGGCAATGTTGTTGAACAATGTCCATACAAAGGCAGTTGATAAGACACCATATGAGATATGGATGGAAAAGCCACCCAAATATTCTTATCTTAGAATATGGGGGTGCCCTGCTTATGTGAAGCAGGTAGTGGGAGATAAATTAGATAGTCGATCCATTTTATGTTACTTTGTGGGATATCCAAAGAATTCGGTTAGATACTACTTCTATCATCCCCAAGAAACAAAGGTGTTTGTTTCTAGGAATGCAACCTTTTTGGAAAAAGAATTTCTATTAGATAGAAAGGGCGAGATGATAGAACTCGAAGAGGTTCGAGAGACACCCACAATTGTTGAACCCAAACCCGAAGAGCCAAGAGAGGAGATACAAGCTCCTAGAAGATCCGAGAGAGTCTCGAGACCACCTATGAGGTATGGTCTGCTTCTTGAAGAGGGCCATGATGAGCCTAACCATGGATGTGATCCAAGGACCTTCAAGGAAGCATTATCTGAGGCCGAATCATCCAAGTGGCTTGTAGCGATGGAATCTGAGATGAATTCCATGCATTCGAACCAAGTGTGGAATCTCGTGGATCCATCTGAGGGAATTGTTCCCATAGGGTGTAAATGGATTTACAAGAGGAAACTTGGGGCGGATGGGAAGGTATTGACCTTCAAGGCGCGACTGGTGGCAAAAAGATATACTCAAAGAAAAGGAGTTGACTTTGAGGAAACCTTTTCTCCAGTTGCAATGTTCAAGTCCATAAGGATTTTGCTAGCCATAGCTGCATGGTATGACTATGAGATATGGCAGATGGATGTTAAGACAGCTTTTCTTAATGGGGATATTAAGGAAGAGATTTATATGTCTCAACCCGAAGGGTTTACATCTATCGGAAGTGAGCATATGGTATGCAAACTTCAAAGATCTATTTATGGTCTAAAGCAGGCATCTAGGAGTTGGAACCTTAGATTCAATAGTACAATCAAAGAGTTTGGTTTTGCTAAGAATCTTGAGGAACCCTGTGTGTATAAGAAGGTCAGTGGGAGTGCTGTGACATTCCTGGTGTTTTATGTTGATGACATTCTACTCATTGGGAATGATGTAGGAATGTTGCAATCAACTAAGATATGGTTAGCGAGTAAGTTCTCGATGCAGGACTTGGGTGAAGCATCTTTTGTATTGGGAATACAGATCTATAGAGATAGATCGAGAAGATTGCTTCGTCTCACCCAGTCCACATACATTGATACCATCGTGAAGCGGTTCTCGATGGATGAGTCCAAGAGAGGACATCTACCAATGTGTCATGGCGTGTCCCTATCCAAGTCTATGTCTCCCAAGACTGATGCAGAGATAGCGGCGATGACCAGCATTCCCTATGCATCTGCGATTGGTAGCATCATGTATGGGATGATATCTACACGTCCTGACGTGGCTTTTGCTCTAAGTGTAGTGAGTAGATATCAATCCATCCCTGGTCTTCCACACTGGAAAGCTGTGAAAGACATCCTCAAGTATTTGAGAAGGACCAATAAATTGTTCTTGGTCTATGGGGGTGGAGAACTGAAATTGGAAGGCTATACCAACTCTAGCTTCCAAAGCGATATCGATGACTCGAAGTCAACCTCTGGATTCATATTCATGCTCAATGGTGCTGCTGTCTCTTGGAAGAGTTCCAAGCAAGACAGTACAGCGGATTCCACCACTGAGGCAGAATATATTGCTGCATCAGCTGCAGCAAAGGAGGCAGTTTGGATAAGGAATTTCGCCCAATAGTTGGGCGTTATCCTTAATGGAGTTGCTCCTGTCCCGGTGTTTTGTGACAACACGGGAGCCATTGCTCAAGCAAAGGAGCCGAGGTCTCATCAGAAGTCCAAACACGTATTGAGAAAGTACCACATCCTCAGAGAGATCGTGGAGAGAGGAGATGTCACGATTGACAAAGTCGGCTCCGCAGATAATGTTGCTGATCCACTAACTAAGCCTTTACCTGGACCATTGTTCGAGAAGCATCGCGAATCGATGGGTTTGAAGCATATCGGTAGTTGGCTCTAGTGCAAGTGGGAGATTGTTAGAGTAGGTGCCCGTCGATTGAAGCATCGCGAATCGATGGGTTTGAAGCATATGGGTAGTTGGCTCTAGTGCAAGTGGGAGATTGTTAGAGTAGGTGCCCGTCGAGCCAAGTGTTGGCCGAGGGTTCATGATTAAACTCTATGTATAAACAGTCTTTATTTTAATAATATTTGAATTTATTATTTTGGCAAATCTTTATCTGCATACCCATGCTAGTTGCATAGATAAAGCCCTTGAATATACAAATAGTAAAAAGAATATGAGATGCTCATATGATGGGTATCATGAAACTCATATTTGTAATACTGTATATTCTAAACTGTTCCTAGTCGATTCAGCCGCCACTAAGAAGGATATAGGCCGCTCGAGTTCGAGACTAGTATCTGCCATGTGAGTACCATGTTTCATTGGTAGGGGACATTGTGATGTCCGAACATGCAGATAGGTGCTCCTTGTAGAGTGCACTGAACAACCCTCCATAAAGGACTTTCCAAGTGGTTCTCACTTATCGAGTGGAAAAGTCCTAGTTTATGGTTGTACACCATTAGTCCTTATGACCCGGGACAACATTTAGACTCTATGTGCTAGAATTACACTTTGACTTGTTTACCGACTCTCATGGGGTCATCAGGTGGCAAGGTTGGGTGTTCTGTCGAAACATATAGGAGTCGATGCATTGTAGTCGGGGATTCACCGCTTACCTACGGGTATGGATATCCTATGTGTTTTCATGTATATGTAGTTTGAAATATCTGATCAGAGTATGGTGGTAATTATGAAAGGGGTTTCATAGATTACACCATCGATGCAACTATGGCATGACACATAGTATCGATTCATTGACAACTCTCGATAAACCAATGTTTGTCGAAACGATCGGGATATATGAGTTGAAGGGACCGTACTGTACGCTAACCATAATTGAATGGTTCTTGCAGGCACTATCATTTGATACCTAGGGAATCAGGTAAGCGATGCTGCTAGGCGTTTAACATGATTGGTTGGGTACTATCAGACTTGAGTTCTGACGTTCTTGTTATCAAGGAGTTGATAAGTAAGAATGGAGCAATTGGGGTATGATCGTATAAGGACATGTTTAGTCTGAATCACATGGAGATGTGAACCCACGGCTAGTTGTATCAATGAACCATTGAGGGCCACACAAGTACTAGCTTTTTAGATCCCGTTGAGAAGTAAAATAGTTCAATGTGTTGAACGGCTTATAAATGAGTTTATAAGCGTAAAGAAAAATAGAAGTATGACTTCTATGAGAGAAATGTAACTTTTAATTTACGAATGTGTTCCTAAAATTAAAAGTTGGCCAAGTAAATAATGTGGCCAAGTGTTGAATTAATTTAACACTAGTGGGCCTAGTAGAGTCCAAATAATTAAATTAATTCAAGTGTTGAATTAATTAAATTACATTGGGCCTTGTAGAGCCCAATTAGAAATAATTATTAAACTAGTGGGCTTGGGTAAAATCAAGTAAACTTTAAATGGGCTCAAATATGTTTGGGACATTTAAATAAAAGTACATGGGCCTTGTAATTGTTACAAGCCCAAATGAGAATGCATGTTTGGAAGGTGAAAGGTTGTGGATTAATTTTGATTAAAAAATTGCATGGCATGCTAAAGTTGATCACTACTTTTTCACACACCAAGACAACTCATTCACTCTTCACTCTCCCCTCACTTGGCCGAAAAATACACACTCATTTCTCTCCATTTTTCTCTTCATCTTGGTTGAGAAATTCTTGCACTTCTATTTGAAAAATCATCATATTTTTCTAGTGAAAAATATGAGGGGATCTAACTAGTTAGTGGTGGGCCTAATTTTGAGCAAGGTGTGCTCAAGGAGGAAGCTTGTACATCTTCTTGCCATTCAAGAGCTTTGTTGTTTAACAACAAAGTTGGAGCCATCATCAACCTCAAGAGGTTGATAGGTATAATTTTCTCAACACCCTATGTATGATATTTGGTGTTTGTTGTATTTGCTACACAAAATAATATGAGGTGGCCGAAATTTCTTGAGTAAAAATTCGATTTGTAACTTCCGTTGCGCTTCCGGTCACTGTAACCGATTCCCTTTCATCCGGCTCATATTTCCTCAGCATAGAAACATGAAACACATCGTGAATAGCAGATAGAGCTGGTGGCAATGCCAATCGATATGCAAGATCACCAACTCGATCCAGAATTTCATATGGACCAACATAACGAGGAGATAACTTCCCTCGCATGCCAAATCGAACAGTGCCTCTAAAGGGAGATATTTTCAAAAACACTCTGTCACCTTTCTGGAATTCCAAGGGTCGTCTTCGTTTATTCGCATAACTCGTTTGACGATCCTGAGCAGCTTTCATCCGCTGCCGAATTAACTGAACCTTATCATTCATTTCCTGTATCATTTCAGGTCCAGTCAATTGTCTCTCACCAATCTCATCCCAGAATAACGGTGATCTACATCGTCTCCCATATAGAGCTTCAAATGGTGCCATACCGATACTCGTCTGAAAGCTATTATTATAAGAAAATTCAACCAATGGTAAGGCATCCTGCCATCCCATTCTGAAGTCCATCACAATAGCACGCAACATATCCTCTAACGTTTGAATCGTACGCTCGGTCTGGCCATCATTTTGAGGATGATAAGCAGTACTCATAGCCAAACACGTACCCATCGCCTCCTGAAAACTACCCCAGAATTTAGAAGCAAATCTGGGATCACGATCAGATACAATTGAGACCGGCACACCATGCAGTCTCACAACATTCTCAGTGTATAAACGGGCCATTCTCTTATAAGGATAAGTCCGCTCATACGGAATGAAATGCGCAGATTTCGAAAGCCGATCAATAATCACCCAAATAGCATCACAACCTTTGGGCGAGCGAGGTAAATGAGTCACAAAATCCATAGCAATATGTTCCCAATTCAATTTCGGGATTTCAAGACTATGGAGAAATCCTCCCGGTTTCATTCTCTCGGCTTTTACTTGTTGGTAGACAAGACATTTAGAAATAAACTCAGCAATGTCCTTCTTCATACGTTTCCACCAGAATTGAGGTCTCAATGTCAAATACATCTTTCGGCCTCCAGGGTGAATACTATATTTGCTACAATGTGCTTCTCGAAGAAGGGCAGATTTCAAATCAGAATCATCAGGAACTACCAGCCGACCATTAAGTCGTAAAGAACCATCAGAAGAAATTTGAAATCCAGACTGATGTCCGGCAGATACAAGTTCTTTCGACTTTTGGATCTGAGCATCGCTTCGTTGGGCCTTTCGTATCTTTGATATCAAATTCGGCTCAATTTGCAATGCTGAGACAGTGACAGAATTCCAATTCGAGTGAAAAGTCCAGGCAGAAGTACATATATCCTCGTGTACTTTGGCGACACAAACAGAAGCTAAAACAGAATCATAAACTTTACGGCTCAAGGCATCCGCAGTAACATTCACCGATCCAGGGTGATACTGAATCTCACAATCAAAATCCTTTAGGAGATCCATCCACCTGCGTTGCCTCATATTCAAATCAGATTGAGAAAAGAGATATTTCAGACTTTTATGGTCTGAATAGATAACAAACTTTTCTCCGTACAAATAATGGCGCCAGATTTTCAGAGCAAACACAATGGCAGCCAATTCGAGATCATGAACAGGATAACGTGTTTCATTAGATTTCAATTGACGAGACGCATAAGCAACCACTTTGCCATGTTGCATCAGAACACAGCCCAAACCTTTACCAGACGCATCTGTACAAACCACAAATCCTCCGGTACCTGAAGGAATCGTAAGCACATGTGCTGTGGTCAATCTCGTCTTCAATTCATCTGACCAAATGAATCGCTGATTCTTCTGCGTCAGTTGAGTAATAGGTTTAGCTATTTTCGAAAATCCCTCGATAAAACGACGATAATATCCAGCTAAACCCATGAAGCTACGGATCTCAGGAACATTCGTAGGTCTCGGCCAATTCAATACAGCTTCGACCTTAGCAGGATCAACAGATATGCCATGTCTCGAAATGACGTGGCCTAAAAACACCACTTTGTCCATCCAGAACTCGCATTTGGACAATTTAGCATACAAATGACTAGTACGAAGAGTTTGAAGTACCAGTCTCAGATGTTCAGCATGCTCCTTTTTCGATTTCGAATAGACAAGAATATCATCAATAAAAACAATAACGAATCGATCTAGATAATCTCGGAAGATTCGATTCATTAAATCCATAAAGATAGCAGGAGCATTTGTAAGACCAAAAGGCATAACCAAGAATTCATAGTGGCCATACCTCGTACGAAAAGCGGTTTTGGTCACATCTTCGTCTCGAACTCGTACTTGATGATACCCAGAACGAAGATCAATCTTAGAGTATACAGAAGTACCCTGAAGCTGATCAAATAAGTCATCAATACGAGGAAGTGGGTACTTGTTCTTCACAGTAGCCCGATTCAATTGCCTATAGTCGATACACATCCGCATAGTACCATCTTTCTTTCGAACAAATAAAACTGGAGCTCCCCAAGGTGATACACTCGGTCGAATATACCCCTTATCGAGAAGATCCTGTAATTGTTCTTTCAATTCTTTCAGTTCCAATGGTGCCATGCGATAGGGAGCTTTCGAAATAGGCGCAGTCCCCGGCACAAGATCAATACTAAACTCAACTTCTCGATGAGGAGGAAAATCAGGAATCTCATCGGGAAATACATCCGGGAATTCTTTCGCAACAGGAATCTCAGATAAAGAAGACTCCTTCTTCGAAATATCAATAGCGTAGATAAGATAACCCTCATCTCCGCTAGTCAACAATCGGTACATTTCCAAGGAAGATACCAATGAAATTTTGGCTTGAGAACCCTTGCCATAAAAATTCCACTTGGGTCCATCAATCGGTCAAAATCGAACCACTCTATGACAACAATCAACAATAGCTCTATTTGTCATCAAGATATCCATGCCAACAATACAATCAAAGTCGTGCATTGGGAGGACAATCAAATTCAGAAATACCACATTATCCTCATATATCAATACAAAATTATGCACAACTATTTCAGACAAAATAATCTTCCCTGCTGGCGTGGCTATCGACAAAGTATAATACAACGGGGTACACTCAATATCGTGAGATGCAACAAATGCATGAGATATGAATGAATGAGATGCTCCTGTATCAAATAAAACACGTGCAGGATAATTGCAAAGCGTGCAAATACCTGCCATCACGCCTCCAGGAGCTTCTCTCGCCTAATCCTCAGTCATGGCATACACTCTCACTTGAGGAGGAACTTGGGCACTCTGACCACCCGGTCCTCGATATCGTGGGACACTCGACTGCTGAAACGATGGAACAGGAATAGCAGGTCTCGTCATACAAGGGCCACCTCTAAATCCTGGCTGGGGTTGAACAGAAGTCATACCCCTGTTCGGACATACTCGAGAGAAATGACCTTCCAGCCCACATTGATAACAAGTAACAAACATATCTCGACACTGCTCGATAGTATGTTTACCTCCACAATGGCTACAATAGGGAGCAATCACAGGACACCCTCTCTGTGATCCACTAGAGCTCGAAGAAGACGAAGAAACAGAACCAGTCTTCTTAAACTTCTTACCTCCCGGCCTCAAAGTAGGCTGCTGAGCTGACACTGGAGGTGGAGGGGTATACTGTGGACCTCCTCTCCTAAGTCTAGCCTCGGCTGCCTTGGCTCGTTCAACTGCCTCTGCGTAGCTGGTAGGCAATCCAAAAACAACATAAGTATATAAAGCAGGATGTAATCTATTTACAAACCTGTTATACTTTGCCCTCGCATTCCCAGCTACGTGAGGTGCATACTTCAATAGAGTAGAAAATTTCGAAGCATACTCTGCAACATACATCGTTCCCTGCTGCAGATTATTGAATTCATTATCCTGTGCAGTATAATAAGAAGGAGGGGAATACTGCTCCAAAAACTGGGCCTTGAAGACATCCCATGTGACTTCAATCCCGGCTTCTTTCAATCCAATCTCAGCGGCTTCCCACCAAGATTTAGCTCGGTCCTTCAACTGATAAAGAGCAAGTTTCAGTCTCCGAGCCTTGGAATATTCCACAATATTAAACAAGTGCTCGATATCTTTCAGCCAGGCCTCAGCTCTTTCAGCACTCTCAGTGCCAAAGAACCTCGGTGGTTTCAAATCCTGGAATCGAGCCATCACCACATCCATGGACAACCCTTCAAATTGCCCAACAATCCTCTCAGTACTGCTACTCGCAGTTTTATTTGTGGGATCCATCTACAAATCAAAAGATGAATATCACAATTTCGTAATCTCATCATCTCATATCGTCAATCTCATCAAATACTTACTCAATTCAAATCAAATAAGAGCAAGTAATACAAATAATTCAAACACATACGCACAATTCATTTGTGCCTATTACGTGTGCACAAGACTCAATCGAGCATTCCCAGCTATGCTCTGATACCATACTGTGTGGGGCCCTTAGCTCCTAATCGTTCTTACAATGCAATCTTATTAGGGTTAACTAATTACAGGGGAAAACGAGTTTAAATTTTCTTTACAATGAGCCCAAATCATTTTATTTGAATACTAAAAATAGTATTTCATCTCACGTCATAAACATGCCCACACGAAATCAAAATCAATCATATACAAACAACTCATATTCTCGGAACATGCCCCGGTATAAATATACATATACATATATACTGGGAACAAGACAAAAACATAAAACCTCATCCCAAGCTGTGGCTCCCTCCAGAAGTACCCTCTCCGGTCTCCTGATATCCTGAAGTACCTGCCATTGTCCACACACAAAGACAACAACAGCCCCCCTTGGGGGTGAGCAAAGCTCCGTATGGAACAACCAATCATATATACCACAGATATTTAAACGATGATATATGGTATGCAATGCATGTATGTCGTGGAGGTATCAGGTCAAATGCCCATCCACTGAGCACATGTCAGAATCAATCGAATCGCTATCAAATCAATGCTCGAGCTGGCACATCGGCCAATATGGGATAGTCGTATGATAGCGTCGGCAAAGCGCCATCAAATCCCAAATCTCATATCCTATCATATGAGGCCACAATTGTCTATGTTTTACGGGTCATATAATACCGGCATAGCGATTGTGTTCACAAACCCCGGAATCCAATCAAATCATATCAGGGTATCCAAGGATCTAGCTCAACGTGCATGTCATGTATCGATGTATGCATAAAATGATGTGTGTTAACAAAACATTTATTTTATACATCGATATCTCAATCTCAATGTCATGTATGCCACATCAATCAACAAATAAGGCATATAGACACATAATCTCATTCCAATCAATCAAATCAATCCAAAATATATCATATAATACAGATACCTGTCGTATGTTACCCGGTCGCAACATACCTCAATTCTTCGTTTCCAGTTGATGTAGCCTGAAGGTATTGATATTACACTTTATCTACATCAATAACATACTCATTCCAATCAATAACATACGCCAAAATCATTAATATGAGTTTCAAATATCATTTGAAACTTTAAAAATTCATATCAAATCAAATTCATATCATAATTCAATTCCGACTTCGAATACAAGTTTCTTGTCGGTTATTCTACTACATATAGGAAATTCAACTTCAAATACATGCTATTCCAGCACTTTGATATTTAGAGCTGCTGGAACTAGAAGAAAATTACCTCAATCAGAAGCCCTCGACGCGACGATTACAAATATATAATTTGTTTCGCGTTTAGACAACGTTTTGAAGTCGATTTTGACGGAAGAAATCGAATTCTCGAACTTTCTTCTCGAACTATCGTATAAGAAATGAAGAAAGAAAGAGAAGAAATCTCATTCTTATCACCACCACTCTCGCGCTCGGGCGGTAGAATTCTCGCGCTCGAGCGCGAGACATTTTGTCCACGAGAAATCTTTATGCCGCGCTCGGGCGGTCAAACATTACCGCTCGGGCGCGGAGTGTTCTGCCCAACTATACGCAAATTCCAACCCTGGCGCTCGGGCGATCATTTTCTACCGCCCGGGCGCCACACGTTCTGTACCATTATTTGATCTTTGTACTTATTGGCGTCCGGCTTCTCCAATCGAGCTCTTACAACGTCAATTCATATTCAATATTCATTTTCTCAATTTCATTGTCATAATATACATCAAATGTATAATCACATATCAAATTCATGAATTATCGATAATCATATAGGATTTACGATAATACGATACACGGTCCTTACACAAGAGGCCCTATCTGGCTCCACAGCAGCGGCCTCCGTTCAAGAAGCCTTTCCAGGGACAGCCAGGGAAGAAGCCATATCAGGGACCGCCAAAGGGCAAGGGTCCTATTCAACAGCAGAAGACGCCTCAGAGACCCGGTAATTTCCCAGTGTGTCCTAAATGCAACTGCCAGCACCCGAGACAGTGCCTATGGGGATCAGGAAAATGTTTTAAGTGTGGAGCCAGCGACCACATGTTAAAGGACTGCCCTCAGTGGACGTTGCCGACACAAGGGAGGGTATTCGCCATGAACGCTCAGGAGGCGAACCCAGACACGACATTGTTGACTGGTAATTTACGTAATTCAGTATAGTATTCAATTTTTGCCTTGCATGTTTGTTCTTGATTTGGGATTATTAGAATGCTAGTTGGCATTTTGGTGTCTTTCATTGTATAAAGTTTATGTTAGAATTTTTGGTATATAAGTTGGTGTGTTGTGCTAACGCCTCTCAGGAAACATCTTCATAAAGAGATTAACCACGAAGGCCCTGATAGATTCAGGAGCCACTCACTCCTTTATCTCGGAGACATTCGCTAATCACTTGGACATCAAGTCCATCGGCCTTGACGTGAACTACTCGGTGACAGTCCCATCAGGGGAAAAAATCTTAGCTACCAGCGTGGTCAGAGATATTGATATAGAACTGCAGGGCCACCTAGTATATGCCGATCTGATAGTGTTGCCAATGCCAGAATTCGATATTATTTTGGGTATGGACTGGCTGACGAAGAACAGAGTTCTGATTGAGTTTCAGAAAAGGTCAGTGTTGGTCAGAACGTTGGGTATGGAGCAAGTTTGTACTTGAACCAGACAGATGGAGAAGTTTCCCTGGCATTATTTCTTGCATGGAAGCGCGAAGACTCATTTCGAAGGGGTGTCAGGCTTTCTTTGCCAGCATCATTTCAACACCTGACGTGCCCACTCCATCTATATCTGAGGTACCATGTAGAGGCCCGTATTTCGTATTTGAAAATTTGCGGAATAATTTAAAATTTTTCTTTTTAAAATAAATAACATGCCTCATTCATAAAATAAACTGATAAAAAGATTTAATGTTTAATGTAACAGCGGAAGCAAATATTGTTTTCAAACCACAACTTAAAAATAATTCCTCAAAGTAAAAACTGAGTTTGAGCATAAATAGTAAATGATAAAAATGAGGTCCTCGGGTTCCTACTACTGCCGATCCAAGCTAGCTCACTGGTCCTTGCCCTTGGACCCGACCTCATCAGTACCTACAACAATCTAGTCTAGTGAGTCTAAAGACTCAGCATGCATATATCGTGAATAACAAGTAAAATATATCGTAAAATTTCGTGTAACGTAAAAACATCGTATCGTAAGGCGTAAGGTGAAAATCGTGTCATGGATAATTATAAATACGTGCATAACTGATAATCGTACGTAAAATGTTTGCTCAATAGAGCCCTGTCATAAAATAGCATATAATAATTTTCTGTTGAGATAATGTTCTACGCAAGTGGCCCATAACATAACATAACATAACATAACATGCACGTCTGATCAGACTAAACCACGGTATACTGGGCGGTAGAGATCATCACAGCCCTTGGACTGGATATCCGTACCCATACATGAACATGAACCGGTCGTAAGTCACCGGGTGAAGTAATAATCCCATAAGCTGAATCCCATAAGCGTGAGGCCACAAGACATATTGCATATATCTCAAAAATAAACATTTTATATTTTTATGCACGTAATATAATTATAATCCTGCTTTTACCAAATGGGTTGGATCATTCCCAGGCTCGCTGCGACCTAATTATAACATGAGTAACATGCAAATAAACTTAACTTGACCAACACTTCAACATCGAACCAAAAACGAGACAATTACGCCCAACAAACTTAGTATTCAACCATGGCTTCTTACCAACCCGAACCAACATCAAACCATCATTTAGACATGATTAAAATACTCTTAAAATAATGGAAAACATAACCATAGGGCTGTAATACCCGAAAATTGTGCATGGAGGCCAAAATCATGAAACGCTCTTTCGAGAGTCACTTTTGCACATTGCACCGTAAATTCTCGTACGACTTCTATACTTAACCAAATCACAAACGGCCAAAAACATGACCTTCCTAACTCCATAAGCTACTGTCCAGTCCAAGGCCATAGGATAAAAGCCAACCAAGAACTCGTACGTAACCTCTGAATCGCAGCAAAGCTGCTGTAAAATTCCAGCGGCAGCAGCTGTGCTTGCTTCGCTTTGATTACAAGGCTAATGGTCATTGGGGCTTGAACCATCAACCAGAGCCTCTTCCCAGCATCCTAAGGTATGGCTTGAACCATGGCTAAGGGCCCTAGGCCAACCACAATCCAAGCAAGCACGCAAGACAATCCAACACTTCACCCGAGAACGCATACTGCACGCGTGGGGTGTTGCGTTTGTTTTGCTGTCAAATAATGGATCCAATGGATATGAGGTTAACCATGATCCATGCTAGACATGCTAAGGTATCGTATGAGTCATGGCTAAGGGCTAGAAGCCAACCAAGATCCACCCAACACCTAAATTCAAAAACCAACTCACACAAGAAAAACAAGAAAATTGAAACCGAAGGGGCACTTGTCTTGTTTATTTTAAAACCCGATGGAACCATGAACCAAGCCATGAAAGGTCATCTTGGTCACGTCCTAGACATGCTAAGGAGGGGTTATAACCATGGTTACAGGCCCAAAAGCCAACCAAGATTCGAGGCTCCTTGAACAATCAAAAACCAGAAATTTCGAGACTCAACTTGCAACTATGGTGGAGTTGCTGTCAAGTCATGAATCCAGCGAGTTGGGGGCTTGAACTAATGGACCAACATGATCCAAACTCACCCTAGTACATGCCTAGATGCAGCCTTTGATGCCTGGAACCGAGCCAACCCCATGAATCACAAAAAAATACCAAACGTGAAGCACAAGGAAGAGAGCCGAAAATCTGTGCAGAATTTTTGTTCATGTTGCTGTAAAAATTTGGGTTTTGCCTTTTATATCAGGCATAAGTAATGTTTTAAAATAATTATATGACTTGATTGAAGAGCAAAAGATAATATAAAGATGCCTTGAATTCTTTTGTTCGAAAAGAAACAACTATACGACGACACGGCGCGGAGGAGACAGAGTTTCTTTACTTTCTTGTTTTCTCTCTTATTTTCCTTGAGCTTCTCTCGATTTATTTGTGCTGAAAGAGACTGAAATTTTCGAAAATGAGGGGAGGAGAATGGCTAGGAAAATTGAATGGGAAGTCTACTAATTAAATGGGGGTTGAATGTCAAGATCAAATCTTTCTATCCTAGAGTTTGAGAGATAAGGAAATGAGGTGTGATTGGATTTGATTGAGGGAGTGTGAGGGCCGATTTTTATCTTTCAAATTAAGGTAGAAATATTGCTTAAATCATTAATTATTGGTGACTAAAAATGAAGGGATTATCTACCAAGAATGGATAAGGAAGAGAATAAAAGAAAATGAGTTGTCAACCTTGATTAAATCCTACAAGGTGATGGCCGAATTCTTGAAGTAAAATGGAGGGAAATATTGCATAAGTATTGAATTTTTAACACTTTAAAGTTTTAAACACTTATTATGTATTTTATTGAAATAATAAATTAATTTAGGATAGTAATTATCTTGCATGCATGATTAATTATTTAAAATAAATTACTAACATGTTAAATTAGAATTTTTTAAATAAAATAAGCCTAGATTAACTTATCTCAATTGGTCATACATTTTAATTTAGGCTTTTAATTAATTATTGGGCATAAAGGAACTTATTTACTACTTATCTCTAATTAATTAAATAAATCCTTAAACATTCTTTTACATTAAAATAACTTATTCTTTATCTTAAATTAACTTTAGGAATATTTTCTTATTATTAAACTTTATCTCAATATTCCAACTCCAGCCCGGCCTCACTTATTTAACTGAAAATATAATAACTAAACTACTGCGTAAAATAAATAATCATAACTCAACCAATTTTAAAAGAATGAACAGAAATCCTCATGCATAAAAAGATCATTTTAATTTAAATAATAGTAATTATGCATGACTTATACGTAGTCTGATTTAACGGGTTCTACAACTCTCCCCCCCTTAAAAGAAATTTTGTTCTCGAAATTAAAATTTACCGAATAACTCGGGGTATCGACTCTTCATCTCTGGCTCAGATTCCCACGTAGCTTCCTCCTCCGAATGATTAAGCCATTTGACCTTCACTAGCTTCACCAGTTTGTTCCGAAGCTTCTCCTCCTGTCTGCCTAAGATTTGCACTAATCTTTCTTCATAAGACAGGTTCGGAGTGAGCTGCAACGGTTCGAAGTTCAAGACATGCGAAGGATTTGCCATATACATTCTCAGCATAGAGACGTGGAACACATTGTGTACTCCGGCCAGATTCGACGGAAGAGCAACACGATAAGCTAACGTCCCAACCCTGTCGAGGATCTCAAATGGTCCGATGAATCTCAGACTGAGCTTTCCTTTCTTCCCGAACCGCATGACACCTTTCATAGGTGCTATCTTCACAAAAACATGGTCGCCAACGGCAAACTCTAGATCTCTCCTCTTCTGATCCGCATAACTCTTCTGTCGACTCTGAGCAGTCCTCAACCTATCACGGATCTTGACTACTACGTCGGCAGTCTGCTGAATAATCTCCGGACCCAATTCTGCTCTTTCCCCTACTTCATCCCAATGGATAGATGATCTACACTTACGATTGTACAGTGCTTCATATGGAGCCATACCTATAGACGACTGAAAACTGTTGTAAATTCCACCAATGACAACTTCGACTCACAACTCCCTGAGAAATCGATGACACATGAACGGAGAAGATCCTCCAAAATCTGGATAACTCTCTCTGACTGCCCATCTGTCTGAGGGTGGAAAGCTGTGCTAAACAACAACTTCGTACCCATAGCCGAATGCAAATTCTTCCAAAATGAGGAAGTGAATCTAGGATCTCGGTCAGACACTATAGAAACGGGGATACCATGAAGTCTGACTATCTCTCGGATATACAACTCGGCATACTGAATCATGGTGAAAGTCGTCTTAATAGGCAAGAAGTACGCTGATTTGGTAAGACGATCAACAATCACCCAGATAGCATTTGATCCTCTGACTAACTTCGGCAAACTGACAACGAAGTCCATGGTAACATTCTCCCATTTCCAC
Organism: Primulina tabacum; assembly: GCF_025594145.1. NCBI lineage: Eukaryota > Viridiplantae > Streptophyta > Magnoliopsida > Lamiales > Gesneriaceae > Primulina > Primulina tabacum. Next base: position 33,961,795 of record NC_134551.1, on the reverse strand, counting down.
TCGGGAATAGGAAGAGGTTTGAGTGTACCTGCTGGTCGCTGATGTTTTGCTTTCACTAGCTGACACGTCAGACACTCGGATACAAAACGTCTGATATCCTTCTTCATCCCGGGCCACCAATACAACAACTGCAGATCTTTGTACATCTTCATACTCCCAGGATGAATAGAGTACGACGACATGTGGGCCTCTGATAAAATATATGCTCGAATAGAATCGCTGCTCGAAACCCACATTCTGTCTCGATATCTCACAATGCCGTCGCTAACTGTATACAAGATACTGCCCATGGCCTCATCTCTCTTCTTCCACTTTGTCAACTGCTCATCTACTGAGTGCCCACTGCGAATACGGTCTAGAAGAGAAGACTGAATCGTCAAAGTAGATAGACGGGGAACTCTACCTCGAGGATATGTCTCTAAATCAAACCTCTGCATCTCAAACTGAAGGGGTCTCGAAACCACCAAATGAGCCATCACTGCGACTTTCCTGCTCAGTGCATCCGCAACTACATTAGCTTTGCCCGGGTGGTAGCTAATGTCACAGTCATAGTCCTTCACTAGTTCCAACCAATGCCTCTGACGCATATTCAGTTCTTTCTGCGTAAAGAAGTACTTGAGGCTCTTATGGTCGGTAAAAATCTGGCACTTCTCTCCGTACAAATAATACCTCCAAATCTTCAAGGCAAATACTACGACGGCCAACTCTAGATCGTGGGCAGGATAATTCTTCTCATGGGTCTTCAACTGATGAGAAGCATATGCTATTACCTTCCCATGCTGCATCAATACTGCGCCCAAATCGAGCTTCGAAGCATCGGTATACAAAACAAAATCTCCGGGCCATGATGGCATGGCCAATACTGGTGCTGAGATAAGGGCTTGATTCAAAGTATCGAAGCTCCTCTGGCACTCCTCGCTCCACACAAATTTTGCATTCTTCTTTGTCAACGACGTGAGTGGAACTGAGATAAAGGAGAATCTCTGAATAAAATTTCGATAGTACCCTACTAGCCCAAAGAAACTACGGATCTCTGATGCATTCTGCGGCACAACCCAATCTCTGACTGCTGCAACTTTCGCTGGGTTTACCTCAATACCGTTGCTAGAAACAATGTGTCCTAAGAATGCCACCTTCTCTAACCAGAACTCACACTTACTGAACTTTGCGTATAACTTGTGCTTCAGTAAGGTCTGCAAAACTGCGGTCAGATGTCTGCTGTGCTCCTCATGATTCTTTGAGTAGACGAAAATGTCGTCTATGAATACTATCACAAACTGATCAAGATACGGCTAAAATACGCGATTAATGAGATCCATGAAGATCGCTGGCACATTCATCAAACTAAACGACATCACAAGGAACTCGAAGTGGCCATAACGAGTCCTAAAAGCAGTCTTGAGAACATCGGCATCTTTCACCCTCAACTGGTGATAACCAGAACGCAGATCAATCTTTGAGAATACTGAAGCTCCCTGCAACTGGTCAAATAAATCCTCAATCCTCGGAAGTGGGTATTTGTTCTTCGCTGTAATCCTGTTCAACTCCCGATAATCAATACAGAGCCTCATCGAACCATCCTTCTTCTTCACAAATAAGACTGGCACGCCCCATGGCGAAAAACTCGGGCGAATGAACTCCTTGTCGATAAGTTCCTGAATCTGCCTCTTGAGTTCTGCCATCTCTGTCGGTACTAATCGATACGGTGCTTTCGAGATCGGTACCGTACCTGGCATAAGCTCAATCGAAAACTCAACCTCTCGCTCGGGTGGCATACCAGAGACGTCCTCAGGAAAAACGTTTAGAAAATCCCTAACAACTGGGACATTGGAGGCTGACCGACTGGGTGTCTCGAGAACAGATACAAAAGTCGCCAAAAACGCTCGACACCCTCTACGCATGAGCTTCCTAGCCTGGACACAAGGTATAATGCGTGGTAAAGGAAGGTACCTGTTGGGTTCGAAAAAGAACTGCTCTCTACCAAGCGATCGGACTAGAACAGATCTCCTCTGGAAGTCAATCAAAACTCTGTTCCTTAATAGCCAGTCCATCCCCGGGATGATGTCAAACTCTGGCATCGGCAGTACGATCAGATTCGCATAAACGAGATTACCATGAAGTTCGAGGTCTGTGTCTCGGATCACATTAGTAGCTGCCAGCTCCTCTCCAGAAGGCAATACTACTGAATACGCCACATCTAGCCCAATGGTCTTGATCTGGAGAAAATTCGCAAAGGTCTCCGAAATGAACGAATGAGTAGCCCCTGAATCTATCAAGGCATTCGTAGCTGAACCAGATATAAAAATTCTCCTTGAAAGGTTGGAACATCAAGCTGAACCCAATAATTACAAGAACTACACTTATAGACATGCGAAGGTCAAAGTTCTTCTAACCTAAATTCCCGAAAGTAACACTGATTAGAACATGCAATTCTATCATCAATTCTATGTTCAAAATCTTAACCCAAACCCTCGAAGCAATAACTTTCAAATATTAACTTAAAACTTTAAGATACCTGTCAAGAGCATAGTCTCCGGGTTCGTCTTCGCTGCATGGAGAGCAAAAACTCTGCCTTGGGTAGGCAAACTCCCCTGAGGGCAATTCTTCAGTAAGTGGTCAGGACTACCACACTTGTAGCACTTCCCTGAGCCATACATACAAGCTCCAGCGTGATGGCGTGTGCACTTAGCACAGACTGGATAATCCGTGGCCCTCGGGACTACACGTCCCTGCTGCTGTTGTCCTCTGTTCCTGGATGGGCCGTGGAAAGGCCTCTTACTCTGATGCTGCTGTTGAGGAGGGCGGTGCGGCACTTGGACTGGTCGTTTGCCCTGGCGGTCTCTCTCAATATCAATCAGATCCTGCTCTGCAGCTAGAGCTCTGGAGACAGCGACATCATAGGTAGTAGGGCCAACCACCCTAACATCACGGCGCAAGATCGGCCGTAGACCATCCATAAATTGCCTCAATTTGGCTCCAGCATCGTTTGCAATCAGGGGTACAAAATGGTAACCCTTCTCAAACTTACGGATAAACTCCGTAACAGTCATATCTCCCTGCCTCAGGGTCATGAACTCCCTAGTCAACCTGGAACACACCTCGTCAGTAAAATATTTAGAGTAAAATACCTCTGTAAAGAGCGTCCAGCTCAGAGTAGCCAAAATCAAGGCTACAGATGCTCCTTCCAACCATAAGCGGGCGTCTCCTCCAAACAAATAGGTCGCACAACGGACCCTATCCTCGTCTCCAAGCCCCATGAACTCGAAGATAACCTCGAGGGACTTAATCCAGCCCTCGGCAATCATGGGATCTGTCGTCCCTGTGAACTCCTTCGGTCTCATCTTCATGAACCGCTCATAGGTAGCCTTAGGCCCCGTCTGCCTGGGTACCCAGGTATTGTTCCCCGCAAATTGTGCGAAGAACTGCGTCATGCCAGCTAGCATGTGGGCGTTCATGTCCGGTGGAGGGGGTGGTGGTAAGTCTCTCTCCTGCCTGCGGTCCTCACCGTCCTCATGACGATGCTCATCATCTCTCACGCGCTCAGGAATGCGTCTAGGAGGCATACTGTTCCATGCATATAAACCATACGTAACAAACATGCATAATTCCATTATTTCTTTAAATTTAAATAAATACTCCATAATCATAATCTTGACATAAATCATTTCATGGAAACATGCTGTAAAAATATTTCATGCTTTAAACGAAATGCGTAAACGTAAAACTTACATACCGAAGATGTGATTTCGTGAACTTCTGGAGATCAGTAGTAGTACAACACTTTACAGGAACATAGGCTTTGATACCAACTGTAGAAGCCCGTATTTCGTATTTGAAAATTTGCGGAATAATTTAAAATTTTTCTTTTTAAAATAAATAACATGCCTCATTCATAAAATAAACTGATAAAAAGATTTAACGTTTAATGTAACAGCGGAAGAAAATATTGTTTTCAAACCACAACTTAAAAATAATTCGTCAAAGTAAAAATTGAGTTTGAGCATAAAAAGTAAATGATAAAAATGAGGTCCTCGGGTTCCTACTACTGTCGACCCAAGCGAGCTCACTGGTCCCTGCCCTCGGTCCCGACCTCATCAGTACCTACAACAATCTAGTCTAGTGAGTCTAAAGACTCAGCATGCATATATCGTGAATAACAAGTAAAATATATCGTAAAATTTCGTCTAACCTAAAAACATCGTATCGTAAGGCGTAAGGTGAAAATCGTGTCATGGATAATTATAAATACGTGCATAACTGATAATCGTACGTAAAATGTTTGCTCGATAGAGCCCTGTCATAAAATAGCATATCATAATTTTCTGTTGAGATAATGTTCTACGCAAGTGGCCCATAACATAACATGCACGTCTGATCAGACTAAACCACAATATACTGGACGGTAGAGATCATCACAGTCCTTGGACTGGATATCCGTACCCATACATGAACATGAACCGGTCGTAAGTCACCGGGTGAAGTAATAATCCCATAAGCGTGAGGCCACAAGAAATATCGCATATATCTCAAAAATAAACATTTTATATTTTTATGCACGTAATATAATTATAATCCTGCTTTTACCAAATGGGTTGGATCGTTCCCAGGTTCGCTGCGACATAATTATAACATGAGGAACATGCAAATAAACTTAATTTGACCAACACTTCAACATCGAACCAAAAACGAGACAATTACGCCCAACAAGCTTAGTATTCAACCATGGCTTCTTACCAACCCGAACCAACATTGAACCATCGTTTAGCAATGATTAAAATACTCCTAAAATACTGGAAAACATAACCATAGGGCTGTAATACACGAAAATTGTGCATGGAGGCCAAAATCATGAAACGCTCTTTCGAGAGTCACTTTGGCACATTGCACCGTAAATTCTTGTACGACTTCTAAACTTAACCAAATCACAAACGGCCAAAAAAATGACCTTCCTAACTCAATAAGGTACTGTCCCATCCAAGGCTATAGGCTAAAAGCCAACCAAGAACTCGTACGTGACCTCTGAATTGTAGCAAAGCTGCTGTAAAATTCCAGCGGCAGCAGCTGTGCTTGCTTCGCTTTGATTACAAGGATAATGGTCATTGGGGCTTGAACCACCGACCAGAGTCTCTTTCCAACATCCTAAGGTATGGTTTGAATCATGGCTAAGGGCCCTAGGCCAACAACAATCCAAGCAAGCACCCAAGACAATCCAATGCTTCACCCGAGAATGCATACTGCACGCGTGGGGTGTTGCGTTTCTTTTGCTGTCAACTAATGGATCCAATGGTTATGAGGTTAACCATGGTCCATGCTAGACATGATAAGATGTCGTATGAGTCATGGCTAAGGGCTAGAAACCAACCAAGATCCACCCAACACCTAAATTCGAAAACCAACTCACACAACAAAAACAAGAAAATTGAAACCGAAGGGGCACTTGTCTTGTTTATTTTAAAAACAGATGGAACCATGAACCAAGCCATGAAAGGTCATCTTTGTCACGTCCTATACATGCTAAGTAGGGGTTCTAACCATGGTTAAAGGCCCAAAATCCAACCAAGATTCGAGCCTCCTTGAACAATCAAAAACCAGAAATTTCGAGACTCAACTTTCAACTATGGTGGAGTTGCTGTCAAGTCTTGAATTCAGGGAGTTGGGGGCTTGAACTAATGGACCAACATGATCCTAACTCACCCTAGTACATGCCTAGATGCAGCCTTGGACGTCTGGAACCGATCCAACCCCCTGAAATCACAAAAAAATACCAAACGTGAAGCACAAGGAAGAGAGCCGAAAATCTATGCAGAATTATTGTTCATGTTGCTGTAAAAATTTCGGTTTTTCCTTTTAAATCATGCATAAGTAATGTTTTAAAATAATTATATGACTTGATTGAAGAGCAAAAGATAATATAAACATGCCTTGAATTCTTTTGTTCGAAAAGAAACAACTCTACGACGACATGGCGTGGAGGAGACGGAGTTTCTTTATTTCTTGTTTTCTCTCTTATTTTCTTTGAGCTTCTCTCGATTTATTTGTGCTGAAAGAGACTGAAATTTTGGAAAATGAGGGGAGGAGAATGGTGGGAAGTCTACTAATTAAATGGGGGTTGAATGGCAAGATCAAATCTTTCTGTCCTAGAGTTTGAGATATAAGGAAATAAGGTGTGATTTGATTTGATTGAGGGAGTGTGAGGGCCGATTTTTATCTTTCAAATTAAGGTAGAAATATTGCTTAAATCATTAATTATTGATGATTAAAATGAAGGGATTATCTACCAAGAATGGATAAGGAAGAGAATAAAAGAAAATGAGTTGTCAACCTTGATTAAATGCTACAAGGTGATGGCCGAATTCTTGAAGTAAAATGGAGGGAAATATTGCACAAGTATTGAATTTTTAACACTTTAAAGTTTTAAACACTTATTATGTATTTTATTGAAATAATAAATTAATTTAGGATAGTACTTATCTTGCATGCATGATTAATTATTTAAAATAAATTACTAACATGTTAAATTACAATTTCTTAAATAAAATAAGCCTAGATTAACTTATCTCAATTGGTCATACATTTTAATTTAGGTTTTTAATTAATTATTGGGCATAAAGGAACTTATTTACTACTTATCTCTAATTAATTAAATAAATCCTTAAACATTCTTTTACATTAAAATAACTTATTATTTATCTTAAATTAAATTTAGGAATATTTTCTTATTATTAAACTTTATCTCAATATTCCAACTCCAGCCCGGCCTCGCTTATTTAACTGAAAAGTTAATAACTAAAATACTGCGTAAAATAAATAATCATAACTCAACAAATTTTAAAAGAATGAACATTAATCCTCATGCATAAAAAATCATTTTAATTTAAACAATAGTAATTATGCATGGCTTATACGTAGTCTGATTTAACGGGTTCTACATACTAGTAGTCAGAGATTTTCCTGATGTATTCCCAGACGATGTTACCGGCCTTCCACCAGAGAGAGAGGTAGAGTTTGCTATTGACCTTATGCCAGGCATAGTGCCAATCTCCAAGGCACCATACCAATTAGCTCCTGCTGAGATGCTAGAACTCAAACAGCAGATTAAGGAGCTTCTGGACAAGGAAATCATTCGCCCTAGCTTCTCACCATGGGGTGCACCAGTGCTCTTTGTGAAAAAGAAAGATGGGAGCATGAGACTGTGCATCGATTACCGGGAGCTGAACAAGGTAACGATCAAGAATAAATACCCACTTCCTAGAATCGAAGACTTGATTGATCAGTTGCAGGGAGCTACAGTGTTCTCTAAGATAGATCTTCAATCAGGGCATCACCAGCTGAAGGTGAAAGATGCAGATGTGCACAAGACAGCCTTCAGAACCAGATATGGGCATTACGAGTTCTTAGTGATGCCGTTTGTACTTACGAACGCTCCAGCGATTTTTATGGACTTGATGAATCGAGTATTTCAGCCTTACCTTGATCAATACGTCATAGTGTTCATTGACGATATTCTTATTTACTCGAAGAGCCATGAGGAGCACAGTCAGCAATTGAGGACAGTTTTACAGATCCTGCAGAGTCGCAACTTATTTGCGAAGTTCAGTAAGTGTGAATTCTGGTTGGAGAAGGTAGCGTTTTTGGGTCACATAGTGTCTAGCAGTGGGATTGAGGTGGATCCAGCAAAGGTGGCAGCTGTTAAGGAATGGGTTGAGCCAAAGAATGCATCAGAGACCCACAGCTTTCTGGGTCTAGCAGGTTACTACCGTAAGATTATCCAGAAGTTTTCGTCGATAGATGTACCGCTCACTTCATTGACTAAGAAGAATTCTAAATTTGTGTGGAGTGAGGAGTGCCAGAAGAGCTTTGATACACTGAAGCAAGCCCTTATTTTAACGCCAGTGTTAGCCATGCCATCAGGGCAAGGCAATTTTGTGCTTTATACCGACGCATCTAAGCTCGGGTTAGGTGCAGTATTGATGCAGCATGGTCTGCTCATAGCTTATGGTTCCAGGCAGCTGAAGGTGCATGATAAGAACTACCCAACCAATGATTTAGAATTAGCCACCGTTGTCTTTGATTTGAAGATTTTGAGACACTATTTGTACGGCGAGAGATGCCAGATATTCACAGGTCACAAGAGTCTCAAGTATTTCTTCACGCAGAAAGAGCTGAATATGAGACATAGACGGTGGTTGGAGTTAGTAAAAAACTACGATTGCAAAATTAGCTACCATCCGTGAAGAGCTAATGTTTTCGCAGATGCCCTGAGCAGAAAAGTGGCAGTTGTAGCTCAGTTGTCAGTGCAGAGACCTCTTCAGTCTAAGATTCAGATGTTCGAGTTAGAGGTTTATTCCAAGGGCAGAGCTCCCAGACTATCTAATCTGACAGTCAAGTCTGATTTGCTAGATCGAATCCATAGAGAACAGTCTTCAGATGAGCAATTGCAGAAATGGAGGCTGAAAAATGAGGCCAAGGGCAGTGTACTCTACACTGTGTCTGATGGTGTTGTGAGATACAGAGGTAGAATGTGGGTGCCTAGTGTTGATTCGATCAGAGAGGATATTCTGACGGAGGCACATGCATCGCCGTATTCCATTCACCCAGGAGGCACCAAAATGTACAAGGATCTGCAGATTTTGTATTGGTGGCCAGTGATGAAGCGAGACATCAATCGATTTGTGTCTAAATGCCTCACTTGTCAACAAGTGAAGGCAGAGCATCAGAGGCCGGCGGGAATGCTTAAGCCACTCTCCATCCCCGAGTGGAAATGGGAGAATATTACCATGGACTTCATGGTTGGTTTGCCAAAGTCAGTCAGAGGTTTTAATGCCATTTGGGTCATAGTGGATCGACTCACTAAGTCAGCGTACTACTTGCCAGTGAAGACGACTTTCTTCATAACGCAGTATGCGGAGCTTTATATCAGTGGGATAGTTCGATTGCATGGGATCCCGGTTTCCATTGTGTCTCACAGGGACTCGAGGTTTACATCGTCCTTCTGGAAGAGCCTACATACATCCATGGAAACGAAGTTGCTATTCAGTACAGCTTTTCACCCGCAGATAGATGGCCAGTCTGAGCGAGTGATTCAAATTTTGGAGGATTTATTGCGAGCCTGTATGATCGATTTCCAGGGGGCTTGGGAATCGAAGCTACCTCTAATAGAGTTTACCTACAACAACAGTTTTCAATCATCTATAGGTATGGCTCCCTACGAGGCATTGTATGGACGGAAGTGCAGATCATCGATTCATTGGGACGAAGTCGGTGAAAGAGCAGAACTTGGACCAGAGATTGTTCAGCAGGCTGCAGATGTGGTGGTCAAGAAAAGAGACAGGATGAAGATCACCCAGAGTCGCCAAAAGAGTTATGCTGACAAGAGGAAAAGGGATCTAGAGTTTACCGTAGGTGATCAAATTTTTGTAAAGATAGCACCTATGAAGGGTGTTATGAGATTTGGGAAAAGAGGCAAGTTGAGTCCGAGGTTTATTGGACCGTTCGAAATTCTTTACAGAGTTGGGACACTAGCTTATCGTGTAGCCTTACCGTCGAATCTGGCCGGTGTACACAATGTGTTCCATGTCTCAATGCTGAGGAAGTACCTAGCTAATCCTTTGCATGTTTTGAGCTACGAGCCGTTTCATCTTGCTCCAGATCTGTCATATGAGGAAAGACCTGTCCAAATCCTAGACAGACAAGAGCATAGACTTCGGAACAAAGTGACCAAGTTGGTCAAAGTCCGGTGGCTAAACCAATCAGTGGAAGAGGCCACTTGGGAGACCGAAACAGACATGAGGACTCGCTATCCAGAATTGTTTGATAAGATTTAATTTCGAGGACGAAATTTATGTAAGTGGGGGAGGAACTGTAAAGCCCAAAATCAGTACACGTAAAACCCATACATTTATTTAATTGTTAAATCATTTATTTAAATTTAAAATGATTTTTTTGTGATGCATGATTTACTAAATTGCATTATTTTAAATTATGTATGTTTATGTGATGCACGTTAAAATATTTTCGAGTTTCATGTTTCAGGCGATTATTCGATGCGGCGATGATCGAGGAGAAGAGACCGACGACGATGTTGGCAATTTTAAAAGATGGTATTTTATTTTTATTTAAGGATGAGGCATTTTAAATAATTTATTTAGTTTAGCATTTTAAAAGCCTAAATTATGTATTTAGTCATTTTAGAATTTTAAAGTTTTTAAAGTTAACATGATGTATTTTATTTTGTAATTAGGGGATTAACTTTTAAATAACATTTTTAAATTTTCTTTGAGCAAATTATACTCCCCTAATTAAACACACACACACGTTTTCACACAAAAACGCACACACCCACACACTTTTACACACACTACTACCGATTAACACACACACACACTTCCAATCAGTTTTTTTTCAGAATTTTTGAGAGCAAAACACTTAGGGTTCTTGAGTAGAGAGCAGCCGCCCCTCCCCTTTTTCTTTCCAGCGAGATTTCGCAATTTTTATTGCAAAATTTTAGTGCCACAATCGTCCCGGATCAATCCTCGAGCCACCTCCGCTTCGGTATCGTCAGTTTGGTAAACTTTAACATCAAAAGTATAGAACCCGAAAATCTGATTACGTATAAGCCATGCATAATTTCTATTATTTAAATTAAATATGAAGTTTTAAATCACGATTATTTATTTTAAAGGTAGATGTTTAGTATTATCTTTTCAGGATAAATACGCGAGGCCGGACCGGAGTTTGGAGATTAGAAATAAGATTAATAATAAGAAAATATTCCTAAATTTAATTTAAGTCAAGGAATAATTTAATTTAAAGAAATAGAATGTTTTAGAATTTATTTAATTAATTAGAGCTAAGTTAGTAAATAAATTCTTTTAGGTTCAATACTTAATTAAAGCTTAAATTAGAATATGTAAACAAGAGAGAATGAATTAATTTAAGTATGAAGTATTCAAGAAATTAAACATAGTATTTAAATGCTTAAAGTTAAATCCATGCAATGCCATGCAAGAGGTCATAATAAATTAAGGTGTAAATTCATTAAAATGTAGAATGGGTATTTAAAACCTTAAGCAATTAACATACAAGATGTAAACAATAAAACACCATGCAAATAAGTAATAATTTTGGGTTCAACATTTCAAATAATTCAAAAGTTGATAACTCCCCATTCAAATCATTCCTAATTACAATTCTTGGAGTATCTATTTCCCATTTTTAATTCACTAATTAATAGTAATTCAAAAACAATGTTACACCTTATTTCTCCCAACTAATGACTAAGCTAATCATCGGAAAAAAAAAATACAGCAGAATGAGGGAAAAGCAACGACAGCAAGGGGGAGGAGAATCATTTCAAACCCATTCAATTCTTGCACTTGTAACTCTCCACTAAATGCACTTCAAGACACCTTTAACACTTCCTATAACAGCCATCTCCATTGTCTAGCACCTCCACACCATTACCTTCGAAATACATCAGAAAACAGTAGCTTAGAGGCGTGAGAATTCAGCAGAAAAACAAGAAGAGAAATCCAACTCGGTTCCGTCGCGGCGTATTGTCGTTTTGATTTGTTTTGTGTCAAAACAAATTCGAGGCATGTATATGTTGTTTCTTTGCTCTTCAATCAAGTTCTATAGATATTTTAAAACATTATATGTTCAAGATTTAAGAGGCAAAACGAATTTTTGACAGCAACATTTCTGAAAAAAACTGCACAACTTTCTCGGCCTTGGCTTATGTTCTATTTGAGTTGTTTTCTTGTGGATTTCAGGAGGTTGCTCGGTCCCAGGCACTCATGGCTTCATTTAGGCATGAATTATAGTGTGTTAGGGTGTTGTTTGTCCATTGGTTTCAGTCCATACACTCCAAATAAAAGCATGACAGCAAGATTTACAAGACACTACAAAATTGACTCACGATTTTGTTGTTGGTTGCCTGGGGGGTGTGTTCGAAACCTGGCTGTCCTAGGGGCTGTACCCACGGTTAGAACCCTTCTTTATCATGTCTAGGACGTGACCAAGGTGTCCTCCCCAAGCTTGGTTCATGGATCCTTCAGAGTTTTTCATAAACATGTCAAGTGTCCATCGGTTTAAAAAAATTCTGATTTGATATGAATTTGTTTCGGTTTCTTGAGTGTTGTTTGGATTATGGTTGGCTTCTAGCCAATAGCCATGGTTCATACAAGACTCCATCATGTCTAGATCGAACCATGGTCGATCAAATGGCCCTTGGAACGAGACAAGACAGTAAAACATGTCAACATAAAACACTACACTGCAAGGGGGTATTCTCGGCTAATTTGTTGTGGTGGGTCTAGGTGTTTGCTTGGGTTATGGTTGGCTTTTATCCCTTAGCCATGGTCCAAGCCATGCCTTAGGATGTTGGTAAGAGTCCTTGGGTGGTGGTTCAAGCCCATAGTCATAAAATTCAGGAATTACACTACAAAAGACACAAACTGTTACTACTGAAATTTGACAGCAGCTATAGTTTCGGTTTTTGGGGTGGTTTGAGTTCTTGGTTGGCTTTTAGCCCACGGACTTGGACTGGAAAATACATCAATGAGTTAGGAAGGTCATGATTTTGGCCGTTCGTGATTTGGTCGAGTTTAAAGGTCATACGAGAATTTACGGTGAAAGGTGCCAAAATGACTCTCGAAAGAGCGTTTTATGTTTTTGGATTCCTTTCACCTATTTTTGTGTTTTCCAGTTCTTATGCATATTTTACAGTATGTGTAGGGTATTTTTAATCATGGTTAAACGTCGATTTAATGTTGGTTCGGGTTAATACGAAGCCCTGATAAAAAAATCAAGTTGTTGGTCCTAATTGTCTCGTTCTTGGTTTAGTTGTCAAGTTTAATTCAAGATAATATTATTTGCATGTGTCACATATTAGAACTAAGTCGCAGCAAGCCTGGGAGTGATCCAACTCATCTGGTAAAAATAAGTTTATAATTATATTACGTGCATAAAATATGAAATTTATATTTTTGAGATATATGCTATATGTCTTGTGGCCACCTTATGCTTATGGGTTTGGAAGTCGGTAGGCGCAACCGAGGACCTCTCCACCCGGTGACTTACGACCGGTTTATGATTATATATGGGTACGGAAATCCAGTCCAAGGGCTGTGATTGATCTCTACCGCCCAGTATACTGTGGTTTAGTCTGATCAGGTGCTTACGCTATGTTATGGGCCACTAGCTTAGAAACATTATCTCTACCAGAAAATTATGATATGTTATGACAGAACTCTATTGAGCAAAACTTTTACGTATGATTTTTAGATATGCACGTAGTTATAATTATTCTTGATATGATTTTTACCGTACGCTTTACGATTCTTTATTTTTACGTTGCATGCGATTTTATGATATATTTACTTGTTATTCACGATATATACATGTTGAGTCTTTAGACTCACTAGAGTTGATTGTTGTAGGTATTGATGAGGTCGGGACCGCGGACGGAGACCAGTGAGCGATCTTGGGACAGCAGTAGTAAACCCGAGGACCTCATGATTTAATTTATGCTCCTTTTATTATTCAAACTCAGTTTTAATACGTTGGATTATTTTTAAGTTGATGTTTACGTTGAATTATTTTTAAATTGTTGGTTGAAAACAATATTTGTTTCCGCTGTTATTTTAAAGTTAAAAATTATTTACATGTTGATTTTAATTAAATGGGACAAGATAATTATTTATTTAGAAAATTTTTAATAATTCCGCAAAATTATGAATACGAAATACGGGCCTTTACAAAAAGGCATGTATAATCTATTGTTTCTGCATCGATCTCGTTATATTACGTTTTATGATGTTGATTATGTATGAAAACATGTGTATGTTATGTGGAAGTTTGAGCATAAACTTGTCGAATCGATTTTTGAACGTCTTTAGATCTGAAATTTCATTTTTCATTGTATTCTGAATTTCTGCGATTTTTTGGTCGCGATTTTGAGAAAACTTTCAACATGAAAATCGTAGAACTTTTTGATACCTTCGATTTGATATAAAATTCGAAATATTTGGATAAAAATTGAGTGAGTTATGGTGTTTTTCGTGGGACTGCTCAAACTGCGTTTTCTGGAAAAATTTTGTATTGATGTATTCTTGAAGTTTTTGAGTTGCAGGCTTCGTTAGGAACTGTTGGTGGATCGCTGCTGCGTTTGGGTATTGTGAGTATGACATTGGGATGAATTTTGGTGCTTCGTCTTGTGTCGGTAGGCACTTGATTGCATTAGAAGTCGTACGAAGTATTTTGGTGTCAAAATTCATATTACGGATTATTTTGCGTAGTTGTTGTGCGTCGTTGTCTTGGGGACATTTGTTTGAGTTGAATTCTTTCCATAGCGTCCTAAGAGGAGTCTCGTTGCATCGGTTGAGTCGTTGGAGCATGAATTTTCAAATTGCATCAAAAATGGGTTATTTTCGGTTGTTAGTGCGTAGGAGTAGCGCCGGTGCGCTCACCAGGGAGCGCCGCAACGCCCGACCTACGCAAGTCTAGCGCCGAGCCGCTGCATTTGTGGCGCCACAGTGCTCGACTTGCGGCCCTCTACCGCCGCGGTGCTAGAAGCCTAGCGCCTAGCGCCGCAGCACAGTAAGCCCAGCGCCTAGGCACTTGAACATGACTTTGAAACCACTATTTTATGCTCATGTCTTCTACACTTTTGGGAATTGTTCACACATCATTTTAGAAGTTGTTTCGGGGGTTGATGTCATGGTTTAGCACGATGATTAAACGAGGTCAAGTCCCGAAAGATTTAGAACGTCTTAAGGAAATTTGTCATTTTTGGATGATAGCATGAAAGTAAGTCTAAGATATGCAAGTTAAGTATTTGAATTCATGTTAGTATGTTGCAGCAGTGGCCCCAAGCGAGATCCAACGAATTCCTCAACGCCAAGTAAGTGTGTTCGACGTGCAAAGGAAAATATTTTCATGTTTTTTAGGTATGCTAAATGTCTTGTGACCAAATTATGAATGGGTTTGGAAGTCGGTGAACGTGGCCGAGGACCTCTCCACCCCGTTAAAGCATGAACGGGTTTAGATCAGGATTGGAAAGCGTTAAAGCATGAACGGGTTTAGATCAGGATTGGAAAGCGTTAAAGCATGAACGGGGATCAATCAACCCGTTAAAGCATGAACGGGGATCTCATATATGTGGCAGTGGATTCGTCCCTGTCAGCCCAGTACTGTGGTTTAGTCTGATTAGGCGATTTATGAATTGGGTCACTTTCTTTGAAACATGCCTCTACGCAAAATGATGAAGTTATGTATCTTCAAGTATGTTCAAGTAGGCAAGCATGTTTAAGAAAAGTTTTATGACAATGGCACGTCCATGTATGTATGTACGTATGTTCAAGCTTTTGATATGCAAGTTCAAGTTTCAGTATGTACTTCCTATTTTAAAGTTTCTTGTGATTTTATTACGTATTACTTGTTACTTCCAGTTTATACGTGTTGAGTCTTTAGACTCACTAGACTTGATCGATGCAGGTGAGGATGATTTCGAGGAGACTAGGGGTGGGGACCAGGGAGCTGGCTTGGACTGAACAAGAGGCTAGACCCGAGGACCGCCCAAGTTTTTATGAAATGTTTAATACTCTGATTTCACGCTGCTGGTTATGAGATTTCAAACAAATAATTTTGTTAAACTTTATTTTTAGATCTTTTGTTGCAACTAATTTTGGGACGTACGATTTACGTTATCGAAATTGAAGTTTGATTACTCTTTTAAGAAAATTTTAATTTTTCCGCAAATTTTAAGTAATAAAATTACGGCACGTTACACCTAGCCTTGCTAGGACCCTTCTTGACCCTGACCCACATCCCTTAGGACCCAAGCCCTAGACCTGGTCGAACCCCTAAGCCCCATGCAAAGCCACCGAGCAACTTGAACCACAACGACAGACAATTACCTATTGTTCCTTCTTTGCTTCTTAGCCTACGGTTCCAGCATGTTCTCTTGATTATTTTATCATGTTTTGTCCCTAATTCATTTATATTTTTATCATTTTTTGGCAGCGTGTCCGTCGGATTCAAAAACGTTTTCAAAACATATTTGTAGGCCTTGCCATTAATTAAATAAAAATACATATTCCTGTCTTGGTCGTCCCCGGTCTTCTTTTCCCTGCCTATTTTCGAATATTCGGGTAAAATTCTTAATTTCATATAATCAAGTCATGTAATCATTTAATTATGCAATCATGCATTTAATCATATAATAAATATCATGCTAGCATTTAAAATTAATTAAATAAAACAATTAAGCAATTAAAATAATTTTGCATGCATGCGATTTACATGGACTGATTTTCCGGGCGTTACAACCATAGGACCCTACTGGATCTAACTAACCTAAGCTCATAGCCCCATGCATGCAGCAACACGCCAACCGCCGAGAAGTAACCCAACCGCATCACCCGCGTCCAATCTCCACGCGATCGGCTTGCTCCATGGTTAGTTTCAGCGGTGGTTGAGCCTTTCTGGGCCATCTCTCATGCCCACCAGGGTCTGGTCCATGGCTTGGTTCAGCCCTTGCACCGCCGGCTCCACCTCTCACCCAATCTCTACCAAAAACGAGCCACCCTTGACAAAACCCCTCTCGGCCCTCAACCTAACGTGACCAACCCTCGACATCAGCCTCATGACTCCACCATACCATTGAGTACAGCCCCTTAGTTACCAAAAACCTGCAGCCCCTCGCACAAGAACATGAAAACGTGAGTTGTGATCAAAAGGCATGCATGAAATCGTGTAAAAACCGAACAAGATCCATGGTCCATGCTCGATCAAAAAATCCTCATGAAAATATACACATATCAGCATACATAGTGTGAGTGATGAGTAAAAAGATGATACAAGGTGTGCCTTGATGTGTAGATGCTCAAAGACACAAAGAAACGCGTGTCGAACAAGCACCAGAGGAGCGGGGAGGAAGCTTGCTTGAAAGAAAATGGAGGATTTTCGAAATTTCTATTGGTGGCTGCTGAAAAACATGGGTTGCTACTGAAGGGATGAGGGAAGGGGGCGGCTACTTTGTATAATTAGGGTTATGGTTGATTTAGGTAGGGTTTAAATGGATTACAAAGCACTAATGGACCTTAATTAAAAATTAGAAGGGTTTTGAGCCCATTAGGTAATAAAACCGACCCATCAAGCCCAATAACATTCCCGAAAAATATTTCGTTTAGGTACGTTTTTGAAATATTGTCCGAGCCCTGAAAAAGTTCACCGATTAGATAAAATTTGCGTATCGACTAAAAATGACTCGGCGAGTAAAAATACCCACCAAAGCCCAATTTTCTAGAGCACCCTTAAAAATACTTCATAATGATTAATTAAAATTAATAATCCAAATGAAAAATATTTTTCCTGTTAGTCCCCGTCTTCGTTCCTCGTTCGAGCGCGAAAGACAACTTAAAAAACCTAATGCAGAAACTTTAAAATAATCATAAAATTAACCCTAATCATGCAATATTTATGTATTAATTGAAAAAAAAATCATTAAACACCTATTTTAAATAAAACCCTAGATTGCATGCATTCAGGTTACGTAGTTCGAATTTCTGGACCTTACAACTTTCCCCCCTTAAAAAGAAATTTTGTCCTCAAAATTTAAAACATACTGAATAACTCCAGGTATAGACTCCTCATCTCGGCCTCAGTCTCCCAAGTAGCCTCTTTGTCGGAATGATTCAGCCACTTGACTTTGACCATGTAGATCACCTTAATCTTGAGCCTCCTTTCCTGTCAGTCCAATATCTGAGTGGGTCTTTCCTTGAATGACAGGTTCGGTGTCAGTTGAAGTGGCTCATAGTTCAGCACATGCGAAGGATTCAACATTTACTTCCGCATCATAGAGACATGGAACACATTATGAACTCCCGCCAGATTCAACGGCAATGCAACTCTGTATGCAAGTGTCGCTCTCTAGGATTTCGAACGGTCCGATGAATCTAGGGCTGAGCTTGCCCTTCTTCCCGAACTCATCACATCCTTCATCAGCGCAACTTTCACGAATACATGGTCCCCTACTGCAAACTCGAGATATTGGCCTCGCTGATCGGATAACTCTTCTGACGACTTTGAGTTGTCTTAATCCTGTCTCAGATCTTGACCACTAACTTTGCCGTATGACCGACGATATCTGACCATATCTCTGCCTCTCTCCTACCTCGTCCCAATACACCGGAGACCTACACTTCCTCCCATACAATGCCTCATATGGAGCCATACCAATCGATGCCAAAAAACTGTTGTTTTACGTGAACTCCACAAGAGGTAGCTTCGGCTCCCAGCTGCCCTGGAATTCGATAATGCAAGTTCTGAGTAGGTCCTCCAAAACCTGAATAACTCTCTCTGACTGTCCATTAGTCTGAGGATGGAAGCTAGTACTGAATAGCATCTTAGTACCCATTGCCTAATGTAGACTCTTCCAGAACATAGACGTGAATCTCGAATCCCTGTCCGTCACGATGGACACTGGAATCCCATGCAGTCTGACTATCTCTATGATGTACAGCTATGCGTACTAAGTCATGTTGAAAGTATTCATGATCGTTAAAAAGTGTGCTGATTTAGTGAGCCGATCAACGATCACCCATAAGACATTATATCAACCAACCATCCTCGAAAGCCCTGTCACAAAATTCATGGTGATGTTCTCCCACTTTCGCTCGGGAATAGAGAGTGGTCTCAGCTTCCATGCAGGTCTCCGATGCCCTGCCTTGACCAGCTGACATGTCAAACACTCGGAGACGAATTCCATAATATCCCGCTTCATTCACGACCACCAATAAAGAGACTGAAGATCCTTATATATTTGCGTACTCCCTGGATGGATGGAGTATGGGGTGCTGTGGGATTCGCTGAAGATATCTGCTATCAGGGAATCACTGTCAGGACCCACATTCAGTCCCTATATTTGACTATGTCGTCCACAATTATATACAATCTCTGGCCCTTAGCCTCGTCCCTCTGTCTCCACTTCTGCAACTGATCGTAAGAAGTCTGCCTTACCTGGATTCTATCACTCAAAGTTGGCTGCACTGTCAGGGTATCAAGATTTGGGCATCGCCCCTGGCATAAATTGCAAGCTCAAATCTCTAAATCTCCGCTTGCAGCGGTCTCAGTACCGACAAATGAGCAATCACTGCGTGTTTCCTACTCAGTGCATCTGCAAACACATTAGCCTTACCCGGATGGTAGGTAATGTCACAATCATATTCCTTCACTAGCTCTATCCACCTACGCTGTCTCATGTTCAGCTCCTTCTGTGTGAAGCAGTACTTCAGGCTCTTGTGGTCAGTGATAATTATTCTCATGGACTTTCAACTGTCGGGACCCATAGGCTATAACTCTGTCATGCTGCATCAGAACTGCGCCAAAACCATGCTTTGAAGCATCTATATATACCACAAACTCACCCTGTCCCGATGGCATAGCTAGAACCGGCGTTGAGGTCAAAGCCTGCTTCAATCTATCGAAACTCTCTTGGCACTTCCGTCCCCAAATAAACTTGGCATTCTTCTTCGTCATAGGCACCACACTAGAAGAGAAGCCATGAATAAACTTCCTATAATAATAGCCAATCCTAAGAATCTACATATCTCTGTCACACTCTTAGGAAGTGGCCAATCTCAGACTGCCTCAACTTTATTGGGGTCGACCTCTATACCATTCCGAAATACAATGTGGCCCAAGAATGACACTCTGTCAAGCCAGAATTTGCACTTAATGAACTTGGCATACAACCGTCTGTTCTGTAAAGTGTGCAGTACGGTCCTCATATGCTGACTGTGCTCCTCGACTAAATCAGTATGTTATCTATAAAACTATGACAAAATGATCCAAGTATGGCTGAAACACGCGATTCATGAGATCCATGAAGATCGCTGGCACGTTTGTGAGTCCGAAGGGCATCACCAAAAACTCAAAGTGCCCATATAGCGTCGTGAACGTTGTCGTATGCACGTCAGGCTCTCTAACCTTCAGCAAATGATATCCAGATCGTAGGTCTATCTACGAGAATACCGATGCTCCCTGCAGCTGATCAAATAAATCCTCGATTCTGGGCAACGAGTACTTGTTCTTGACTGTGACACGGTTTAGCTCCTTGTAGTTACATAGCCGCATGCTGCCATCTTTATTCCTCATAAAAAGCATCGGTGCACCCCATGGATAAACGTTAGGGCAAATGAAACCCTTGTCTAGAAAAACTTGTATCTGATCTTTCAACTCATTTATCTCTGCAGGTGCTAGTTGATAGGGAGCCTTAGGAATAGGCACAATACCTGTCATAAACTCGATAGAAAAATCCACCTCTCTGTCTGGTTTAATGCATTAAAAATCGTCATGGAAAACAATGGGAAAATCTCTGACCACATCAACGTCCTCTAGCTTCAGGCTGGTTGGCTTTGACATTGTTACAATACTGTTAGGATCGGTTAATTGGTTGAGATGTGTTTAGAAGCGGGGGTTGAATAAACACTCATGATTTTAGAATCTTTTCAAATAAAATGTCAGTTTTGTAACAAACTGAAACTAGGAATCTTGTCAGTCAATAAAAATCAGTTTAACTGATAACAGTTGCGGAGATAAACTGACTGAAAGATAGAATAAATAACTGATGTAAGAACACACAAAGATTAATGGAAGTTCGGAGATTTTAATTACTCCTACGTCTACCCCTTCTATCACAAGGATATGATATGGACTAAAAGACTTTGATCGATACAAAACTTGTACAGACCCACTTCAATTTGGACTTAACACTGCCAAAACTGAAACTCTTAGTTTACAAAATATCTCGCAGTTCTTCGACTGAACTTAGCACAACTGATCTAGTTGAAGATCAAATAAACAACAAAATAGTTTGTGCTTATAAGCTCAAAAAGTAGCCTCAAATGCTACAAATATATCTGATAAGTATGAGCTTTTTGATTCTTGAATAAGAGCGATAATTTCAGCAGGGTAATAGCAAGTTTAAGAGAATAGATAGATCGATTGTTTCCTCAACTAGTCTTCTCACCTATTTACAGGCTTCTCTTCAATGGTAACATTAAATATAATTTGAATCTTTATACCCTTTGATTGCCACGTCAATATTGCTCTGACATTCGTACACTGTAAGCTCTGAAATACGACGTTCCACTATGAGTTGCAGTATGCTTTGTACTGTTGTCTGTTGAATGTTCTTTTCGACAACTGATGACGTGTACAGCTGAATGATCAGCTGATAAGCAATCGCTGGTAAGGTCACAACTGAATATATCAACTGATCAGTTTCCAACTGATCAGCTAGTTGTCTTCGTAAGTTCAGTTCAGCTGGTTTCAGTTGCCGTCGATAAAATGTGCTTTAATCTTCAATGGCAACTGTCAGTTGATTTATGTAGTTAAGTTATTTAAAGCTACTTGATCAGTTAGTCCAATAAATTAAACACTTAATTTGTTAAACAACCGAAATTAAGTTTCCAACAATTTCCCCCTTTTTGGTGTTTGACAAAACTTGTAAAGTATGAACTGATCAACTGAACTCAAAAATATTCTTCAAACTCATTGTAGATAAAATAATTCTTCTAATGTACAGATTCGTATAAAGAAATAAAATCAGGAACTAATATATGTACAGATTCTTATAAAGAATAAAAGAATAAAGATTTCCTGCCATAGTCTTCAACCAATAACTGAAGTCAATTGATCTTCATTTTTCTTCTTTCCTTTGTCTTATCCTTTCTGATCTTTTAACTCTTCTATCTCTCCTATTTCCCCCATTTTGTCAAATACATCAACTTTCTTGGATAAAATTCGAACATCCGCTGCGATATCTCACACAGCGTTCATCACAATGTTTTGCAGCATATAAATCCTTTTGGTGACTGTACTCTCCAGAAAATCAAAGCGTCTGCCGACTAATGCTTGAGTTTGAAAATGAGATTCAGTCGACAGTCTGTCTTTCTTGATTTCTTCCATCTGGAGAAAGAGATAAGTCACATTCTGATTGATTTGATGTAGTCTGTTCGAGGTAAACTCATTGTTAGAGTTAAGCTTTAATGAGTGCGCAAGCTGAGTTGACTGTATTTCAGAAATAGCATCATCATACTGATGAGGTTGGCCTCAACAGTCTGAATTTCTTTAAACAGGGCATCAGTATCTGAAATACCTGGAGACATGGCTCCGGAACTTTCTGGAATCTGCACCCGTCCCTGTTGAGTAAAGACAACAATAGTGCCGTCAGTTGCTTCGGTTTCATGCGGCACCATTCCTGAAATATTTTCAGTTGTAAGTTCCTGTTGAGGCTGGGGAGGAGAAGAGACAATTGGAAGTACAAAAGTAGTAGAAGGTTCTTCAATTTGTTGTTCAGCTGAGACAAAAATTTGTTCAGTTTCTTGCACAACTGATTCCAAAACTGGTTCTTCAGTCGGTTAAGTAACTGGCTCTTCAGCTGGCACTTCTTCGTTTGTAACTGAGTGAAGCTGAGCCTCTTCAGTTTGTTCAAAAACTGCATGTTCAGTCATGACAACTGATTGAACTTGCTCTTAAGTTTCTCCAAAAATAACCTTTTTTGCCGGTTCTTCAGAAATAACAGCATGATCGACTGGTTTTTCAACAATAATAGGGTCTACTGGTTCTTCAGTAACAATAGGCTGATCTACTGGTTCATCAGTCAAGACACCTTCTTCAACTGATTTGGATGTTTCCAGCTGAATATCAGAAGTGACTGATTTGATGACCTCATCAAGATTGGCCAATGATAATTCAGCTTCAGAATAAAGCTTCGGATTAGCAGTTGAAGAGGGAGGTGCTGAAGATGATGATGGTAGAGCAACTGATGTGAAAGGGGCGTTTGCTTGTTGAGAAGATTCAACAGCTGTGTCCTTGGAAGGCTCCTGAACTGATTGTTCAGCTGGCTCTTCTGTTGAAAAATCTTGGGAGGCTGCAGGAATGATCAGTTCTTGATCCATTTCCCAATTTTTGATTTCCATCTGCAACGATCTAAGATCCGAGTCTAGTTGGTCATGCACAGCTATGTCATTGTATCCATTTCCCAATTTTTGATGTCCATCTGCAACGAGATAAGATACGAGTCTAGTTGGTCATGCACAGCTATGTCATTGTATGCAGTTGGACTGGTAGGATCATAGTTCAGTCGCAGTTGAGCAACTATCTTCTGTAGCTTCTTTGCTTTCAGTTGACTGGAGAAATAGTTCTGTCGCTCCAGAGCTTAAACAATGGTAGATGCCTTGACTACCTTCACAACAACATTTTCCAAATCAACAAATTTCTTCAGTTTTTACTTCTTCTGAAGCTGATTGGCAAAGACTTCAATTCTGAACTTGACCCATTCATCATAAGCCTTGAGCTTGTTTTCTTAAAATTCATTGATCTCTTGCCAAATGAGATCAACGTGCGTTTGGATTGCGTTGGATGGATGCTCAAACCTGAAGTAGTCGCATCAATTTGTTCCTTGATCACTATCCCCTTTTGTCTGGCAAGAGATAGAGAGGTGTAGTGTAA
Source organism: Primulina tabacum (assembly GCF_025594145.1). Classification (NCBI taxonomy): domain Eukaryota; kingdom Viridiplantae; phylum Streptophyta; class Magnoliopsida; order Lamiales; family Gesneriaceae; genus Primulina; species Primulina tabacum. The sequence goes on along the minus strand of NC_134551.1, from coordinate 33,938,278 downwards.
CGCCCCAGATTCGACGACTGTCCTCACTGTATCAAGACGAGTCTTTCCAGCGTGCTTATGTCCTCATTCACACGCATCCTGGGAAACTTCCCAGAAGGTCACCCATCCCAAAATTGCCCCAAGGCAAGCACGCTTAACTTTGGAGTTCTTATGTGATGAGCTACCGAAAAGAAGACGCACCTTCTTGGGATCAGAAACTTTGATTTTCCGACCATCAGCAGAAATACGTGTTTCCATCTCCTCAACATAAGATGCCTTTACTTAAGAGAGATTAACTAGCCCATCAGTAGGCAGTTGAAATAGGTTGCAGAAGAAATCCTCGTCAATGATCTGCAGCTGACCATTTACAGTAGTAAGATACTGCCATTTTTAGTTCCATAGCCATTTTCATAGAGATCCTGAATCTCTTTAGTATAGATTTCTTGGGAAGATAATCCCAAAAATTGTTCAGTCCAGCTGCTTCCAGTTCGATGAAGATGTTCTTGATAGCTTCATCTGATACAGTCATAACTGAGTCAAAGTTGATTGCCATTGCGTTCATGACATGAGCTAGGATCTGATTTGCCATTTGATTGAATGTTTTTCTGCGAGAAAGAAAACTTGAATTTGTTTTGGCTCTGTAAATTTGAAGTAAGCATAAGGAGAAAAACTGAAATGGAGCAGGTATAGTACTGATGTAAGTGACTGTTCAAATTATTGGACACGTGTTAGTCCAGGAAAATTTGAATTAAAAACGTGTGTATGTGTGGTAAAAACGTGTGTAGAGTATTCATGGAATACGTGGGTCCACGTTTCAAAATACTATTCGTTGAAAGACAACAATTAATGCTTCTACAAATAGTCACATCATTTAATATAGAGTATTATTCGATTTATTAGTTAACTTATCGGAGAAGATCAGTTAGATCAACAGCTGAATTACCAGTTGAAAACTTAGTCAGTTCAGTTCAAGACCAACTGACTATTGTCTTCTCAGTAAACTTTTCAAATCGAAATTCCCCATCAATAAATGAATATAATTAAAAGAAAGGGTAAGAAAAACTCAGTCTGATTAAGTCAAAAGACCTTTCAATTGCCTTGTCTATTCAAATACAATATCAGGACGTCTAACAGTTAGGTACAATAATGAACCTATTAGACCTCTGTAGAGTGTCGTCTCAACTGATATTCCTCCTTGATCATTGTCCAGATTGACTGATGAACTCATGGGAGTACTTGCAGCTAAACATGTTTCCATGCCAAATTTCTTGAGCAATTCCTTCGTGTATTTGGTCTGAATGTTAAAAATACCAGTGTCCAGTTGCTTCACTTGTAGTCCGAGAAAGAATATCAGTTCACTCATCATACTCATCTCAGATTTGTCCTACATTAACTTGGCAAGTTTCTCACATAATTTGGGATTATTTGACCCAAATATAATATCATCAACATATATTTGCACAAGTAAAATGTGATCATTCTTAGAAAATTTGAACAAGGTGTTGTCAACTGATCCAACAATGAAATCATGATCAGTTAAGAATTTTTAAAGTGTCTTATACCAAGCTCTTGGAGCTTGTTTAAGACCATATAAAGCTTTGTTCAAATGATAGACATGATCAGGAAAAAGAGTGATTGATAAAATCTTCTGGTTGTTCAACATAAACTTCTTCCTACAACTGACCATTCAGAAATGCACTTTTTACGTCCATTTGGTAGATTTTAAAGTTCTTGAATGATGCATAGGCAAGGAACATTTTGATTGCTTCCAGTCTTGTAACTTGTGCATACGTTTCATCATAGTCAATTCCTTCTTCCTGCCTATATGCTTGTGCTAGAAGTTTTCTTTGTTGCGTGCAACTGAACCATCTTCGTTCAGTTTATTTTTGAATACCCATTTTGTACCTATAGTTTTTTTACAAACTGGTCTTGGAACTAAGTTCCAAAAATTATTATGGTTAAACTGATTTAGCTCCTCTTCCATTGCATTTATCCAGTTAGGATCAGCAAGAGCTTCGTCAGTTTTCTTTGGTTCCAGTTGTGAGACAAAAGCACAATGAATGAACAAATTAAGCATTTGATTTCTTTTTCTTACCGGGTCAGATGGATTACCAATCACCAACTCTGGAGGATATGATTTCTTTCATCTGAGCTCAGTATTTGTTGCTACCATATCAGCAACTGCTTCTGTTGGCAACTGAATGTTTTCAGTTTCAGTTGGAGCTGTATCAGTTGGTAACTGAATATCATCTGTTTGCTCCACCAACTGATTATCAGGAACAACTTCCTGTTCAACTAATTGATCTAATATTTCTGGTTCAGGTGTTTGAAGGATATTTCTATTGATATAATTTTCTTCTTCATTATCTTCCTCTAAACTGATCTCTGTAAAACAATGAACTAGCTCATTTGGATCAGTTGGCTTATCAGTTAGCACAGTTTCATAAAAAACAACATGAATAGATTCTTCAACTTTTAAAGAGCTTTTATTAAAAACTATATATGCTTTGCTAACTGAAGAATATCCAAGAAATATTCCCTCTGAATATTTAGCATCTAAGGCTTTTAAATGATTTTTACCATTATTAAGAATAAAACATCTGCAGCCAAATATTTTGAAATAAGAAACCACACTTTTTCTTCCATGCCAGATCTCATATGGTGTTTTCATATGATTCTTATTAATAATTGATCTGTTCTGAGTGTAACCTGCAGTGTTACTGCTTCAGCCCAAAACCTTTGAGAAATACCAAAATCAACAAGCATTGTTTTAGCAGCTTCTTTTAGGGTCCGATTTCTTCTCTCAGCTACACCATTTTGTTGAGGTGTTCTAGCTGCTGAGAGCTCATGCTTGATTCCAGTATTTTCTAAAAAATTTGAAAGATTTTGATTGATGAATTCAGTCCCTCTGTCAGACCTTATTCGATCAATCTCAACTGATTTTTCATTTAATAGTCTTTTGAAGAGCTTAATCAGTTGTGCAGCAGTTTGGTCTTTGGATTTGAGAAAAATAACCCATATAAATCTTGAAAAATCTTCCACAACTACTAAGGTGTATTTCATTCACCCTAAACTCATGACTGGTATTGATCCAAAAAGATCCATATGTAATAATTCTAAGCATCGGGAAGATGATTTAAAACCTCTGCTTTTGAATGAAGTTCTTACTTGTTTACCAAACTGACATGCTGAACAAACTTTATCTTTTGAAAAATCTATTTTGGGCAAACCAGTTAAAAGATCATGGTTACTCAGATAGGCAATAGATTTAAAGTTTAAGTGGTTCAACCTCTTATGCCACAACCAGTTTTAAGAAGACTTGGAAGCAATGAAATAAACTGGTGCATAAGGTTGTTCAGTCCAACTGACTTTGTAAGGGTTTCCACAATGATTTCCAGTTAGGATGACCCCATCAGTTGAGTCTCTAACTAAACAAGTGTGTCTGTCAAACTGAACTGAGAAATTATTGTCGCATAACTGACTGATGCTTATCAAGTTATACTTCAAATTCTCAACTAGAAAAACATCTTTAATTTTAAAGTTACCATGGATAAGTTTACCCTTACCCACAGTTTTTGTAGAGCCCAAAATCTGTACACGTAAATCTCATGCATATATTTAATTGTTAAATTATTTATTTAAGTTTAAAATGATTTATAGCAATGCATGACCTATTTAAATTTGCATTATTTTAAATTAATTATGTTTATGTGATGCACGTTAAATGTTTTCTTGAGTTTCATGCTTCAGAAGATTATTCGATGCGGAATCGAAGAAAAGAGACCGACGATGATTATGGAGATTTTAAGAATGTGGTATTTTATTTTAAAGTTAAGATGGGGTATTTTAAATGATTTATTAAGTTTTTAGCATCTTTAAAACCTAATTTATTTATTTAGTGAGTTTTAGAATTTTAAAACTTTTAAAGTTTATCAAGTTATAAATTTTGTGCATTTTTATTTTAAGTAAAGGATTGGTTAAAGTTATTGTGGATTAACTTTTAATTAGTATTTTTAATTATTAAATTAAGCACATACTCTCCTAATCACTAAACACACACACACACACCGAGACACACACACACATAGACGTTGTTAACACACAACACACACATACACCTTTCATTCTTTTTTTTTTAGAGCAAAACCTAGGGTTCTTGTCTATAGAGCAGTCGCCCCATCCTCTGATTTTTACCAGAAAGTTTTCATTGATTCCTTTGCAAGAAAATCGTTCCAAGATCATCCCAGATCAACCCTCGCTTCTTTCCCGCCTCGGTATCGTCATTTTTGTATTTCAAATCATCAAAAAGCATGGATATTCTTTCTTTTCCGCATCGATCTTGTCATATTATTAATTTTGATGTTTATTGTATGAAAAAAATGTGAATGTTATGCAAAAGTTTGAGCAAAAATGGTTGGATCGATTTTGAAACATTTTTGGATCTCAGAACTCAAAGTTTGCTGTCATTTTAATTACTGCGATGTTTCGGTCTACTTTTTGGAAAAAATTTCAACATATAAAGACGAAGAAATTTTTGATACCTTCGATTTGACAGTAAAATCGAAATATTTGGATAAGAAATGAGTGAGTTATGATTGTTTTCGTGGGACTGCTCAAACTTTAATTTTCGAAAAATGCATTCTTGACGTGTTCTTGAAGTTTAATTGTTGCAGTATTCATTGGGGATCGCCAGGTGATCGCTGCTGCATTTAGGTATATCGAGAATGATGTTGGGATGATTGTTGGTGTTTCGTTTCGTGTCATTAGGCACCGAGTTGAATTAGAAGTCGTAGGAATGGTTTTGGTGTCAAAACGTCGTGTTTGCGGATTTGTTGCATGTTTGGTGTGCGTCGTCATTTGGGACGTTTTGTGGAATCGAGTCAGTGCCATAGTGTCCTAGGATGATTCTCGAGGCGTTGTTCACTGTCTGTGTAATCGAATTTGGAGAAATAAGTTTCTAAGTCGTGGAGTCCAGTGCACTCGGTTGCCGAGCGGTAATGTTTTACCGCCCGAGCGCCACTCTTTCTGTCCGAGTGTAGGTTTGCAGAAGATCTGGCGCTCGAGCGGTAATAAATTACCGCCCGAGCGCGGCCCCAGCTATAAGAAGGTTTGGTTCCCACTTATTTTCAAGTTCAAATAGTGTGTTCATGTCTTTTATTGTTGGGAAATGTTCACACATCATTTTAGAGAATGTTCGGGGTTTGATGTCGTGGGTTAGTATGATGATTAAACGATGTCATGTCCCTAGTGATCTAGAATGTCATAAGCTATTTATTTACTTCAGTGGTTAGCGCGATTACCTACCTCTAAGTTATGAAAGTTGAGTGCATGTAATTGTATTAGTATGTGCCGCAGTGGCCCCAAGCGAGATCCAACAAATCCCTCAATGCCAAGTAAGTAAATATGATTGACGTACAAAATAAAATATTTTAAAGTTTTTGAGGTATGCTAAATGTCTTGTGACCAAATTATGTTTGGGATTGGAAAGCGGTTAAGCATGAGCAGGGACCAATTCACCCCAGTAAAGCATGACCAAGTTTAGATCAGGATGGAAAAGCGGTAAAGCTTGACCGGGGACCAATTCACCCGTTAAATCATGAACTAGGATCTCATGTATGTGGCAGTGGATCTTCCCTGTCAGCCCAATACTGTGGTTTATGTCTGATCAGACGTTTTATGTATGGGTCACTTGCTTTGAAACATATCTCTACGCAAAATGATGAAGTTCATGTATGTTCAAGTATGTATGTTCAAGTATGTATGATGCAAGCATATTTCAGAAAAGTTTCACGTTATGGCACGTCTATGTATGTATGCAAGATCAAGCTTTTACACGCATGTTCAGGTTTCAAGTATGTACGCCCTATTTAAAAGATTGCATGTGGTTTTATTACGTAGTACCTGTTATTTCCAGTTTATGATTATTGAGTCTTTAAATTCACTAGACTTGATCGATGTAGGTGATGATGACTTTGAGGAGACGAGGGGTGCGGACCAGTGAGCTGGCTTGGACTGAGTGGGAGGCTAAACCCGAGGACCGCCCATGTTTTTAATGTTATGCATTGATTAAACTACTCTGATTTCATGTTCTGAAATTACGATGTTTTAAACTAGTGTGTTTAGCAAAATTTATTCGTGATACTTTTATTTCAATTATTTTTGAATGAACAGTTATTTTAAATAGAAATGTGAGAGTTTATTTGTAATGCCCTAGATTGTATGTGGATAAAATGAAAAGATGAAGTGTTGCTTGAAGAAAGAGACCGCACCCGCGCCTAGAGAAGCACCGCACCCGCGGTTGATAGGCAGAAAGTTGGCCATTTTTACAGTAGGATCACCGCACCCGCGGTCCAGAAGCAGAGCACCCGCGGTGCTGCTACAGTAGTACTACCGCACCCGCGGTGAAAACCAGACCGCACCCGCGGTCGGCGATGCTAGGATAATGATAGGATTGCCGAGAGTGAAGCGCACCCGCGGTCCAGGAGAAGCGCACCCGCGGTACCCTGTGCGAGAAAGCCACCCTTGATTCTTATGTTGACACATGGCATATATATATATACACTTGGGCTGAGTCATTCTTTCTTCAGACTTGCTGGAGAGAATCGAGAGCCATTTCAAAAGAAGTGAAAGGTTTCTATCATTTAGACTTGAAGTTGTGCAAAATATACTCATCCAAACTTCAATACAAGCATAGATTTGTGTTCCTTGTATCAAGAGCTATCTAAGGATGTAAGTTGGGTTAAATTTCAGCATGATTTAGATTCCATATGTTGAAAAAATTATAATATGGTAGTTATATCGTGTTCTTGACATATTGAGCATAGTATATACACAACCAGATCGAAGAACGGATGTTGTATGCTATTGTAACTATTTTCCAGCATGTTTAGAGTTAACTTGTGCAGATTTTGAGTACTATCATATGCTTATGATGATGATTATGAGTTGAGACCTATGAATTATTGATATATGTGGGAGTTGGATTGACCGGTATTGAGAAATTACGTCGTTATGCCGTCAAATGATACCGAGGTCAAGTATTGAATTGGATATGTGTTGATTTAGATTAGAGATTGATAGAATATGTATCAACATTTCCATTTCAGATTTGATATGGACAGATTCGTCTTCGAGACTTCGACTACGACAGATTGTTCGACGAAAGGTATAATTCATGTTTTGTTTGGAGAAGACACAACTCAAATGAGATTCAATTTGAGTTTCCCAACCAAATCACATACTAGAATTGTTGTTTATCTTTTGATATGAATTTGTCTTGTTTATAGATTTATATTCAAGCCTTTGAGATAGGAGAGTCATTGGCAGACTTGCCAAACTAGATGTTCGGTGGTATCAACGCTTCGGATCAGATTCACTCCGATTGTAGACATTCGATACAGACATGACCGAAGTCTAGGAATAAAGCGTACAGTTACGCCGATTGGGAGGGTAGGTGACATAAAGTGACGTCTTATTCACACCGGGATCCCTAGAGTAGAGTCGAGTCGAGTCAAGACACGATTTGATTTGAATTGCATGTTTATATAGATTGGTTTCATAGACTATGGAGCCCATTATTATTGCTTTGATTCATGATTTATGATTAGGTATCAGCATGTATACATGTTTTATACTGGGATTTGTTGTCACCGGAGTTTCCGGCTGTTGTTATCTCTGTATGTGTGCATAACAACAGGTGGGACAGGATCAGGTTCGCGACAGAGATGAGAGATGGACATAGCGTGGTGATCACGGGCGTAGCAGATGAACTAGTAGTTGCACTTTTGATATGGACTGTATTTAATTACTGGTTTGTAGAATATGAATAAAACGAGGCATGTATATTATGTTTGTTGTAATGAAATGAATATAGAATTATCTTGTGCTTGAGTTGTAAACATTTGATTTAATGTTAAAAGCAAAATTTTGACCCGTATTTTTGAACAAGGATCCGATTAATCCCGAAAAGAATTGAGTTAGAGCCCGGGTCCCCACATTATTTCTAATGTAAGAAAAATTTTAATTTTCCGCAAATTTTAAAGTAGTTAAAAGTACGGTACGTTACAGTTGGTATCAGAGCTGTGTTGTTGTAATGGATTATGCCTACTGCCAGTTGCGAGAAGCTCACGAAGCCACACCTCAAGTCTGTAAGTTTTAAGGTTTTGAATTATTCCATGTATTAAGCATTAAGTCATGATTTCAGAATGTCCATGTTTTAAGTCCAGATTACGTGCATCTTATGCTATTGATATTATATTCAGGCACATTGGGTTTACGTGTTGGGTAAATGGTTGGAATTGTATGCCTCCTAGACGCACGATTAATCGGGAAGCAAGGGATGAGGACAGAGAGACTCGAGAGGAGGGGAGAGACGCTCCTCCTCCTCCACCGCCAGATATGCAAGCACAGATGCTTGCAGGTATAACTCAGTTCTTCGCACAGTTTGCGGGTAACCAGGCTACAGTGGACACCGGGGCGAGGTCCAGACCAGAGGCAGGGTATGAGAGGTTCAGGAGAATGAACTTAAAAGAGTTTTCGGGGACCACTGAACCGATGATAGCCGAGGGATGGATCAAATCCATCGATGTGATTTTTGCATTTATGGAACTGCAAGATGCAAATATGGTCAGGTGTGCCACATTCCTTCTGACAGTGGACGCAAGACTGTGGTGGGAAAGTGCGTCTGTATCGGTTAATTTGCAGACTTTGACTTGGAACGGTTTCAATGAGGTATTTTACTCCAAGTACTTCACTGAAGAAGTATGATCCAGATTGACTAGGGAGTTCATGATGCTGCGACAGGGAGACAGCAACGTGGCAGACTTTGTCAGGAAGTTTGAAAGGGGGTGTCACTTTGTGCCCCTGATATCTAATGATGCCCAGGGGAAGCTGAGGCATTTTATGATTGGTTTGCGGCCGATCTTGCGCCAGAGAGACACCGAGGTTGACAGGCGGGGCAAGAGGCCCTATCAGGCACCGCAGCAGCAGCAACAGCGACCTCAATTCAAGAGGCCATTCCAGGGGTAGCCAGGAAAGAAGCCATTTCAGAGACCACCAAAGGGCAAGGTTCCTGTACCACAGCAGAAGGCTCCCTAGAGGCCGGGTGAGCAACCAGTGTGCCCGTAGTGCCACCGCCAGCATCCGGGACAAGGTCTATAGGGATCGGGCAAGTGCTTTAAGTGCGAGGCCAGCAATCACATGTTAAAGGAGAGCCCACAATGGAAGCAGCCGACCCAGGGAAGGGTATTTGCCATGCATGCTCAGGAGGCGAACCCAGACACGACATTATTGACTGGTAAACTCGTTTAGTTAAGCACCGTATTATTTTTTCCATGCATGTTTAAAAGTTTATTTTGGATTGTTAGTATGCTAGTAGTATTTTTGGTGACTTGGTTTGAGATATTTTCAACTGTGCTTGAGGTTAATGTTAGAATTTTTGGGATATAAGTTCTGTGTTGTGCTATCGTCTCTCAGGGAATATTTTTATAAAAAGAGTCGCCACGAATACCTTGATAGATTCAGGAGCCACCCACTCTTTCATTTTGGAAACGTTTGCTAATCATCTGGACGTCAAGTCTATTGGACTCGACGTGAGCTATTCAGTGACAGTCCCATCAGGGGAAGAATTATCAGCTACTAGCGTGGTCAGAGACATCGATCTTGAACTGCAGGGCCACCTAGTGTATGCCGACCTGATCGTGTTGTTGATACCAGAATGTGATATCATTTTGGGAATGGACTGGCTGACGAAGAATAGAGTTCTTAGGATTTCCATAAAAGGTCTGTGTTGGTAAGACCTTTGGACATGGAGCAGTTTCTCTTTGAGCCAGCGAGATGGAGGAGTTTCCCTCGCATGATCTCTTGCATGCAGGCGCGGAGACTTATTCATAAGGGTTGTCAAGCTTTCTTGGCCAGCATTATTTCTGCACCTGACGTACCCACTCCGTCGATAGCTGATGTGCAAGTAGTTAGAGATTTTCCTGACGTCTTTCCGGGAGACGTCACAGGCCTCCCACCAGAGAGAGAGGTGGAGTTTTCAATTGATATTTTGCCAGGAACTGTGACAATCTCTAAGGCACTGTACCGATTAGCTCCAGCTGAGATGTTAGAGCTCAAGTAGCAGATTCAGGAGCTCCTAGACAAAGAATTCATCCGCCCTAGTTTCTTACCATGGGGCACACCAATACTCTTTGTGAAGAAGAAAGATGGGAGCGTGAGGCTGTGTATCGATTACCGAGAACTGAACAAGGTAATGATCAAGAATAAATACCCACTTCCAAGGATCAAAGACCTGTTCGATCAGTTGCAGGGAGCTACAGTATCCTCTAAGATTTATCTTCGATCGGGGTATCATCAACTGAAGGTAAAGGATGCAGATGTTCATAAGACAGCCTTCAGAACCAGATATGGGCATTACGAGTTTTTAGTGATGCCGTTCGAACTGACGAATGCTCCAGCAATTTTCATGGACCTCATGAATCAAGTATTTTAGTACTACCTAGACCAGTTCGTCATTGTGTTCATTGACGATATTCTCATATACTCGAAGAACCAAGAGGAGCATGTTCAGCATTTGAGTACAGTTTTGCATGTCTTGCAGAGTCGCAAGTTGTTTGCAAAATTCAGTAAGTGTGAATTTTGGTTGGAGAAGGTTGCATTTTTGGGTCATAAAATATCTAGCATCGGTATCGAGGTGGATCCAGCTAAGGTAGCAACAGTTAAAGATTGGGTTGAGCCGAAGAATGCATCAGAAATCCGCAGTTTCCTTGGCCTAGCAGGCTATTACAGGAAATTTATTCAGGGATTTTCTACGTTAGCAGTGCCACTCACTTCAATGACTAAAAAGAATGCTAAATTTGTATGGAGTGTTGAGTGCCAGAAGAGTTTTGATACTTTGAAGCAAGCCCTTATTTCAGCGCCAGTGTTAGCCATGCCAGCAGAGCAAGGCAATTTCGTGTTGTACACCGATGCATCTAAGCTCAGGTTAGGTGCAGTGTTGATGCAGCATGGTCAGATTATAGCTTATGCTTCCAGGCAGTCGAAAGTACATGATAAGAACTACCCGAATCATGATCTTGAGTTAGATGCAGTTGCCTTTGCATTGAAGATATGTAGACACTATTTGTATGACGAGAAATGCTAGATATTTACTGATCACAAGAGTCTCAAGTATTTCTTCACGCAGAAAGAGCTGAATATGAGACAAAGACGGTGGTTGGAGTTGGTAAAAGACTACGATTCTGAAATTAGCTACCATCCGGGGAAAGCTAATGTTGTGGTAGATGCTTTGAGACGTAAAGTTGCAGTAGTAGCTGTGGGGACCCGGACGCTATTTCATTTCTTAATCGTTCTTGGGGATTATTGGATCAATCTAATTAAACTGGGTCTAAATTTTTATTTTTTTTAACATACAAGTGCAGAACATAATAAAATCAATCTGATATAAACATCAACATAAAAGTACAAATATCGTACAATTACATTAAAATTAAACTAGGGTTCAACTACTATATGTAAAGTGTTGAAGCCTATTCTACTTCTGGGTCCGAATCTCCACGCTAACTGTAATCTCTCATCCTCTTCTTGACCCTGATCCTGTCTCACATGTTGTCATGCACACATACAAAAACAACAACAGCCAGATAACTCCGGTGAGAAATACATTCCCAGTATAAACAACGTGTACATGCAATCATATAACAAGTATAAAAGCATGAAACAGATATCAATAACTTGTATCAAAATCTGAAAGACATGACTCGATATAAATCTGTAAATAAACTCTGGACTCGTCATCTCAGACTCGACTCATCTCTAATCCAGGGATCCCGGTTTGAATAAGAACGTAACAAATCTCCCACCTACTCTCCCGATCGGGGTGGCGGTACGTTCCTATTCTCGGACTTTGGTTCTATCAATCGAATCTCCGCAATAGAAGGCGGTCTACTTCTACGCAACATCGATATCACCAAGCGTCCGATGTCTTGGCAATTCAGCTGAAGACTTGGCATCTCCGCCAAATTGGCATCTCCGCCAAATACTTGGCACATCCGCCTTGGGACTTCCGCCAATGACTAGGCACATCCGCCCATGACTCTTCACATAACATATGCTTAACTATAAATCAATAGAATAAGCATATCAATTTCAAACATTGCAACATATCGAGGCAATGACAATTAAGTATGCGATTTTGGGAAACTCAGGTTAAATCTAACTCGAGTTGTGTAATCCCGAATCAACATTGATTTATACCTTTCTTTCGTTGGGGATCGGCTCTGATCTGTCTTCAAAACCTTCGATATCAATCTGCAATGGCATATTTGAGGAATACAATATCAACGTATATTCCAATCAATATCAGATATAATCAAACTCAATCTAATTCTGTTTCGACGACGTAACATCGCAATCTTGCAATACCTGTAATACAAAATCAGTATATACCTATCCCAATAACTCATAATCAATCAACAATATAAATCTGATATCAAATCTGTATAATCTCAATCAAATCAACTCTGATAACTCATAACAATTTTATACGGTATCTGTTTTTCAATCCGGTTTCGATTATACGATGTCTAATATATCAAGAACATCATATCTGATTCCTTCAATATCATATTTTCAAACCATATCAGAACATAATAAAACTTACGTCCAGTTGAAGCTCTTGTCGATAGGAACACAATACTGAAGTTGGATTAAAAATCAGACGGATGGATTTTGAACAAATCAATTTCTAAACTCTGAGTAAGCTGGGAGGATTTTGGCTCGTTTCTTTCTTTCTTCTTGATGAATTCTGAAGAAAATACAACTTTTGAAATATATATCATGCATGTCCAAGCCATGTGGCTTCATCTTCACGCTGCACGTCTCGCGCATATGCGCGACATCCGCCAGCGCATATGCGTGAGACACTATGTCTCGGCGCATATCTTCACGGCATCTCGCGCATATGCGCGCCCTCTTTCGGTGCATTTGCGCGAGGTTCTCTGCCATACTCGCGCATATGCGCCCGGCTTGGTCGCGCATATGCGCGAGGCTCATTCCTCGCACATATTTCAATTCTTCTTTCGTCTTTTATGATCCGATCCGTTCCGTCTATAATCACCTAAATTATAAACAAATCATTTTCAATTACAATAACATAATTCTCGGGCATTACATTTTTCCCCCCCTAAGATCTGATTTCGTCCCCGAAATCACAGGCAATCAAATCAAATATCAAACCAGATACAATAAGGAATGGAGAATAAAAGCTAAATAAGAAACTCACATCAGTGAAATAATTCTGGAAACTTCTGTCTCATATCTGATTCAGTCTCCCACGTAGTTTTTTCAATGCCATGAAGACTCCACTGAACTTTCACAAGTGGAATAGTCTTCGCTCTGAGCTGCTTTTCTTTACAATCAAGAATTTGAATCGGTTTCTCAAAATAACTCAGAGTCGCATCAAGTTCTGCCTCGTCTGGTTGATCTGTCTTCATTCTTTTCTGAATCAATTTCACTTTCTCCGTCATATCTCTAATCATGTCAGGTCTAATCTCAGGTACCTCAGAGATATCATCCCAATAAAGAGGGGATCTGCACTTCTTATCGTACAACGCTTCAAATGGTATCATCTCTATACTCGTTTGACAGCTGTTGTTGTACAAAAACTCACAAATTTGCGATGAATCTTGTCAACTAGTGCCAAAATCTAGCACTACAGCTCTAAGCATATCCTCTAGTGTCTGGGTAGTTCGCTCTGACTATCCGTCGGTCTGTGGATAATATGCAGTATTCAAGTGCAATTTCGTGCCTAGAGCTTGTTACAAACTGTGCCAAAAGTGCGATGTAAACCGAGGATTATGGTCTGAAACAATCGACTTCGGTACTCTGTGTAATCGGACCACTTCTTTGAGATAAATTTCTGCCATCTGGTTATATCTGTACGTCATCTTGTACGGAATAAAACATGCTAATTTGGTCAATCTGTCAATAACAACCCAAATTGCATCACAACCTCGGGAGGAACGTGGTAGCTTTGTCACAAAATCCATAGAAATGTGATCCCATTTCCATTCAGGAATGGATAAACTCTGTAACAGACCTCATGGTTTCTTTCTTCCCGCTTTTACCTGTTGGAAATTCAGACACTTGGATACAAATTCAACAATATCAGCTTTCATCTGTTTCCACCAAAACTGTCTTTTCAAATCATTCTACATTTTCCTGCTACCAGGACGCATACTAAATCGACTGCTATGCTTTTCTGATAATATCTGTCGTTTCAAATCTGAAATATCTGGCACAACAAGAAGATTTCTCACATATTTCACACTATCACCAACCTGATACTCGGATCGATGCCCTGCTCTGACCATCGAAATCGAATTCTGCACATTCTGATCAATTTTCTGAGCCGCTTTAATTTTCAAAATCAGCTCTGGTTCGGTCTGCACAATATAAAGTCTCCACGGTTTACTATCTGTTTCAAACACAGATTCAGAACAACAACAATATTCAGTCAAATTCGAAACACCAATCATCAATACTGGTCTGCTAAACTCATAAAACTGCAATTTATGACAATGATGTCGGTCTTGGCTAACTGATCATGTCTTCAACGTGGTTCAGATCAATCTCTATACCATCTTCGGATATAATGTGCTCCAACACTACAATCTGTCTCAGCCAAAACTCACATTTTGACAGTTTTACATACAATTTCTTTGTTCTTGAAATACTCAACACAATTCTCAAATGTTCGGCATAATCAGTCATACTCTTCGAATATATCAAAATGTCATTGATAGAATAATCATAAAATCATCAACGTACTTCTAAAACACACTATTCATTAAACCCATAAATATAGCTAGAGCACCCCAAGGAGAAACACTCGGTCTGATGTAACCCTTGGCCCGTAGATCATTCAACTGCTCTTTCAATTCTTTCAATTCAATCAGTACCATCCTGTCCAGTATTTTAAAGATAGGAACTGTACCTGGTACGCATTCAATGCTGAAGTCTATCTCTCGAATCGGAGGCAAACCCGGAATCTCAGCTGGGAAAACATCAGTAAACTCACAGACCACTGGCAAATCAGCCAATGATGGGCTCGATTTCAGTACGTCAACTGAATACATAAGGAATCCCTCTGTTCCTTTCTGTAATAATCGAGTCATATACATAGCAGATATCAAAGGAATTCTCAATCTAGAACCCTTAACGTAAACTTTCCATTCTTCAGCCATCTCAGGTCTGAATCTCACAATCTTATGAAAACAATCAACGGTAACTCTGTACTTGGTCAGCATATCAATACTGATAATACAATCAAAATACGACCACCCAAGTACAATTCAATCTAACTCAATCTCATGCCCGTCATACTGTAGCATACAATGTTTAATAGCATTCACTGAAATCAAACCTCTCCCCAAGATGAAAAGATACATACTACAATAGATACGGATTCAAAAGACAAAGCATATATCAATGCAATTTGTTCAAAGATAATTGTATGGAATGCATTAGTATCTATCAATAAATATGCAGGATACCCACACAGGAAACAATTACCTGCAATTACATCGTCAGATGCGTCCTGGCCTGTTCCTCGGTCAATGCAACACTCTGGCCTACTGTCTAGGAGGTTGGCTAACTGTCTGGCTTCCTCCTGGCCTTGGCTGTGAGTGGGTAGAGGGTGGCTGGAAAGAGTGAACAACAGATGATCGTCTATCAAGCTGTGCCACTGATCCAGATGATTCTGCTCCCTGGGATCCCTGGGAACCTTGCTGTGGACAAACTTTAGCAAAGTGTCCTGACTGTCTGCAGATACGGCAACTACCAAACACACACCTCGGCATTGCTCTATGGGATGTCTTCCTCCACAAGTTCTGCAATAAACCCCTGTATAACCCTGGCCAAAACCGGTCTGTCGTGAGCCACTGGAACTAGATGAGCTACTTCCCGATTTCTTAAACTGTTTCCCTCTAGCCTTCAGCTTATCTTTCTTTCCGCGGCTGCTACTGCCACTGTCAAATCTAGGAAGGAGTTGCAAAAATTGGGCGGGAGACTGTTGCTGTTTTTGTGGTTGAACAACATACGACATTCCTCGCTGTTGGATCAAACTTGCCTCAGCTCCCTTTGCTCTGTTCAAGGCATCGGCAAAATTATGGTGTCACCCCACATTTACCAATGTAAATATCTCAGGATTCAATCCATTGATGAATTGATGAGCTACAACTTCATCATTCCCAGCCACGTGAGGAGAAAAACGCAGCAAGGTATAGAATTTGGCCACATACTCTTCAATATTCAACTGACCGTGTTTCTAATTTGCAAACTCTGTACCATTGTCTTTCCTATATGATACTGGGAAAAATCTTTGATAAAATTCAGTTTTGAAGGTTTTCCACGTAATCACTGTACCACGCTGTTCTAAGGCTTCCTTGGTTGCAAGCCACCAAGTCTTCGCGACCTCGTGTAACTGGTGCCCAATCAGTTTAACTCTACGTTCATTTGGGTAATCAAGTGAATCAAACAACATCTCTATATCATCTAGCAAACTCTCACAATCACCAGCCGTCTCAGTACCCTTCAGAATCGACGATTGAAATGACTGAAACCTCTTCAACAGTGTTTCCATCAAAGTTGCGGACATATCCATTGGATTAGTCCAGATACTACCCGGTTCTGGGATTCTTAGAGGAGGTATATCTGATTACCAAAAGGATTAGTAACCAAATACAACAAACATGTTTTAGTCCTCCTCTGATCATCTTACTGCTGATCAAGAATCGGTTCTGATTCATTCTAAATAACACATGTTTGCAATCAAATCAGATAATCAGGTAAACATCCAGTTCAAAGCAGTAAAACATGCTAGCAATCAAAAGCAAGGAAGAAAACTCTTTCTACCCCGCTCACTATCTTCTATCTTAGTCTAAGGTAACCTACGGCTCTTAGACCACCTGCTATGGGGACCCGGACGCTAATTCATTTCCTAATCGTTCTTGGGGATAATTGGATCAATCTAATTAAACTGGGTCTAAATTTTTATTTTTTTTAACATACAACTGCGGAACATAATAAAACCAATCTGATATAAACATCAACATAAAAGTACAAATCTCGTACAATTACATTAAACTCAAACTAGGATTCAACTACTATATGTCAAGTGTTGAAGCCTATTCTACTTTTGGGTCTGAATCTCCATGCTAACTGTAATCTCTCATCCTCTTCTTGACCCTGATCCTGCCCCACCTGTTGTCATGCACACATACAAACACAACAACAGCCGGATAACTCCGGTGAGAAATACATTCTCAGTATAAACAACGTGTACATGCAATCATATAACAAGTATAAAAGATGAAACAAATATCAATAACTTGTATCAAAATCTGAAATACATGACTCGATATAAAGCTTTAAATAAACTCTGGACTCGTCATCTCAGACTCGACTCATCTCTAATTTAGGGATCCCGATTTGAATAAGAACGTAACGAATCTCCCACCTACTCTCCCGAACGGGGTGGCGGTACGTTCCTATTCCCGGACTTTGGTCCTGTCAATCGAATCTCCGCAATAGAAGGCGGTCTACTTCTACGCAACATCGATATCACCAAACGTCCGGTGTCTTGGCAACTCAGCCGAAGACTTGGCATCTCCGCCAAATACTAGGCACATCCGCCTTGGCACTTCCGCCAATGACTAGGCACATCCGCCCATGACTCTTCACATAACATATGCTTACCTATAAATCAATAGAATAAGCATATCAATCTCAGACATTGCAACATATCGAGGCAATGACAATTAAGTATGTGATTTTGGGAAACTCAGGTTAAATCTAACTCGAGTTGTGCAATCCCGAATCAACATTGATTTATACATTTCTTTCGTTGGGGTTCGGCTCTGATCTGTCTTCAAAACCTTTGATATCAATCTGGAATGGTATATTAGAGGAATACAATAACAACGTATATTCCTAACAATACCAGATATAATCAAACTCAATCTAATTCTGTTTCGACGACATAACATCGCAATCTTCCAATACCGGTAATACAAAATCAGTATATACCAATCCCAATAACTAATAATAAATCAACAATATAAATCTGATATCAAATCTGTATAATCCCAATCAAATCAACTCTGATAACTCATAACAATTTCATACTGTATCTGTTCTTTAATCTGGTTTCGATTATACGATGTCTAATTTATCAAGAACACCATATATGAATCATATCTGAGTCCTTCAATATCATATTTTCAAACCATATCAGAACATAATAAAACTTACATCCAGTTTAAGCTCTTGTCGATAGGAACACAATACTAAAGTCGGATTAAAAATCAGACGGACGGATTTTGAACAAATCAATTTCTAAACTCTGAGGAAGCTAGGAGGATTTTGGCTCGTTTCTTTCTTATTTCTTGCTGAATTCTAAAGAAAATACAACTTTTGATATATATATCATGCATGTCCAAGCCATGCAGCTTCATCTTCACGCTGCACGTCTCGCGCATATGCGCGACTTCCGCCGGCGCATATGTGCGAGACACTATGTCTCGACGCGTATCTTCACGGCATCTCGCGCATATGCGCACCATCTCCCGGCGCATATGCGCGAGGTTCTTTGCCATACTCGCGGATATGCGCGAGGTTCTCTGCCTACTCCGCGCATATGCGCCCGGCTTGGTCGCGCATATGCGCGAGGCTCATTCCTCGCACATACTTCAATTCTTCTTTCGTCTTTCCCGGTCCGATCCGTTCCGTCTATAATCATCTCAATTATCAACAAATCATTTCCAATTACAATAACATAATTCTCGGGCATTACAATCGCACAACATTCAGTATAGAGATCTCTTCAGTCAGAGATTCAGAGATTTGGGTTAGAGATTTATCCTAAGGGCAGAGCTCCTAAGCTATCTAATCTGACAGTTCAGTCTTTGTTTCTTGACCGAATCTGTGCAGGTCAGCCTTCTGATGAGCAGTTGCAGAAATGGAGACTGAAGGATGAAGCCAAGGGCAGTGTACTCTACACAGTGTCTGATAGTATTGTGAGGTACAGATGAAAGATGTGGGTGTCTAGTGTTGATTCGATCAGAGAGGATATTCTTACAGAGGCACATGCATCTCTGTACTCCATCCATCCCGGAGGTACCCAGATGTACAAGGATTTACAGATTCTTTATTGGTGGCCAGGTATGAAGCGGGATATCCATCGATTTGTGTCTGAATGCCTCACTTGTCAACAAGTGAAGGCAGAGCATCAGAGGCCAGCAGGATTACTTAAGCCACTCCCTATCCCCGAGTGGAAGTGGGAGAATATCATCATGGATTTTGTTGTTGGTTTGCCGAGGTCAGTCAGAGGATTTAATGCTATTTGTCTTATAGTGGATTGACTCACTAAGTCGGCACACTTCTTTCCAGTAAAGACAACTTTCTCCATGATGCAGTATGCGGAGCTCTATATCAGGGAGATAGTTCGATTGCACGGGATCCCAGTTTTTATTGTGTCCGAAAGGGTCCCGAGATTTACATCGTCCTTCTGGAAGAGTTTGCACGCAGCCATGGGGATGAAGTTACTATTCATTACAACTTTCCACCCTCAGACAGATGGCCAGTTTGAGCGAGTGATTCAGATTTTGGAGGATTTATTGAGAGCCTGTATAATCGATTTCCATGGGACTTGGTAATCTAAGCTACCTCTAGTGGAGTTTACCTACAACAACAGTTTCCAATCATCTGTTGGTATGGCTCCCTACGAGGCATTGTATGGGAGGAAGTGCAGATCGCCTATTCATTGGGATGAAGTTGGTGAGAGATCAGAACTTGGACCGGAGATTGTTCAGCAGACTGCAGATGTGGTGGTCAAGATGCGAGATAGGATGAAGACCGCCTAGAGTCGTCAAAAGAGTAATGCCAACAAGAGAAGAAGAGATCTAGAGTTTGCCGTAGGTGATAACGTTTTCGTGAAGATAGCACCCATGAAGGGTGTGATGAAATTTTGGAAGAGAAGCAAGCTTAGTCCGAGGTTTATTGGACCGTCGAAATTCTTGACAGAGTTGGGACACTAGCTTATCGTGTAACCTTACCGCCAAATCTGGCCGGGGTAGACAATGTGTTCCACGTTTCGATGCTGAGGAAGTACCTAGCGAATCCTTCGCATGTTTTGAGCTATGAGCCGTTACAGCTTGCTTCAGATCTGTCGTATGAGGAAAGACCTATTCAAATCCTAGACAGACAAGAACATAGACTTCGGAACAAAGTAACCAAGTTGGTCAAAGTCCAGTGGTTGAATCAATCAGTGGAGGAGGTCACTTGGGTGACCGAAGCGGATTTGAGAAGCCACTAACCGGAGTTGTTTGGTAAGACTTAATTTCGAGGATGAAATTTATATAAGTGGGGGAGGAACTGTAGAGCCCAAAATCAGTACACGTAAATCCCTTTCATTTATTTAATTGTTAAATTATTTATTTAAGTTTAAAATGATTTATAGCAATGCATGACCTATTTAAATTTGCCTTATTTTAAATTAATTATGTTTATGTGATGCACGTTAAATGTTTTCTTGAGTTTCATGATTCAGAGGATTATTCGATGCGGGATTAAGGAAAAGAGACCGGCGACGATTATGGCGATTTTAAGAATGTGGTATTTTATTTTAAAGTTAAGATGGGCATTTTAAATGATTTATTAAGTTTTTAGCATCTTTAAAACCTAATTTATTTATTTAGAAAGTTTTAGAATTTTAAAACTTTTAAAGCTTATCAAATTATAAATTTTGTGCATTTTTATTTTAAGTAAGGGATTGGTTAAGGTTAGTGTGGATTAACTTTTAATTAGTATTTTTAATTATTAAATTATGCACATACTTTCCCTAATCACTAAACACACACACACACTTACCGAGACACACACACATACACAATTTTTACACACAACACAAACATACACTTTTCATTCTTATTTTTTTTAGAGCAAAACCTAGGGTTCTTGTCTATAGAGCAGCCGCCCCATCCTCTGATTTTTACCAGCAAGTTTTTGTTCATTTCGTTGCAAGAAAATCGTTCCAAGATCGTCCCGGATCAACCCTCGCTTCTTTCCCGTCTCAGTATTGTCGTTTCTGTACTTCAAATCATCAAAAGGCATGTATATTCTTTCTTTTTCGCATCGATCTTGTCATATTATTAATTTTGATTTTTATTGTATGAAAAACATGTGAATGTTATGCAAAAGTTTGAGCAAAAATGGTTGGATCGATTTTGAAACATTTTTGGATCTCAAAACTCAAAGTTTGCTGTCATTTTAATTACTGCGACGTTTCGGTCGACTTTTTGGAAAAACTTTCAACATATAAAACGTAGAACTTTTTAATACCTTTGATTTGAAGGTAAATTCGGAATATTTGGATAAGAAATGAGTGAGTATTGATTGTTTTCGTGGGACTGCTCAAACTTCAATTTTTTGAAAATGCGTTCTTGACGTGTTCTTGAAGTTTTATTGTTGCAGGCTTCATTAGGGATTGACGGGTGATTGATGCTATGTTTAGGTATATTGAGAATGATGTTGGGATGATTGTTGGTGTTTCGTTTCGTGTAATTAGGCAACGGGTTGAATTAGAAATTGTAGGAATGGTTTTGGTGTCAAAACGTCGTGTTTGTGGATTTGTTGTTTGTTTTGTGTGCGTCGTCGTTTGGGACATTTTGTTGATTTGAGTCAATGCCATAGTGTCCTAGGATGAGTCTCGAGGCGTTGTTCACTGTCTGTGTAATCAAATTTGAAGAAATAAGTTTCTAAGTCGCGGAGTCCAGTGCACTCCGCCCGAGCGCCACTCTTTCTGTCCGAGCGTAGGTTTCCAGAAGACCTAGCGCTCGAGCGGTAATATGTTACCGTCCGAGCGCGGTCCCAGCTGTAAGAAGGTTTGGTTCCCACTTATTTTCAAGTTCAAATAGTGAGTTCATGTCTTTTGTTGTTGGGAAATGTTCACACATCATTTTAGAGATTGCTCGGGGTTCGATGTCATGGGTTAGTACGATGATTAAACGAGGTCAAGTCCCGAGTGATCTAGAATGTCATAAGATATTTATTTACTTCGGTGGTGAGCGCGATTACCTACCTCTAAGTTATGAAAGTTAAGTGCATGTAATTGTGTTAGTATGTGCAGCAGTGGCCCCAAATGAGATCCAACGAATCCCTCAACGCCAAGTAAGTAAGTATGTTTGACGTGAAAAAGAAAATATTTTAAAGTTTTTGAGGTATGCTAAATGTCTTGTGACCAAATTATGTTTGGGATTGGAAAGCCGTAAAGCATGACGAGGGACCAATCCACCCCGGTAAAGCATGACCGGGTTTAGCTCAAGACTGGAAAGCGGTAAAGCATGACTGGTGACCAATCCACCCGTTAAAGCATGAACGAGGATCTCATGTATGTGGCAGTGGATCTTCCCTATCAGTCCAGTACTGTGGTTTAAGTCTGATCAGGCGTTTTATGTATGGGTCACTTGCTTTGAAACATATATTTACGCAAAAGATGAAGTTCATGTATGTTCAAGTATGTATGATGCAAGCATATTTCAGAAATGTTTTACGTTATGGCACGTCTATGTATGTATGCAAGATCAAGCTTTTACACGCATGTTCAAGTTTCAAGTATGTACTCCCTATTTTAAATATTGCATATGGCTTTATTATGTATTACTTGTTATTTCCAGTTTATGCATGTTGAGTCTTTAAACTCACTAGACTTAATCGATGCAGGTGAGGATGACTTTGAGAAGACGAGGGGTGCGGACTAGTGAGCTGGCTCTGACTGAGTGGGAGGCTAAACCCGAGGACCGCCCATGTTTTTAATGTTATGCCATTGTTCTTACTTTCAGTCAATTGAACAGCTGGTTTACTTGGTTCTGAGAATTAATTTACCATAGTTGATTTTACAAAGGTAATGTACTTTCTTTTGTTTTCATTCAACATTGGCTGTGTATCACCTGCAGAATTTTCATCATGACTGTTAAAGCCTAAACCAGTTTTATCAGCAACTGATTTTTGTGAATTTTGCATATCAGTCAATGCAACTGAAAACTTGTTCCAAGCTTGAATCAGTTCAATATGTTTTGAAATTTCTGTTTTTAACTCACATATCAAAACTTGATTTTCAATCATTTCATGTGGGGACCCGGATGCTAATTCATTTATTATCAATCATCATTGGGATTTAGTGGATCAATTAACTAAACTAGGTCGATTTTTTTTTTAAAGTTGAACACTTTATAATCAAGTGTACAAAGTACTACAACAAGTTATGCATGATCTTATTGAATTACCAAATCAAGTATAATCTCTACAACAAGATCAGAAGTACAAGTATTGTACAATATATAATCACTACAAACTAGGGTTCAACAACTACATATCAAGTGCTTGAAGCCCAATCTACCTCTAGGCCTGGATCTCCACTCTAATCTCGATCGTTCATCCTCTTCTCGACCTTGATCATGTCCCACCTGTTGTCATGCACACATACAAACACAACAACAGCAGGATAACTCCGGTGAGAAATATGATTCCCAGTATAAATAACGTATACATGCATTTCATTAAAACATATATAAAAGCATATAACATTTGTAAACAACATGTATCATAATCTAATAAAAAATAAAGCAATATCAAGCTTTAAATCATATTCTTAAACTCTTAATCTTGACTCGAATCTTATCTAGGGATCCCGGTTTGAATAAGAACGCAACAAGTATCCCACCTACTCTTCCCAGCTAGATGGTGGTACGTTCTTATTCTTAGACATTGACTCTATATCAAATCTCTACAATAGGAGTCGATCTACTCCTAAGCACATCGATATACACCAACGTCCAGTGATCTGGCACCTCTGCCAAAGACTCATAACACATGCTTTGCTATAACTCAATAGGCTAAGCATATCAATCTCAAGAATTGCAAATACATCAAAGCAATTACAATAAAGTATGTGGTTTTGGGAAACTCAAGCTATCTCTTACTCGAATTGTATCTTCCCGGTTTAACATTGATTTATACCTTTCTTTCGTAGTTCTGGTCAACGAAATCAAATATCAATCTGGCTCTGTTCAGTCTTAGAAGCCTTCAATACCAACTCTGGAATGACATATATTCGAGAAGTACAATATCAATATACAACTCAAAGCAATACTGTATATGATCAGAACTCAATCTAATTCTGTTTCGACGGCATAACAGCACAATCTCGATATATCCAGCAACTCAGATATCAACAGATACCAATCACAACTCATAATCAATACAATTACAGCCCACAATTACCAAATCAGTACCATCTCATTCAATATAGGCTCAAAATTGATAACAATTGTATAGGTTGTACGTTCTTCAATCCAATTTCGATTATACAATTATCACAATCTCAGGAACACATAATATAAATCAAATTATGATTCCCCCAACAATATATTTTCAAGCCATGCTGAAAAGAGATCAAACTTACATACTTTTGAATTACTTGATGAGAGGAGCACGGAACTAAACTCGGATAAAAAATCAGACAGTTGGATATTGTGAAATCAAAATCTTACTCTCTGAAGAGCTTCAGGTTTCTTTGGAGGCTTCTCGTTTCTTGCTGGAGTTTCTGAAATGAAAATGCAGGGTTGGTGTACATGTTAAGATGCATGGCAAGGCAAGTGTCACGTTTTCATACTGCATGTTTCGTGCATATGCGCGTCCATCACTGGCGCATATGCGCGAGACTCTCTGTCTCGGCACTTCTGCATTTCACCAGCTCGCGCATATGCGCGCCTTCTCTCGCGCATATGCGCGAGACCTAGTGTCTCAACGCTTGAACATAACTCTTGCTCGCGCATATGCTCCCCTCTTCTCGCGCATATGCGCGAGACCTACTGTCTCGGCACTCGGGTGATTCACATGCTCGCGCAGATACGCGTCTAGTCTTGCGCATATGCGCGAGGTCTTCTGCCTCGACACTTGCTTCTCGCGCATATGCGCGTCATGTCTCCGTGCATGTGCGCGATACCTGCTGGATTTCACACATACAGTACTCATGCTTTACCAAATCTGGTCTCGGAGTGGTCCTTCTATAATCATATCAATTTATAAATCAATAATCTCGGATTAACAGGATAAAATCTCGGGCATTAAATTTCAGGTTTTTGCTGTGCAATCTCCCTTTTTTTACTCAACAGTTCAACTGACTCATCAGTTCTTTTTTTTTGTCATTGGGATCAGTTTGCTCAGTTCTAACCTTCTCAAATGATCGAGCAAGTTCCCGATAATCATTTACCATGTCATGCAATGTGGTAATGAGTTCCTCACGAATGAAATCAGTAGAGCTGAAGTCAAATACATGTTCACTTGCTGACTCCAGTTCAGCATTATCTGTCGTTAAGCACTTGACTTCCTCTTCATCTTCACTTGAACTAATTGGGCTTTCTAGTTCTGACTCGTCACTGTCACTTTCTGCCCACTTAGATTTGCTCTCTTCAGCCAAAAGCACTTCATGTTTCTTTTTGGATGATTTCTTGTCATCCTTGGTCCTTCTCCTGTGCTCATAGGGCTTCTTTCCCTTTTCAGTTGATCCTCGACTATCTTTCTATGGCTTAGGACAGTCTGCTATGAAATGACCAGATTTGTCACAGTTGTAGCAAGCATAGGATTCTTCTTTGGACTGATTTTTCTGATATTGCTTCTAGAAGTTTCCTCTATTCCTCCTCATAAACCTTCCAAATTTCGTAACAAGCAATGACATAGCATCATTGCTCAGTTGATCAGCAGATTTGTCAACTGAACCAGTTGCCAGTCTAACAGCAGTTAAAGCAGTTGTGGCAGCTGGTGTAGAAAGTTCTCCTTCTCTGGTTTGTAGTTCAAACTCGTAAGCCTTTAGATCACCAAACAAGTCATGAAGTTCGACCTTGTTAAGATCCTTTGATTCTCTCATTGCCATGGTCTTGACATCCCATTCTTTGGGAAGACCTCTGACCACCATCTGTGCCACTTCTTTGTTCGAATTCACTTTTCCAAGTGCATTCAGCTCATTGATAATAACAATGATCCTCTCATCATATTCGTGCATGTATTCTCCAGCCTTCATCTTGATGTTGTCAAATTTCTGAACAGCAACTGATAGCTTGTTTTCTTTTGTTTGCTCGTTTCCTTCACACAGCTGGATCAGTTTCTCCCATATCTCTTTGCCAGTTTTGCACATCTTGATTTTTCTGAAAGTGACTTGATCCAGCGTTTTATATAAGATATTCTTAGCCACATTATCTAGGTTGGCTTTCCTCTTATCCTCAGTTGTCCATTCATCTCTTGGCTTTTCTATGCGATGAGGTGCCCAATCAGTAATGACAAATGATATATTTGCTTTTAGGATATTCATGGGACCTTCAGTAATGAAATACCACATGTCGTTATCTTGTGCAGCTAAATAAGCCGGCAATCTGATTTTCCAGTCGTCAAACACTTCTCTGGAAAACATCGAAATTTTATTGAATTAAGCCATGTTGATCAGTTTTGTGAATAAAAGTATTCTGAGACAAGATTCAATTGCTCATATACCACTTGTTAGGATCGGTTGATTGGTTGAGATGTGTTTAGAAGGGGGGTTAAATAAACACTCACGATTTTAGAATATTTTCGAATGAAGTATCAGTTTTGTGACAAACTTAAACTAGGAATCTTGTCAGTCAATAACAATCAGTTTAACTGATAACAGTTGCGGAAAAAAAATGACTGAAAGATAGAAAAAATAACTGAAGTAAGAACACAAAAAGATTTATGGATGTTCGGAGATTTTAATTACTCCTACGTCACCCCTTCTATCACAAGGATAAGATATGGACTAAAAGACTTTGACCGATACAAAACTTGTACAGACCCACTTCAGTTTGGACTTAACACTGCCAAAACTGAAACTCTTAGTTTACAAAATATCTCACAGTTATTCGACTGAACTTAGCACAATTGATCTAGTTGAAGATCAAATAAACAACAAAATAGTTTGTGCTTATAAGCTCGAAAAGTAGCCTCAAATGCTACAAATATATCTGATAAGTGTGAGCTTTTTGATTCTTGAGTAAGAGCGATAATTTCAGCAGGGTAATAGCAAGCTTAAGAGAATAGATAGATTGATTGTTTCCTCAACTGCTCTTCTCACCTATTTATAGGCTTATCTTCAACGGTAACATTAAATATAATTTGAATATTTATACCCGTTGATTGCCACGTCAATATTTGTAACGCCCCAAAAAATTTGAATGTCCACGCGAACCACATGCATGCAATTATTAAATTCTCTTGTATTTTAAGTAAATGTTTTAATTGCATAAATTATTTATGTTGTGCATATTTACATGTATAAAATATATTTTGCTACATGGTTGCATTAAAATGTATTTTTAAAGGTTATTCGAGTTGCGATCGAGGAACGGAGACCGATGGCTGAAAAATAGAAAATGTTTTTATTAAATAATTGTTTTTGATTATTTAAAATAAGGGTGATGATTTTTCTTATTTTTGAAAATATGGGGTTTTGAGGTGATTTTATACGCTGGGACGTAAATTTTTTTCGGTCTTGGTTTTACAACAAAAATGCGAACGTTTTGACAATCCGGCTAATAAATTCACAAACTTTATGAAAAAATAATTTTTAATATTTTAATTAAACACTAATGGGACTAATTAACTTGTTAAAGGGGCCAAGGCTTTTATTAGTATGTTGATTATTATTTAAAGCGAAAATAACACCCTAAACCCTACACAAAAATCACACGTCAATTTCTGAAATTTTCCTCCCAAAATACCTCAAAACACACGGCACACTCACACAATATGGAGAGAAAAATTGAGAGGTTGCAAGGTGGAATTCAAGCCAAAGGTCTTGCCCCGTTCTTCGATATCGTCAACGGTTTTTCGTGCATTAAATACTCAAAGGAACGCCATAATTCTCCTTTTACTCATCTATCACATCATAATATTTATTTAATTGTGTTTTGCATGAAAAACAAATTGCATCATGTATTGTTTTCGGATTTAATCATAAGTGATTTTTAAGGTTTGTGTTTTCATTCAAAAAACTTGTTTAATATGTGTTAAGGGGCTGCCATGACTAGGGTATCGATCAAGGATGTTTTTCACAAGTTTTAGGGTCCTAATTACACACAAAAAACACTGAATTCATGATAGAAAACAAGCTGGCACCATCTTATGTTATGGAGGAGTTGGGCTCGGTTGTAAGGGTCTTGCTACTGGAATTGGGTTCGGTTGAGACCAGGGCTTGGCTAGGGTCCATGAGGGGTCAAGGGAAGAGTCCTAGCCATGCTAGGACTCGAGAACAGGGGCTGGGGAGGAGTCCTAGCAAGCTAGGACTCCCACCCTAGAGTTACAACAAGGGGAGCGCAGGTTGGCAGCTTGTGCAGGGAAGAGAGGGCTCGGCCTGGGGGCTCTGGGCTGGGTTAGGTCAAGCGGTTAGGGTCCTAGGAGAGTACCTGAGGGGCTGGTTCAAGGGGTGGCTCGGTGGTTAGGGACCTGGCAGCAAAAACGATGAGTACACTGGATGTGCAACTCATTCATGCAGCTGTACGTTAAGGGCAGGGGGCTTGGTCAGTAGGGTCCCTAGGTGGGTGGGCTAGAGTTTGGCTCAAGATGGCTCGGGCGTGGCTGGAGTAAATTAGGAGATGGCTCGGTGTGTTAGATAAGGTGTCAGAAACAAAAATAATAAAGCTAAAATTGAATCCATGGGTCCACGGGTTTGGATCATGACTTGGAAGGGTATAATAAATACTAAAAATGTTATGTTTAAAGTTTGAGATCAAAATAACGAGTTTTAGATTTATCCGGGATTTTATCGCCGCACGAAACATTAATTAATGAATTAATTGAAACGCCTAGTTTTAAGCTTTATAAAATTATGGAAAAATATATTTAAGCTTAAATAATTATTAAAAGGCTAAGTTTTTAATTTGGGAATTTTATATTAAGGTTTGGTTTAATTCGGGATTAAAACGCGTTAGTATGTCTTATTTAAAGATTAATTTAAAAGTCATCGATTTAAGCCAAATAAAAATATGAGAAAATTCAAGTAAGCTTAAATAATTATTTGGGACATCTTAGAGTCAATGAAATCATGAAAAAAGTCAAAACATAAAATGTCACGTCCAGGGGTAAAACGATTTTTTACACTGAAAAATTAGTAAAATTCATGGCAGTGCCCTGAATGCTGTTTTATGTGCTAATATGATTATTCTCAATGGTTATGGATGTTTTTGGAATTTTATATGTGTTGCGACTTTGATTGTTGCACTCCCAAGAGCAGGTTGTCCACAATTAGTATAATTTGGTGAATCCGAATATCGTATCCACATGGAAGCTAAGTTAATTACAAGTTCACTACAATGTCTTTTTGTTTTTGTTTTTGTTTTTTTTCTTTTAATGGTTTGAATCTTTAATTGGTAATTTTTAATTGTTCAAATTTTAATTTAAATAGTTAAGATTAAAAATCCACTCTTGGTATTTTAATAAAGTTAACATTAATGAACATTATTGAAATCCACTTAATAAATGGTTCCAATATATATTAAATAATCATATTTATATTATGTTATATATTATTATCTTATAAGTATATAATATATACCAAAACTTGTAAATGTTGTCAAGTATTTATTGTGCTATATATATATTTGTAAACACTAAATCAAGGTTTCCACTTTAAATGGTTGGTAAAACCAAACAAACATTTAAATAGTACCAAGAAATTAATATTATGATATATTCATATATAATAAATCAAGGCATCCACTTTAGATTGTTGGTAATACCAAACTAACATTTAAATGGTTCCAATAAATTAATATTATGATATAATCATATATAATAAATCAAGGCATCATATTTAAATGGTTGGTAATATCAAACTAACATTTAAATGGTTCCAAGAATTTAGTGTAACATATAGCAACAATAAATCAAAACTCCCACTTATAAGTAGGGTATAATAATACTTAAAGAAATAAATATAACATAAACAATAAATAATTATTAAATAATATAAAACATAGATTCTTACCTTTTAATAACCTTATTATCATATCAAGAGTTTCATCTTTTTATCTCAACTTTGGGAAGTTAGCTACTCCTTATTCAAAGTGTAAAAGTTTGAATATGAATTTAACATGCTAATTATATTTAAATGAAGAAATAAAGGAAAAACAAAAAGAGAAATATTATGAACTCAAAGGTTTGTCCATAAAAATGAGGGATATTTCAATACATCACAATGCACCGCTATTTATAGCCAAATTTGGAGAGATAACCACAAATAAAATATTATTTTTTATACATAAGTCTTCATTGGTGTTCCAAGAAATTAATATTTTAATACACATCACTTTTGAAAATCTTTTCATCCGAATTTTCTTCTCCACATAAAACAAAACATGCAGATATCTGAGTTGTTTGAATTGTGATATTTTTTTTTAACCATTTGACCAAGTAATTTGAGAGATATGGTAAAAATGTTAGAGCATGGTAAAACTGCCACTTCTTTGGTAACTTTATTTGTTGCTTAATATGATCCCACTTGTGAGAAGATTTTTATCTCATGCTTGCCACCAATATTATAGATATTAACATCAACTTTCTACAGGTCTAAAAATCATCTTTATCCCATTTGCAACGCCAAGGTTATTCTTGTTTTATCGAACCTGTAAAAATAGTAAAAACTTATAATTACACAACAACTTATATTTTATACAATTTATTATAAAACATATAATATTTAAACACTTAATAAAACAAAATCTATAAATTTATATTATAAAACATTTAATTAATATAAAATTTTTTATCTTTGTCACACTCCCCAACCAGCTTATTACTAGTCCCTAGCAATTTAAGCGTTAATAGCAACACAAAACATATTGATTAATTTAAATATAAATGTAATCAGAACTATCCAAGTGTTTAAATTAAATTTGAAAATTGTCAAAGTTATATCAAGATCATTATAATTATAATTTATAAAATAATCTGAACTGATCAATTCAAAGCTTATTTTCAGGTAGTTAAATGTACATGACCTTCAGAAATTCCTAGTAAGAGTCTCAACTTCATATCCTCAGACGTTAATAAGTGTTTCAATTTATGGGAATGATTTCTCTCATAGAGTTGGAATACAGATAAATGCTCAGGAAAATGGTTTATAGAATGCAGACAGACAAACGAGTCAAACTAATCAAAAGATAGGAAATCCATTGATTCAAAATACAGTTGTTCTTATTATATAATTTTTCCTGATTTTTTTTTACATCATGGAATCAGACTAAGTTTATGCTTCTTGACCACATTTTTTATTAATTTGTACAATATATTTTTCTCTTTCTTTCTGTTTTTTCTTTTTTTTTTATTTTTATGAGAGATAAATGGGTCGCAGCATATAACTTAAAAATTTAATAGATCTTAAACATCTTTTTTTTTTCGGGAAATATTATTTTTTTTTAAATAAGAACTCAAGATCTAAACAATAGATAGGCTCTCTGTTGATCAATAAAGGCTCGCAAGCTGTTTTCTCAATCCTCTCCACTCACTCACAAAATATGTGTGAGTTAAAAATTTTAGGCACTCTTATGAGGTATATCTTGGGCCATATACTTTAATAACTGATTTTATCACAATGGTTAATCATTCAAAAAGATTTCATAAATCATATTTTTATAGTGATCAATATATTAAAATTGACTTTTTTTTACAAATAAAAATTTAAACATCCTTAGATAGATTATTAAAATTTCTACTCTAAACCTTTCAAACATGTAATGTTTGATATTTTTGCAAAAATTATTAAGATACAAACAATATGTGGGGCCCCGGGTCCGATATCTAATACTAATATTTTTAAATGTATCAAACCAAATTATTTAATAAAATATATAATTTCTTGTTCACAAACTGATATAAACATCGTCAGAATACCTAATGTGGGGCCCCGGATCCGATATGTAATACTAATAATTTTAAATGTATCAAACCAAATGATTTAATAAATATATAATTTCTTGTTCACAAACTAACATAAACATCGTCAGAATAATTTAAATGTCTCAAATGTTTGAAATATAATTTTCAACATGTCAAAATAACTAGTGAACAAAAGTAATACAAACATCATCAAAAAGCTCCTAAGACCCGAGAATCCCACTCTAACTCGTATCTCCTCGACTGGAACTGGACTCTGGTATCCCAAGCCTCGCCTCACCTACCATCAAGCACATGAAAACAAGAGGTAGCCGACGTGCCGGTGAGTATAAACTCAGTATAATACAATCAATAACATATGAGAATTTAGTTTTCAAAATAGTTCATATAAATCCATAAAGATGCAATATAATGCAATGCATGATCAGAAGCTGTGGGCTATCAATAAATTTCAAGATCAAGTAAATCATCTGGTCATAGGGTACCCAAGGAAAGAGAATACCCCAGCAACATCCACTGACTCATCTGCTCGAGGTGGGGTGCTGTGTTCTACAATCCCAGGACTATGGTGCGTCTATAGAGAGTGTTCAGGCCATAGTAGCTGAAACGTCTGCCCTTTTTATTGCTTTAAAAGTACTAGAATTTTTTTTTAAACACTCGATTTTCGGCCATGACATATAACACATGAAAATATTTTTCCCTTTTTAAATAAAACATCACCCTACTAGTATTTAAAAATCAAGTGAAATAGTCATAAAACTGAAATCGTCTACTGTTTACCAACCTAAAAAGCAATAATTTGAAAAGAATAGCCCATACTAAACCTCTCAAAAACCTCTCAAAAGCATAAATAAATAATCTTAAAAATCTCTAACATAAATTATGAGCCATAAATCATAATGCGGAAAAAGTAGAAGCGCTGGTCCTCGGGTTGTGTACGCCCTCAGTCCAGTCAAATCACCCGTCAAGTCCTCCCTCAAAATCACCTGCATCCATCACACCTAATGAGTCTAAAGACTCAACACACCATCATCTTTATAGCAAGTAATACGTAATACAGTCAACATATAAAGGTGAAAAATATTTGTACTTAAAATATCGTTTTCATAAAGATGCATAAACTTCAAACATGACCATTTTCATAAATATTTTCATGATGCATAAACTTAAGCATAAACATTTTCATGACATGCATTTCACAAACCTCAACCTTTTTCCTTTTTCCTCAACATGACATGACATAAAACATTTTTCATGATCATAAATATTTTTCCTTTTCCTTTTCTTTTTCCTTTGTTGAATTCAGATCGTTAATTGTGACTTTCCTGATCATGACATAAAGGGCGATGGATACATCTACTTATAACCACAGTACTGGGCGGCGGGGGACACCAGCAACACTCTCACCAATCAACTGGGCCCTGTCCTATCATTATTCGAATAGAAATACGATCGTCGGGGCTCCCTCTGGGGGCTTTTCCCATAAATGGGCTCCCTCTGGGGCCTTTTCCCCTCACGATATTCCCATTCTTCCGTTACCACAAAACCGCTACCACATAACCGTTACCACATAACTGTTACCACATATTCGTAATAATGGAAACACGATCGTCGGGCTCCCACTAGGACCATAACCCTCACGACGTCGCCAGCATTAACGAATTAGTCACAATCACTTCACTTCCTTCAACATTTACATTCTCATCACTTTATAAAAATCATGCATAACATAACATTTTGTTTTTGAAACCAAGCATGCAACATGTCTTTTAAATGTCTTCCTTAAATCATAAAAATCCCTTAGACATTTAAAAATCATAATTTAATCATGAACATTTTATAAACATTTAAAAATAATCATAATATCATAAAAATAACATTTAGGGCACTGCCATGACGTTCACTAATTTCTAGGTATAAAAAGACCGTTTTACCCCTAGACTCGACATTTTACGACTTCGAATTTTTTTCGTGATTTCATGACTCTAACATGTCCCAAATAATTATTTAAGCCTAAATTAAGTTTCCCATAATTTTATTTAGCTTAAATCGAGTACTTTTAAATTAATCTTTAAATAAGACGCAATAACACATTTTAATCCCGAATTAAACCAAACCTTAATATAAAATTCCCAAATTTTAAACATAACATTTTTATGATTTATTCTACCCTTTCAAGTCATGAGCCACACCCGTGGACCCATGGCTCAATTTTTTTGTTCTTTAATTTTCGTTTTTTGACCCATCGACGATCACGCCGAGCCATCTCCCAATTTACTCGAGCCACACCCGAGCAACCTTGAACCAAAACCTAGCCAACTCATCTATGAATCCTACTGACCAGCTCCAAGCCCAAGAACTATCCCCTGGACCACGTTTAAGCTCCTGCACCCTGAACCATGTTACATGCGTGTGTGCAGGTGGAGAGTTATAGCTATTCTAGGACTCCTACTTGCCTTAGGACTCATCAAGCCCTTAACCACCGAGCCCACCTGACCCTAACTTTCCCTTGACCACGCCCTGACCAAGACCAGACCAACCCAAGCCCCCAGACCCGAGTAGCGAACTCTTGAAGCTTGACAGCACCTCACGCCCACCCTTGCTGCCATGCACCTTCCTTTTGTTCCTTGAACCAGCAGCCAACCCAGCGGTCCCAGCCCCTGGCCCGACCCATGCCCATCATCCTAGGACCCTAAGAACCTAGCCTAACCCAGCCCAGACCCCTTGGCCGAGCCCCTCTCTTCCTGCACAACTTCTGCACAACCTGCGCCACTCTCCCTAAACTCTCAGGTGGGAGTCCTAGCAAGCTAGGACTCCTTCCCCAGCCCTTGGCTCGAGTCCTAGCACGGCTTGGACTCCACCCTTGACCCCTCACAGACCCTGGCTAAGCCCTGACTCAAGCCAAGACTCACCCAACCTTTAACCATGAAAACCGAAACACCTAAACTTCACTTGACAGAATTTGTTCCATCTTTTGTTTTCTTGATGTGCAGTGTTTTGTGTGTGTCTAGGACCCTTTTATAACATGTAAAAACATCTCTTGATCATATCTTAACATCATGGCAGTCCCTTACGCGCATAAAACAAGTTTTTGGATCACAACTCATGAATTTAATACATGTATGAGCAATATTCCGAAAATAATCAAAAGAATTTCATGTTTTTCATGCACATGATATTTAAAACGATACTACGATGTGATAGATGAGAAAAGGAGATGTATGGCGTGCCTTTGCGTTTTAAACGCACGATTATTCGTTGACGACGTCGAAGAACGGGGCAAGACCTTTGGCTTCAATCTCCCTTGGCGAATTCTCGATTTTTCCTCTTGAATTGTTGTGTGTGCCGTGTCAATGTGTTGGGGAGAATTTCAGAATTTGTGAAGTGTGTGGCCGTGTGGTTGGATGCAAAGTATAGGGTTTAGGTGCTTTAATATATTAAATACACTAATTAAATAGTTAATTAGGCTTTAGGCCTATTAAGGGGTTTAATTAGGCCCATTAGTCTTAATTACAATATTAAAATAATTTTGGTAAAATAAGTTTGTTAATTTAATAGCCGGGTTGCCAAGAAGTTCGCATTTTTGTTAAAAACCCAACACCGATAAAATTTACGTCCCGGCATATAAAACCACCTCCAAACTCCTTATTTTCAAAAATACTAAAAAGTATCGACCATATTTTAAATAATTAAAAATAATTATTTAATAAAAATATTTTCTATTTTTCAGCCCTCGGTCCCCGTTCCTCGATCGTCACTTGAATATTCCTTAAAAATACGTTCCTCGATCGTCACTTGAATATTCTTTAAAAATACAATTTTTATGCAATCATGTAGAAAAATATATTTTAAATATGCAAGTATGCAAAACATAATTAATTCATAGAATTAAAACATTTAATTAAAATACAAAAGAATTTAATAATTGCATGCACGTGGTTTGCGTGGACTTTAAAATTTTCAGGGCGTTACAGCAGCGACCTCCGCATACACTATGCCAACTCAACTATAGCCCCATACGTCCAACAAATCAATATATCAAGGCGACCTCCGCCATATCAAATCTGAATAGAAAAGTGGCTCAATATGCAACGCAATGATTCATTTCAATCTCATCAAGTCAATATCATAATAAGCTCATCTCAAAAGATCAATCATCAAAAATCACAAGTATTTCATCAAGCCATAGAATTTTCAATTTAAAATAAAAATGATACTTTTACCTCGTATGTTACCGACCGTAAAACCTTTCAAATATTACCAAAAGAAGATCGAAATGTGTAGGTGAGAAGTCTTGAACCTCTGAATTCTACTATAACTCAATAACTCGGATCATTTATCAAAATAGAGCAATTTCTGTACAAAATTCATAATTAATTCAATAATGCTTCGAATCAAGATCCGCAATTTGGATAATCTAGAAAACTCAAGTCCCAACAATTGTGTAAAGAAGGAATCCATATCATTTCTCAACCGTAATATGACATAAAAACATTCATTGAATCATTTTGTCAAACACGTGACGTGCGTGCTAAAGAGTTAGCTCCTCTACAATTCCATTTTTTTTTCCAAAATATCAATACATACAATACCATCAATCATTATATTAACAACTTTACCTCAACACTCAAACCAAACAACCCATTGTTTTCCCTTCAATCACTAACCCAAGGAAATAAGCTTTCTTACCTTGCTTCTAAACTCTTGAGGAGAAGAACTTCTAATCTCCAAGCAAAGATTAAGGCTTCAATCAAAGATTAATGTCTTGGAAGAAATTGGATTGAAGAAGAAATGAGGAACCCTAGCTCTAAACCGATGGAGAGAAATGAGGATGAGAAGAAATGATACAAAAATCATTTCCCAATCTAATATATACCATCCAAACCTCAAAACACGTTTTTTGTACAAGTGCTAGGCGCCATGGCGCGTGTTTTGGCACAGGGGCGCGCACCATACTGCCCAAATGTCCAAAACGCATTTGTAAAATCTTCAGAATTTGCGAAAGTGGTAAACTAGAAATTTGTAGCCCTACGTCTTGGATTGCATCTCCAATTGGCCTCATGTCATTTGGAGGTCTGAGTAAAAAGTTATGCTCAATCTCCCAACATGTGTTATTGTAGGAACGACGATACGCACGACATATTTCGGGGCGCTTTTGGCTCATCTTCCCTAATCTTATAGCCTTATGTCTTATATTTCTAATGAAAGTGGCCTCACATCAATTGGAACAATATACAAAACATTATGCTAAAAACCACAACTACTGCCACATTTTTCATACCGTTTCTGTACTTCCATTACCTATTTAGCTCAAATTCAACCTTTGATTCTACCCATCCATTATCTATTCAATTCTATAACATTCATTACCATTCATACCATAACGTAAAACCATAAACCATCACAATTTTATTTTTTTCAAAATTCGGGCATTACAATTCCTCCCCCCTAAAAATAGATTTCGTCCTCAAAATCAATCATCTCTTTCAAGTCTAAGATGTAATGATCAATACTGAAAATAAAACCGAGAATAGAAGCGTACTTCATTTGAATAACTCTGGATATTTATGTCTCATTTTATCTTCTAATTCTCAAGTTGCCTCTTCGACACCATGTCTGTTCCACTGTACTTTAATCAACGGTATTAATTTATTTCTGAGTTGCTTATCTTTTCTATCTAGAATTTTAATCGGTCTCTCAATGTAGCTCAAATTCTGATCTAACTCAACTTCATCGGGTGGAAGTACATGAGAAGGATCTGGATGATATTTCCTCAACATGGACACATGAAAAACATCATGAACACCTGATAACGCAGGAGGAAGAGCTAATCTATAAGCCAAATCACCAACAAGTTCCAAAATCTCATACGGACCTATGAATATCGGTGATAATTTACCCTTCTTTCCAAATCTAACTGTACCACGAAAAGAAGATATTTTCAGAAAAACTCTGTCACCTTTCTAAAAAATCAACGGCCGTTTCCTGATGTTCGCATACTTAGCCTATCTATCCTGAGCAGCTCTCATACGACTCTGAATCAATTTCACCTTCTCTGTCATATCTCTTATCATATCAGGTCCTACAATTGGTGCTTCAGATAAATCGTCCCAATACATAGGAGATCGACACTTCCTGCCATATAGTGCTTCAAATGGTGACATTCCAATGCTCACTTGATAACTATTGTTATAAGAAAACTCGACAAGTGGTAACGAATCCTGCCAACCAATACCAAAATCCATCAGTACAGCTCTCAGCATATCCTCTAATGTCTGAATAGTACGTTCTGACTGTCCGTCTGTCTGAGGATGATATGCTGTACTCAAATGCAAACGAGTACCAAGGGCCTCTTGTAAAATCTACCAAAAATGAGAAGAAATCTGGAACCACGATCTGATACAATTGACTTAGGAACACCATGCAATCTCAAAACTTCTCTGATGTACAATCTGGCCATCTGATCATGCCTATATCTCATCTGATAAGGAATAAAACATGAAGACTTGGTTAATCTATCAATGATAACCCAAATTGCATCGCAACCCCTCGACGAACTCGGCAATTTCGTGACAAAGTCCATGGTGATATGATCCCACTTCCATTCTGGAACTTTAAGGCTATGCAAAAGACCTCCTGATCACTTTCTTTCTGCTTTCACTTGTTGACAATTCAAACAACGAGATACAAATTCTGCTATGTCAGATTTCATTCTTTTCCACCAAAATTGTTTCTTCAAATCATTGTACATCTTTTTACTTCCAGGGTTTACACTGAACTTACTGCAATGAGCATCATGCAAAATCTGTATCCTCAACTCTGAAATATTAGGAACTACAATACGATCATTCACAAACAAAATACCCTCATTATTGACCTGAAATTCTGATTGATGTCCTGATTTGACAAGTTCAACTGATTTTTGAATGCTTTGATCTAACTTTTGGGCCTCTCTAATTTTGACAAACAACTCGGGTACTGCCTGAATCATAAATAATCTTACAGGTTGAGTATCTACCACAAAATCCAAACCAGAAAGACAACATTCTTCTACTAAATCAGATACACTGCTAGTGATCAAGGACATATTACATACTTTTCTGCTCAAAGCATCGGCTGCTGCATTAGACTTTCCTGGATAATATTTTATTTCGCAATCATAGTCTTTCAACAAATCTAACCAACGCCTCTGTCTCATGTTCAACTCTGCTTGTGAAAAGAGATATTTCAAATTCTTATGGTCCGTGAATATATCAAATTTCTCCCCATACAAGTAGTGACGCCAAATCTTAAAGGCAAAACCACTGCTGCTAGTTCCAAGTCATGCACTGGGTATCTAGACTCATGTGGCTTCAGCTGTCGTGAAGTATAGGCAACCACACAGCCATGCTGCATTAATACACAACCCAGTCCTTGATGTGAAGCATCAGTGTGCACTGTAAATCCTCCTACACCTGATGGAATAGTCAGAACTGGAGCACTAGTCAATCTCTGCTTAAGTTCAACAAAACTAGCCTCACATGCCGGTGACCAAATAAATGGTACATTCTTTTGTGTCAGCTGGGTAATTGGCCTCGCAATCTGTGAGAATCCTTCAATAAATCTGCGATAATAGCCTGCAAAACCCATAAAACTACGTACCTCAAGAACTGATGTCGGTCTAGACCAATTGATGACTGCCTCAACTTTACTCGGATCAACTGATATACAAGCACTCGAAATCACATGTCCAAGGAATACCACTCTATCCAACCAAAACTCGCATTTGGATAATTTAGCATACAACTTTTCAGTTCTCAAAATCTGCAGTACAACTCTCAAGTTTTCGATATGCTCAATTTCAAATTTTGAATAAATAAGAAT
This sequence comes from Primulina tabacum, assembly GCF_025594145.1. Taxonomy (NCBI): domain Eukaryota; kingdom Viridiplantae; phylum Streptophyta; class Magnoliopsida; order Lamiales; family Gesneriaceae; genus Primulina; species Primulina tabacum. The sequence goes on along the minus strand of NC_134551.1, from coordinate 33,898,417 downwards.
ATCATCAATGAAGATCACAACAAATTGATCTATATACCGTTGAAACACACGGATCATCAAATCCATAAATACCACAGGTGCATTGGTCAACCCAAAAGGCATAACCAAAAATTCAAAATGCCCATACCTGGTACGAAAAGCAGTATTAGGAACATCTGTCTCTCTAACTCTTAACTGATGATATCCGGATCTTAAATCAATCTTAGAATATACTGAAGAACCCTGCAACTGGTCAAAGAGATCATCAATCCTTGGCAAAGGATACTTATTCTTTACTGTGGCTTTATTCAACTGTCTATAATCGAGACAAAGTCTCATAGACCCATCTTTCTTCTTCACGAATAAAACCGGAGCACCCCAAGGTGAAACACTTGGTCTTATATATCCTTTAGCCCATAGATCCTCAAGTTGTTCCTTTAGTTCATTCAGTTCAATTGGCGGCATCCTATAAGGAGCTCTAGAAATAGGTTGTGTACCTGGCATCAACTCAATGTTGAACTCAACCTCTCGGACTGGAGGAAATCCTGGAATTTCATCTGGAAATACATCTGAAAATTCACTAACAATTTGAATATCTGCCAATTTAGGTACTGACCTTGAAATATCAATTGCTTAAACCAAGAAACAATCTGCTCCTTTCTGCAACAACCGAGTCATGGACAAAACAGATATCAAAGGAATCTTAGCTCGAGAACCTTTACCATAGAATGTCCAGTGATCTGTCATATCAGGCCTAAACTTAACAATTTTCTGAAAACAATCTACAGTAGCCCTGTATCTTGTCAACATGTCAATACTAACTATGCAGTCAAAATCAGACATCTCCAATATAATACAATCAAGCTCAATGACATTATCCTCATAACAAAATTCACAACCACTTATCATTTCAGCTGACCTCATCACTTTGCCCAGTGGAGTAGAAATAGATAAGGTAGATATTAATGGTGTAGAATGAAACGAATGCAATGTGACAAAGTGCTCAGATATGAAAGTATGTGATGCACCCGTATCCATCAAAACATAAGCAGGATAACCTGAGAGAAAAAAATTACCTGCAATGACATTATCTGGAGCATTATGTGCCTCATCCTCAGTGAGTGCAAAAACTTGAGCCTGCTGTCTAGGTGGATGTCCTGCCCTGTGGCCACCACTCTGTTTGTTCTGATCTGACCGGTTTGATTGCTGATAAGAATGAACTGTAGGGGTCTGACGATTCTGGTGAGGTGTCTGTCTCGATGATCCCCCGCTCTGAGATATTTCACTGCCACCATTAGGACACACTTGAGCATAGTGTCCCACCTGGTTACACAAGTGGCAAGCTCCTGAGATTCCTCTACACTGATTGGTATGATGTCTACCACCACACTGACCACAAGTTGTGCCTGAATAACCAGTGCTCTGAACTGAACCAGACTGTCTCGATCCACTAGAATTCGAAAAATTACTGCCATGCCTCTTAAATTGCTTCCCTCTAGCCCTAAACTGCTCTCTTATGTTGCCACTATTACCCTGTCTGAACTGCTGTCGGAACTGTGGCTGTTGGGGTCGTTGCGAACACTGAGAACCTCTCTGCCTATTGATTCCGGTTTCAGCTCCCTTTGCTCTATCAAGAGCCTTAGCAAAAGTGTTAGGCCTTCCAGTATTAACCAGGGTAAAGATATCAAGATTAAGACCATTTATGAAGTGATCAGCCTTAGCTTCTTCATCGGATGCTACATGAGGAGCAAATCTCAGTAAATTCGAGAACTTAGCAACATAGTCCTCAATATTTAGATTTCCCTGCTTTAAATTTGCAAACTCGGCTCCCCTATCTTTCCTGTAAGAGGTAGGAAAGAAACGCTGATAAAATTCAGATTTAAAAATATCTCAGGTAACAATTGTACCTCGACCCTCTAAAGCTTTCTTTGTCATGATCCACCAACTCTTAGCAACATCCAATAACTGATGAACAACTAATTTGATTCTACGATCATCTGGATACTCAAGAGATTCAAATATTTGATCCATATTCTCCAACCAGTTCTCACACTCTAATGCATTTTTGGTACCCTTTAACATCGGTGGGTGCAAAGACTTAAATCTGGCTAACAGTATCGCCATCGGAGTCGGAGTTATATCCATCTGAGTATGAGTAGCACTACCCTGATCTTGTGCCACTGGTATGTTCTGTCTAGGTCTACCACGACATCTACCACGAGTAGCCATGTCTGATATACAATAGATCAAACATAGATAAATCACAATATCATAATCATCTCAATCTTGTATCAATCATCTCTGGCTCTCGAGACTTAATAATCTCAAAAATCTCGAATATAGCTCAAAAATAGAGTATCTCAATTATGATCTTATATTTCACATTACAGCACAGTGAAAATGCTAGAAAATAAATCACATGATCAAGCAATTCGAACTGACTCGATCTACCCTGTTCCCAAATATCATACGCTCGATACCACCTAATGTGGGGCCTCGGGTCCGATATCTAATACTAATAATTTTAAATGTATCAAACCAAATGATTTAATAAAATATATAATTTCTTGTTCACAAACTGATATAAACATCGTCAGAATACCTAACGTGGGGCCCCGGGTCCGATATCTAATACTAATAATTTTAAATGTATCAAACCAAATGATTTAATAAAATATATAATTTCTTGTTCACAAACTGACATAAACATCGTCAGAATAATTAAATGTCTCAAATGTTTGAAATATAATTTTCAACATGTCAAAATAACTAGTGAACAAAAGTAATCCAAACATCATCAAATAGCTCCTAAGACCCGAGAATCCCACTCTAACTCGTATCCCCTCGACTGGAACTGGACTCTGGTATCCCAAGCCTCGCCTCACCTACCGTCAAGCACATGAAAACAAGAGGTAGCCGACGTGCCGGTGAGTATAAACCCAGTATGATACAATCAATAACATATGAGAATTTAATTTTCAAAATAGTTCATATAAATCCATAAAGCCGCAATATAATGCAATGCATGATCAGAAGCTGTGGGCTATCAATAAATTTCATGATCAAGTGAATCATCTGATCATAGGGTACCCAAGGAAAGAGAATACCCCAGCAACATCCACCGACTCATCCGCTCGAGGTGGGGTGCTGTGTTCTACAATCCCAGGACTATGGTGCGCCTATAGAGAGTGTTCAGGCCATAGCAGCGACCTCCGTATACACTATGCCAACTCAACTATAGCCCCATACGTCCAACAAATCAATATATCAAGGCGACCTCCGCTATATCAAATCAGAATCGAAAAGTGGCTCAATATGCAATGCAATGATGCATTTCAATCTCATCAAGTCAATATCATAATAAGCTCATCTCAAAAGATCAATCATCAAAAATCACAAGTATTTCATCAAGCCATAGAATTTTCAATTTAAAATAAAAATGATACTTTACCGCGTATGTTACCGACCGTAACATACCTTTCAAATATTACAAAAAAAAGATCGAAATGCGTAGGTGAGAAGTCTTGAACCTCTGAATTCTACTATAACTCAATAACTCGGATCATTTATCAAAACAGAGCAATTTCTGTACAAAATTCATAATTAATTCAATAATGCTTCGAATTAAGATCCGCAATTTGGATATTCAAGAAAACTCAAATCCCAACAATTGTGTAAAAAAGGAATCCATATCATTTCTTAACCGTAATATGACATAAAAACATTCATTGAATCATTTTGTCAAACACGTTACGTGCGTGCTAAAGAGTTAGCTCCTCTACCATTCCATTTCTTTTCCAAAATATCAATACATACAATACCATCAATCATTATATTAACAACATTACCTCAACACTCAAACCAAACAACCCATTGTTTTCCCTTGATTCACTAACCCAAGGAAATAAGCTTTCTTACCTTGCTTCTAAACTCTTGAGGAGAAGAAATTCTAATCTCCAAGCAAAGATTAAGGCTTCAATCAAAGATTAATGTCTTGGAAGAAATTGGATTGAAGAAGAAATGAGTAACCCTAGCTCTAAACCGATGGAGAGAAATGAGGATGAGAAGAAATGATACAAAAATCATTCCCCAATCTTATATATACCATCCAAACCTCAAAACACGTTTTTTGTACAAGTGCTTGGCGCCATGGCGCGTGTTTTGGCACAGGGGCGTGCACCATACTGCCCAAACACCAAATTTTCGGCAATGGGTGCGCCATCGCGCGGGATCTGGTGCAAGGGTGCGCCGTATTCTGTCCAAAAGGCATTTGTAACTTCAGAATTTGCGAATGTTGTAAACTAGAAAGTTGTAGCCCTATGTCTTGGCTTGCATCTCCAATTGGCCTCATGTCATTTGAAGGTCTGAGTAAAAAGGTATGCTCAATCTCCCAACATGTGTCATTGTAGGAACGACGATACGCACGACACACTTCGGGGCGCTTTTGGCTCGTCTTCCCTAATGATTTGACCAAAACTCAAAATAAGAAAGTTATAGCCTTATGTCTTTTCTTTCTAATGAAAGTGGCCTCACATAAATTGGATCAATATACAAAACATTATGCTAAAAACCACAACTACTGCCACATTTTTCATACCGTTTCTGCACTTCCATTACCTATTTAGCTCAAATTCAACCTTTGATTCTACCCATCCATTATCTATTCAATTCTATAACATTCATTACCATTCATACCATAACGTAAAGCCATAAACCATCAAAATTTTATTTTTTTCAAAATTCGGGCATTACACAATAAACATGTTTTTATTTAAAATTTTTTTTTAAGTTTGTTATTCCCCCAATCAGAATATGACATTGTCCCTGATGTCAAAATAACTATTAATAAAGAGTACATAATGAAAGAGATATCACCTAGAATTTTATTGAAGATAACAAACTGAAACAAACACAAACCAATCCACGATTTTTGAATCAATAATCCAACTTTCTTTTCTTACTGTTTGATTGCGACCAATTGATATTTGTTATCATCGGATCAGGCTTATGAACAAAAGCTTCCAAATCATAAATTAATTGGTCGGCAACCAAAGCACAGATGAGCATCTGTCGTGAATTTTCTGAAATGAAATTCTGTTCCACAGCTTTATCAAGAAATGTCAACAAACTGTCATAATAATTATTGATATTTAACAAGCCCACAAGTTTATTATGGATATTAAGTTGTGCCCAAGAAACAATGTGAAAAATTTCTTCTAATGTACCAAAACCACCTGGTAGTGCGATAAAAGCATCAGAATTTTCAATCATTTTGATGATTCTTTCATCTATAGAAGAAACTTTTAATTCATCCCCAATCGTAACACATGTAATATTTCTTTCAGCTAAAGCTGTAGGAATAATACCCAAAACCTGATTACCTCCAAGATGAGCAGATGTTGAAACAGATCTCATTAACCCAATATTACCTCCCCCATATACCAAGTGAATTTTTATATCAGCCAATATCTATCCAAGATTATTCGCTGCTTCTACAAATACTTCATTTTTTCCAAGACTCGACCCACAAAATACACAATATTTTTCAATGTTTGTGCAGAGGATCCAACCATGTTTTTACTTTCTTTTTGGTCTGCGAAAATAAAGAGAAAGATGAGAGATTTTATAGGGGTAATATATTATCATGACAAAACTATGGGTCATAGCTGTAAGCAGAATAAACAGTAAAAATAATAATGACACACATGCATATAAACAGTAGTGTGATTGTGGCTCACAATTTTCCTCTATTTTTACGTCCAGAAACGGCTTCAACGCCTTCTATGAGTCGAGGATATGCTTTTCATCCAATTTTCTTATAAATTGGCAAACAGGGTCTTTTTTAGTCGGATTCCCAAGACTATGACACTCATCTTGAAATTGTTTCCATAAACGTAGAAGTTCAATATGCAAATGTCCACTAGAATGCGTCTCAAGAGTCAATAAGATGTTATCTAAAGACTCCTTACTCAGCACATTCTTAATGAAACCAATTTTATCTTCTCTATTATTAGAAACACATCCCAAATATCTGCATCGTTTGTCACAAGTCCATCTTGCACACTTATGACAAACCCCTAACCTTTTGGCCCTTCGTTTTTTTCGCATAAGTGTTTTTTCCTAATCCAGGCAAATATCGAATGAGCAATGATTGTTGAACTTCTCCTCCTAATCGGACCTTAGCTTCTATCACAAGACGAATATCTTGTGGAATTCCTTTTTTTAATAGCAATCTCAATCTTTCACACCTACCTGCATAAATTTTTCTTAGAACATTTTCAGAAACAGAGGGAAAATATTTACAAATTTTTGAGAGATTTTCATCTATTTTGAAAAGAAAAGAAATGATTTTTTTTTTATTTTTGTATCAGCAATTGTGGAAAACTGATTTAACCGACTATGAGACTCACGGAGTGCCGTTATCCGCAATTTAATCGTGAAAATAAAAAGATTAAGGAAATCTGAAATAAAAAAAAAATTAAATGCAACATAAAAATTTAAGGATCAGAAAGGGAAATAAACTCTTCTTGAAAGATTTCATTTTCTAAAAATGGTTTAAGCCTTTGTCCATTTACTTTAAAAACATCATAATTTTTAGTATTTTCAATATCCACAGCTCCATAAGGATACACATGCTTTACAACATATGGGTCTGTCCATCTTGATCGTAATTTTCCTGGGAATATGTGAAGTCAAGAATTATAAAGCAAAACTTTTTTACCAATCTCAAAAGATTTTCTAAGAATTGTTTTATCATGAAATGATTTTATTTTTGCTTTATAAATCTTTGAATTCTCATACGCATCATTTCTGAGTTCATCAAGTTCATTAAGTTGCAATTTGCGCAATTTGTTGCAATCATCCATGCTTGAATTAAAAGTTTTGATCGTCCAATAAGCTTTATGTTCCAATTCCACAGGCAAATGGCAATGTTTTCTGTAAACCAATCTATAGGGAGACATATTCAATGGTGTTTTAAAAGTTGTTCGATATGCCCAAAGTGCATCATTAAGTCGCAGAGACTAATCTTTTCTATTTGAGTTAACAGTTTTTTCCAAAATTTTCTTTATCTCCCTATTAGCTTATTCAACTTGTCCATTTATTTGAGGATGATAAAAAGTAAATACTTTGTGGGTAATACCATATTTTTTCATTAATGAAGCAAATGATTTATTAACAAAGTGAGTTCCCCCATCACTTATCATGGCTCGAGGAATTCAAAATCTACTAAAAATATTTTCTTTCAAAAATTTGATGACGATTTTATGATCATTTGTTCGACATGGAATTGCCTTTATCCATTTGGAAACATAATCAACTACAACTAAAATATACAAGTATCTAAACGAAGGTGGAAAAGGTCCCATAAAATCAATTCCCCAACAGTGAAAGATTTCAATTTCAATGATAGGATTCAAAGGAATCATGTTTCTTTTTGAAATCGCACCCAATTTTTGACAATTTTCACAGATCTTGCAGATTTCGTGGGTGTCTTTAAACTAAGTGGGCCAATAAAATCCACACTGCAAGATTTTTGCAGCTGTTTTCTTTGAAGAAAAATGTCTTCCGCATGTTTCTGAAAGACAATATTTAATGACACTACTTACCTCATTGTCGGGTATGCAATGTTGAAAAATTTGATCTGGACAATACTTGAACAGATACGAATCATCCCAATAAAAGTTTTTTACCTCATTCAAAAATTTTATTTTATCTTGGGAACTCCATTGCGGTGGCATTTTTCCTGTCACAAGAAAATTTACTATATTAGCAAACCAAGGTGTAGTAGTAACTGAAAATAGATGTTCATCAGGAAAATTATTGTTAATTGGTGTCATTTCACAAGATGATCATGTTACTAGTCTAGATAAATGATCGGCTATGACATTCTCGGTTGCTTTTTTATCTTTGATCACAATGTCAAATTCTTGGAGCAACAAAATCCATCATATCAGTCGTGGCTTTGCATCCTGTTTGGTCAACAAATATCTAATATCAGAATGATCAGTAAACACAATAGTCGTTGATCCAATCAAATAAGAACGAAATTTATCTAATGCAAATATTACATCAAGTAGTTCTTTTTTAGTTGTGGAGTAATTCATTTGAGCGATGTTTAAAGTTCTACTTGCATAATATATCACGTAAGGCTTACCGTTTCTTCATTGACCCAGTACTGAACCGACTGAATAATCACTCGCGTCGCACATGATTTCAAATGGTAAAGACCAATCAGGAGGTTGCATGATAGGAGCTGATGTTAAATGTGGAACGATTTTATCAAAAGCATTTTGACATTCTTGAGTCCGCTAAAATGCAGTGTCTTTTGTTAAGAGGTTGCAAATGGGTTTAGATATTGAACTAAAGTCCTTTATAAACCTCCTATAAAATCCAGCATGTCCCAAAAATGAGAGAATTTCTTTAATGGTTTTTGGGGGGGTTAAATTGGCAATGACATCAACTTTGGTTTTATCAACTTCAATTCCATGAGATGACACGACATATCCCAAAACAATCTCAGAAGGAATCATGTAATGACATTTTTTTCAATTTAAAATAAGACCTTTTTCCTCGCATCTTTTTAAAACCTTTTACAAATTTTCAAGACAATTATCAAATGTATTCCCAAAAACAGTTAAATCATCCATGAAAATCTCCAAAAAAATTTTAACCATGTCGCTAAAAATGCTTAGCATACATCTTTGAAATTTTGCTGGGGCATTGCATAATTTAAATGGCATCCTTCTAAATTCAAATGTTCCAAAAGAACATGTGAATGTAGTTTTATCTTGATCTTCGAGTTCAGTGGGAATTTTATAATAACCTGAATATCCATAAAAAAAACAGTAGTATAGATGACCTACTACTCTTTCTAAAATTTGATCCGAAAATGGTAATGGAAAATGATCTTTTTTAGTGGCGTCATTTAATTTTCTATAATCAATACACATCCGCCAACTAGATGGGACTCGACTTGTTAACAACTCACCTTTTTCATTTTTTATCACTGTGATGCCAGATTTTTTTGGAACTATTTGTGTTGGGCTTACCCACTTACTATCAGAAATAGGATAGATAATCCCAACATCAAGTAATTTGAGAACTTCAGTTTTCACAACATCTTTCATGTGTGGATTTAATCTCCTTTGTGGTTGTTGAGATGTTTTTGCATTTTCTTCTAAGTGAATTTTGTGAGTGCAAATTAGTGGATTAATGCCCTTGAGATCTTTTAGTGTCCAACCAATTGCATTTTTATGTCTTTTAAGCATATCAACTAATTTACCTTCTTGATCACTTGCTAGTTTGGAAGAAATTACCACCGGATATGTTATATCTTCTCCAAGAAATGCATACTTCAATTCTTCTGGCAAGGATTTTAAATCCAATATGGGTGGTTCGTCTTTGTTCTCATATTTTGCCTCAAATTCTTTCTCTGATCCTGGTAACGAGTGATACCTGATAAAATCATCAAGATCAATTTCAATATTTTCTTTAACAGTTTCAATTGAACAAATATCTAATTGATCACGAGTACTCTCTTCTTGAATTTTTTCTTCCACAAGAGTTTCAATAAGATTTTGATTTTCACTTTCATCTCCTTTGTCATGTGGTTGCTTACAAATATTAAAAACATTAAGCTCCAAGGTCATGTTACCAAATGACAACATCATTATTCCATTCCTGCAATTTATAAGAGCATTAGAAGTTGCTAAAAATGGACGACCCAGAATTATAGAAATTGCATTACAAGCTTCGATAGGTTGTGTATCTAAAACTATGAAATCGACAGGATATACAAAGTTATCAACATGGACCAAAACGTCTTCTACCATACCTCTTGGCACTTTAACAGATCTATCGGCAAGTAAAAGTGTTTCCGAAGTAGATTTTAACTCGCCTAGATTGAGTTTTTGATAAACTGAATATGGAAGTAAATTCACACTAGCTCCAAGAACAAGCAAGACTTTCTTAATATTTCGTTCTCCAATAATACATGAAATAGTAGTACAACCAAGGTCTTTGTATTTCAAAGTATTATTATTTTGAATGATTGCACTTACTTGTTCGGCTAAAAATGCTTTCTTTTTCACATTCAATTTTCTTTTCACAGTGCACAAGTTTTTCAAAAATTTGGCATTTGATGATACCTGTTTTATTGCATCTAATAAAGGAATATTAACTTTTACTTGTTTAAAAATACCATATATATCAGAATTTAAATTTGATTTTTTTTGTATTTTTCAATGCATGACGGAATGGTGGTGACATTGTCTATTGAACCTCCTCTTCGCAAGTAAAGGTTCCACTTCCTTACCCTTTGGAGTTGATTTATCATCATCATCACAAGGTTCAAGAATGGAATTTTGCACAACTTTATCATTTCGAAGGGTAATAACAGATTTTACCTGATCCATCGGTTGAGTTCCAGAAGTTCCAGTTTGTGAATGATGATAATTGGGATTAGGCTGTGGTTGTGAAGGAAATTTACCTTTTCATGAACATTAAGTGCAGATGAAAATTTAGCAAGAGTATCTTTCAAATCTGTCATGGTTTGAGCAGTTTGAGTATTGATAGACTCTTGCTTTGCAATGAAAGAAATCAATAAATCTTCCAAATTCCTTTTAGGTGGAGGAACATAAGGTGCATAATTTTGAAAATTTTGTTGATTTTGAAAATGTGGTTGCGGAAATTGTGCAGCATTATCATTCCTCCAACTGAAATTTGGATGATTTCACCAACCTAAATTGTAATTTTGAGAAAATGGTTCAAAATTTGGCCTTTTGAAATTGTTCAAAACATTGACTTGTTCATGAAGACATTCTTTAAAAGAGGGCAAAGTGGAAAAATCTTTTGTAGAATGATCACTTGTATCACAGATGTGACACGAAATTTCTTGAATAGATTTTAATTTACCATTTTTTTTTCAATTCAAGTGCCTCAACTTTCTTGCCAAAGAGGTAAATCTAGCTTGGAGATCATGTTCATCTTTGATGGTGTACATACCTCCACCAGATGTGAGAGATTGAATCTTGTTTGATGGTTCGATTGTACCATTGTGTCCAAATTTTGAGCATTTTCAGCTAATGAATCGAGATACTCAATTGCCTCGTTTGGATCTTTATCTTCAAATATTCCATTACACATAAATTCAACCATTTGCCTATCTTTAGGTGTTAAGCCTTCATAAAATTGAGAAACAACTCTCCACTTAATAAATGGTTCCAATATATATTAAATAATCATATTTATATTATGTTATATATTAATATCTTATAAGTATATAATATATACCAAAACTTGTAAATGTTTTCAAGTATTTATTGTACTATATATATATTTGTAAACACTAAATCAAGGTTTCCACTTTAAATGGTTGGTAAAACTAAACAAATATTTAAATGGTACCAAGAAATTAATATTATGATATTAATATATAATAAATCAAGGCATCCACTTTAAATAGTTGGTAAAACCAAACAAACATTTAAATGATACCAAGAAATTAATATTATGATATATTCATATATAATAAATCAAGGCATCCACTTTAAATGGTTGGTAATACCAAACTAATATTTATATGGTTCCAAGAAATTAATATTATGATATAATCATATATAACAAATCAAGGCATCCACTTTAAATGGTTGGTAATACCAAACTAACACTTAAATGGTTCCAAGAATTTAGTGTAACATATAGCAACAATAAATCAAAACTCCCACTTATAAGTATGGTATAATAATACTTAAAGAAATAAATATAACATAAACAATAAATAAAGATTAAATAATATAAAACATAAAATCTTACCTTTTAATTACCTTATTATCATGCTAAGAGTTTCACCTTTTCATCTCAACTTTGGGAAGTTAGCTACTCATTATTCAAAGTGTAAAACTTTGAATATGAATTTAACATGCTAATTATATTTAAATGAAGAAATAAAGGAAAAACAAAGAGAGAAATATTATGAAATCAAATGTTTGTTCATAAAAATGAGTTATATCTCAATACATTACAATGCACCCCTATTTATAGCCAAATTTGGGGAGACAACCACAAATAAAATATTATTTTTTACACATAAGTCTTCATTGGTGTTACAAGAAATTAATATTTTAGTACACATCACTTTTAAAAATATTCCCATCCGAATTTTCTTCTCCACATAAAACAAAACATGAAAATATTTGAGTTGTTTGAATGGTGGTTTTTTTTTTTAACCATTTGACCAAGTAATTTGAGAGATATGGTCAAAATGCTAGAGCATGGTAAAACTGTCACTTCTTTGATAACTTTATTTGTTGCTTAATTTGATCCCACTTGTGAGAAGATTTTTATCTCATGCTTGCCACCAATATTGTAGATATTAACATCAACTTTCTACAGGTCCAAAAATCATCTTAATTCCATTTACAACGCCAAGGTAATTCTTGTTTTATCGAACCTGTAAAAAATAATAAAAACTTATAATTACACAACAACTTATATTTTATACAATTTATTATAAAATATATAATATTTAAACACTTAATAAAACAAAGACTATAAATTTATATTATAAAACATTTAATTAATATACAATTTTTTATCTTTATCAATATGCTAAAATGTTTATTTTAAATGTTTATGACTTTAAATGCATATTTTAAAGGTTTATGATGTTGAAATGTTTATTTAAAAGATTTATGGATTTTATATGTTAAAAGGTTTCTTTTAAAATGTTTATGGATTTTTATTAGGAAACGATAACGTTAAAAGAAATGTTGCATGCTTATTTTTAAAAGAAAAATGATATTAAATGCATGATTTTTATAAAGTAATGAGAATGTAAACATTGCAGGAAGTGAAGTAATTGTGACTATTGAGGTATGAGGTTTGAGGTAAAAATGGGAATATCGTGAGGGGAGAAGGCTCCAAAGGGAGCCCATTTATGGGAAAAGGCCCTAGAGGGAGCCCCGACGATCGTATTCTATTCGAAAGAGGATAGACCAGGGTCCAGTTGACCGGTGAGAATGTTGCTGGTGTCCCCCGCCGCCCAGTACTACGGTTTCATGTAGATGGATCAATCGAATTTTTAAAGTTTGAGGAAAGTCACAATTAACGATCTGAATTCAATAAAGGAAAAAGGAAAATTTTTATGATCATGAAAAAGGTTTTATGTCATGTCATGCTAAGGAAAAAGAAAGGAAAAGATGGTTTTATGTCATGTAATGTTGAGGAAAAATCAAAGAAAAAGGTTAAGGTTTATGTTTGCATGTCATGAAAAATTTATTTTTACGTAAAAGTATTTTCACTATTGCATGCGATTTTATACGTATTATTTGTTATAAAGATTATGGTGTGTTGAGTCTTTAGACTCACTAGGTGTGATGGATGCATGTGAGTTTGAAGGAGGTCTTGATGGATGAACTCACTGGACTGAAGATGCACACAACCCGAAAACAAGCGCTTCTACTTTTTCCGCATTTATGATCTATGATTCATGACTTACGTTAAGGATTTTAAGACTATTTATTTATGCTTTTGAGTGAGTTTTGAGAGGTTTAGTATGTGCTATACTTTTCAAAATTATTACTTTTTAGGTTTTGTAAAACATTTGACGATTTCATTTTATGACTATTTCACTTGATTTTTAAAATACTAGTTGGTGGATGTTTTATTTTAATGGGTAAAATATTTTTATATTTTTATGGCCGAAACTTTGATAGAAAAAAAATAAAAATTCTTGTACTTTTAAAGAAATAAAAAGGCCTGACGTTTCAATATTCCTCTGACATTCGTTCACTGTAAGCTCTGAAATGCGGCGTTCCGCTATGAGTTGCAGTCTGGTTTGTGCTGTTGTCGGTTGAATGTCCTTTCCGACAACTGATGACATGTACAGCTGAATGATCAGCTGATAAGCAATCGTTGGTAATTTCACAACTGAATATATCAACTGATCAATTTCCAACTGATCAGTCAGTTGTCTTCGTAAGTTCAGTTCAGCTGGTTTCAGTTGCCTTCAATAAACTGTGCATTAATCTTCAGTTAGGCAACTGCCAGTTGATTTATGTATTTCAGTTACTTCAGGCTAGTTGATTAGTTAGTCTAATAAATTAAACACTTAGTTTGTCAAACAACCAAAATTAAGTTTCCAACAAATACTGGCCAAAACGCCTGACTTCTTCATGAGCTTCCTCGCACACATGCAGTAAAAGATGTGGGGCATCTGCTGGTGTCTGGCTGCCTAAAAAATAAGCGGCTTACCGTTGGGCGGTCGGATAGATACTGATCTCTGTCGGAAGTTTATGACAACTCAGTTCAAGGAAAGCAAGTCCATACCTAAAATGATAATGATGTCGAACTCCGGAAACAGTAGCACTATCAGATTTGTATGCACCGCATTCTTCTGTAACCGAAGCTCCAATTACTTCCCTGTCAGAGAGATAAACATCTGATCCTCGGATGGAATCGATACCCTGAATCCTGAATTTATAGCCACTGGTATGATTCCTAGTCACTGGACGAACGTCTAGAATATAAACGAATGTGTAGCTCCGGAATCTAGCAATGCATGCATGGCTGCACCTGAAATATATATCATTCTTGCGACAAAACATACCATCAAATCTGATCGCGTTGAAACTTAAGAAATTTTCTACCAGAAATTATTCAAAAATCTTTGATAAATTCACTGATTTAACCCAAGTGTTCCTAAAAAATTCGAATTTAAATCCTCAAACTTTTCGAAATAACAAACTGACCCTTCAAGTTTCAGAAAATTTACTTTGGCCCTTACAATTTCAAAATTTATCATCTTGTCGCCAAGATTTTTTGAATTTGGCTATTAAAATCGTAGAATTCTCGAAAATTAAGCATTAAATCCCAAAAATTCAAAAATATTCCCTTAATAATTTTGAGTTTTGCAATTAGCTCCTCATATTATCGGTTATTACACTTAGGTCCCTAAAATTCTCAATTCAAGCAATTCAACCCTTAATTGCAACTAGGTAGAGGATGCATCCTAATTCATTCTATGTTCTAAATCCCAAAAAATAATTCTCACAACAATCATATAACCCATGCAATCAAAACGATAAATTAAAATCTTAAACATAAGGATTACTAGTGATCAACGTCGAATCTGGCTCCGCCTCATCCTCCTCGTCATGCAACACATATGCTCTTCCAGTATTGGGGCCCTTGTTCCTAGGGCAATCTGCCGCCTTGTGACCCTCCTCTTTGCATACGAAGCATCTGAAGGTGCCTCACATGCATTTGTCGTAGTTTAATTTGTTGCACTGCTTACATGGCTGCCCTTCCTCCAGCTTAGGGGCCCTCGGTGCCTGGGTCGGTCGCTGCTATCCTAGCATCCTAAACTGTCCCTGGGGCTTCTGCTGCCTCGGTGGCCCTGTAACCTGCTTCTTCTGCGGCTAGGAGCTGGAGTGGGCCCGATGTTTCTTACGCTGCATCTCAAAATCAATGTCTTGGAGGGCCTGCTCCGCCTAGAAGGCACAAGAAGTGGCCCTCATCATAGCTTGCCGATCTCATCAGCATTATATTCCGGCGCAAAGTAGGCCTGAGGCCATCCATGAAATTCCTCAACTTTTAGGCGGCATCTCTTGCAATATGGGGCACAAAGTGACAGCCCCTGTCAAACTTCCATATAAAGTCTGCCACCATCGAGTCCCCCTAGCGAAGACTCGTGAACTCTCTCGTTAGGCAAAAACTGACATCAACTGGGAAATAATTGCCATAGAACACTTCCTTAAACTACTCCCAAGTAAGGGTAGCCAAATTCAGCCCATGCACTGCTCCCTCCCACTAAAAAGATGCATCATCTCTCAACATCTACGTGGTGCACTTGACCCGGTTGCCATCCCTCATATCCAACTACTGAAAGTGGAGCTCCAATGAGCGGATCCATCCCTCTGCTAAAAACGGATAAGTGTTACCCCCGAACTTCTTCGGGTTGAGCCGTCTGAACTGCTCATATATATCAGTCTGAGGTCGGGGAGCCTGCTGATCCTGCTCGAAAATTCTAGCCATACCCTCCAGTGCACGGGTAGCTGCATCCAATGGCAGTGGTGGTGGTGGGTGGTCTTTATCGCCTCCCGCAATATCATCCTGGCAATCAGTGCTAGGGGCGCGTCTTTGAAGCATGATATCTAGATACTTTCCAAATTCTAAATGTAACCCATCATGCAATTTAATCTAGTTTTCAAAACAATTTATCCTTGAATCATAAAAGCAGCTAAACAAGTACAAAAAATCATAAATCATGTAATCATACAGGTGATAGCAGTAAAAACATTTAAAAATAAAAGCTTACAGACTTGAGGCTTGAAGACTGAGTTGCAGAAGCTGGCCGTGGCACAACCCTATACAGGACCCTTGCTCTGATACCAACTGAAACGACAACTAATTTTAAAAAGCTACGAAATTATTATTTTATTTTATTTTCGTAAATCTCGAAAATAACCTTCTAGGCATGCATGCAAGACTACAAAAAATACAGCCTTTAAAAATAATCGTAATTTAATGACAAATAAGATACTGTAGTTCAAAAACGTTGTTATCTCAGCCATCGATAATGTGCGTAGAATAAAACCAAGTAAAAATACTTGAGAAATACCAACATATGGTAACAAACGAATAAACTGATTATGTCTACTCAAAACCCATAAAAAACATGATGTGCGGAAAAAATAAGGTTCTCGGGTTAGAGTGCGCACATCCAGTCCTGCCTACTCAGTCTTCAGCACCTCCCGTCTCCTAATCAACATACTTATCTGCATCATTCACATCTAGTGATTCTAAAGACTCAATACACCTGTAACGTCAATAGCAAGTACATATACATAACATGCAACAATGAAAAATAATGTAATAAAAAAATATTTAAGGAACTTACAAGATCATATGCATAATCATGGTCTATTAAAGCTTAAACATTTCATGACATATCAACATATCAAAAATACGTGTTTTTTTTCTTAATTTTAATTTTGTTCATCAGCTGTGACTTTCGTATAATCGTATTAGGCTATGGATCCATCTACGTATAACCGCGGTACCCGGCGACGGGAACATCAGCGGCATTATTACCCATCCACTGAGCTTCGGCATTACATATCATCGTATTAACATGTCATCGTATTAGTCACAACCAACTCCCTTCCTTCAAAAACAAGTCATCATATTTATCACTTAAGAAAAACATGCATATACATAAAGTTCTCTTTAAAATCAAGCATGCAAAATATTTTTCACATTTACTCAAAATTCGTATACATAATACATAGACATTTAAAAACATGTCAAATTGTGCTCAGGGCACTGTCAGGATTAACAAAATCGACCCGCGTGCATAATGATTATTTTGTCCTTGGAAACCCAAAATGATCATTTTACAACTGGACCTCTAAATTCGATCCGAAGCTTACAAAATTCCTTAAAACATCCCATAACACATTTATAAGCATTTCTTAGACGTAAAATCGAGCCCGTTTCAAAACATAGTCGATTCGTTTTAAAACTTGGACTGGGATTTTAACCCGAATAAACCCGAAACTGAACCATATTTTCCCAAACCTGAATCATGTCCTAAACTTACCCAACTAGTCTTAAACCACACTTTCCAGCCCATTAAGACCCATGGAAACAAGGCCACATGCTGCTAGAAATTTTTTCCTAATTCCCGTTCAAAACCCTAATACGCTAAACTTGAAAATTATCGACACTAGGCTCTACCGGCTCGGACCAGCCTTGAACCAACCATTCCTAGCGCACCTTAGGACCTACTGGACCTACCTAACCTAAGCTCACAGCCCCAAGTATGCAGCAACATGCCAACCGCCGAGAAGTAATCCAACCGCACCACCCGCGTCCAATCTCCCTTCTCACGATCGGTCGGCTCCATGGTTGGTTCTACCGGTGTTTGAGCCTTCTTCGGCCGTGTACCAGACCCACCAGGGTCTGGTCCATGGCTTGTTTCAGCCCTTGCACCACCGGCTCCACCTCTCACCAATATCTACCAAAAACGATCCGCCCTTGAGAAAACTCCTCTCGACCCTCAACCTAACGTGACCAACCCTCGTCACCAGCCTCATGAATCCACCATACCATCGAGTAAAGCCCCTTAGTGACCAAACTCCGGCAGCCCCTCGCACAAAAACATGAACACGTGAGTTGTGATCAAAAGGCATGCATGAAATCGTGTAAAAACTGAACAAGATCCATACTCCATGCTAGATTGAAAATTCCTCGTGAATATAAACACATATCAGCATACATAGTGTGAATGATGAGTAAAAGATGATACAAGGTGTGCCTTGATGTGTAGATGCTCAAACACTCGAAGAAACGCGCGTCGGACAAGCACCGGAGGAGCGGGGAGGAAGCTTGCTTTAAAGAAAATGGAGGATTTTCGAAATTGCTGATGGTGGCTGCTGAAAAACATGGGTTTCTGCTGAAGGGATGAGGGAAGGGGGCGGCTACTTAGTATAATTAGGGTTAGGGTTCAAATGTATTACAAAGCACTAATGGACCTTAATGAAAAACTAAAAGATTTTTGAGTCCATTAGGCAATAAAACCAACCAATCAAGCCCAATAAAATTTAGGAAAAATATTTCGTTTAGGTACGTTTTTGAAAATATTGTCCGAGCCCTCAAAAAGTTCTTTGATTAGATAAGATTTGCGTATTGACTAAAAAAATGACCCGACGAGTAAAAATACCTACCAAAGCTCAATTTTTGAAAACATCCTTAAAAATACTTCACAATGATTAATTATAATTAATCATCCAAACGAAAAATATTTTTCCTGATAATCTCTGGTCTCCATTCCTCGTTAGAGCGCGAAAGGCAACTTAAAACCCTAATGCATGAAACTTTAAAATAATCATGAAATAAACCCTAATCATGCCTTAATTGCATAAAAATCATTAAAAACCTATTTTAAATAAGACTCTAGATTGCATGTATTCAGATTACGTAGTTCGAATTTGTGGACCTTACTGTATAAAAAACACCAATTCAATATTCCACCATTTGTTGAAGCATCGATTATGTTTAGTTTTATTTTTCTTCTACTCACCAAGAATATTCTACTATTGATTTTACACGATTCATACATTCTTATCTTATTAAAAAGAAATTTCTCAAAGTATATTTTCAAAACATAAGTGAAAAACCAAACTTTGTAACTGTTGTTACAAATTCAGCGAAATTTCTCAATCACTGTCAGCTCTGTTATCCAGTATGTTACTAGTACCATATGAAATCAATCATCTTACTTTATTTATTTTCTTGAATTAATTGGATTTTTTTGGTGGAAATTCTTCGTAACTGATGTTGTTACGAATTCAACAAAATTTTCAAATAAATCAGAAAACAAATCTAAGGGCGTGTTACAATGTCGTTTTCCTTAATAAACTATTTGCTTCCACTATAGTAACACACTCAACTTAAGCAAATGTTAATCCATGATACAATCGACATTCAATAATGTTGTCTTCAAAGTGTTAGGGCATCGTTTTCTCGCACCCAAGGCGGCAGCGTAAGTTAAAAATTCTTATGTTCGACGCTTGAAACTTTCATTGGGCGTCGTATGTATTTAAACATTCGTAGGGTGTTTTAGATTTATTATATTTGCGTATATTACGCTAAACTCAAAACCAATTCGAGATTAGAAGAGGTGATTATTCTTGTATCTCTTCGAACAGATCTCCGCATTTGATCGTCAAATTAGGTCAACAATTGGAGATTTTTTTCATTGTTTGGATTGTTTTAGAAATCGCAAACATTTTATGCATTCATAATAGGACACCCGATTTTCAGAAATCCGGAGTCAATGAAGCTACGCGGGAGGCGACGACACAAGAAAGTGTTGACCGAACTTTTTTTTCAAAATTTTCAAAATGACCGAGAGGTTTTAAGAGGAGGTAGAATTTTCGTTGTGTGTTGTGATGTGTAAAATTCTGATTTGTTATCAACCCTTGATAACATATTTATTAAAAATACACAAGTTGTATGTTGCAGGGATTCCTAAAACTAATATTATTAGGACTTTTAATTTTCATTGATTAAAATTCTCATATTATTATTATATAATGTATTTATCAACTTTTGATAATACGTTATATATTTATTTTAAATACACATATTTATATATCCATATAAATTATATATTAATAAATCCACACATGTACATACAATATATGCATTGACATGTTAATTAAAATTAAGTAGCTATTATTTAATAATTAATTAATTAATTCTAGCCTCCTCTAAAATATTTTATGATAAATTTTGTATATAATAGTAGTCTCTACTACTAGTACTTTTATTTAATTAATAAATTTCAAATTCACTAAATAAATAATTGTGAACTCATTATAACCCTGATCGATTAATCGTCAGCGATGATGTATTAATGATATAATTCTTGTAGCTGTCAGTTTTGGGAACTTATTCACCAAAACAAATAGTACCACTCTCCTTCTTCAATTAACATTTAAGCTGATTTTTATTTCTTCCATCTCATTGAACCAACTTATAAACTCATTTATAATCAATTTTTTTTTATCTTCATTAAATTATATTCGCTAAATTCAACTTCTTGAACTTTGACATTCTCAATGGGAACACAGAATCCAATATTTGTGTGATTTTCAATGGTTTTGGGAACACATCTAACTGTGAGTTAGCTTCTCCATGTAATTCAGAATAACATTTTTTCTTATTTAGGCTTACCCTAATTATCCTCACCCCTTTTATCAACACCTTAATCAAGAATATCATGATTCATTTATGATTGCACCCATTGGATCATTGTAAGAGCGTCTAGCAGCATCGTCCATGATCCCTAGGTATCTCTGATAATGCATGCAATAACCTTAAGCTATGGTTAGCATACAATACGATCCTTTCAACTCATTTATCCTGATCGAATCTACAACCACTGATGTATCGAGAGTTGTATATGAATTCAATAACAATGTGATGTATGTTTTGGTAATAATAGTGACATCTTATATGAAACTAGGAAAGCACCTTTCCCTAAAACACATTTCTTGCTCTGGACAAAGATTTTTGCACTAATAACACATTAGATAAATTAGGATATCTTCATCCGTGTGCAAATGGTGAATCCCCTACTACAATGCATTTGCTCTTATGTATTTAAAAACTACACCTAACCTCGCCACTTGATGACTCTCAATGGAGTCGGTAAACGGATCAAAGTGCATGCTAGTACATAGTGTAAGGTCCAAAATACGACAACGTAATCTAACTGTATTCGAATATAGGGAAAATGAAAAATGACTAATTAAATGGGTTTAATTGCATGAATTAAATATAGTGGACATGCTTACATGTTTAAAATGCACTTTTCTACTTGAATGCATAAAACTATGTTTTAAATCTTATTCGAGAGGCGATCGAGGAATGGAGACCAGGGACCATATGTGAGAAAATATTTTTATTAAATAATTATTTAATGTGTGGTGCCTTTTATATGGTATTTTTGAAAATAAAGTGTTTTGAGATGTTTTTATTCGACGAGTCGTATTTTAAATCGGCAATAAAATTTTGATAAAAATAGAAACTTTTGAGAACTCGGCCATTTATTTAAGAGACTTTCCTAAAAAAAATATTTTAAATATTACCAAATGGGCTTAATGAGCCTAAGCTTACACCACTTGTTTTATTCAAAATAAAAGCCCCAAACCCTATCCCAAAACCCAATAAACACACGACACCCCTCCCCTAATCAACTAGAATTACTCCTAGCAGCATCGACACACGCACACACGAGAACTGTAGAAGTGAGGTTCACGGTTGTAAGGATAAATCAGCCTAGGTTTTCTACGTCGTCGTTCTTCGCATCTCAACTTATTTTTCGTGCGTAAAACACGTAAAGACACGCCTTTGTCTGCTTTCTCTCATCTATCACACCATATTACTTGATTAAAGTATGTTTGCATGAAAAAATATGTTAATCTAGTATTTATTTTCGTTTTTATGCCATATGATGCGACTTTGATTGTTGCACTCCCAAGAGCAGGTTGTCCACAAGTAATATAATTCGATGAGTCCGATTATCTTATCCACATGAAGCTATGGTAATTACAAGTCCACTACAATGTCCTTTTTTTTTCTTTTTAATTGTTTAAATTTTTAATTGGTAATTTTTAATTGTTCAAATTTTAATTTAAGTAGTTGAGATTAGAGGATCCTTTCTTGGTATTTTAATAAAGGTAACATTAATGAACATTATTGAAATCCACTTAATAAAATGGTTCCAATATATTAAATAATCATATTTATATTATGTTATATATTATTATCTTATAAGTATATAATATATACAAAAAATTTTAAATATTGTCAAGTATTTATTGTGCTATATATATATATATATATATTTGTAAACACTAAATCAAGATTCTGATTTTAAATGGTTGGTCAAATCAAACTAATATTTAAATGGTTCCAAGAAATTAATATTATGATATATTCATATATAATAAAATCATATTCATATATAATAAATCAAGGCATCCACTTTAAATGGTTGGTAATACTAAACTAACATTTAAATGGTTCCAAAAATTTAGTAGCAACAATAAATCTAAACTTCCACTTATAAGTAAGGTATAATAATACTTAAACAAATAAATATAATATAAACAATAAATAACGATTAAATAAGATAAAACATATATTCTTAGCTTTTAATAACCTTATTATCATGTCAATAGTTTCAACTTTTCATCTCAATTTTGTGAAGTTAGCTACTCATTATTCAAAGTGTAAAACTTTGAATATAAAATTAACATCCTAATTATATTTAAATCAAAAATAAATGAAAAACAAAGAGAGAAATATTATGAAATCAGATGTTTGTTCATAAAATGAGTGATATCTCAATATATTACAATGCACCCCTATTTATAGCCAAATTTAGGGAGACAACCACAAATAAAATATTATTTTTTTACACAGAAGTATTCATTGGTGTTTCAATAAATTATGTCATCATACACATCACTTTTGAAAATTTTTCCATCAGAATTTTCTTTTCCACATAAAACAAAACATGTAGATAATTGAGTTATTTTTATTGTGGTATTTTTTTTAACTATTTGACCAGGTAATTTGAGAGATATAGTCAAAATGCTAGAGCATGATAAAACTCACTCCTTTAGTAACTTTATTTGTTTCTTAATTTGATCCCAACGGTGAGAAGATTTTTATCTCATGCTTGTCACAAATATTGTAGATATTATCATCAACCTTCAACAGGTCCAAAAATCATCTTAATACCATTTGCAACGCCAAAGTTATTCTTGTTTTATCGAACCTGTAAAAATAGTAAAAACTTATATTTACACAACAACTTATTTTTGTATACAATTTATTATAAAACATATAATATTTAAACATTTAATAAAACAAAAACTATAAATTTATATTATAAAATATTTAATTAATATAGAATTTTTATGTTTATCACACCCCTAACCAGCTTATTTCTAGTACCTAGAAATTTAAGTGTTAATAACAATACAAAACATATTGATTAATTAAATAGAAATGTAATCGAAACAATCCAAGTGTTTAAATTAATTCTGAAAACTGTCAAAGTTATATCAAGATCATCATAATTATAATTTATGAAATAATCTGAGCTGATCAATTCAAAACTTATTTTCAGGTAATTAAATGTACATGGCCTTCAGAAATTCCTAGTAAGAGTCTCAACTCCGAATCCTCACAGGTTAATAAATGTTTCAATTCATGGGAACAGTTTCTCTCATAGAGTTGGAATATAAATAAATGCTCAGAAAAATGGTTTACAAAATGCAGACAGACAAACGAGCCAAATTAATCAAACGATAGGAAATCCATTGATTTAAAATCTAGTTATTCTTATTATATATATATTTTCCTGATCTTTTTTTTTCCAATAACATCGTGGAATCAGACTAAGTTTATGTTTCTTGACCACATGTTTATTTAATTTGTACAATATATTTCTCTCTTTCTATTTTTTTCTTTATTTCTTGTTTTTTATTCCTTTTTTTGTTAGAAATAAATGGGTCGTATCATATAACTTTAAAATTACATAGATCTTCAATATCTTTCTTTTTTTCTCTTTTTTTCTTCAGAAAATATCATATATATATATATATTATTTTTTCAAAATAAGAACTCAAGATCTAAACAATAGATAGTCTATCTCATTATCAATAAAGGTTCGCAAGCTGTTTTCTCAATCATCTTCACTCACTCACAAAATATGTGTGAGTTTAAAAATTTTAGGAACTCTTATAAGGTATATCTTGGGCCATATACTTTATTAACCGATTTTATCACAATGGTTAATCATTCAAAAAGATTTCATAAATCATATTTTTGTAGTGATTCAGAATATTACAATTCATTTTTTTCAAATAAAAATTTAAACACCCTTAGATAGATTAAGACATTTTCTAATTTAAACATTTCAAACATGTAATGTATGATATTTTGCAAAAATTACTAATATACAAACAATAAACATGATTTTATTTTAAAATAATTTTTTTAAATATATATATATTTATTTTTTTTTAAATTTTGTTCTCCCCCCAATCAGAATATGACATTGTCCCTAATGTCAAAATAACTATTAATATAGGGTATATAATGAAAGAGATATCACCTGCAATTTTATTTAAGATAACAAATTGAAACAAACGCATAACAATTCACGACTTCTGAATCAATGATCCAAATTTCTTTTCTTACTGCTTGATTGCGACCAATTGATCTTTGTTATCATTGGATCATGATTATGAAAAAAAATCTTCCAAATTATCAATTAATTGGTCGGCAGTCAAAGTCGAGATGAGCATCCGTCGTGAATTTTCTGAAATGAAATTTTGTTCCGCAGCTTTATGAAGAAATGTCAACAAACCGTCATAATAATTATTGATATTCAACAAGCCCACATGTTTATTATGGATATTAAGTTGTGCACAAGAAACAGTGTGAAAAATTTCTTCTAATGTACCAAAACCACCTGGTAGTGCGATAAAAGCATCAAAATTTTCAATCATTTTGGTGATTCTTTCATACATAGAAGAAACTTTTAATTCCTTCCCAATCGTAACACTTGTAATATGTTCTTAAGCTAAGGCTATAAAAATAATACCCAAAACCTGACTACCTCCAAGATGAGTAGATGTTTAAATAGATCTCATTAACCCAATATTACCTTCTCCATATATCAAGTGAATTTTTCTCTCGGCCAATATCTTTCCAAGATTACTCGTTGCTTCTACAAACACTTCATTTTTTCCAAGACTCAACCCACAAAATACAAAAATATTTTTCAATGTATGTGCAGAAGATCCATCCAGCCATGTTTTTATTTTCTTTTTGGTCTGCGAAAATAGAGAGAAAGAAGATAGATTTTATTGGAGTAATATGTTATCATGACAAAACTATGGGTCACAGCTGTAAGCAGAATAAACAGTAAAAACAGTAATGACACACATGCATATAAACAGTAGTGTGATTGTGGCTCACAATTTTCCTCTATTTTTACGTCCAGAAACGGCTTCAACGCCTTCTATGAGTCGAGGATTTGCTTCCCATCCAATTTTCTTATAAATTGGCAAACAGGGTCTTTTTTAGTCGGATTCCCAAGACTATTAAGATGACGCTCTTCTTGGATTTGTTTCCATAAATGAAGAAGTTCAATATGCACGTGTCCACTAGAATGCGTCTCAAGAGTCAATAAAATGTTATCTAAAGACTCCTTACTCAGCTCATTCTTAATGAAACCAATTTTATCTTCTCTATTATTGGAAATACATCCCAAAGATCTGCATCGTTTGTCACAAGTCCATCTTGCACACTTATGACAAACCCCTAAACTTTTGGCCCTTCGTTTTTTTGCATAAGTACTTTTTCCTAATCTAGGCAAATACCGAATGAGCAATGATTGTGGAACTTCTCCTCCTATTTGGACCTTAGCTTCTATTACAAGAAAAATATCTTCTGGAATTCCTTTTTGCATTAGCAATCTCAATCTTTCACACCTACTTGCATAAATTTTTTTAGAACATTTTTAGAAACAGATGAAAAATATTTACAAATTTTTGAGAGAATTTCATCCATTTTGAAAAGAAAAGAAATGAATTTTTTTTTTAATTTTTGTATCAGCAATTGTGAGAAACTGATTTAACCGACTATTAGAGTCACGGAGTGTCGTTATCCACCATTTAACCGGGAAAATAAAAAGATTAAGGAATCCTGAAATAAAAACAAACAAAATTAATTTCAACACAAAAAATCAAGGATCGAAAAGAAAAATAAAATCTTCTTTAAAGATTTCATTTTCTAAAAATGGTTTAAGCCTTTGTCCATTTACTTTAAAAACATCAAAATTTTTAGGATTTTCAATGTCCACAGCTCCATAAGGATACACATGTTTTACAACATATGGGCATGTCCATCTTGATCGTAATTTTCCTGGGAGTATAAGAAGTCAAGAATTATAAAGCAAAACTTTTTTACTAATCTCAAATGATTTTCTAAGAATTGTTCTATCATGAAATGATTTGATTTTTGCTTTATAAATCCTTGAATTCTCATACGCGTCATTTGAGAGTTCATCAAGTTCATTAAGTTGCAATTTTCTCGCCTCATCTATGCTTGAACTAAAAGTTTGGATCGCCAAATAAGCTTTATGTTCCAATTCCACAGGAAAATGACAATGTTTTCCTTAAACCTACCCATAGGGAGACATATTCGATAATGTTTTAAAAGCTGTTCGATTTTCCCAAAGTGCATCATTATATCGCAGAGACCAATCTTTTCAATTTGGGTTAACATTTTTTTCCAAAATTAGCTTTATCTCCCTATTAGCTAATTCAACTTGTCCATTTGTTTGAAAATGATAAAGAGTAGTTACTTTTTAAGTAATACCATATTTTTTCATTAATAAAGCAAATGGTTTATTAACAAAGTGAGTTCCCCCATCACTTATCATGGCTCGAAAAATTACAAATCTACTAAAAATATTCTTTCAAAAATTTGATGATGATTTTATGATCATTTGTTCGACATGGAATTGCCTCTATCCATTTGGAAACATAATCAACTGCAACTAAAATATACAAGTATCCAAACGACGGTGGAAAAGATCCAATAAAATCAATTTCCCAACAGTCAAAGATTTCAATTTCAATGATAAGATTCAAAGGCATCATGTTTCTTTTTGAAATCTCACTCAATTTTTGACAATTTTCACAGATCTTGCAGATTTCGTGGGTGTCTTTAAAGAAAGTGGGCCAATAAAATCCACACTGCAAGATTTTTGCAACCGTTTACTTTGAAGAAAAATGTCCTCTGCATGCTTCTGAATGACAAAATTTGATGACACTTGTAGAACCCGTAAATCAGTAGACGTATAAGCCATGCATAATTCTAGATTTTTAAAAATTAATTGACTTCATTGCATGATTATTTTAAATGCATTTCTTTGAAGTTAATTATTTATTTTTTTCAGTTCAGTAGTTTGATTTTTAGCATTTCAGTTATTTCATTGAGGCCGGACTGGAGTTGGAGTTTTGAGATAGAATTTAAGATTAAAGAAATATTTCCAGAAGTTAATTTAGCTAGCAAGTAAGTTCATTTAAGTTAAAAAGAAGGTGTGAGGATTTAATTTAAGTTGCTTGAGGTGATTAAGAAATAAGCCCATTTAAGTTGCTTAATTAAGGGGTTAGCTCACTAAATTAATTAAAGGATTAGTAAGGCTTTTAAGGATTATTAGTTGACTAGATAATAAACATCTCCCCTACCTTTTTTTTAAAAAATTTCGGCCCCCCTTAGATTTTTGATCAACTCATTTGCCAACTCACCCTTGACCAATTCTTTGCCATCTTTTAGCATGCTAATAATTCCAATTATCTATCAACCTCCATTTATTAATTAATTAGCATGATCCTAGTCTAGATTAGGATGGAAATAATCGGCCACTACACCTAGCAAGCACCAACAAATCAATTGATATCAAACTAGAATTCAAAATTCAAATGAGAAGACTTAGTCTTGATATGATCATATTATAGTGCACCCTTCTCCTCACCTTCATAACCATCATTTCTCCCCTCTCCTTTTCAAAATTTAGAGTGTATTCAGATTAGAAAATCGTGAGCCATAGCTAGGGAGAAAGGCAAGAAAAATCGAGAGCCAAGAAAGGTAGAGAAGCAAGCAACTCCGTCTCCTCCGCGCCGTCTCGTCTCTTCTTTTCGTTTCTATTTCAAACGATAACCAAGGCATGTCTAGATCCTTTCAAAACCTCAATCAAGTCCTATTATCATATTTTTAACGTTACATGATTATCATTTTATAGCATAACCGAAATATATCAAGAATTTTCAGAAAAATACAAAGTGCAGATTTCGGCCCCTTCATGATGCTCTTCACGGTTGTGCTTGTTTGTGTATATTCAGGTGGATGGTTCGACTCCGGGCTCCCAAGGCAAAATCTATACACGTAATCGAATGCATTAGGATCAGATTTGTCCGTTCGTTCAAGCCCCTGTTTGCTGGAAATTCAGAAATGGACAGCAACCTCTCATTTGGTCCATTATGAGTTTCGAAATTCAGTTTTGATGGCAAGGAGGAAGGATCTGATCTTGGCTGCCCCAAGGGCCTCTAGCCATGGTTAGATCACTCCCCTAGCATGTCTAAGACGTGACTATGTCGCCCTTTTTTGTGGCTTGGTCCATGGCTCATCGGTTTTAATAAAAACATCACAACAGCCCCATGTCCCTTCGGCCCCTTCAAATTTCAGCATATGCATTTCGGTTTTGTGTTGCTTGGTATGGATCTTGGTTGGCCTATGGCACATAGCCACGGTTCATACCATGCTCTTAGATGTCTAGATCGTGCCATGGTCAATCAAATGGCCACTGGAATGACGCAAGACATCGATCAAAGCAAAACACTACACACGCATGCACGTTGGTTCTCGGTTGGAGTTTCGGTTGAGTTATGTTGTGACGCGGATTATGGCTGGCCTAGGGCCCTTAGCCATGGTTCAAATCTCTCCTTGGGATTTTGGTAAGAGTCTCTGGTCGGTGGTTCACGCCTCTAATGGCCGGTAGTCTCGAAAACAACACAAGTTACGCAATGGCACAGTTGCTGGAATTTTACAGCAAGTTGCTGTGTCGGTTCGGTGGCTCGTTCGAGTTCTCTGTTGGCTTTTATCCTATGGCCTTGGACTGGACAGTGCCCCTTTGAGTTGGGAAGGTCGTGTTTTTGACCGTTCGTGATTCGGATCATTTTTGAGGTCGTACGAGAATTTACGGTGCGATGTGCCAAATTGACTCTCGAAAGAGCGTCTCATGTTTTGGCCTCCATTTCACCTAGATTTCGACCCTCATCATTTTAGGAGCATTAGTTCATAATTTTAAACGTATTTTAATCATGATTATACGTTGGTTCAGTGTTGGTTCGGGTTGGTTCGGAGTCATGATTAAATACGAAGTCGGTAGACGTAATTGTCGCATTTTCAAACGTAAATTTGCATAGTTGGGCAAGTTTAAGCTATTGCATATTCTTCATGACAGTTAGGTTGCAGCGAGCCTGGGGATGATCCAACCCAATCCAGTTGGTAAAATTACAGGATTTTTCATTATGCCAATTAATTATATTACGTGCATGAAAATAGAAAATACTTATTTTTGAGATTTATGCGATATGGCTTGTGGTCAATTCACTATTATGGGAGTATTATTTCACCCGGTCGCCAGTGACCGATCAGTTCAGTTTGGTACCACCCGGTCGCCAGTGACCGGCCAGCTCAGTTCAGTTTGGTACCACCCGGTCGCCAGTGACCGGCCAGCTCAGTTCAGTTTGATACTCCCCGGTAGCCAGTTACCGATCAGTTCAGTTCAGTGCAGGGGCCACAGGCGTAGACCATAATGTCAACAGAAAATTTTTATCAGTTATTTCAGTACAGGGCTCCAAGGAGCAAATATTTTCACTATGATTTTCAGTTCAGTTATGCACGTATTATAATTGCTCAGTACAAGTTATTTTCAGTATGCCTCATGACATGATATTTTACCCCATGCACATTTTACTTCAGTATTTACTCGTTACCTACGATATTTGCATGCTGAGTCTTTAGGCTCACCAGACTTGATTGTTGTAGGTACTGATGAGGCCAGGGCCGAGGGCGGGGACCAGTGAGCCAGCTTGGGTCGGCAGTAGTGGCACCCGAGGACCTCAGTTTCAGCACTTGCCACTTTTTATGCTCAGACATTTTATCAGCTGTTGAATATTTTTAAATTGTTATTTTCGGCAAACTTTATTTTCTTCCGCTACTATATTTTAAACATTGAACTTGAGTTATCAGTTGATTTTATGAATGACGCACTCCATTTATATTTAAAAAAAAATTTTTAATTTT
This sequence comes from Primulina tabacum, assembly GCF_025594145.1. NCBI lineage: Eukaryota > Viridiplantae > Streptophyta > Magnoliopsida > Lamiales > Gesneriaceae > Primulina > Primulina tabacum. Next base: position 33,867,970 of record NC_134551.1, on the reverse strand, counting down.
CCGCAAATTTTTCAAGCAAGGAGTTCTAGGGCCTTTTGCAACACTACTCACCTCATTGTCGGGTATGCAACGTCGAAAAATTTGATCTGGACAATACTTCAACAGATACGGATCATCCCAGTAAAAATTTTTTACCTCATTCAAAAATTTTCTTTTTTCTTGGGAACTCCATTGCGGCAGCATTTTTCTTGTCACAAGAAAATTTGTTATGTTAGCAAACCAAGGTGTAGTAGTAATTGAAAATAGATGTTCATCAAGAAAATCATCTTTAATTGGTGTCATTTCACAAGATGATCCTGTTACTAGTCTCGATAAATGATCGGCTACGACATTCTCAGTTCATTTTTTTATCTTTGATCACAATGTCAAATTCTTGGAGCAACAAAAAAATTCATTTCATCAGCGTGGCTTTGCATCATGTTTGGTCAATAAATATCTAATAGCAGAATTATCAGTAAACACAATAGTCATTGATCCAATCAAATAAGAACGAAATTTATCTAATGCAAATATTACAGCAAGTAGTTCTTTTTCAGTTTTGGAGTAATGCAATTGAGCATTGTTTAAAGTTCAACTTGAATAATATATCACATAAGGCTTACCGTTTCTTCCCAATACTGCACTGACTGCATAATCACTCGCGTCGCATATGATTTCAAATGATAAAGACCAATCAGGAGGTTGCATGATAGGAGCTGATGTTAAATGTCAAATGATTTTATCAAAAGCATTTTGATGTTCTTGAGTCCACTCAAATGTAATGTCTTTTGTTAAGAGGTTACAAATGGGTTTAGAGATTAAACTAAAGTCCTTTTCAAAAATTCTATAAAATCCAGCATGTCCCAAAAATGAGCAAATTTCTTTAATGGTTTTTGGAGGGGGTAAATTGTCACTGACATCAACTTTTGCTTTATCAACTTCAATTCCAAGAGATTACACGACATGTCCCAAAACTATCCCAGAAGTAATCATGTAATGACCTTTTTTTCAATTTAAAATAAGAGATTTTTCCTCGCATCTTTTTAAAACTTTTTCCAAATTTTCAAGACAATTATCAAATGTATTCCCAAAAACTGTTAAATCATCCATGAAAATCTCCAAACAATTTTCAACCATGTCGCTAAAAATGCTTAGCATACATCTTTGAGATGTTGCTGGGGCATTGCATAAACCAAATGACATCCTTCTGAATGCAAATGTTCCAAAAGGACACGTGAATGTAGTTTTTTCTTGATCTTCGAGTGCAATGAGAATTTGATAATAGCCTGGATATCCATCAAGAAAATAGTAATATGGATGACCTGCTACCCTTTCTAAAATTTTATCCAAAAAATGGTAATGGAAAATGATCTTTTCTAGTGGCGTCATTTAATTTTCTATAATAAATACACATACGCCAACTAGATGGGACTCAACTTGTTAACAATTCACCTTTTTCATTTTGTATCATAGTGATGCCAGATTTTTTTCGAACTACTTGTGTTGGGCTTTTCCACTTACTATCAGAAACATGGTAGGTAATCCCAACATCAAGTAGTTTGAGAATTTCAGTTTTCACAACATTTTTCATGTGTTGATTTAATCTCCTTTGTGGTTGTTTAGATGTTTTAGCATTTTCTTATAAGTGAATTTTGTGAGTGCAAATTAGTGGATTAATGCCCTTGAGATCTTTTAGTGTCCAACCAATTACATTTTTATGTCTTTTAAGCATATCAACTAATTTACCTTCTTGATTACTTGCTAGTTTGGAAAAAAATACCACCGGATATGTTTCATCCTCTCCAAGAAATACATACTTCAGTTCTTCTGACAAAGGTTTTAACTCCAAATGGGTGGTTCATCATTGTTCTCATATTTTGCCTCAAACTCTTTCTCTGATCCCAGTGACGAGTGATATCTGATAAAATCTTCAAGATCAATTTCAAAATTTTCTTTAACAGTATCAATTGAACAAATATCTAATTGGTCACGAATACACCCTTCTTGAATATTTTCTTCGACAAGAGTTCCAATAAGATTTTCATCTTCACTTTCATCTTTTTGTTAGATGGTTGCTTACAAAGATTAAAAACATTAATCTCCAAGATCATGTTACCAAATGACAACTTCATTATTCCATTCCTGCAATTTATTAGAGCATTAAAAGTTGCTAAAAATGGACGACCCAAAATTATAGGAATTGAATTACAAGCTTTGATAGGTTGTACATCTAAAACAATGAAATCGACATGATATACAAAGTTATCAACTTGAACCAACACGTCTTCTACCATACTTCTTGGCACTTTAACAGATCTATCAACAAGAAAAAGTGTTACCGAAGTAGGTTTTAACTCGCCTAGATTGAGTTCTTGAAAAACTGAATATGGAAGTAAATTCACACTAGCTCCAAGTTCAAGCAAGGCTTTTTTAATCTTTCGTTCTCAAATAATACATGAAATAGTAGGACAACCAGGATCTTTGTATTTCAAAGTATTATTATTTTGAATGATTGCACTTACTTGTTCGGCCAAAAATGCTTTCTTTTTCACATTCAATTTTCTTTTCACAGTGCACAAGTCTTTCAAAAATTTGGCATATGATGGTACCTGCTTTATTGAATCTAATAAAGGAATATTAACTTTTACTTATTTAAAAATATCATATATAGAATTCAAATTTGATTTTTTTGTATTTTTCAATACATGAGGGAATGGTGGTGACACTGTCTGTTGATCCTCCTCTTCGCAAGTTATGGGTTCCACTTCCTTACCCTTTGGAGTTGATTTATCATCATCTTCACAAGGTTCAAGAATGGATTTTTTCACAACCTTACCACTGCAAAATGTAATAACAGAGTTTACCTGATCCATCAATTGAGTTCCAGAAGTTCTAGTTTGTGAATGATGATCCTTGGGATTATGCTGTGGTTGTGAATGAAATTTACCTTTTTCATGAACATTAAGTGCAGATGCAAATTTAGCAAGAGTATCTTTCAAATCTGTCATTGTCTGATCAGTTTGAGTATTGATAAACTCTTGCTTTTCAATGAAAGAATTCAATGTTTCTTCCAAATTCCTTTTAGGTGGAGGAACATAAGGTGCATAATTTTGAAAATTTTGTTGATTTTGGAAATGTGGTAGTGAAAATTGTGCAGCATTATAATTCCTCCAACTAAAATTTGGATGATTTCGCCAACTTGGATTGTACTTTTGTGAAAATGGTTCAAAATTTGGCATTTTGAAATTGTTCAAAACATTGGCTTGTTCATGGAGACATTCTTTAAAAGAGGGCAAATTGGGACAATATTTTGTATATGATCACTTGTATCACAGATGTGACATGCAATTTATTGAACAGATTTTAATTGACCATTCTTTTTCAATTCAAGTGTCTAAAATTTTATTGCCAAAGAGGTAAATCTGGCTCAGAGATCATGTTCATCCTTGAGGGTGTAAATACATCCACCAGATGTGGGAGATTGAATCTTGTTTGTTGGTTTGATTATACTTATAGTATCTCAATTTTGAGCATTTTCAGCTAATGAATCGAGATACTCAATAGCCTCGTTCAGATCTTTATCTTCAAATGTTCCAATACACATAAATTCAATCATTTGTCTATCTTTAGATGTTCAGCCTTCATAAAATTGAGAAACAACTTTCCAAATTTCAAAACCATGATGTGGACAAAGATTAAGCAATTCTTTGTATCTATCCCAACATTGATAAAAAGTTTCTCCTTGTTTTTGAGTGAAAGTGATTATTTGGCTTTTGAAAAAATTTGTTCTATGAGATGGAAAAAGCTTTTTCAAAAATTATTGTTGCAATTCATCCCAAGTTTGAATGGATCCTGATCTAAGATTTTTTATCCAAGTTTTAGCTTTATCTTATAAAGAAAAAGGGAAAATCTTAAGTTGAATGGTGTTCATGCTGTAATTTAGATCATTATATGTGTTGCACACTTCTTCAAACTCTCGTAAATGAATGTATGGATTTTCAGAATCTAAGTCATGAAAGTTGGGTAAAAGTTGGATAATATCAGGCTTAATATTGAAATGAGATGCATCAGGGTGAAAAACTAGACATGAAGGTGCACTAGTACTTGTAGGATTCATGTGATCTCTAAGTGTTCTTCGTCTATCATGATCATGTTGAGATTGAATTTCATCTTCATTTTCTTGGATGGGTTCTTCTGCCATTTTTATGAAAATAAAGAGTTATTTCGAATGAGTCTACCACTAAGTGTACGTGACCAAATGCTTACGCAAATGTAAAAGAAAAACTCACAAAATCAATAAAAATTCAAAGAAAGAAAAACAAACTATAAACAAAATTAAATAGACTTTAAATTAAATTATACTTCCATGGCAACGGCGCCAAGAACTTGATGCGACTTTGATTGTTTCACTCTCAAGAGCAGGTTGTCCACAAGTAATATAATTCGTTGAGTCCAAATATATCTACTGGGAAGCTAAAGTAATTACAAGTCCACTACAATGTCTTTTTTTTTCTTTTTAACTGTTTGAATCTTTAATTGGTAATTTTTAATTATTCAAATTTTAATTTAAGTAGTTGAGATTAGAGGATCCATTATTGGTATTTTAATAAAGTTAACATTAATGAACATTATTGCAATCCACTAAATAAAATGGTTCCAATATATTAAATAATCATATTTATATTATGTTATATATTATTATCTTACAAGTATATAATATATAACAAAACTTATAAATTTTGTCAAGAATTTATTGTGCTATATATATATTTGTAAACACTAAATCAAGGTTTCCACTTTAAATGGTTGGTAAAACCAAACTTACATTTAAATGGTTCCAAGAAATTAATATTATGATATATTCATATATAATAAATCAATGCATCCACTTTAAATATTTAGTAATACCAAACTAACATTTAAATTGTTCCAGGAATTTAATGCAACATATAGCAACAATAAATGAAAACTCCCACTTCTGTATTTTTGTAAGTCTTTAATATTGACAGATGATGATTGGAATATTTTGAGTAAATGTGTTTCTTTGTTAGAAATGTTTTTAGAAGCAACAGAAAATATTTTTAGTATTAACTATCCTATTTCAACCATGTTTATACCTTTAATTTTTTAAATGCTATATAGATTTAAAGAATTTCGTGGTGATGTTGTTATGCATGACTTTTTTAAAATATTGGGAGAAAAACTCAATCGTGCATGATATAGCAACATTACTTGATCCTAGTCAAAGTCAATGCGGGTTAGACATGTTTTTGAATATTACTCTAAATTTTTGGAGAAGAACTTTAACTATGAAAAGAAGTCAATAATGCGTTGTCTTCAAGATTTGTTGGACTTGTATGCTAGTGAACAGTGTGAATCAAGTCAACAGTCGAAGTGGACACCGACATAAAAAGGCAAAAGTGGAGCACTAAACTTTTTTGAAAGTTTAAAATGACAAAATTTCAAAGAAAAATTAGTGACAACGACAAATTACAATGAGATCCAAATTTTTATAAGCCAATATATTGAGACTACAGATAATTTTGATGTTCTAGATTGGTGGAAAGTAAATCTCAACTGTATCAAGTGTTAGCGGCAATTGCAAGAGATGTCCTAGCCGTTCAAAGTTCAAGTGTTGCTTCTGAATCATCATTTTCAGTATGTGCAAGAATCATCGGTGAACAAAGAAGTAATTTAAAGCCAGAAACAGTTAGCATGCTAACATGCCTACAAGATTCGTTTACAGCAGAAGACAATAGAACTGCTGGAGCGACCGATGAATTCAAAGCTCAAGCTCCGACAAAGATCCAGAGTATTCAAAATATATTTTAATAAATAGTGATGAATTTTAGATGTTCAATTATAAAAATAAATGTTTAAGTTGTTTTGTTATAGTTTTTTTTATGTAATCACAATTACTTGCAATCAAAATACTAAATAAAAAAATTGTACATTAGTATTATTAATTTTAGTTATATATTAAAATATAATAAATTAGGGTTAGGAACCGGTCTGATCCGAACAGGAACAGGTTTATTAAAGATCGAACTGGTCTTGGGTTTGGATTGATTCCAAGTATTTCAAATTGGAACGGGAACCGGTTCATACCGGTTCCGAACTCAGCAGACCCAGAACCGGTACAGAATCGATAAGCATGTCTGGTTCAAAAGGCCCGAACAACAGAGGCCATCACAGGATCCAGGGGCTCCTAAGCCGGAGGAGAGACAACCTTAGAAGAAGTTCAACCGGTTCCACTACAGTAAGTGTATGTGAGGAACCTTCAATAGTTTCATTTGCAAAGAGGAGGATCACAAAGCAACTTATTGCCCTAGGAACAAGGGCACCACTACTGGCAGGGCCTATGTGATGCATGCCGAGGAGGCAGAGGCTGAGCCATATTCGACACAAATCACCGGTAACCCTTATGTTAAAAATTTTATTTATCGGCCAGATTGCATGGGATATTATGTGATTGTTGTTAATTTTGGGATTGAGAATTTTAGGATCGGTTATAAGGGTCGAAGTGCTTAGAAGGGGGGTTGAATAAATACTTAAATATATTTGACTCTTTTTCGATAAAAGTGAATCAATTTAGCGATAGACAGAATTCAAGAATCTTGTTGTCAATGTCAATCTGTTAACTAGCATAATTGCGGAAATAAACTGACTGACAGATTGAATACGGAAACTTCAAATGCTCCAACATCACCGCTTCTATCACAAGGATAGGATATTCAATAAAAGACTTTGATTAATTATAGAAACTATAATAACCCACTTCAACTTGGTCTTAACACTGCAAAACTGAAACTCTTAATATCTTTACAACTTATCAGTATACAACTGATTTTCTTATCTAAGCACAACTGATCTTACGAGATCGTATGCTAATACTTTTGTTTAGATGATAGCATGAAAGCTATGAATATTACTGTGAGTTTTTCTGTCTGAATATTGTAGCTGAGCTTGTAATCATGAATTAAAAATTGTTTGCAAAAAGCCTTTTTTCTCAAATGAACTTTACGGCTATATATAGGATTTGCTTCCAACAGTAATATTGAATGCATTTTGATGACTTATATCCGTTGATAATTTCTGAATGTGTCAACATTCTTCATAAAACAGTACACTGTGGCATTTTGATGTGCGGTGCTTCCACTACGAGTTACAGTCTGCTTTTGCACAAATTGTCGGTTGTTGGTTACGCTCTTAACTGATGACGTGTTAAATTGATTATCAGTTGACTAGATAGCCGAACAGTTGAGTCGTCTGTATAACTGATCAGTCTTAACTTATAGTTCAATTAGCTTTGATCTGTTCGATTTCCTATGATTATTTTGCGCATTAATTACCAATTCGGGTAACTTTTGTTAAAGATCTAATTAATTCAGTTGAGTCGATCAGTTTTGCAATCTTCAAAAGATTCATTTGTCAAACTCCGAAATTCTAATTGCACCAATTTCCTTCTCTTTGGTGTTTGACAAAACATAAAAATAATGAATTGATAAAGTCCATCGTACATAAAATAATCTGAAATATTGTAGATAAATTAATCTTTCCCTGTACAGATTCGTACAAATCAAAGAATGAAGAACTATCATCTAATAGATCTTGCTACTTTTCACTTCTTTGCTCTTTTATCAACAGGTTCTTGATCAATTGGAATCAATCCAAATGAAATGTATAGATTCGGACAAATCAAATAATGAAGAACTATCATCTAACCGATCTTCCTGCTTTTCAATTCTTTGCTATTTTATCAGCAGTTCTTGATCAGTTGGTTGACTCGATCTTTTTTTTGACTGTTGCTACTGCTCTTCTTTTTCCTATTCCCCCTTTTTGTCAACATAAGCACAGTTTGATAGAAGGCGGACATCTGAGTTGACCTGAGATATATCATTTAACATTTGTTCCTGCATCAAATCCATTTGTTTGGACATACTTGTATGCACAAAATAAATTCGTTGGATGAGCATGTCATAAGTTTTGAATGGAGCCGGAACTGTCACTCGGTCCTTCTTCAGCTGATCTACGAGGAGAAATAGTGAAGTAATATATTTAGTAACCCGCTTGAGGTTCTTCATTGTATTCTCCTTCATAGAATCAATCTTAAGCGTTTGCATCAGCTGGGTTGATTTCATATCAGAAACAGTTGAGATGAGATTGTTCAGACATGACTTGATTTCTTCAATCATGAGGTCAGTTGCCATAGGTATTTCAAAAGACAAGACTTCAGATGTGGCTGGTGTTTTACCTTGTATTTTTTGCCGAAAATTACCAAAGCTAGACATTGTGATTAAATCTCAGTCTGATCTAGTTTTTTAGCAACTTCTTCAACGGCTTCCTGCTGATTGTCTGGAGCTGAATTATTTGGCGGAGCAGCATTTGAACTGGAATGCATATCTGAAAATCTACTGCTTAAAATACTACTAAATTTTTTTTTTTGTAAACTCATTTTCAAAAATATACATCTTTAAACATGCATGCGATAAATGTTAAAAAAATTCATATTTTTAAAGATAAAATTATTCAACTATCTGTAAAAACATTGTAGTTAAAAAAATGACGAACTTCAAACCCTAGACCATCGAGCAAAATAATTCAAAAGCGAAGCATGAAAAAATCTTACCAACCAACAACATATAAAAGGAAAGCGTATAAAAATATCTAATTCACTCCAATCTCATAAACATGATGTGCGGAAATACGGTCCTCGGGTTTGTGTGCGCACATCCAACTCTGCCTACTCACTCTTCGGCACCTCCAATCTCCTGATCAATGTGCTCACCTGCATCATTCACACCAACGTTATATCAAGTATGTTGGAAAATAAATTTTGGTAGTTTGACAAACTAAATGTTTATATCGACTGGATTACCTGATCAAGATATTCGAAAGTAACTGAACAAATACTCAAACTGACAGTTGCCTATAAATGAAGATTAATTTGCAAAGCAACTGAACTAGCTGAACTGAACTTACGCAGACAACTAACTGATTAGTTGGAAACTGATCAGTTGCTACATTCAGTTGTGAGTTTATCAGCTATTGCTTATCAACTGATCCTTCAGCGGAACACGTCATCAGTTAACGAAAAAGACATTCAATCGACAACAGTATAAAGCAAACTGCAACGAACAGTAGGAACGCCGCATATCAGAAAATCTGCAATATAAGAATGTCGTAAAAATATTGATGTGGCAAACAACGGATATAAAGATTCAAATTACATTGATTATTATCATTGAAGAGAAGCCTATAAATAGCTTGAAAGAGCAGTTGAAAAACAACGATTTACTATTCTATCAATCTTGTTGTTACTCCGCTGAAATTTTCGCTCGTATCAAAAATTAGAAGTTCACACTTATCATATTTATTTGTAGCATTCTAGGCTACATTTCGAGCTTACTAGCACAAATCATTTTGTTGTATATTGGATCTTTAAAAAAATCAGTTGTGCTAACTCCACTTGAGCACTGTGAAACATATTGTAAACTAAAAGTTTCTGTTTTGGCATTGTTAAGTCCAAGCTTAAGTGGGTCTGTACAAGTGTTTGTAACAATCAATGTCTTTTAGTGGATATCCTATCCTTGTGATAGAAGGGGTGACGTATGAGTAATTGAAATATCCGAACATCCATAAAATCTCGTGTGTTCTTATTTCAGTTTTTGTTATATCTATCAGTCAGTTTATTTCTGCACTTTATTGTTAACTGATTGATATCGACTGACAAGATTCCGAGTTTCAGTTTGTCACTAAACTGACTCAACATTCGAAAAGATTGTGAAAATCGTGAGTGTTTATTCAACCCCCCTTCTAAACACTCTTTCACCAGTTAATCGATCCTATCAAGTGGTATCAGAGCAGTTGAATCTTGTCCTAGAATATTCTTATCCGCAAAACTGATCATTATGTCTTCATTCAATAAAATACAAATGTTTTCCAAAGAAGATTTCGATGACTGGAAAATCAAAATGCATGCTCATTTAGCTGCACAAGATGACGACATGTTGTATGTCATTACTGAAGGTCCCATGAAAATCTTAAAAGCAAATACAGCAGTTGCAATAACTGATGGGGCACCTCATCGCGTTGAGAAGTCCAGAGAGGAATGAACAACTGAAGATAAGAGGAAAGCCAACCTTGACAATGTGGCTGAGGACATCTTATACAAAACGCTGGATAAAGTCACTTTCAACAAAATCAAAATTTGCAAAACTGCTAAAGAGATATGGGAGAAACTGATTCAGCTTTGTGAAGGAAACGAACAAACCAAGGAGAACAAGCTATCAGTTGCTGTTTAGAAATTTGACAATATCAAGATGAAGGTTGGAAAATCGATTCACGAATATTATGAGAGGGTCAGTAGTATAATAAACGAGCTGAATGCACTTGGAAAGGTGTATTTAACAAAGAAATAGCACTGAAAATGGTAAGAGATCTTCCCAAAGAGTGGGACGTCAAGACCATGGCTATGCATGAATCAAAGGAACTTAACAAGGTTGAACTTCATGATTTGTTTGTTGATCTAAAAGCATACAAGTTTGAACTACAAACCAGAGAAGTGGACCTTCTACATCAAATGTCACAACTGCTTTAACTGCTATCAAGTTGGAAGCAACTGGTTCAGATGACAAATCTGCTGATCAGCCGAAGGATGACATAATGTCATTGTTTGTCAAGAAGTTTGGGAGGTTTATGATGAGAAATTAAGAAAAATTTCAGAAACATTATCAGAAAAATCACTCCAAAGAAGAACCTTATGCTTGCTACAACTATGGCAAGACTGGCCATTTCATTGCTGGCTTTCCCAAGCCAAAGAAGGACAGTCAAGGATCAACCTAAATGGAAAAGAAGCCCTATGAGCATACAAGAAGAATCAAGGATGACAAGAAATCTCTCAGAAAGAAACATGATGTTCTTCTAGATGAGGAGAGTAAGTCAAAGTGGGCACAAATTAATAGTGGGGAGTCAAAACCTGAAAGCCCAATCAGTTCAAGTGATGATGAAGAAGAAGTCATGTGCTTAATGGCAGATGATGATGAACTAAAGTCAACAAGTGAACATGTATTTGACTTCAGCTCTACTGATTTCACTCGTGAGGAACTACATACTACATTGCATGACATGGTAAATGAGTATAACAAACTTGTTCGATCATTTGAGAAGGTCAGAGCTGAGCAAAATGATCCCAATGATGAAAATACTACAACTGATGAGTCAGTTGAAATGTTGAGTTTAAAAAGGGAGATTGCAGAGCAAAAAGCTTAAATGATTGAGAACCAAGCTTTGATATATCAGTTAAAAACAGAAATTTCAAAAGATACTGAACTGATTCAGGCTTGGAACAAGTCTTCAGTTACATTGACTAAAATGCAGAATTAACAAAAATCAGTTGATGATAAAACTGGTTTAGGCTTTAACAATCATGTTGAAAATTCTGCAAGTGATACACAGCCAAAGTTGAATGTAAACAAAGGAAAGTACATTAACTTTGTAAAATCAACTATGGTAAATGAATTCTCAGAACCAAGTAAACCAACTGTTCAATCGACTGAAAGTAAGAACATAGCCAAACGTTATGAAATTGGATATAGCTCTGAGAGTTCAACTGATTCAAGAAACTGGTCACCTAAACGGTTCAGTTACAAAAATCAGCACTCAAGGAATGACTATTACAATTACTACAACTGTAAGCCAGTTCAGAAATGGTATCAAAAGAACACTCAGTTAGAAAAGGGTACAAACATATTGTTTCTTCCTCACACCACACATTTAATACCCAAAAGTCGAGAAAAACTATTTGGAACACAACAACTTGAAAGTCAGTTATACTGGTCCAATTCTGGATTCCTAAAGGACTAATCAGTTTAGCACCCAAATGAATATGGGTACCAAGATCATATCTTTTGTGTGATAGAAGGTGACAGGTCCAAACAAGGAATCCACCTGGTATCTAGACAATGTATGCTCACGGCATATGACAGGGGATGCAAGTCTGCTATCTCAACTGATCAAATACACTGGACCAAACATCAGTTTTGGAGACAACTCCAAAGGTAAAACAGTGGGTAAGAGTAAGCTTATCCATGGTAACTTTTCTGTCAAAGATGTTTTACTAGTTGAGAATTAGAAGTATAACCAGATTAGTATCAGTTAGTAATGCCACAATAATTTCTCAGTTCAGTTCGACAAACATACTTGTTCAGTTAGAGACTCAACTGATGAAGTCATCCTAATTGGCAATCGTTGTGGAAATACTTACAAAGTCAGTTGGACTGATCAACCTTATGCATCAGTTAGTTTCATTGCTTCCAAATCTTCTAAAAACTTGTTGTGGCATAAGAGATTGAACCACTTAAACTTTAAATCTATTGCCTATCTGAGTAACCATGATCTTGTAACTGGTTTGCCCAAAATAGATTTCTCAAAAGATAAAATTTGTTCAGCATGTCATTTTGGTAAGAAAGTAAGATCTTCATTCAAAAACAGAGGTTGTAAATTATCCTCCCGATGCTTAGAACTATTACATATGGATCTTTTTGGTCCAATATCAGTCATGAGTTTAGGGGGAATGAAATACACCTTAGTAGTTGTGGATGATTTTTCAAGAATTCTCAAATCCAAAGACCAAAATACTGCATAACTAATTAAGCTTTTCAAAAGATTATTAAATGAAAAATCAGTTGGGATTGATCGAATAAAGTCTTATAGAGGGACTGAATTAATCAATTAAAATCTTTTAGCATTTTTATAAAATACAGCGATCAAGCATGAGCTTTCAGCAGCTAGAACTCCTTAGCAAAATGATGTAGCTGAGAGAAGAAATCGGACCTTTAAAGAAGCTGCTAGAACAATGCTTGCTGATCCTGGTATTTCTCAATGGTTTTGGGCAGAAGCAGTAAACACTGCATGTTACACTCAGAGCAGATCAATGATTAATAAGAATCATTTGAAAACACCATATGAGATCTGGCATGGACGAAAAAATCTTGTTTCCTACTTCAAAATATTCGGCTGCAAATGTATTATTCTTGATAATGACAAAAATCATTTAAAAGCTTTTGATGCTAAATCTGAAGAGAGAATATTTCTTGGATATTCTTCAGTGAGTAAAGCTTATAGAGTTTTAATAAAAGCACTTTAAATGTTGAAGAATCAATACATGTTGTATTTGATGAATATGTACTAACTGATAAGCCAACTGATCTAGTTGAGATAGTTGATCGATTTACAGATATCAGTTTGGAGGATGATAATAAAATAGAGAATCATATCAATCGAAACATTCTTCAAATACCTGAACCAGACGTATTGGATCAATCAGCTGAACATAAAGTTTTTCCTGATAATCAGTTTCCAACTGATACAGCTCCAACTGAAACTGAAGAAAATATTCACTTGCCAACTGAAGCAATTGCTGATATGGACACAACAAATACTGAGCTCATACGGAAGAAATCAAATCCTCCAGAGTTAATGATAGGTGTTCCATTTGACCCGGTAAGAACTAAAAATCAAAGGCTTAATTAATTTATTCATTCAGCTTTCGTTTCACAACTGGAACCGAAGAAAACTGATGAAGCTCTTGCTGATCCTAACTGGATAAATGCTATGCAAAAAGAGATAAATCAGTTTACCCACAACAATGTCTCGAACTTAGTTCCAAGACCATTTTCTAAAACTGTTATAGGTACAAAATGGGTATTCAGAAACAAACTGAACGAAGATGGTTCAGTTATATGCAACAAAGCAAGACTTGTAGCTCTAGGATACAGGCAAGAAGAAGGAATTGACTACGATTAAACTTATGCACAGTTTAAAGACTGGAAGTAATCAAAATGTTTCTTGCCTATGCATCATTCAAGAACTTTAAAGTCTACCAGATGGATGTGATGAGTGCCTTTTTGAATGGTCAGTTACAGGAAGAAGTTTATGTTGAACAACCACCAGGTTTTATTAATCACTCTTTTCCTGATCATGTCTATCATCTGAACAAAGCTTTATATGGTCTTAAACAAGCTCCAAGAACTTGGTATGAAACACTTTCAAAATTTCTAACTGATCATGATTTTACTGTTAGATCAGTTGATAAGACTTTGTTCAAATTCTATAAGAATGATCACATTTTACTTGTGCAAATTTATGTTGATGATATTATATTTGGGTCAACTAACCCAAAATTATGTGAGAAGTTTGCCAAGTTAATGCAGGACAAATTTGAGATGAGTATGATGGGTGAAATGACATTCTTCCTAGGTCTGCAAGTGAAGCAACTGGAAACCGGTATTTTTATCAGTCAGACCAAATATACGAAGGAATTGCTCAAGAAATTTGGCATGGAAACATGTTCAGCTGCAAGTATTCTCATGAGTTCATCAGTCAATCTAGACAATGATCAAGGAGAAATATTAGTTGAGACGACACTCTACAGAGGTTTAATAGGTTCATTATTGTATCTAACTGCTAGTCGTCTTGATATTGTATTTTTTGTTTATATGTGTGCTAGATTTCCGGCAAATCCTAAGCAATCGCATTTTTCAGCTCCCAAAGGTATTTGAAAATATTTTAAAGGCACAAAAAATGTGGTATTATGGTATGATAAAGACTCTTCTTTCAATTTAGTTGGATATTTAGATGCATATTATGCATGATGTAAGCTAGATCGTAAAAGCACCAATGGATCTTTTCAGTTTCTAGGAGACAAACTGATCTCATGGTTCAGCAAGAAATAAACATCCATAGCTACTTCCACAATTGAAGCGGAATATCTTGCTGCTAGAATCTGCTGTGCCCAACTGCTCTAGATTCAGCAAAAACTGAAAGATTATGGAGTTGATGCAAAAGGATCTCCAGTATTTTTTGACAATACAAGCACAATTGCGATCACATACAATCCAGTTCTTCACTCAAGGGCCAAACAAATTGATGTCATGCACCATTTCATCAGAGATCATGCTCTGAAGAAAGCAATCAGACTGGAATATGTGCCAACTGAACAACAATCTGCTGACATCTTCACCAAACCTTTACTAATGACTAAGTTTTCTCACTTTCGCAATATTCTTGGTTTAATTGACTTGTCTTAATTATATCAGTCTTATTATTGTTATGTCAGTTAGGTGTTCATTTAGTTTTCCATTTAACAGTTACTATATTCAGTTAGTTAACTGTTTGTCAACTGATGCCAGTTAATAATTTATCAGTTACTGTATTCAGTTAGTTCTCTGTTTTTCAACTGATGCCAGTTAGTTTTGCAGATAAGAAAAGGAAAGAACAATGAATCATAATAGGATTTTATTTCGAATAAAATCTAAACCAAACTACACGACTCATTTCTCTCCCAACAGCATCTTGCCAAACAGTCAACCAGTTAGTCAAATCATGACTGTTGATACTCCTGAAGGCTTCTGTAGTAGAAATACTTTCAAGAAAGTGCCACTCCTTCCACAGCATCACATGCAATAGAACTTGATCAATGACAAGCTCTGAAATGTGGTCGACTTCAAAACGGATTTTGTATTTCCTTGCAATTGATCTCTGATTAGCAGTAGCAGAAAATTAACAACTATGAATTTTTTGGAGATCGTGAACCGTGGTCCATTCGGAGATAACCTCTGAAAAGATGTACTTCTCAAGAGCCTTCTTGAATCTTTCAAAACGATCAAGTTTCCATGAAAGATGAGGGACGTTGGAACTGCTTGAGAAATCCATCAGTGTTTAAATGTTGTTATAAAATAACATTGGTTTTATTTTTAGACACCGTTAAAGAGACAGCAGGAAGACGAAGAGTCATCAGTTACCAAATAGACTTAACTGATCTAGACTAAGTTTCTCTTACCTTTCTTTTAATTTTTATTCATTTTTTGAGGGGAAATGTCGAATATAATTGGTTAACTGAGAAGACAATAGTCAGTAGGCCCTTAACTGAATTGATTCATCTCATAACTGATCACTCAGTTGCTGACCTAACTGATCTTATCCAATAAGTTAACTGATAAATCGAATAGTATTCCTTATTAAGTTATGTGACTGATTGATTACTCATTTAATTGATGTCTTTCAATGAATAGCATTTTGAAACGTGGACCCACGTGATCCATTTATATTCTTCACACGTTTTCATCACATGTACACACGCTTTTATTCAAACTCTCTTGGACTGACACGTGTCCAAAATATGAACCGTCACATACATATGTGCTAGACCCCGCTCCTATTCAGTTTTTCTTTACGCTTATTCATATTTACAGAGCAAATCCAATTGCAAAGTATTCTTTCTCGCAAAAAATCATTTCATCAAATGGAAACTCAAGTTTCAGCTCACTTTCTGAATGTTGTGGCAATCAATTTTACCTCAGTTATGACTGTTCCTGATGAAGCTGTGAAGAACATCTTTAACAAACTTGAAGCAGCTGGACTCAAACCATTTTCGGGATTATCTTCCCAGGAAATTTACCCTAAAGAGATTGAAGAGCTTTACACAAATGGCTACGTCACTACTACATGCATAATCACATCTACTGTCAATGGTCATCTGCTGATACTTGATGATGACTACTTCAGCAATCTATTTCAGCTGCCTACTGATGGGCTAACTAACATTTTTGAGATGAAAACTGCTGATGTTGAGGAAATGCAAACTGCACTCTATGTTGATGGACGAAAAATCAAAGTTTCCGATCCAAAGAAGTAATTAAAGCCAGAAGTTCAGTTGCTGGCTGATATTGTAGCCAAGGAACTATTAGCAAAGGCAAGATCCTTTGTTACTCTGACACTGGAAAAATTTCAAGCTATGACTGCTATCATGGATGACAGGAGACTAAACTGGAAAAATATCATATTCAACATTTTAAAGAACATATTTCAGTCGTCCAAGCGATCAAAGGGATATGCAGTGCAGCTAAGCTATTTGCTGAAAGTCAAGGGGTTGGTGGGTGATGATTCTGAAAGATCATCCAAGCCCAAAATCTTCAATGCCAAGAATGTCCACCCGCCAAAGCCCAAACTTGAAATGACTCCTGAGTAATTCATGAAGATGAAAAAGGAGATCGGGATGCAGGAGGTTGAAGATTATGGCAGATTTTTGAATATTCTTGAAGATTATTTCATTCTTTTATTTTTTTGTACGAATCTGTACATTGGATTCTTTTATTTGTACGAATATGTACATTTGAAGAATTATTTTATCTACAAAAAATTCGAAGATTTTTTCTCAGTTCCAGTTGATCAGTTCATATATTTCAAGTATTGTCAAACACCAAAAAGGGAGAAATTGTTGGAAACTAAATTTCGGTAGTTTCACAAACTAAGTGCTTAAATCGATTGGATTAACTGATCAAGATATTCGAAAGCAAATGAACAAATACTCAAACTGACAGTTGCCTATAAATGAAGATTAATGGCAAAAGCAACTGAACCAGCTGAACTGAACTTACGCAGACAACTGACTGATCAGTTGGAAAATGATCAGTTTCTACATTAAGTTATGAGCTTATCAGCTATTCCTTATCAGCTCATCCATCAGCTGAACACGTCATCAGTCAACGAAAAAGACATTCAATCGACAACAGTACAAAGCAGACTGCAACTAACAGTGAACACCGATATCAAAAAAGCTGCAGTGTACGAATGTCAAAAAGATATTGACGTGGCAAACAACGGATATAAAGAATCAAATTACATTGATTATTACCGTTGAAGAGAAGCATATAAATAGTAGGGAAGAGAAGTTGAAAAACAATGATTCACTATTATATCAATCTTGCTGTTACTCGGCTGAAATTCTCGCTCGTATTAAAAATTAGAAGCTCAAACTTATTAGATTTATTCATAGCATTCTAGGATACTTTTCGAGCATACTAGCACAAATATTTTTGTTGTATATTCGATCTTTAAATAAATCAGTTGTGATAAGTCCAGTTGAGCACTGTGAAACATATTGTAAACTTTTCAGTTTTGGCATTGTTAAGTCCAAATTGAAGTGGGTCTATACAAGTGTTTGTATCGATCAAAGTCTTTTAATGGATAGTATATCCTTGTGATAGAAGGGGTGACGTAGATGTGATTGAAATCTCCGAATATCCATAAAATCTCGTGTGTTCTTATTTTAGTTTTTGTTCTATCTATCAGTCAATTTATTTCCGCACTTTATTGCTAACTGATTGATATTGACTGACAAGATTCCAAGTTTCAGTTTTCCACTAAACTGACACAACATTCGAAAAGATTGTGCAAATCGTGAGTGTTTATTCAACCCCCTCCCCCCTTCTAAACACTCTTTCACCGGTTAATCGATCCTATCAAAGTACGTATATATAGCTGGCAACATTGAAAAGTAACGTAATAAAAATGCATTTCATGATCTTTAAAACTTAAACTTAAACATATCGTATAAAAGCATAACGCGTCAAAACATATCTCATCATAATAATCATATACGTATACATTATCCCGATTTAATTTCGTTCGTTAGTTGTGACTTTCGTATCAACTCTATCGTATCAGCTCTATTCGATGGATCCATCTACATATAACCTTGGTACTCTGCGGCGGGGACATCAACGACAATATTACCCATCCATTGAGCCTTGGCCTTACATATGATCGTATACATATACATGTTAGTCACAACCAACTCCCATCCTTCAATACATGTCATCATATTCATCACTTATCAAAATCATACATATATGTAATTTTTCTTAAAATCAAGCATGCAACGTGTAACTTCCCGAAAATTTGAAGGTCCACGTGAACCACATGCATGCAAGTTATTAAATTTCTTTGTTATTTTATTAAATTCCTTTAAAGCATTAAATGCATGTTTATTTCATTCATTTGTGTTTTAATTCATGATGTATTTAAAGTTTCATGCATTAGGATTTTTAGTTCAATTTCGTACTCGAACGAGGAACGGAGACCAGTGATAATCAGGAAAAATATTTTTATTGAATAATTTTTTTAATTATTTAATATAAGGTGTTTTTATGTATGATTTTTGAAAATGCGCCTTGGTTTTGTATTTTTAACCACCGTGATATTTTATATCCGGTACGCAAAATTTAACGATTGGGGAGACTTTTTGAGGGCTCGGGCAATATTTCAAAAACGTATCTAAACGAAATATTTTTTGGAAGAGATTTGGGCTTGATAGGATTATTTTATTACTTAGTGGGCCAAAAATCTTTTTAAACCTTTTAATTTTAATTAAGGGCCCATTAACATTTAATAATTAAAACTTTAACTCCTTAACTAAGCCTTAAACCTAATCTATTCAAGGTGGCCACCCATCCCCATTAAGCAGCACTTTTCTGAAATTCCAGCAGCCCACAATCTCAAAAATCCTCTTCAAACTTTCAAGAAATCATCATTCGCTTCTCCGGTTCACGTCCTACGCGCATATCTTCGAGGTTTCGTGCGTATAAACGCAAAGGCACGCTATGTATCTCATTTGTCATCATTTACACCATGTATATGCGTGATTATACATATATTTGCATGATAATTTGTTTGTCTGCCTTATAGAATCACTTTTGTAAAGATTTTGTGACTTATATGCGTATAACTTGCGCACAACTCACAGTTTCTTGCTTTGGTGCGAAGGGCTACCAATTTTATGTTGCTAAGGGCTGTACACATCGAGTTAGATAGGGACATAAGGCTGGACTCGAAGTTTTGTGGGTTTTAGTAGAGGGCCAATCAGTATCTGCAGTCTTCGTTTGAAATTTATGTGTCACAAAACTCCTCACCCTCTGTTATTTCGAATTCAATGATTTATAAGTTGGTTTTTTGGAAATGTGTTCAACATATGATTTGTAGCACTCTATGATATATTCGATAAAATAGTAAATTTGTAATTTTCTGATAAGAAACGAGGGAGATATTATGTTTATCGTAAAGCCGCAAAAGGGGTGGAATTTCTTTGTCACAAAACCTGTCAACCTCTGTTATTTCAAATTATGCAACTTATAGGTTGGTTTTCTAGAAATGTGTTAAAAATATGATTTGTAGCACTCTGTGTTATCTTTGATTCGATAGCAAATTTTTAATTTTCTAATAAGAAACGAGCGAGACATGATTTTTATCGTAAAATTGCTCAAGCTGTAAAATTTGTGTGCATACGCTGAATATTTCCAGCAACCTTTGGGATTGTTCCGTGGTTCATAAGTAGTTTGGAATGGGTTTTTTAAAGGCTGGTCAAGTAGGTTTAAGTCACGGTTTAATTTGGGGAAGATTTGGTTAAGTTTCGGGTTGATTCAGCTAAAATCGGGACTCCGATTCAAGTTTTAATACGAATTGATTAAGTTTTGAAACGGGCTCGTGTTCACGTCTAAGAAACAATTTTAATTAAGTCTTGGGATGTTTTAAGGATTTTGGTAATCTTTGGGTCGAAATTTAGGGGTCCAGGGGTAAAATGATCATTTTGGGATTCCAGGGTCAAAATGGTCATTTTGCACGCGAGTCGATATTTTTGTCCTGGCAGCGCCTTGAGCACATTTTATCATGTTTTTAAATGTTTATGCATCACTATCACGATTTTTATGAATTTATAAAATATACGTTGCATGCCTGATTTTAATAGAATTTACGCATGTGCATTATTTTGATAAGTGATGAAAAAAATGATGTTTAGTATGATGGAATTATGTGGCTATCGAAGTACATGTAAATGATTAATACGTATATGTAAATGATGATTATGAGGCCTATGCATAATGGATGGATAATACTGTCACTGATGTTCGACAGCCGCTAGGTAGTGCGGTTCTATGTATGATGGATCCATCGTAAATAATGAATGATGTGCGACAGTCACCACAAATGAACTGAATTCACCTAAGGAAATGATATAAATGATGAATGATGAACGATGAATGATGATAATGATGAACGGTTTTGACATGTAATGATTTCATATGGCCCGTCTGTATTTACGCTTTTAAAATGCATAAAAGGTTTGTTGATTAAAGTATATTTTCACTGTTGTGTGTTATGTATATGTACTTGTTATTTCCAATATAGGTGTGTTGCTTTAGACTAACTAGGTGTGAATGATGCAGGTGAGCAAATTGATGAGGAGACTAGAGGTGCCGAGGACTGAGTAGGCGGAGTTGGATGTGCGCACGCTAACATGAGGACCTTGTATTTTTCCGCATATATATGATTTTATGGGAGCACGTTTAAGTATCTTTTTTAAATGGTTGACAAGGATATTGTGTTGAGAGTTTTGACATATTTTATTATGCTTGATGTTTTATTTTCTGAACGGCGATTGTTTAGGTTGGCGGTTCTTTTCATAATCTTAATTGCGTCTATTTTATTCGGCAGTGGATGATTTTAGAAAATATGTGTTTCGAATTTTATTATTTTTATAGGCATGGTTTCGGCCATTGAAATTTTTTAAATAAAAAAATGTTCCGTAGAATTTTAAAATAAGCAGACGTTTCACAACGTATTTTTCATAATTTCATTAAAGAAGTCATATTCATGGTAACGTAAACATTTGATGTGAGAACCCGGAAATTTCTAAGCAATTCATGTAAGAAATAAAACTCGAAATTAAGCTCAAACTTTAAGCTTAACTATAAAACTCAATTATAAACTTAAATTTTAAGCTAACACGGCTCGAGGAAATAATTCAAAAGCTCAAAGATTAGCTCAAAAGGGATCTACGCTACAAGAAAACCACAACAATCGAAGAGTCATCACCTGAAGTGTAAACCCCAACCTCAACGGCTCAATCTTTTAGCTCAAAGAAGCTCATCTCACCTTGTCCTAAAATAACCAAAATGGAGCTAAGCGAAGAGCTAGGAGGCTTGGAAAAATTTATGGTGCAAGAAGTGCCCCTTTACTAAACCAAGGTGACTCTTGAAGAATGGATAGAATTTTGACCACATTGAAGGCCTTTCTTGGGCATCAAGGTGGACGGCCATGGGGTGATTGAAAAACCTTTTTTTTCACCTATAAATATGGAATCACATGCTTTAGAAAATCATCACAAAAAGCCTTCAAAAATTTCAGTAAGTGGGTTTTATTTATCTATATAATTGTAATTTAAAACTTTTGTAAAAATAACATGAGATGCATGTATGTATGTGTGTCCATGCCTTTTGAAAAATGTTATCCTCTTTTTAAAAATCTCGATCGATGTATGAAATGTTCTTTCTGATTTCGATATTCTTTGATTCAACAGACTTCGTTCAAAAATCTGATAAGTCATGTTCGGTAAATCTGATTATGTTATATATTGTTACACTTCGATTTGAATGTGGGACGACAATTGTAGTTATGTCTGGCCCCAATCAATGCATATAAAACTGTGTTCTGGCCCTCATCAGTCGGTATAAAACTGTGTTCTGTCTAACCCCCATCAGTGGGTATTAAACTTTTTTCTGTCCTCACTCCTTAGAGAACTAACATATTGGGGACAATTTGACTATAGAAAATGAGATGAGTAACAGTGTTTTGTTTGTTCTGATTTATTCTAAATTGTCTAATAAAATTTGTCTCATATTTCAAATTTGATTTGGTTCTGTTATGATAAGTCAATGTAATAAATCTTGAAAGTCTGTTCAAACATGCTTTAAAATTATCTCTATATTTATCTGTGAAAATCGATCGGCCTCCACTTGCTGAGTGTTTTCCAAAACACCCACCCCTTACATCTTTCACCAGATAACAATGAGGAGCAAATGAATGAGGAGGAACAAGTGGCGTTCTGGGGCTGATGATCGAACCAAAAGATCTCGAATCAAGACTTAGTATTTTTTTTCGCTTCCCCAATTCTGAGGTAATTTTTATTATGTTTTCATTGTAAAAACAATATTTTGTTATATGAAAAGACTGGTTTTTGGCAATTTGCTACGAGGCTTAATTTTTTTCATTGTAATAGTTAAACAATGCCGGATGTCACCGACGCTTTGGTCTTAGGGCATGACATTTAAGTGGCATCAGAGACGTCAGGTTCATATCCCCCTGGGATTTTGATAGACAAAATTTGTCGAAGTCAAATTTTGGCAAAAGCCTAGTGCATTCCTATCTGAAGTAAACTTACCCATCGAATTCATTCACACCTTATGTCGTCACCTCAAAATTTTCTTCGAAATTCAAAGTCAATCTCCTCAAATCATTCTGAAAATTTTAGTATAAAAAAAAAAATTCCACAAGAACTTTGTTTCCATTCAAATTTTTGTGCCTTTCTATCCTTTATTACTGTTCTGAATTTTTACCTCGAATTATTTTAGGAAATGACTGCTCCACAGACCCATGCTCAAGCTACCCTTTGGATGTGACAGCTCACCATCGAGAATCAAACTAGAGAAATTGCGACGCTAAAGGCTCAACTCGTTAGGGAGAAACAAGAAAAATATGAACTTATGGAGCTCAAAAACCTACTCCAGACGGACGTACAGCGAACTCACTCATCACCTAGACTTGGCCGAGAGCCAACTCCTTTTGGTACCTAATGATTCAGTCCGAATCGAGCGCCTAGCTACCTTGAACCGGGAGTTACTAGAGAGAGTGTAGACTGAGAGAGACCGTGCTACTCGTGCTCATCATCGTCACGAAGAAATCGCCAACAAGCAAGAACGTTATATCACTAAGATTCATAGCACCATGGGTAGGCTCGAAGACAAGAATAATTATTTACATCTGTGGTGGAGAACATGGAAGAAGAGGAGGAAGAACCTATGGATGTGGTCGACGATGACAGTGACAATCGAGACATGATAAACTAGGCTAGATTAGTGTAATGATTGTAATAAAAGTAGGATTAGAGAAGCACTAAATGTAATAACTTATTTCTAAATAAATACTCTATTATCCTTAATTTATCGCATTTACATATCAATATTTATGAGAATTTTATGGATCTATCAATATAAATTAATTTTTTTGACCTTTATAGGAAAACAAACATGGACCCTCGAATCATTATAGCTGGACTCCAAAAACAACTCCAAGCAAAGGAAGCAGAAGTTGAAACATTGAAGGCGAAAAATGACTAGCTCGAGAGAGATAATTATCAACTAGATGGAAAAATATATGCATGGATAATGACCTTTACGAGACGCGTGAAGAAGCAAGGAAGTTACGAGAAGACCTCAGACGCTATACGCTTACCATCAAGAATCATAACGACAACACGAGATCACCAAATGAGAGTTGGACGAAGCGCAATATAGGATTTTAACGCTCCAAATTCGGGATGACAGTCGTCTCAAAATGCAGCGTCGCCTTGAGGAACAAATCGAAGAACATGATGTTTATGAGAACGTAAACCAATCCACAATTCACTAGCTACAAGAGGAAGTGGAATCACTGACGAATCACAATACTTTTTCGGAACACCATATCCATTAATTACAAAATGACATGATCAATATGGAGGACCCCATGGGGGAAACCAAGAAAACCAAGGAAACCCTATGGAAGAAGAAATTGACGAAGCTATGGAGTTTGGCGAAGTATTAGACGAGTAGGATGATAACTAGAATAAGCATTGATTGTATTCGGACCAATTTTGCTAATTATTTTTGTTATTGAAAGACTAAATGTATGAATTTTGAAAATTAAGGAAATTTTTTGATTTTGTCTATTTACAAACAACTTAATAAAATATATGTTTATAGGAAATGGTGGGAAGACCACCCAAAAAAAAGTAACCCACGCGGCGCCAAGAAAAACGAAAATGATAATCCACCACCACCACCAAGAGTAAATCTTAGCCAGGAGGATATGATGGCAATAGCTACTATAGTAGCTGCAAAGCTACAAGGAATTGTATACCCAAATGCTAACGCTATTCAGCCAACACCAGACCACAACCACGAGGAATTAAGTATTTGAAATGTCTGCTATTCGTTATGCTTATAAAGCACTAGAATTTTTTTTTCTCTTTCAACTTGATAATTTGAAAATACACATATATATACTTTAAAATACCTTGACATCATTTTAAAATAAAACAACCAACTAGTATTTGAAAAGTCAAAGGAAATCGTCAAAACATGAAATCATTAAACATCTTACCAAATCTAAAAAACAATAATTTGAAATGTATAACCCATACTGAAACTCTCATAAACCCTCAAGACATAAATAAAAAGTTGTAAAAATCATTTAACATAATCATAAACATAAATGCTTCATATGCATTTGAGGCCCTTGAGGTCTAGGAGGACCCATATACGGCTTTTTATTCGGCTTATTATTATTTTGGTGCTGCTGTCTCTTGCGCTGCAACTCAAACTCAATGTTCTTCAGAGATTGCTCAGACTGGAATGCATAAGTAATAGCAGTAGCATAATCCAAAGGACGCATCATCATAACATTATTTTGAATGGTAGGTCATAGACCATCCATGAAGTGCCTCAACTTCTCTGTAGGATCCCTCGCAATAAATGGTACAAAGTGACAACCCTTATCAAATTTCTTCACAAATTTAGCAACAGTCGAGTCTACTTGACGAAGGCCCATAAACTCCCTCTTTAGTCGCCCTCTAACATCGGCAGTAAAATGCTTCTCATAGAATATCTCCTTGAATTGAGCCCAAGTAAGAGTAGTTATGTTAACACCATCCTCGGCTCCTTCCCACCATAAAGAAGCATCATGTAACACCCCGAAAATTTAAAAGTCAACGCGAACCACATGCATGCGATTATTAAATTCTCTTGTATTTTAATTAAATGTTTTAATTGGATTAATTAATTATGTTGTGCATATTGACATGTTTAAAATATATTTTTCTACATGATTGCATTAAAATGTATTTTTAAAGGTTATTCGAGTTGCGATCGAAGAACGAGGACCGAGGGCGGAAAAACGTAAAATGTTTTTATTGGTTATTTGTTTTTAATTATTTAAATTAAGGGTGATGCATTTTCTTATTTTTGAAAATAAGGGGTTTTGAGATGATTTTATACGCCGGGACGTAAATTTTATCGGTGTTGGTTTTTCAACAAAAAACAAATTTTTAGCAACCCGGCTATTAAATTCAAAAATTTTTGTAACAGAAATTATTTTAAGATGATAATTAAACTTTAATAAAGCATTAAGGGCCTAAACTTTGCTTATTAAGCCTAAGCCTTAATTGGTGAGTTAATTAGTGTATAAATATTTGAAACCCTCCCCACACCATCACACGCACACGCCACTTTTCTGAAATTACACACACCAAAAACACTCATCAAAACACATGGCACACTCACACAATTGAAGAGGAAAAATCGAGAAAACTCAAGGGAATTCAAGCCAAGGTCTTGTCCCGTTCTTCGCCATCGTCAACGATTAATCGTGCGTTTAATACGCAAAGGCATGCCATATTCTCCCCTTCAAACATCTATCACACCATATTAATTATCTAAGCATATTTTGAAGGAAAACATGGCACACAAGTTGTTATTTTCGTAACTATATGCATACTTGTTATAAACTTGTGTTTTTTATTCCAAATTAATGTTATTATGTGGTTAAGAGGGCTGCCATGTTAGGAGTATAATTCAGGGCGTTTACACGAAGCTTTAGGTCCATAAAAATCAACCAAAACACTGCATAAGATCAGAAACGATCAAGCTGGAATCAATTTTATGTCAAGGTGAACTAAGGGCTCGGTTAAGGGGAAACATGGGGTGTGGCTCAGCTCGGCTGAGGCCAGGGCTAGCTGAGGTCATGGGTGAGTCACGGAGAGAGTCCTAGCCACGCCAGGATTCGAGACTAGGGCTAGGGAGGAGTCCTAGCAAGCTAGGACTCCCACCCAAGAGAGGTGACCAAGGGCTGCGCCGATTTCAGCAGCTGTACAGGGAGGAAGAGGCTTGGCCAGGGGGCATTGGGCTGGGCTAGGTTATGTCCTTAGGGTCTTAGAAGTGTGCTATAGGGGTTGGTTCAGGGCCTGGTTTGGTTGGCTAGGTCCTAGCAACAGAAACAAGAGTTCATGTTTAAATGGGTTTCTCGGCCATGACAAGTTGCTGAGATGTGGCTTCGGTTAGGGAGCTTGTGGTTGGTCTGGGCTTGGTTGGAGCATGGTCCATGGTGGTTAGGTTCATGAGGGGTCAAATAGTTAAGGGCTTGAAGAGTCCTAGACTAGGTAGGAGTCCTATTGTTCATGGGATACTCACACACTCACGTGCAGGATTTTGAGGCAAGTTCAAGGTGGCTTTGAGTGGGCCAGGGCTAGTTCTTTGGTCTGAGCTTGGTCAGTGGGGTCCCTAGGTGGGTTGGATAGGTTTTGGCTCAAGGTGGCTCGGGCGTGGCTTAAGTATTTTAGGAGATGGCTCGGTATATTCGATGAGATGTCAAAAACAAAAATTTAAGAACTGAAATTGAATCCCTGGGTCCACGGGTGTGGCTCATGACTTAGAAGGGTATAATAAATCTTAAAAATGTTGTGTAAAATTTGGGGTCAAAATATCGAGTTTTGGATTTATCCGGGATTTAATCGCCGCACGAAACGTTAATTAACGAATTAATTGAAACACCTAGTTTAAAGCTTTATAAAATTATGGAAAATTATATTTAAGCTTAAATAATTATTAAAAGTCTAAATTTTAAATTTGGGAATTTTATATTAAGGTTTGGTTTAATTCGGGATTAAAATGCATTAATACGTTATATTTAAAGATAAAATTAAAAGTCATCGATTAATGATAAATAAAAATATGAGAAAATTCATGTAAGTTTAAATTATTATTTGGGACATATTATAGTCAACGGAATTAAGAAAAAGTCAAAAACGTGAAATTTAACGTCCAGGGGTAAAGCGATCATTTTACACATAGAAATTAGTAAACGTCATGGCAGTGTTTTTTAATGCTGTTTTATGTGCTAATATGATTATTTCAATGGTTATGAATGTTTATGAATTTTTATATGTTAATATGTCAATTTTAAATGTTTATGGATTTTTATGTTGTTAATATGTTTAATGTTTTATGATTTAATATGCAAAAATGTTTATTTTAAATATTTAAGACCTAAATGTTTATTTTAAATGTTTATGATTTTAAAATGTTTATTTAAAACGTTTATGGCTTTTTATGATTTTTAATATATTAAATTATGATTTTTAAAATGTTTATGGATTTTATGATTTAACGTGGAAATTTAAAAGACATGTTGCATGCTTGGTTTTAAAGAAAACGATATTATATGCATGTTTTTATTAAGTGATGAAAATACGACATATTGAAGGACGTGAATGGATTATGACTAAATACTTGATATGTTGGAAATATAGTGAGGGTTATAATCCCAGTGGGAGCTCGACGATCGTGTTTACATTGATACGAATACGAATACGCGATATGAATACATATACGTTGATATGTTAATACGTTGGCCATGGACTCAGTTGACCGCTGAGAATGCTACTGATGTCTCCGTCGCCCAGTACTGTGGTTTTATGTAGATGGATCCATCGCCCAATACGTTTAAGAATACGAGTCACAATCACGATCTCAATTCAACAAGCACGAAAATGAATATGAATATGTTAATAAGAATATGAATATGATAATATGAATATGTGGATATGAATAGGGATACGAATATGAATATGTTTAAGTTTATATGAAAATGTGTATGAAAATGTTTATGCATAAGATTATGAAAACAGTTTTATTTAAAGTTTTATGCATCATGAAAATTTTTACGAAAATGTTATGGTTTAAATTTATGCATCTTCATGAAAACAATATTTTAAATTACAAATATTTTTCACTGTCGTATGTGATATGTATATGTAGTACTTTTTATCAAGAATATGATGTGTTGAGTCTTTAGACTCACTAGGTGTGATTGATGCAGGTGATTATGATAACAATGTTTATGAAGGTCTTGATGGTTGACTTTGCTGGACTGAAGGTGCACATAACCCGAGGACCTACGCTAGTTTTCCGCACTAGTTTACGATTCATGATTTTAAGTGATGTTAAAGATATTTTACGACAATTGATTTATGAGTGGTTTTTGAGAGGTTATAGTATGAGCTATATTTTTCAAATGTTATTTTTAGGTTCAGTAAAATGTTGGATAGTTTCATGCTAAATTATTTCCTTTGATTTTCAAATGTTAGTTGGGTGTTTTATTTTAAAATGATGTCGAAAATATTTTATGGTTAGGACGAATACTATGTGAGGTTTGAAAAAAAAAAAAAATTTGCACGTTTTAAGAAAACGATTAAGCAGACATTTCAGTTGGTATCAGAGCAATGGTTCTGCAACGGGTTGTGCCACCTTCAGTGCCGGGAAGCTCAGTCGTCAAGCCTCAAACTAGTAAGTTTACATGCTTTATATGATTTTATAATGTTACCTGCATAAGTGTATGAATTACATGTGTAAGTCACAAGTTTAATAGCTCTATGAGGATATATTATTTATATGCTTTGGAATTTTATACGTGATAAGATATGAAATAAGAAATTATTTGATTTCAACGCATGTTGGTTTTGTGGTGTAATTGGACAATGTTGAATTTTGGGTTTTAGTATTGACATTCTACTTTTTGGGCCATAAGTTAAACATGAATATTATAAATGCTTTTGGGACACGTAGATTTTCTAAAAAAATATTTATGATTCGTGGTTACTAGTCGAATTAATTTTTGAGAATTACTCATAAGTAATAATGATTCGAGGATTTGTAACTACTTCGGGAGTATAGAAATTTATAAATTGGGGTTTTAAGTTTTGATGAAAAGTGAGATTGGTTATGAGAATTGATTTTTGGGTAAATAAGTTTAAATTTTCGAAATTTATGTTATGAGAAACTGTAGAAGGAATTTAAGAATGCCAAGAACTTATGGGTTAATAGTAAGAATTTTTCGAAATTAAGGATCAATTGGATATTTTTTTAGGAAACTAAGAATTATTTTTGCAACTGCTAAGGAATTTGGGAACTAGTCTAACAATAAGTGAGAATTGAATGAGTTAATTGATAAGAGTGTTCGATTATTTAGACTTTTAAGAATATTTTGAACCTTGAGATATCTTGGTTATAGTATTATAAGGAATGTTAATTAAGGGTTTATAAGAATGAATCGATATTAGGCTTGAAAATCTCAGCGTTTGCGGATGCGTTTGGGATTTTGATGTTGAAATATGATAAGTTGATGAATATTTTGGGTATAAAGTAAGGAAAGTAATATACTATAAGTATGGTCATCCATCTTTTAATATTGGGAATTGTAAGAAAAATTGAAATTCAAGGTTATAATAGTAATAACACTAAGTCATTTGGGTCTTTTTAAGTTGCGATTTGAAAATGAGGATTCAGAAAGAAAAATTAATTGGGATTTAGTAGAAGTAAGGACATTCTAGAATTTAAGTTTTATCAGAGTAGCGCAGCGGAAGCGTGGATTTTTTGTATACTAGAACTAAGTCTAAACTTTTGGTTATCGAGGATAAGCGAATTTCGAGGACGAAATTCAAATTAAGGGGGAAAGATTGTAACACCCCGAAAATTTAAAAGACCACGCGAACCACATGCATGCGATTATTAAATTTTCTTGTATTTTAATTAAATTTTTTAATTGCATTAATTAATTATGTTGTGCATATTGATATGTTTAAAATATATTTTTCTACATGATTACATTAAAATGTATTTTTAAAAGTTATTCGAGTTGCGATCGAAGAACGGAGACCGAGGGCGGAAAAACATAAAATGTTTTTATTGGTTATTTGTTTTTAATTATTTAAATTAATGGTAATGCATTTTCTTATTTTTGAAAATAAGGTGTTTTGAGATGATTTTATATGCCAATACGTAAAGTTTATCGGTGTTAATTTTTCAGCAAAAATACAAAATTTTAGCAACCCGGTTATTAAATTCACAAACTTTTGTAACCAAAATCATTTTAAGATGTTAATTAAACTTTAATCAAGCACTAATGGACCTAAACTTTGCTTGTTAGGCCTAAGCCTTAATTGGTGAGTTAATTAGTGTATAAATATATGAAACCCTCCCCACACCATCACACGTACATGCCATTTTTTTGAAATTGCACACACCAAAAACACTCATTTAAACACACGGCACACTCACACAATTGAAGAGTAAAACTAAAGGCCAAAGGGAATTTAAGCCAAGGTCTTGCCCCGTTCTTCGCCATCGTCAACGATTAATCGTGTGTTAAATACGCAAAAGCATGCCATATTCTCCCCTTCAAACATCTATCACACCATATTAATTATCTAAGCATATTTTGAAGGAAAACATGGCACACAAGTTGTTATTTTCGTAACTATATTCATAGATGTTCTAAACTTGTGTTTTTTTATTCCAAATTCATGTTATTATGTGGTTAAGAGGGCTGCTATGTTAGCAGTATAATTCAGGGCATTTACACAAAGCCTTAGGTCCATAAAAATCAACCAAAACACTGCATACGATCAGAAACAATCAAGCTGGACTCAATTTTATGTCAAGGTGAACTAAGGGCTCGGTTAAGGGAAAACATGGGGTGTGGCTCTGCTCGGCTGGAGCCAGGGCTAGCTAAAGTCATGGGTGAGTCAGGGAGAGAGTCTTAGCCACACTAGGACTCGAGATCAGGGCTGGGGAGGAGTCCTAGCTCGAGAGAGGTGACGAAGGGCTGCGCAGATTTCAGCAGCTGTGCAGGGAGGAAGAGGCTTTGCCAGTGGGCTTTGGGCTGGGCTAGGTTAGGTCCTTAGGATCCTAGAAGGGTGCTAGAGGGGTTGGTTTAGGGCCTGGTTGGGTTGGCTAGGTCCTAGCAACAGGAACAAGAGTGCATGTTTAAATTAGTTTCTCGGCCATGACAAGTTGCTGAGATGTGGCTTCGGTTATGGAGCTTGTGGTTGGTCTGGGCTTGTTCGGAGCATGGTCCAGGGTGGTTAGGTTCATGATGGGTCAAATGGTTAAGGGCTGGAAGAGTCCTAGACTAGGTAGGAGTCCTATTGATGATGGGAGACTCACACACTCATGTGTAGGATTTTGAGGCAAGTTCCAGGAAGGTCTTGAGTAGGCCAGGGCTGGTTCTTTGGGCTGGGCTTGGTCAATATGGTCCCTAGGTGGGTTGGATAGGTTTTGGCTCAACGTGGCTCGGGCGTGACTCGAGTATTTTAGAAGATGGCTCGGTGTATTCGATAAGATGTCAAAAACAAAAATTTAAGAACTAAAATTGAATCCATGGGTCCACGGTTGTGGCTCATGACCTGGAAGGGTAGAATAAATCTTAAAAATGTTATGTGTAAAATTTGGTGTCAAAATAACGAGTTTTGGATTTATCCGGGATTTAATCGCCGTACGAAATGCTAATTAACGAATTAATTGAAACACCTAGTTTTATGCTTTATAAAATTATGGAAAATTATATTTCAGCTTAAATAATTATTAGAAGTCCAATTTTTGAATTTGGAAATTTTATATTAATGTTTGGTTTAATTCATGATTAAAATGCATCAATACGTTATATTTAAATATTAAATTAAAAGTCCTCGATTTATGCTAAATAAAAATATGAGAAAATTCATGTAAGCTTAAATAATTAATTGGGACATATTATAGTCAACGAAATTAAGAAAAAGTCAAAAAAGTGAAATTTAACGTCCGAGGGTAAAACGGTCATTTTACACCTAGAAATTAGCAAACGTCATGGCAGTGTACTGAATGTTCTTTTATGTGCTAATATGATTATTTTCAATTGTTATGGATGTTTATGAATTTTTTTATATGTTAATATGTCAATTTTAAATGTTTACGGATTTTTAAGATGTTAATATGTTTAATGTTTTATGATTTAATATGCCAAAACGTTTATTTTAAATATTAATATAACTTAAAGGTTTATTTTAAATGTTTATGATGTTAAAATGTTTTTAAAACGTTTATGGCTTTTTATGATTTTTAATATGTTAAATATGATTTTTAAAATGTTTATAGATTTTATGATTTAACGTGGACAGTTAATAGACATGTCGCATGCTTAGTTTTAAAGAAAACGATATTATATGCATGTTTTTATTAAGTGATGGAAATACGACATGTTGAAGGACGTGAAGGGATTGTCACTAAATATGTGATATGTTGGAAATATCGTGAGGGTTATGGTCCCAGTGGGAGCCTGATGATCGTGTTTCCATTGATACGAATACGAATACAAATTCGTGATACGAATACGAATACATTGATATGTTAATACGTTGGCCATGGACTCAGTTGACCGGTGAGAGTGTTGCTGATGTCTCTGTCGCCCAATACTGTGGTTTTATGTAGATGGATCCATCGCCCAATACGTTTAAGAATACTAGTCACAATCACGATCTGAATTTAACAAACACGAATATGAATTTGAATATGTTAATATGAACATGAATATGATAATATGAATATGTGGATATGAATATGGATACGAATATGAATATTTTTATGCATACATGCATACATACATACATACATACATGATTTTTATCAGTGTATCAGTGTCGACTATGTTTTTATATGACCTATTGATTAATTTTAAATGTTTTTTCGCGTTTAAGACAAATCTCTATGTTACTTAGTCATAGCCAAGTGCCAATTTTGGACAAGTTAGAGAAATTTGAGAGACAAGATGGTAACAATAACATTTTTAAAATATCATATGAAATTTAAAGATTTTAAATTGGGAAAAGTGGAAAACAAGAGGTGTAAGGGCAAGAACAATAACCTGGTTGAAACCATAATCAGGTGGGTATGGTGCATACCTGAAATATAAAGCCACATTAGTGAAATTAGTGTATATATATATAATTTTGATATATTGATCATCAACTGTTCTATATTTTATGTTCATTGTTGAGGTGACACTCATTCGTTATTATGTGATAAAACATATCAAAATTATACATCTACTAGGTGAGTGTAACATCAACAATAGACACAGAAATGAGTACGGTTGGTGAACAACATATCATAATCATGTATGTATGTATGTATGTATTATATGAAAATGTGTATGAAAATGTTTATGCATAAGATTACGAAAACTTTTTTATTTATAGTTTTATGCATCATGAAAATGTTTACGAAAATGTTATGGTTTAAGTTTATGCATCTTCATGAAAATGATATTTTAAAGTACAAGTATTTTTTACTGTCGTATGTGATCTGTATATGTAGTACTTGTTATCAAGATTATGATGTGTTGAGTATTTAGACTCACTAGATGTGATTGATGCAGATGATTATGTTAACAATGTTTATGGAGGTCTTGATGATTGACTTTGCTGGACTGAAGGTGCACATAACCCGAGGACCTACACTAGTTTTCCGCACTAGTTAACGATTCATGATTTTAAGTGATGTTAAAGATATTTTTATGACAATTGATTTATGATTGATTTTTGAGAGGTTATAGTATGAGCTATACTTTTCAAATGTTATTTTTAGTTTTAGTAAAATGTTGGATAATTTCATGCTAAATTATTTCCTCTGATTTTCAAATGTTAGTTGGGCGTTTTATTGTAAAATGATGTCGAAAATATTTTATGGTTCGGCCGAATGCTATGTGAGGTTTGAAAAAAAAATAATTTAGCACGTTTTAAGAAAACAATTAAGCTGACGTTTCACATCATTCCTAAATAGGTAAGTGGCACGCCTCACACGGTCAGCACCCCCCATATTCAGATAACGAAAAGTGTACTTCGAGTGCACAAATCGATGACTCAGCAGCAAAGGGATCGGTGGTGCCAGAAAATTCCATCGGCCCTATTCTCCGGAACTGATCATACACGTCATGCTGTGGCCTTGGTGCTTGATGTAACTGCTATAAATGCTGTTTTAACTGCTATAAATGCTGCTGTAATTGCTGCTCGAAGAAACGAGCCATCCCCTCTAAGGCACGAGTAGAAGCATCCCCATTAGGAGGCAGGGGTGCATTAACATTCTGATCTTCGGTGGTCTCTATCTGTCTATCAAGAGGTGCACGTCTAGGATGCATTATAACTGAATTTTTTCCAAATTCTAACATAACCAACATGCATTTAAATCTATGTTTTATAATCATGTGACATATCCTAATTCATTTAGCAATTTAAGCATACAAAGCATATATACTCAAAAAGCTAGTAAACATGTAACGTAAACATATTATTCATGTCATCATGCAGGTAACATTATATTAAATCATATAAAGCATGTAAAACTTACAGATTGAGGCTTGATGACTGAGCTTCCCAGCACTGATGGTGGCACAAACCTTTACAGAACCATTGCTCTGATACCAACTGAAAATGTCGGCTTTTCGTTTTGCTTATAAAGTACTATAATTTTTTTTTTCTCCTTCAACTTGATCATTCGAAAATACACATATATATAGTTTAAAATACCTTGACAACATTTTAAAATAAAACAACCAACTAGTATTTGAAAAGTCAAACAAAATCGTCAAAACATGAAATCGTTAAATGTCTTACCAAACCTAAAAAGCAATAATTTGAAAAGTATAGTACATACTAAAGATCTCATAAACCCCTAAAGACATAAATAAAAAGTCTTAAAATATTTTAACATAATCATAAACATAAATGCGGAAAAGTAGAACCGCTGGTCCTCAGGTCATGTACTCCTTTAGTCCAGTCAGATAAGGCATCCAAGCCTCCGTCAACAATATTATCATATTCACCTGCATCAATCACACCTAGTGAGTCTAAAGACTCAACACATCATATTCTTGATACCAAATAATACGAATAAAATCACTAGCAACAGTGAAAATACTTTTATGTAACAATACAATTTTCATGACATGCATAACTTCAAAACATAAACATTTTCGTAACCATTTTTCATATTGTCCTCAACATATTCATATACATATTATCATCAACATACACGTATTCTTTTTTTTTCCTTTCGTTGAATTCAGATAGTTAATTGTGACTTTCGTGTTCGTTTACGTGTTGGGAGATAGATCCATCTACATGTAACCACAGTATTGGGCGGCAGGGACATCGACAACATTCTCACCAGTCAACTGAGCCTTGACCTTACGTATTAACATATCATCGTATACATATTCGTATCCATGGAAATACGATCGCCGGGCTCCCACTGCGACCGCCACCCTCACGATATCTCCAACATATTATCGTAATAATCACAATTACTTCACTTCCTTCAACGTTTCACATTCATATCACTTTATAAAATTTAAACATGCATATAACGTTTTTCTGTTAAACCAATCATGCAATATATCTTTTAACGTTATCGTTTCATCATAAAAATCCATGAACTTTTGAAATAAACATTTTAACATATAAAAATCTTTAAACATTTAAAATAAAAATATTAGCAGAAAAAACAGCATTCAGAGCACTGCCATGACGTTTACTAATTTTCAAGTGTAAAATTATCGTTTTACCCCTAGACGTAAAATTTCTCGAATTTGACTTTTTCTTAATTTCATTAACTCTAACATGTCCCAAATAAATATTTAAGCCAAAATAAAAATTCGCATAATTTTATTTAGATTAAATACTAGACTTTCAATTAATTCGTAATTAGTCGTTTTGAAGGCGTTTTAATCCCGAAAAATTCCAAACTTTAATATAAAATTCCTAAATTCAAAACTTAGACTTTTTATATTATTTTATCCCTTGTGAACCACGACTCGACCCCCGTGAGCCGTGTTTCGATTAATTTGCTCAAAGAAAACCCTAACTTGACCCATAAAAGTTAGCCCCGAGCCATGGTCCGATTTTCACAAGCCACGCTCGAACCATGCTGGACCAAACCCTGACCAACCCCATTGGACACCCTCCTGGACCCTTGGACCCACGGAATACACCGCTAGCTCGAAACCGAAGGCACACAACCAGCTGCAAAAAACGGACTAGACTCCTAGGACCCTTCATACGCGCCTAGAACCTAACCCACCAAGCCAGCCCTTGAACCAGCCCTTCAAACACCTTTCTAGGATGCTAAGAACTCACCCTAGCTCAGACCTAAGCCCCTAGGCCGAGAAATCTACCGTGCACAAGCCCCGCAGCCCTGTGCGTCTCCCCTTGGAGCTCTCGGGTAGGAGTCCTAGCTTTCTAGGACTTCTCCCAGCCCTCTTTACTCGAGTCCTAGCGTGGATAGGACTTTCTCTCTGACCCCTCATGAGACTCTAGCCCAGCCCTTGTCCAACCAAGACCCAAGCCAAGCAACATGTCAAGGAACCCGAGCCTTCGACCCCTAGACAGCAAGGGTGGTTCCAGCATTGATTTTTCGTGTTGTGCAGCCTCTAGGTTGTGTTCTTAGGACCCTAACGCGTGTAAAAAATGATTAATAATAACCTAAATCATGGCAGGCCCTTAACACATATTAAACATGATTTTTGTGTCAAATACAAGCCAAAAAATTTGACATATGCCATAAAACAGAAAATATTTCAAGTTCCCACTTGTTTTCCATGCAAACTGATTTTACATAATAACTATGGTGTTAAAGATGTGTAAAAAGAAAATATGGCGTGCCTTTGCGTATTTAACGCACGAATTCTCGTTGACGATTGCGAAAAACGGCGACGACAACCTAGGCTTGATTTTCCTTGAAGCTTTTCGAATTTTCCTCTCAATTATAACTTGTGTGTGCCATGTAATCTTGGGAAGAGTTTTGGGGTGGAAAAAAAATCTGAAAGTGGCGTGAGTTTATGAGGGTTTGGGGTTGGGTTTTGTACATTATATATTTTAATTAACCACTAAACAAGTTAGGCCCATTAGTGGAGTTTAATTAAGCCCATTAGTGTTTAATTAAAATATTAAAATTATTTTTTTTAAATAAGTTTGTTAATTTATTAGGCGGGTTTCCAAAATGTTTGTATTTTTGTTGAAAAAGCAACACAGATAAAATTTACGTCCAGGCGTATAAAATCACCTCAAAACCCCTTATTTTCAAAAATATGAAAAAGAATCAACCATATTTTAAATAATTAAAAACAATTATTTAATAAAAATATTTTTACATTTTTCGGCACTCGGTCTCCGTTCCTCGATCGCAACTCGAATAATCCTTAAAAATACATTTTAATGCATGTATGTAGAAAACTACTTATAACATCATGTAAACATGTCACATAATCAATTAAGCAATTAAAATAATTTAATTAGCCATTTTTCATATTTCCTAGATTTACATGTAATTGAATTAAGTCGTCTAAATTTTGGACATTACAGTATCACTACGAGTCCTTCCGAAGGAACCGGGTCCCAACCTTTGATGGGAATCCTGATCCAAAAGTCAGTCGTAACTGGCTTAAGAATGTTGAAACCCAACTCCATTTGATCGAAATACCTGAAGAACTCAAAATTGAAATAGTGACACTGTTTCTTGAAGATCGGGCACACAAGTGGTAAGAAACGGTATCACCATCCTTGACATAGATTGAGCAAATCACATGGAAAATCTTCAGAAGGGAATTTTTGAAACAATACTACCCGACAGAATTTCGTTTGCAAAAGCTCAGTGAGTTCAAAGGTTTTAAGCGAACCTAGAGTGACAGTGATGGAGTACACATCAAAATTCAATGATCTTGGAACCTATGTTCCAACCATCATGTCAGACGAACCCTGAAAATGGATTGCTTTAAGAAAGGGCAGAACATCCGAATTCAGTCTTCTTTGGCCGTGTTCAGACCCAAAAATTTTGTGGACTTAATGGGTGCGACAATGAGCACAGAACAGACATCAAGCGACGGGAAGAGGAGAGCAAAAACAAAAGGCCCTTCATCAGTCAGTCTGCTCAGAATGGACCCAAATTCAAGAGGCCAAACCGTTCAAGCGGCCCTTCAAAATTAACCTTTAACAAAGCTGTCAACAAGGAAGGAAAGTGGTGTTTTACATGTCGACAGAATCATCTCGGAGAATGTTATAGGAAGACGGTCGCTTGTTTCAAATGTGGGAAAAAAAGACATCGGATTAAAGAGTGTCCTGAGAACAAAGATAAAGGGACTGTACCAAACAAACCAAATAAAAACAAGGCCAATGCTCAAGTCTACGCTATAACTCAGGATGAAGCAGATAACACCAATGATGTGGTGGCAGGTACTGTTTTACTCAATGAAATGCTTAGTTATGCCTTGTTTGATTGTGGTTCTACTCACTCATTCGTGTCTAGACGATTTGCTAAAAAGTTAAAACTTGAGAATGAAACTCAGTGAACCGTTAAGAGTTTCAACACCTGCTAGCAAAACAATTGAAACTCATAAGGTAAACCGGAACTTTAAAATTTGCATCAGTGATCAGATCTTTGAAGCATAATTTATTAAACTCAACATGATTGAGTTCGACATCATTTTCGGTATGGACTGGTTAGCTAAAAACAGGCCATGGTAGACTGTAAAAAGAAAAATGTCAAACTTCGGACTCCAAATAAAAAGGAAATCATATTTCATGGAAATTCCAAGGAACAAAAATCTCGTCTATCTTCCTCACAAACCTGGAAGGCCATAAAATCCGATGAAGAAATCTACCTGGAAATGATCAGCGAAGTCAGAGAAGAAATTGCCCCAAAACTGGAGGATATCCCTGCCGCTCAAGAATTTCCAGACGTTTTTCCCGATGAATTACCTGGTACGATACCAGATAGAGAAGTGGAATTTGAAATTAATTTGGTCCCTGGTACTGCACCGATTTCAAAATAACCATACAGAATGGAGCCAGCAGAACTAAAAAAATTAAAAGAGCAATTTCATGAGTTATTGGATAAGAAACAAATCGGACCTAGTGCATCCCCTTGGGGAGCCACAGTTTTGTTCGTAAAGAAAAAGGACGGGAACATGAGACTGTGTATTGACTATAGGAAGTTGAATAAGATCACAATAAAAAATAAGTACCCTCTCCCGAGAATAGATGATATTTTCGATCAGCTAAAAGGAGCAAATGTTTTCTCAAAACTAGATCTAAGATCAGTTTACAATCAGCTGAATGTCAAAGCCGAGGATATTCCTAAAACAACTTTTAGAACAAGATATGGACACTACAAGATCACAGTAATTCCTTTTTGTCTAATAAATGCTCCTGCAACATTCATGGACCTCATGAACAGGGTATTCAAGCCATACCTCGATAAGTTTGTGGTAGTTTTCATAGATGATACTTTGTGTTCTCACAAAGTAAGGAAGACCATCGGGAACATCTCCGTCTCATCTTGCAGACACTGCTTGAAAATGAACTCTATGCCAAATTCAAAAAGTGTGAATTTTGGTTAAAACGTTTCGCGTTCTTAGGCCATATAATCTCTGAACTAGAGGTGTCAGTGGACCCTAAGAAAGTATAGTCAATCAGGGACTCGCCTCAACCGAAAACATTGACCGAAGAAAGTAGTTTTCTAGGTTTAGTTGGCTACTATAGAAAATTTGTGGAAGGATTTTCTTCGATTGCTATCCTTCTCACCAAAATCACACAGAAGAATTCAAAATTTATTTGGAATGAAGCATGTGAGAAAAGTTTTGAAACCCTAAAAATAAAGCTCGGATCTACACTAGTACTGGTTCTTCCTTAGGATGGCACGAACTTCACAATATATAGTGACCCTTCAAAGAGAGGATTAGGGTGTGTGCACATGCAGGAAGGTCAGATAATTGTTTATACATCAAGGTAATTAAAACCTTATAAGAAAAATTACCCAACTCATGACCTTGAGTTAGCAGAACTCGTATTTGCGCTAAAGATCTGGAGACATTACCTTTACGAGGTAAAATACGAAGTATTTACTAATCATCAGAGCCTCAAATACGTATTCACCCAAAAGGAACTAAACATGAGGCAAAGAAGATGTATTGAACTTCTGAAATATTATGATTTATCAATCAATTATCATCTGGGGAAAGCAAATAAAGTAGCAGATGCTTTGAGCCGAATGAAAATTAGGAAATTAAGCTGATCGATCGTCTGTATCAGCGCAACCTTGCCTTTGAGAAACAATCAAATTGAAACAAAACCAAGATCCCTCCATCACGAAGATTAAAGAATAGATTCAAGAAGGTAAAACCCAAGAGTTCCAGACCAATGAGAATGATGTTCTCTGGATAAAAGGACATTTGTGCGTACCAGACATCGATGGAATTCGGGAAGAAGTGATGTCCGAGGCACATAAGCCAAAATTTTTAGTCCACCTGGGAGGCACCAAGATGTACCGAGATTTAAAAAAGAATTACTGGTGGAATGGAATGAAGAAAGATGTAGCTTTCTATGTTTCCAAGTGCCTAACATGTCATCAAGTCAAAGACAAAGTCACGATGGAATTGGGTAATCATTGATAGACTAACCAAATCGGCACATTTCATACCAGTTCGAATTAATTACAACATGGATAAACTACCCACCCTGTTTATGGACAATATAGTGAGATTACATGGAGTTCCGACAAGTATATTATCCGACAGGTACCCAAGATTTGTATCACGAATTTTGAAAAGTTTTCAAAAAGCTATTGGAATCAAAGTAACTCTCATCGCGGCCTATCATCCACAGACTGATGGTCAAATTGAAAGGAAAATTCAAACCCTCGAGGACAGGTTGAGAGCATGTGCTTTGGATTTTATTGGGAATTTGAGCTAACATTTACCTCTGATAGAATTTTCCTATAATAACAGCTATTAAGTCGGAGATAAGGATATCACCGGGCCTGATTTTGTTCAACTAACTATTGACAAAGTAGCCATAATCAGAGAAAGACTCAAGGCAGCTTAAGATCGACAAAAGAACTGGGTTGATTTAAAGCGAAGACCGTTAGAATTTGAGATTGGTGAAAAAGCTTATGTTTATGTCTCACTTATGAAAGGATTAGTTCGGTTCAGCAAGTCCGGGAAAATA
Source organism: Primulina tabacum (assembly GCF_025594145.1). Taxonomy (NCBI): domain Eukaryota; kingdom Viridiplantae; phylum Streptophyta; class Magnoliopsida; order Lamiales; family Gesneriaceae; genus Primulina; species Primulina tabacum. Next base: position 33,826,197 of record NC_134551.1, on the reverse strand, counting down.
AATCCAAAATACGTCGGACCCTTCAAAATACTAGAAAAGTGGGAACCCTAGCCTACCAACTTGCTTTACCACCAGACATGTCAAGAATTCACAACATCTTTCTCATCTCACAACTAAAGAAATATGTCCATAACCCGAATCACATTATTAAAAATGCACCGATAATGATCAAAGGGCACCTCAATGAAGAACTGAAATATGAAGAAGTCCCTATCCGAATAGTGGACCTTGAAGATCAAGTGCTGAGAAACCGAACAATCCCATATGTCAAGTTACAGTGGTCAAATCATACTGAACGAGAAGCAACTTTGGAATTAGTAGAAAGTATGCGTACTCAATACCCTGACCTCTTTAAAAGATCCAGCTAATCCAAGTTTCGAGGGCGAAACTTCCAATAAGGAGGGTGGGATGTGAGAACCCGGAAATTTCGAAGCAAATCATGTAAGAAATAAAACTCGAAATTAAGCTCGAAACTTTAAGCTTAACTATAAAACTCAACTATAAACTTAAATTTCAGTTAAAACGGTTCGAGGAAATAACTCAAAAGCTCGAAGATTAGCTTAAAAGGGATCTACGCTGCAAGAAAACCACAACAATCTAAGAGTCATCACCGGAAGAGTAAACACACAGCTCAAGGACTCAATATTTTAGCTCAAATAAGATCATCTCATCTTGTGCTAAAATAACCAAAATGGAGCTAAGAGAAGAGCTAGGAGGCTTGGACAAATTTATGTTTCAAGAAGTGCCCCTTTAGTAAACCAAGGTGACTCTTCAAGAATGGATAGAGTTTTGACCACATTGAAGGCCTTTCTTGGGCATCAAGGTGGATGGCCATGGGGTGATCGAAAAGCCTTTTTCACATATAATTATGGCATCACATGCTGAAAAAAATCATCACAAAAAGCCTTCAAAAATTTCGGTCGCCACCCTTCCAAAAAAGCTCTCGACAGATGCAACCTAGGAGGAAGAAAGAGGAGTTATTCTGGCTATTTTGTGCTGTGGATTGTCGTCAATACTATCGTTAGGTTCCTATCCAAGTTTGGTCTCCACCTGTTCGAATTGAATCAAGTTTCGCACGTCCGAATTTGAGCCAATTTCGAATTACACACTCGATTTTCGGTAAGTGGATTTTTGTTATGTACTCTATTGTAACTTAAACTTTGTGTAAATGTAACATTACATGCATGTATGTGTGTCCGTTCCATTCGAAAAATGTTATCCTCTTTTTAAAAATCTCGATCGATGTATGAAATGTTTTTTCCGATTTCGATATTCTTGGATTTGCTGACTTCGTTCAAAATTCTGATAAGTCATGTTCGGTAAATCTGATTCATTGAAATACTATTACACTTCGATTTTGATGTGGACGAAGATTTTTGTTCTGTCTGGCACCCATCAATTGGTATAAAACTGTGTTCTGCCCCTCATTAGTGGGTATAAAATTGTGTTCTGTCTGGCCCCTATCAGTGAGTATAAAACTGTGTTCTGACCTCGCCCCTTAGAAGACTAACATATTGCAAAATTTGACCTTAGAAAATGAGATTATTGATAGTGTTGTGTTTGTTCTGATTTATTCTGAATTGTCTGATAACCTTTGTCTCATATTTCAAATTTGATTGGTTTTGTTATGATAATTCAATGTAATAAGTCTTGAAAGTCTGTCTAAAGATGCTTTAAAATTATTTCTATATGTATATGTGAAAATCGATCGGCCCCCATTTGCTGAATGTTTCCCAAAACACCCACTTCTTATATCTTTCACCAGATAAGAATGAGGAGCAAATGAATGAAGAGGAAAAATTGGCTTTATGGGGCTGGTGATCGCACCAAAAGATGTAGTATCCAGACTTGGTATTTATTTCGCTTCTGCAATTCTGATGTAATTTTTTCTTTCGTCATAGTAAAGACAATATTTTGTTTTATGAAAAAACTTGCTTTTGGTTATTTGCTACGAGGTTTAATTGTTTTCAATATAATTGTTAAACAATGTCGGATGTCACCGATGCTTCGGTCTTTGGGCGTGAAATTTAAAAAATTTAAAAATCGTGTTTAAGGCGTTGCCAAGACTAAAAACTCAACACGGGTGCAAAATGACCATTTTGCCCAAAGAAACCATAACTGACCATTTTACCCTTGGACATGCAAAACATATTACTAATAATTTCTTAGACGTAACTCGAGCCCTTTTCAAAACTTATACGATTCGTTTTAAAACTTGGACAGGGTCCCGGTTTTGACCCCAATCAACCCAAAACTTAACCAAATTTTTCCCAACACGAACCATGACTCGAACCTACGTGAAAAGCCTCTAAACCACTCATTCCAGACCACTTACGATATGCTTACAAGGCCGAAAGGTTGCTGGAATTTTCCAACGTGTTACGAACTTCAACCCTAATGCACTAAACTTGCAAACCTTCAAAACTAGGCCTTACTAGCTCGAACCAGCCTTGGACCAACCCTTCCTAGCCTACCTTAGGACCCTCTTGGACCGACCTAACCCAAGCTCATGGTCCCATGCATGCTGCAAGATGCAAATGACAGCTAGCCACCAATAATGCACCAACCGAGAACAACCCTAGCACCATTCTCTCAATCGGCCTCTTCCCTAACTCCAGCCATGTTAGAGACATCCTAGGCCATGGCTCAGACCCACCATGGACTTGGTCTTTTTCTAGAGACGACCATTGCACAGCCGACGCACCACAACTTCCCTAGCAACCCAGGTCGGCAGCCCCCTTGCACAAGAATCACAAAAACGTAAGAAGGAAACAATAGAATGCATATTTCGTGTCAAACCTTTGCAAAAATGGCACCACATGATAAATCAAAGGATTCCTCGTGAAAATACATATATATCAACATATAAATGGGGTACATGATGAGAAAATGAGATATATGGTGTGCCTTAACATTTATGTGCTCCAAAACTCAAAGATACGCACGTAGTTCTTGCACGGGAGAGGCGAGGAAGAAGCATTATTGAAAACCTAAGGAGAATTCGATGGAGGCTTCTGGTTTTTCTCGCGAAAAGCTGCTGAAGGAGAGGGAGGGGAAGGCCGTGTACAATGACTAGGTTTAGGGTTTAGTTTTGTAGTGATTAGGTTAAATAAACATGTACTAATGGGCCTAATATAAAAATTACAGGGGTTAAAAGGATTTTTTGCCCATTAAGCACTAAAATAAACCCATCAAGCCCAATAACACTCCAAAATTTTTTTTTGTTTTGGTACGTTTTGAAAATATTTCCTGAACCGTCAAAAAGTCGTGTGAATCTATAAAATTTGTGTACAGGTTTAAAATACGACCCGACGAGTAAAAATACCCAACCAATGCCAATTTTAAAAATTCTCCCTTAAATATACCATAAATTAAATAATTAAAGTTACTTATTCAAAAAAAAACATTTTTCCTGATTGTCCTCGGTCTCCGTTACTCGTTCAAGCATGAAATGCAACTAAAAATCCTAATGCATGAAACTTTTAATATAACCATGAAATAACACCTATCCATGCAATACTCATGCAATTAAATGCATAAAAATCATTTATCACATATTTTAAATAAATAACCTAGATTGGATGTTGTTAGATTATGTAGTTCGAATTTCCTAGATCTTTCAATTCTCCCCTCCTTAAACAGAATTCCGTCCTTGAAATATAAAACGTACCGAATAACTGCGGTAGCGACTCCTCATCTCGGCCTCAGTCTCATAAGTAGTCTCTTTCTCGGAACAATTCAGCCACTTGACTTTGACCATGTGGATCACCTTGTTTCAAAGTCTCTTCTCTTGTCTTTCCAATATCTGAATGGGCCTCTCCTCGAACCACATGTTCGGTGTCCGTTGAAGTGGCTCATAGTTCATTACATGCGAAGGATCAGATATGTACTTCTGCAACATAGAAACCTGGAACACATTATGAACTCCCGCCAGATTCGACAGTAATTAACTCTGTATGCGAGTGTCCCAACTATCACCAGGATCTCGAACGGTCCTATGAATCTAGGACTGAGTTTGCCCATCTTCTCGAATCTCATCACACTCTTCATCGGTGCGACTTTCACGAATTCATGATCCCCTACTGAAACTCAAGATCCCTACGCCGCTGGTTTGCATAACTCTTATGTCGGCTCTAAGATGTTTTCATCCTGTCTCGGATCTTGACCACTAACTCTGCAGTATGAGTGATAATATCCGGCCGCAACTGTGCTCTCTCTCCTACCTCATCCCAATACACTGCTGACCTACAGATCCTCCCATACAATACCTCATATGGAGCCATACCGATAGATGCCTTACGGCTATTGTTGAACGTAAACTCCACAAGAGGTAACTTCGGTTCCCAGCTGCCCTGAAAGTTTGATCATGCAAACTCTGAGTAGGTCCTCTAAAATCTATCACCCTCTCTGACTGTCCGTCAGTCTGAGGATAGAAGGCAGTACTGAATAGCAGCATAAACCCAATGCCTGATGTAGACTCTTCCAGAATGCAAACGTCAACCTCGGATCTGTGTCTGACACGAAGGACATTGGAATCCCATGCAGTCTGACTATCTCTCTGATATACAGATCTATGTACTGAGTCATGGTGAAAGTCTTCTTGATCTATAGGAAATGTTCTAACTTAGTGAGCCGATCAAATATCACCAAAATAGCATTTTACCCTCAAGTTGTCCTTAGTAGACCTGTCAGAAACTCCATATTATTGTTCTCCCATTTCCACTCAGGAATAGGGAGTGGTCAAACACATGGAGACGAAACGCAAAATATCTCTCTTCAAGCACGACCACCAATAAAAAGACTAAAGATCCTTATATATCTTAGTACTCCCTGGATGGTTGGAGTACGGTGTGCTGTGGGCCTCACTCAATATATTTGCTCTCATGGAATGACTGCTAGGAATCTTCAGTCGGTCATGATATCTGATTATGCCTTACACAACTATATACAACCTCCGGTCCTCAGCCTCATCCCTCTGTCTCCATTTCTATAATTGCTCGTTAGAAGTCTGCCCTGCTCGGATCCTGTCCCTCAGTTTTGACTGTACTGTCAGGATAGAAAGACTAGGGGCATCACCCTTGGCATAAACTGCAAGCCCAAACCGCTGAATCTCTGCCTACAACTGTCTCTGTGCTGACAACTTGAGTGATCACTGCAGTCTTCCTGCTCAGGACATCTGCAAATACATTAGCCTTACCGGGGTGGCAACTAATGTCACATTCATAATCCTTCACTAGCTCTAGCCACCTCCGCTGTATCATGTTCAATTCGTTCTGCATGAAGAAGTACTTCAGACTATTGTGATCAGCGAAAATCCTGCACTTCTCCCTATACATATAATGCCTCCAAATCTGTAGTGCGAAACCCACTACTCCTAGCTCGTGGTCATGAATCAGATAGTTTTTCTCATGGACCTTCATCTGTCAAGACGCGTAGACAATAAATCTGTCACGCTGCATCATAATCGTGCCAAAATCGAGTTTCAAAGCATCTGTATAAACCACAAAATCTCCTTGCCCTGATGTCATAGATAGAACTGGTGCGGTGGTCAACGCCTGCTTCTTCTTTTCCAAACTCTCCTGGTACTCAGGTCCTCAAACAAACTTCAGGTTCTTCTTCATCAAGGCGGAAATAGGCACCGCAATAGAAGAGAAGTCCTGAATGAACTTCCGGTAGTACCCAGCCAATTCCAAGAAACTGCGGATCTCTGACACACTCTTAGGCAGTGGCAATCTCGGACTGCCTCAACCTTGCTGGGATCGACCTCCACTCCATCTCGGGATACAATGTTGCCCAAGGATGCCACTTTTTCTAGCCAGAACTCGCACTTATTGAACTTGGCATACAGCCGTCAGTAATATAAAGTGTGTAGTACGGTCCTCAGATGCTGACCGTGATCCTCTCTGCAATTCAAAAAGATCAGGATGTCGTCTATGAAAACTATGATGATGTGATCCGAATACTGCTGAAACACATGATTCATGAGATCTATGAAGATCTTTGGCGCGTTCTTCAAACCGAATGGCATCACCATAAACTCGTAATGCCCATAACGCGTCATGAATGCCGTCTTCAGCACGTAAGCCTCTCTCACCTTCAGCTGGTGGTATCCTGATTTAGAGATCTATATTCGAGAGTACTGATGCTCCTTGAAGCTGATCAAATAGATCCTCCATCCTGGGTAGTGGATACTTGTTCTTGACTGCGACTCTGTTCAGTTCTCTGTAATCAATGCTGCCATCTTTCTTCTTAACAAACAGTACTGGTGCGCCACATGGAGAAAAGATAGGGCAAATGAAACCCTTATCTAGCAAGTCCTATATTTGATCCTTCAGTTCCTTCATCTCTGCAGGTGCTAGACGATAGGGCACCTTAGAAATAGGCCCGGTACCTGGCATAAGATCGATAGCAAAGTCCACCTCTTTGTCTGGTGGAATGCCTGAAACGTCGTCAGGGAACACACGGGCAAAATCTCTCACCACTTCGACCTACTCTAGCCTCTGATTGAGTAGCTCGGTCACTGTCACAATACTGGCAAAAAATGTCCGACAACCTCTCCTCATGAGCTTCCTCGCACAGATGCAAGAAATGATGCGCGGCATCTGCTGGTGTCTGGCTGCCTCAAATAAAAATGTCTTACCGCTGGGCGATCGGACATATATAACCTCCGTCGAAAATCTATGACAGCTCCGTTCGAAGAAAAGCAGTCCACACCCAAGAAGATGTCGAACTCCAGCAATGGTAGCACAATCAAATCAGACTGCACCGCATTCTTCTGTAACCGAAACTCCAATCTCTTCACTATCTATGAGGTAAACATCTGATCTCTGGAAGAAATCGTTACTCTGAAACCCAAATCCATCGCCTCTGGTATGATTACTAGTCTCTTGAAAAAAGATATGGATATAAACGAATGTGTAGTTCCGGAGTCTAGCAATGTATTCGTGGCTACACCTTAAATATATATCCTTCATGCGACAAAACACACCATCAAATTTGATGGCGTTGAAACATAAGAAATTTATGCCAGCAATTATCACAAAATCCTCTAAAGATTACTGATTTACTCCAAAAACCTTGAATTTTACCTCATAAATTTCAGAAATTGCAATTTGGCAATTAAAGTTTCGAATTGTTTGCAACTTGGCCCTACCATTTTCGAAAATTGCATTTTTCTCCCCATAAATTTTTCGAATTTAGCCCAATTAAACCTTAAAATTCTCGAAAATTACGAATTAAATCCCAAAATTTTGAAAAGTTCTAAAACAATCCTTAAAATTTCGATTTTTCCAATTATGTCCGCATACTTTCTGTCATTAAAATAAGGTCCTTAAAACCCTTAATCAATTCAATTCAATCCTTAAGTCCAACTATTTAGAACATGCAACTTAATTTATTCTAGGTTCTAAATCCCAAATAAATTCCCACGACAAACATACAACCCATGCAATCAAAGTGGTAAATTAAAATTCATAAACATAAAGGTTACCGATGATTAGTGTAGAGTCTGGCTCGGCCTCTGCCTCTTCCGTGTGCATCACATACGCCCTGCCAGTAGTGGGGCCATTTTTCTTAGGGCAACTACCACCTCCTCCTCGCATATCAAACATTTTAAGGTCTCCCACATACATTTGCCGAAGTGGAAACCAGTTACAGTGCTTGCACGCCAGTCTGTCCCCTAGCTTAGGAGCCCCTAGTGCCTGTGGTGGTCTCTGCTGTCTAGGCCTCTTAAACTGTCCCTGGGGCTTCTAATGTCCCTGCTGCCTCGGCGGCCAAGTAAACTGTTTTTTATGCGTCTGCGAACTAGACTTGGCCTGATGTCTCTTCCGATGCATCTCCACCTCAATGTCCCTCAGGGCCTACTCCACCTGAAAAGCACAAGCGGTGCCCTCATCATAGCTCGTCGGTCTCATCAGCGTAACATCCCGGCGCAAATTGAGTCTCATACCATTCATGAAATGCCTCAGATTCTGAGCGGAATCTCTTGCAATGAGGGGCACAAAGTGACTGCCCCTGTCAAACTTCTGAATAAACTCTGCCACAATCGAGTCTCCTTGGCGGAGACTCATGAACTCCCTCGTCAGGCGACCCTGACATTAGCTTGAAAATATTTGTTGTAGACAATCTCCCTGAACTGTAACAAAGTGAGGGTAGCGAAATCCACCCTATGAGCGGCTCTCTCCCACCAAAGCGACGCTTCATCTCTCAGCATGTAAGTGGCGCACCTAACCCGGTTGCTATCCCTCATCTGCAAATACTGAAAATGGATTTCCAAAGAACGAATCTAACCTTCCACCATGAAGGGGTCAGTGTTACCCCCGAACTCCTTCGAGTTGATCCGTCTAAACTGCTCATATATGTCTGTCTGGGGGTAGGGAAGCCTGCTACACCTGCTCCATAGATCTAGCAATACCCTCTAGTACATGGGTAGCTGTGTCCCTTGGCGGTGGTGGTGGAGGTGGGAGGCCTCTATTGCCTCCAGTAGTATCATCATGTCGGTCAGTGCTAGGGGCGCGTGTTGGAGGCATGATATCTGAATACAGTCAAATTTCTAAACGCAACTCATCATGCAATTTAATCTAGTTTTCAAAACATTTAATTCTTCAATCATGAATGCAGCTAAACATGTACTATAAATCGTTGTAAAACATGTATCATGTAATAATGCAGGTGATAGCAATAAAACATTTAAAACAATTAAAACATGTAAACTTACAGACTTGAGACTTGAAGACTCAGCTGCAAAAGCTGGCGGTGGCACAACCCTACACAGGACCTTGCTCTGGTACCAATTGAAACATCTACTACTTAAAATACTACTATAATTTTTTTCGGTAAACTCATTTTCAAAAATATACATCTTAAAAAATGCATGCGATAAAACATGGATATTGCATATTTTAAAATAAAAGTATTCGACTATCAGTACAAATATTGTAGTTAAAAATATGACGAACGTCAAACCCTAGACTATCGAGAAAAATAATTCAAAACCGAAGCATGCAAAAATCTTACCAACCATCAAAATATAAAACAAAAGCGTATAAAAATATCCAATTCACTACTGTCTCATAAACATATGCGCGAAAAATATGGTCCTCGGGTTCGCGTGCACACATCCAACTCTAAATATCCAATTCACTCCTATCTCATAAACATGATGTACGAAAAATATGGTCCTCGGGTTCACCTGCAAACATTCAACTCTGCCTACTCAGTCTTCGGCACCTCCAATCTCATGATCAATATGCTCACTTGCATCATTTACACCTAGTGAGTCTATTGAGTCAACACACCTGTAACGTTATAGCAAGTACATATACATAGCAGGCAACAGTGAAAAGTAACATAATAAAAATAAATTTCATGATCTTTAAAGTGTAAACGTAAAAATATCGTATAAAAGCATAACGTGTCAAAACATGTCTCATCATAATCATCATATACATATACATTTTCTAGATTGAATTCAGTTCATTAGTTGTGACTTTCGTATCAGCTCTATTTGATGGATCAATCTACGTATAACTGTGGTAATGGGGGGAGGGATATTAGCGACAGTATTACCCATCCACTGAGCTTTAGTCACAATTAACTCATGTCCTTCAAAACATGTTATCATATTCATCACTTATTAAAATCATACATATACGTAACTTTTCTTAAAATAAAGCATGAAACAGATTTTGTCATAATTTAATAAAAAAGTCATATTCATGATAAAATAAATGTTTAGGGTGTTGCCAGGACTAAAAACTCGACACAGGTGAAAAATGACCATTTTTTCCCTGGAAACCTAACTGCCATTTTACCCCAAGACCTCAAAATTTCGACCCGAAGCCAACCAAACTCCTTAAAACACCTCAAAATATATAATAAGCATTTCTTAGATGTAACTCAAGCCCGTCTCAAAACTTATATGATTCGTTTTAAAACATGGATCAGGGTCTCGGTTTTAACCTGAATCAACCCGAAACATAAACAAAATTTTCCCAACACGAATCATGTCTCGAAACTACATGACCAGCCTCTAAACCACTCATTCCAGACCACTTATGATCTATGAACTACCCCCAAAGGTTGCTGGAATTTTCCAGCGTGTTACGAACTTCAACCCTAGTACACTAAACTTGCAAACCTTCGACCCTAGGCCTTACCGGCTCAAACCATCCTTGGACCAACCCTTTCTAGCCCACCTTAGGACCCACCTGGACTGATCTGTCCCAAGCTCACAGACCCATGCACACTGAAAGATGCCAACTACCGCTAGCCACCAATAATGCACCAACCGAGAACAACCCTAGCACCATTCACTCAATCGGCCTCTTCCCTAACTCCAGCCATGTTAGAGCCATCCTAGGCCATGTCTCAGACCCACCATTGTCTTGTCCAAGGCTAGGGACGACCCTTGCACAGCCGGGGCACCACAACTTCTCGATCTAGTCGCCTAGCCGATAGGTTTTTCCACCCAAACCGATCGGCCCTCACCTAAACCAACCAAGCTTCGACTCCAGCACTCAACCCTCTTCCTTCTCGACACTATCATCTTCCTAGAAACCTAGGTCGGCAGCCCCCTTGCACAAGAATCACAAAAACGTAAGAAGGAAACAATAGAATGCATATTTCGTGTCATACATTTGCAAAAATGGCACCACATGATAAATCAAAGGATTTCTCATGCAAATACATATGTATCAGCATATAAATGGTGTGAATGATGATAAAATTAGATACATGGTGTGCCTTAACCTTTATGTGGTCCAAAACTCGAAGATACGCATGTAGTGCTTGCATTGGAGAGGCGGGGAAGAAGCTTTATGAAAAACCTAAGGAGAATTCGATGGAGGCTTCTGGTTTTTCTCTTGAAAAGCTGCTGAAGGAGAGAAAGGGGGCGGCCGTGTACAAATACTAGTGATTAGGTTAAATAAACATGCACTAATGGGCCTAATATAAAAACTAGAGGGGTTAACATGGTTTTGGGCACATTAAGCACTAAAATAAACCCATCAAGCCAATAACACTCCCGAAAAATATTTCGTTTTGGTACGTTTTTTCAAATATTGTCGAACCCTCAAAAAGTCGTCTGAATCTGTAAAATTTGCGTACTAGTTTAAAATACTGTTCGACGAGTAAAAATAACCAACCAAGGCACATTTTCGAAATTCTCTGTTAAATAAACCATATATTAAATAATTAAATTACTTATTTTCAATAAAAATATCCTGATTATCCCCGGTCTCTGTTACTCGTTCAAGCGCGAAATGCAACTAAAAATCCTAATGCTTGAAAATTTTAATATAACCATGAAATAACACATATCCATGCAATATTCATGCAATAAAATACATAAAAATCATTAATCGCATATAAAAAAAACCCTAGATTGATGTAGTCAGGTTACTCAGCTCGAATTTCGTAGACCTTACAACATCAGTTGGCACTTTCAAATCAATTGTAAGTTCAGAGTGCAACTCGGCCGTCTCATCTTGTTTTCGTTGTTCAGTTGTAATAATTGACTGAACTAAATCTTCAACTTCTTTCATAGCCTCCAAGTCTAGTTGTTCTAATGAAATTGAGTCTCCATTTGTCTCAGCTGGTTGAACAGATTCGAAATTCAGCTGGATGTCAGAGGCAACCGATTGAACGACTTCATCAACATTGGATAATGACAACTTAGTGTATGTGTATAGTTGTAGTCTAGCTAGTGGAGATTTTGTATAATCAGAGGATGAGGATGATAGATCATTCTGAGAGACAGGAACAATCATTGGCTCATAGCTATCTTCAGCAACTGCTTCCTTGGTTGGCTCTGACTGATCTCCAGTTGGCTGAGCCTGCTCTGTGGATGTCGGACTTTGTGAATCAACTGGTATATACAGTTGTTGATCCATTTCTCATACTATGATCTTTAGTTGCATAGATAAAGGTTGAGTCCAGCTGCTGAAAGACGGCTCTGTCATTGTAAATAGTCGGAATGATCGGATCGTAGTTTAGTTTCAGCCGAGCTGTTACTTTAGTCAGCTTCTTCATGCGCATCAGATCAAAGAAATAGGTCCTCCTCTCCAGTTCTTGAGTGATTGTCAGAGCCTTGACTATCTTCAAGACCATTGTTTCCAGAGAAATGAAATCATTTAAACCCGATTTCTTCTTCAGTCGTCTGGCAAACACCACAGTCCTGAATTTGACCCATTCATCGAAATTTTCAAACTAATGCTCAGCAAACTCATTTATTCCATTCGAGATTTGATCAATATGAGTCTGAATGAGGTTGGTAGGCCTGATCTCTTTACATATCTTGCCCTTACCTTTCGAATCAGTTAGGGAATGAGAGATACTCAGCCCTGTTGAAGTTAGTATCCAATATTTCACGTATCACCACACCTTTTGGTCGAGCAATAGGTAGAATGGTTGGTCTGATGACAATGATATGTGGTGCGCGGACTCCAACAAGCTTTAATTTTTCATCAGATTCGGTGATGATTTTCTTTGGAGGATCAGTTGGCTTCTTCAACTGAGTCTCTTCAGCTGATGTTGCAACTGGAACTGACTGAATAGGTATTGCAGTGATTGGTGCCTCAGCTTCATTAGGCTTCAGTCTATCAGCTGGAATGACTTCAAAATCAACTAATTTGGGCTTTTGAGACCGTAGCTTCTTCACAATCATCAGAGATAGTGCCTTCTCCGTATCGCTTTTACCGACAATTTGTTTTCTCTAGATTGTCAGTTTCTTGACCAAGTCCTTGGTCCTGGCTTTCTTTATCGATTTGGGAGCTTCCAACTTCCCAATCTCTTGCTTGATTTGATGAACTTCTCAGGTGAGATGTCCAGCTTAGTCTTTGGTAGCGGAACATTTTTGGAGTTGAACACCTTGAATTTTGATGATTTCTTAGCTGAGTCATCTACTAGACCAAAGCTTTTCAGCAAAAATCTGAGCGGCAAAGCGTAGAAATTGGATTGCTTCGAAGCTTGAACTATATTCTTCAGAATGTTAAAGATGATGGTTGACCAGTTTAATCTTTTTCCTATCATGATTGCTGTCATGACTTGGAATTTTTCAAGGGTGAGGGCAGCAAATGAACCAGACTTTGTGAAAACACCCTTTGCAATAATATCTGCCAGTAGTTGGATTTCTAGCTTCAACTTCTTTTTGGGATCAGACACCTTAATGTTTTTTCCATTAGCAGACAACAAAGTCTACATCTCTTCAATATCGGCCAATTTAATCTTAGAGAAGTGAGATAAACCATCAGTAGGGAGCTGAAAGATAGTGCTGAATGATTCTTCGTCAATGGTCAGCAGTTGTGTAATGTACCGTATTTTTGAACAATTTAAAATTTGTGGAAAAATTATATTTTTTAAACAAATAATAAACTTTCAACTTGCGATAAAAATAATCTGCTCGTCTAAAAATAGTTGAAATAAAAACAATTACGAACAAAGTTTGCAAAAAGCTATCGTTAACAATCTCATGGAAATCAGGGTATTTGAAACATTCATAAAGTTTTAAAAACATAAACGGTCCTCGGGTTTAGCGTCCTCGCAGTCCTAGCCGGCTCACTGGTCCCCACCCCTCGTCTCCTCAAACTCGTCCTCACCTGCATCAATCAAGTCTAGTAAGTTTAAAGACTCAACATATATAAACTGAGAATAGCAAGTAATACATAATAAAACCACATGCATTTTAAAGTAGAACCTACATACTTAAACTTGGCCGTACTTACATAAACATAGACGTGCCATCATATCGTAAAACTTTTCATAAACATACTTGCATCATACATACTTGGTCATACATAACATCCTCATTTTGCGTAGAGATATGTTTCAAAGAATGTGACCCATACTTAAATGCACCTACTAAAAATAAACCACAGTACTGGACTGGCAGGGATGTCCACTACCACATACATGAGATCCCCGGTCATACTTTACTGGAGTGGAGAGATCCCCGGCAACATTCACCGGCTTCCAAACCCGTTCATAATTTGGTCACAAGAAATTTAGCATACCTCAAAAACAAAACATTTTATTTTTCACGTCAAACATAATTACATAGCGTTGAGGGATTCGTTGGATCTCGCTTGGGGAGCCCCGCTGCACATACATAGCTGCGTTGGCTGCAGTAAAGGATGGTGTCTGGATGAGAATTTCATCCTAGAGTTGGGTGTCATTCCTCAAACAGTTGATCCAGTCCTGGTCTACTGTGACAACATCGGTGCCATTGCGCAAGCGAAGGAACCGAGGTCTCATCAGTAATCCTAACAAATACTGAGGAAGTTCCACATAATCCGGGAGACCGTGGGAAGAGGACACATATCGGTAGAGAGAGTCATCTCTGTAGATAATATTGCTGATCCACTAACGAAGCCCTTGCCAGGACCATTTTTTGATAAGAATCGCGACGCAATGGGTCTAAGATCTATGGGTAGTTGGCTATAGGGCAAGTGGGAGATTGTTATAGTAGGTGCCTGGCAAGCCAACTTGTGGCTCGAGCTTTATTGATTCTAATGTAAAACAATCTTTATTTAAAAAATATTTTACGATTTTATTTGATTATGGCATAATAATTTATCTGTATACCCATGTAAGCTGCATAGATAAAGTCTTTGAATATACAATAGGTATTATGAGGTCTGCGTCGCAACGTAAGATCATAAAATTCATTAGGAAATGTACCGTATATTCTAGACAGGTTTCTAGTCAAATCAACCGCCTAAAATAAGGATAAATGTCGTTCGAGCTCGAGACTAGCATCTATAATATAAACGCCGTATTTCATAGGAAAGGGCATGGAGATGTCCATTCACACAAATGTGTGATCATACGATGATGCACTGAACAACCCTCCCTCGGACTGTCCAAGTGGTTCTCACTTATCGAGTGTAATAGTCCGCAGTTATGGTTGTATACCATTAGTCCTCTGACCCGGGACAATGTAGGGGCTATACGTACTAGAATGAACTTTGATCCGTTTACCGACTCCATCGAGGGTAATCATGTGGCGAGGTTTGGTGTAGTTTCGAAATACATAGGAGCAAATGCATTGTAGTCGAGGATTCACCGTTCGTATATGGGTGAAGATATCCTATGTGATCTGATGAGTTAATAGTGCAAGTAGTCACTGGCCGGAGCTAGAAATGTGCTTTAGGGAAATGTGTTTTCCTAGTTGCAAATATCATGCCACTATTAGTACTCAAAGATAAATCGAATTGTTATCGAATTCATATGCAACTCTCAATATACCAATAGTTGCAGATTCGATCGAGATAAATGCGTTGAAGGGACCATAATGTACGCTAACCATGACTAAAGGTTCTTGCAGGTACTATCAGTGATAACTATGGGATCATGGGGCGATGCAACTAGACGCTCTTACCATGATCTGATGGGTGCAATCAGAAATGTGTTCTAACATTCTTGATCAAGGAGTTGATGAAAAGAATGAGATTAACTAGCCTAAAACCGTATAAGAATAAATGTTATTTTGAATGACATGGAGATGTGAACCCACGGAAAAATATATCCCTGAACCATTGAGGGTCACACAAGTATCGAATTCTGTGTTCCCGTTGAGATAGTCAAATTTCAATGCGTTTGAATTTGGCGACTATAGTTTGATGGAGATCAAATAGGAATCTTATAAAGGAGTTTATGAGTTGATTCCATAGGATGGAAGAAATGGAAGTTGGCATGATTGCTAAATAAGGAAAGAGAGTGAAACTGCCTGTTTTGTGAAGGAGTTCACTAAAACTGACAGCTGCCAAATATGGTAACTTCCATATATGGTAAGTTCTAAATTTGGTAAATGAAAATTTTGATCTTCGAAATTTTCGATTTTCATTATATGAACAACATTTGTATCCTTGGTACGTCGGCGCTCTCGGATCGTCGATCGGAGTTATAATGAGTTTTGAAACAATTTTTTAGTGAAATTAGAATTTACTAATTAAATAATTGTGCTAGTAGTGGTGACTACTAATATGCACAAATTCCCATAAATATTCTAGAAGAGTCTAGACACTACAAGAAATATACAAATCAACAACACTCATAAGACAACGGTTTTTATTAAAACCGTTGTGTTTTTAACATTTAACAACAAAACTGTGGGGACCCGGGCTCTAACTCAATTCTTTTCGGGATTAATCGGATCCTTGTTCAAAAATACGGGTCAAAATTTTGCTCTGAACATTTAATCAAATGTTTACAACTCAAGCATAATATAATTCTATATTCATTTCATTACAACAAACATAATATACATGCCTCGTTTTATTCATATTCTCCAAACTAGTATTTAAGTACAGTACATGTCAAAAGTACAACTACTAGTTCCTCTGCTACGCCCGTGACCTCCACGCCATGTCCATCTCTCATCTCTGTCGCGACCCTTATCCTGCCCCACCTGTTGTTATGCACACATACAGACATAACAACAGCCGAAAACTCCGGTGAGAACAAATCCCAGTATAAAACATGTATACATGCTGATACATAATCATAAATCATGAATCAATGCAATAATAATGGGCTCCATAGTCTATGAAACCAATCTATATAAACATGCAATTCAAATCAAATCATATCTTGATTTAACTCGACTCTACTCTAGGGATCCCGGTGTGAATAAGACGTCACTGTCTGTCACCTACCCTCCCAATCGGGGTAACTGTACGTCTTATTCCTAGACTTCGGTCATGTCTGTATCGAATGTCTACAATCGGATTGAATCTGATCCGAAGCGTCGATACCACCGAACGTCTAGTTTAGCTAGTCTGCTAATGACTCTCCTATCTCAATGCTTGAATATAAATCTATAAACAAGACATAATAATAATCAAAGATAAATAACAAATCTAGTATGTGATTTAGGGAAACTCCAACCAAGTCTTATTCGAGTTGTATCTCCCGAATTCACATGAATTATACCTTTCTTGTCGTTGGAATAATTCAAAGTCTCGAAGTAGGGATATCGAACCTGTCAATCCAAATCTGAAATGACAATGTTGATATGCACAATATCAAATCACAACTCAAACTAATACTAGTACGGTTCAATATCAAATCTTGATACAATTCGACGGTATAACGGCATAGTTTCTCGATACCGGTCATTCAATAACAATCAACATATTATCCACAAGCCATAACATCAATAACAACAATCATAATCTCCCAAAATCTGCTTTATCTCAACTCATACAAGATGGAATTTCATAACAATAGCATACAGTGTCCGTTCTTCGATCCGGTTACAAATATACTATGTCCAACATGTAAAGAATACATAATAACCATCATATCATAATTTTTCAACACATGGAATCTAAATCATGCTGAAACATAACCCAACTTACATCCTCTTGTATCCTTTGAAGTGAGGAACAAGAATCTAAGCTTGGATTAACTTTTGGATGAGTAATTCTTACACAACCAAATGATAAAGATGGAGGGAAAGGCTTGAAGAAACTCTCCCTATCGTTGCTGGTCTGCTGGAATGGAGAAGAAGTGAGTCATGCTCAACTTATATATACCTCAGGCCATGTGTCAACATAAAATTCAAAGGTGGATTTCTCGCATCAAGCACCGCGGGTGCGCTTCTTCATGACCGCGGGTGCGCTGTGCTCATGGCACCACTTTTAATTTTTCAAAATTTAACGACCGCGGGTGCGGTGTCTCGGGTACCGCGGGTGCGGTGTTGCTTCGTACCAAATTTCCTACCCTACTGGACATTAACCGCGGGCGCACTCCTTCTAAACCGCGGGTGCGGTGACCCTACTGTAAAATTGGCCAAATTTTTGTCCATGCACCGCGGGTGCGGTATCAAAAGGGGCGCGGGTGCGGTCTCTTTCTTCAAGCAACACTTCATCTTTTCATTTAGCGCCTCTCATTACATGTCATGCATACTCATATCTTCCGAATATCACATCAATGAAGACTAATAAATCTAAAGCCTTACATTTCTCCCCCTCTAAAAAAATGATTTCGTCCTCTAAATCGCAGGTCATCAATCATATCATAAATGAAAACAATATAATCAAAAGCTGAATAAATACTCACATCATGTAAACAACTCGGGATATTTCTGTCTCATATCTGTTTCTGTCTCCCAAGTCGCTTTTTCAGTGCCATGACGATTCCACTGGACTTTCACTAGCGGAATAATTTTCGTTCTGAGCTGTTTTTCTTTCCGATCGAGAATCTGTATCGGTTGCTCAGTATAACTCAAAGTCTGATCAAGCTCAGCTTCGTCAGGCTGAATGACATGAGAATCATCAGGCATATATCTACGCAGCATTGATACATGAAATACGTCATGTATTCCAGATAGAGAAGGAGGAAGAGCCAGTCGATATGCTCGATCGCCAATCTTTTCAAGAATCTCGTATGGACCGATGTATCTAGGGGACAATTTCCCACGCTTGCCAAATCTGACCATTCCTCTGAAGGGAGAAATCTTCAAGAATACTCTGTCTCCTTGTTCAAATACAAACGGTCTACGTCTGACGTTTGCATACTTGGATTGCCTGTCTTGTGCCGTCTTCATCCTCTTCTGAATTATCTTTACTTTCTCGGTCATCTCACGAATCATATCAGGCCCAAGTTCTGGTACCTCAGATATATCATCCCAATATAGAGGAGATCTGCACTTCTTGCCATATAATGCTTCAAACGGTGCCATCTCTATGCTCGTTTGATAGCTGTTGTTGTACGAGAATTCACACAACGGTAGTGAATCTTGCCAACTAGTGCCAAAGTCTAGCACTACAGCTCTCAGCATATCCTCTAAAGTCTGGATAGTCTGCTCTGACTGTCCATCTGTCTGGGGATGATAAGCAGTGCTCAGGTTCAATGTTGTACCTAAAGCCTGCTGCAGACTGTGCCAAAAGTGAGAAGTGAATCGTGGATCACGGTCTGATACGATAGACTTCGGCACACCATGTAATCTGACTACCTCTCGGACATATATCTCAGCCATCTGATCATGTCTGTACGTCATTCTGTACGGAATAAAACACGCTACTTTGGTTAATCTGTCTATCACAACCCAAATCGTATTACAACCCCGGGATGATCGAGGTAACTTCGTCACGAAATCCATGGAAATGTGATCCCATTTCCATTCAGGAATAGACAAACTCTGAAGTAAACCTCCGGGCTTCTTTCTTTCGGCCTTCACCTGTTGGCAATTTAAGCACTTAGACACATATTCGGCAATATCTGATTTCATCTGTTTCCACCAGAACTGTGTCTTTAGATCGTTGTACATCTTCCTGCCACCATGATGAATACTGAACCGACTACAGTGCGCTGCTGACAATATCTGTTGTTTCAACTCTGAAACATCTGGCACTACAATACGGTTATTCACATACAGGACAAAATCATGTACCTGATATTAGACTGATGTCCTGATCTGACCATCTGAATTGACTTCAGTATATTCTGATCTGTTCTTTGAGCTTCTTTGATTTTCATGATCAAATCTGGCTCAACTTGAATCGTGGCAAGTCTTAATGGTCTACTATATGTGTCAAATGTTAAATTAGACAAACAACAATCTTCAACTAAATTCGAAACACATATCGTTGATAAGGATAGGGCACACACCTTTCGACTCAAGGCATCTGCTGCTGCATTTGACTTCCCTGAATAGTACTTCATCTCACAATCAAAATCTTTCAGTAGATCAAGCCATCTACGCTGCCTCATGTTCAACTCTGACTGAGAAAACAGATACTTCAGGCTTTTATGGTCAGAGTAAATCTCAAATTTCTCACCATAAAGATAATGACGCCAAATCTTTAAGGCAAATACGATAGCCGCCAATTCAAGATCATGAATGAGGTATCGAATCTCGTGTGGCTTCAGCTGTCTAGAGGCATATGCGATCACATGACCCCGCTGCATAAGAACACATCCCAGCCCTCTGTGAGATGCATCACAATATACAACGAAATCGTCAGTACCTGAAGGAATCATCAAGACAGGTGCACTGGTCAGCCTCTTCTTCAACATTAGGAAGCTAGACTCGCAATCCTCCGACCACACAAAGGGTGTATTCTTTTGCATCAACTAGGTAATCGACTTCGCAATACTGGAGAAATCTTTGATGAATCGTCTATAGTACCCTGCTAGACCCATGAAACTGCGTATCTCAGGCACCGAAGTCAGTCTCGGCCAACTGATCACAGCTTCCACTTTACTCGGATCCACAGAAATACCATCTCCAGATATGATATGACCCAAGAAGACAACCTGTCTCAACCAGAATTCACACTTGGACAGTTTGGCATACAATCTCTCTTTTCTCAATGTCTGCAATACAATCCTCAAATGATCGACATGCTCAGTCATATTCTTAGAATACACCAGAATGTCATCAATAAAAACAATCACAAACTCATCTAAATATCTCTGAAAGACACGGTTCATCAGTCCCATAAACACCGCTGGAGCATTCGTTAAACCAAAAGGCATGACAATAAATTCGAAATGTCCATACCTGGTTCGGAATGCTGTCTTTGGTATATCAATATCTCGTACTCGCAGCTGGTGATATCCAGATCTCAGATCGATCTTGGAATAGATAGATGATCCCTGCAACTGATCAAATAAGTCGTCGATACGAGGCAAAGGATATTTGTTCTTTATCGTCGCCTTGTTCAGTTGCCTGTAATCTATACAAAATCTCATCGAACCGTCTTTCTTGAACACGAATAGCACTGGAGCGCCCCAATGAGATACACTGGGTCTGATATATCCCTTGGCTAGAAGATCTTCTAACTGTTCTTTCAATTCTTTCAATTTTATCGGCGCCATCCTATACGGAGCTCTCGAAATAGGAACGGTACCTGGAATGAGATCAATGCTAAAATCTACCTCTCGAACTGGAGGTAATCCTGGAATCTCGTCAGGAAATACATCTGCAAACTCCCGTACTACTGGCAAATCTGCCAATGCCGGGCTCAATTTCAGTAAATCTACTGAATAAATAAGGAACCCTTCTGCTCCTTGTTGCAACAATCTACTCATAGTCAGAGCAGATACTAAGAGAATCCGAGATCTGGAACCCTTACCATAGAATTTCCACTCCTCTGTCATTTCAGGTCTGAATCTGACGATCTTGTGAAAACAGTCTAAGGTGGCTCTGTACTTAGTTAACATATCAATCCCGACAATACAATCAAAATCAGATAAACCAAATACAACACATTCTAAATCGATCTCATGCCCTTCAAACTGTAGTAAGCAATGTCTAATTGAAATCACAGATATCAGACCACTTCCCAACGGAGAAGAAATAGACACTACAGTAGACAATGACTCGACAGGCAATGCATGTGTCAATGCAAAATGTTCTGATATGAATGTATGTGATGCACCTATATCTATCAATACATATGCAGGATAACCGCAAAGAAAACAGTTACCTGCAATCACATCATCTGGCGCATCCTGGGCTTGCTCCTCGGTCAGTGCAAACACCCTAGCCTGTTGTCTGGGAGGTTGGCTCACTGTCTGGCCACCTCTGGCTCTAGGTTGAGACTGTGTAGGCGTGGGCTGGAAGGAATGGACAGACGAAGCTTGCCTCTCAGGCTGAGTCACTGATGCTGATGACCCTGCACACTGAATTCCCTAGGCACCTCTCTAGGGACAGACTCTGGCGAAATGTCCATGTTGCTTACATATGTTACATCTGCCCATCACCCCCTGACACTGCTCTGTGACATGTCGGCCTCCATAAGTAGTACAATATACACCTG
This sequence comes from Primulina tabacum, assembly GCF_025594145.1. Taxonomy (NCBI): domain Eukaryota; kingdom Viridiplantae; phylum Streptophyta; class Magnoliopsida; order Lamiales; family Gesneriaceae; genus Primulina; species Primulina tabacum. Next base: position 33,804,430 of record NC_134551.1, on the reverse strand, counting down.
TCACATCTGTACTCTGGCCAGGACCTCTCTGTCTTGACCCACTGGAGCTCGACGAACTGCTCCTTGATCTCTTAAACTGTCTGCCCTTTGCTTTCAAAAAATCCTTCTTGCCACTACTACTGCTTCCACTATCAAATCGAGGAGGAGGTGGTGGAAACTGAGTGGTAGGCTGCGGCGGTCTCTGACTCTGAGCACTATAAGAAGCTCCTCGCTGCCTGATCAAGCCAGCCTCTGCTCCTTTTGCTCGATTCAGTGCATCAGAAAAAGTGTTAGGTCGTTCCGTGTTCACCAAAGTAAAAATATCCGGATTCAAACCATTTATGAATTGATCGGCAACTGCCTCATCATTCCCTGCTATATGAGGTGCAAATCGAAGCAAGGACGATAATTTGGCAACATACTCCTCTATGTTCCACTGGCCCTGTCTTAAGTTTGCAAATTCGGCCCTTTTGTCTTTTCGATAGGAAACTGGAAAGAAACGTTGATAAAATTCATCTTTAAAGACTTTCCAAGTAATATCAATACCTCGTTGTTCTAAGGCTTGTTTCACCGTTAGCCACCAACTCTTGGCAACTTCTTGCAATTGATGCCCAATCAGCTTCACCCTACGTTCATCTGTATAGGCAAGTGACTCAAATAACATCTCTATATCATCCAACCAGCTTGCGCAATCCACTGCATTTTCTGTGCCCTTCAAGGTAGGTGGATGGAATGATTGAAATCTCTTCAACAAAGTCTCCATCGATGTCGCAGTAACATCAATCTGAGTACCTGACGTACTACCTTGTTCTAGCACTTGACCTGCAGCTGGTTGTGGTATTCTTCTAGGCGGCATAATCTGATTATCAAACAGATTAGGATACAATCTATACAATCTGTCTCAGCCTTCCTCTGATCATATACCTCTGATCCAGAATCGGTTCTGATTCAGTCTTTACAAGTACATGCTGTAAATCAATTCAGATACAATATAACATATAATAGGGAAAGCATTAAATCATGCTAGCACATTAAAAGGAAGGAAGAAGACTCGATCTACCCCGCTCATTCTATTCTATTTCAGTCTACAGAAACTACTGCTCTGATACCACCTGTTGTGGGGACCCGGGCTCTAACTCAATTCTTTTCGGGATTAATCGGATCCTTGTTCAAAAATACGGGTCAAAATTTTGCTCTGAACATTAAATCAAATGTTTACAACTCAAGCATAATATAATTCTATATTCATTTCATTACAACAAACATAATATACATGCCTCGTTTTATTCATATTCTCAAAACTAGTATTTAAGTACAGTACATGTCAAAAGTACAACTACTAGTTCCTCTGCTACGCCCGTGACCTCCACGCCATGTCCATCTCTCATCTCTGTCGCGACCCTTATCCTGCCCCACCTGTTGTTATCCACACATACAGACATAACAACAGCCGAAAACTCCAGTGAGAACAAATCCCAGTATAAAACATGTATACATGCTGATACATAATCATAAATCATGAATCAAAGCAATAATAATGGGCTCCATAGTCTATGAAACCAATCTATATAAACATGCAATTCAAATCAAATCATGTCTTGATTTAACTCGACTCTACTCTAAGGATCCCGGTGTGAATAAGACGTCACTGTCTGGCACCTACCCTCCCAATCGGGGTAACTGTACGTCTTATTCCTAGACTTCGGTCATGTCTGTATCGAATGTCTACAATCGGATTGAATCTGATCCGAATCGTCGATACCACCGAACGTCTAGTTTAGCAAGTCTGCTAATGACTCTCCTATCTCAATGCTTGAATATAAATCTATAAACAAGACATAATAATAATCAAAGATAAATAACAAATCTAGTATGTGATTTAGGGAAACTCCAACCAAGTCTTATTCGAGTTGTATCTCCCGAATTCACATGAATTATACCTTTCTTGTCGTTGGAATAATTCGAAGTCTCGAAGTAGGGATATCGAACCTGTCAATCCAAATCTGAAATGACAATGTTGAGATGCACAATATCAAATCACAACTCAAACTAATACTAGTACGGTTCAATATCAAATCTTGATACAATTCGACGGTAAAACGGCATAGTTTCTCGATACCGGTCATCCAATAACAATCAACATATTATCCACAAGCCATAGCATCAATAACAACAATCATAATCTCCCAAAATCTGCTTTATCTCAACTCATACAAGATGGAATTTCATAACAATAGCATACAGTGTCCGTTCTTCGATCCGGTTGCAAATATACTATGTCCAACATGTAAAGAATACATAATAACCATCATATCATAATTTTTCAACACATGGAATCTAAATCATGCTGAAACATAACCCAACTTACATCCTCTTGTAGCCTTTGAAGTGAGGAACAAGAATCTAAGCTTGGATTAACTTTTGGATGAGTAATTCTTACACAACCAAATGATAAAGATGGAGGGAAAGGCTTGAAGAAACTCTCCCTATCGTTGCTGGTCTGCTGGAATGGAGAAGAAGTGAGTCATGCTCAACTTATATATACCTCAGGCCATGTGTCAACATAAAATTCAAAGGTGGATTTCTCGCACCAAGAACCGCGGGTGCGCTTCTTCATGACCGCGGGTGCGCTGTGCTCACGGCACCACTTTTCATTTTTCAAAATTTAACGACCGCGGGTGCGGTGTCTCGAGTACCGCGGACCAAATTTCCTACCCTACTGGACATTAACTGCGGGTGCACTCCTTCTAGACCACGGGTGCGGTGACCCTACTGTAAAATTGGCCAACTTTCTGTCCATGCACCGCGGGTGCGGTATCAAAAGGGGCGCGGGTGCGGTCTCTTTCTTCAAGCAACAATTCATCTTTTCATTTAGCGCTTCTCATTACATGTCATGCATACTCATATCTTCCGAATATCACATCAATGAAGACTAATAAATCTCAAGCCTTACAAAAACACAACGGTTTTAACAAAAACCGTTGTCGTAGCCTAAAAAACCCGCTGATAGACAACGGTTTTCAAAACCGTTGTCTTTGATGTGTCTACGAAAACGGTTTTTAAAAACCGTTGTCTATGAGCGTTTTTTTTTTGGGCTACAACAACAGTTTTTGAAAACTGTTGTCTAAGAACTTTTTTTTTGCTATAACAACGGTTTTAACAACCGTTGTCTATGAGCATTTTTTTTAGGCTACAACAACGGTTTTTAAAAACTGTTGTATTTCGGATGGTTTTTTTGGGCTACAACAACGTTTTTTCAAAAACCATTGTCTATATAAGATTCTGGCAAGGGTCATTTCGGATGGTTTTTTAACAACGACAACGGTTTTTTAAAACGTTGTCGTTTTTTAGTTTTTATTTGGTTAAAGGCAACAGTTTTTTGAAAAAACGTTGTCGTAGTTTATAATTTTTTAAAAAAATTGATTAAAATTAGCGACGGTTTTTCATAAACCGTCGGTAACATTAGCGACAGTTTAAGTCAAACTGTCGCTACTTTTAAATCGGCGACGGTATCGAAATAAACCGTCGCTACATTTAGCAACGGTTTTTAAACATAACTGTCGCAAATTTAAATTAGCGACGGTTCACAAAACTGTCGCATTGTTAAATTCGTAACGTTTTAAAAAAACCCGTCGCTTAATTTAGCGACAGTTATAATAAAAATGTCGCAATTTTAAATTAGCGACGAACTATCCGTCGCTAATTTGAATTTTGCCACGGTTATCTGTTAATCCGTCGCTAATAGCGACGGGTTTAACTAAACCGTCGCTCATGGCGACGGTGTTCTCGTATCCGTCGCTTTTTGCAACGAATTAAAGAACTACCGTCGCTATTTGCAAATTGCCTATAAATACCGCATCCTTAGTCATTTTTTCTCACAAAAATTTTTTTTCTCTTCGGTTATTTTCAGTTCTAAGTGTAAATTCTAAGTATAAGATTTTAAATATTATTTTAATTTCAAAAAACTATTTTAAGTTCGAAGTGTAAGATTATAAATATTATTAAATTAGTAATTTTGTAAGTTTTTTTTGTAGGTTCATTAAATTATAACAGTAATTTTTTTTTATTTTACGGAAAATTTTAGCGACTGAAAGCATATGATAAACTGTCGCTAAGTAGCGACAGAAATAATATAAACACCTTCGCTAATCGGCAATTTAGTTATCGTCGCTAATTTGCGACGGACGTCATATATAAAACAGTCGCTAATAGCGACGGTGTTATGAAAACCGTCGCTAATAGCTCGACGGTTTTATTTAGGGAAACTGTCGCAACATTTAGTTTAACAACTATTTTTCAATTCTACGTCAACGGTTTTTCACCATCGTCTTTAGACGTCTACAACAACGGTTTTTCACCATTGTGGGGACCCGGACGCTAATTCATTCCTTAATCGTCTTTAGGAATAATTCAAACAATTATAATAAACAGGGTCTAAATTTTTTTTTTTAAAATACAAAGCGGAAACGTACTGTAATTCAATGCAAATTACATATTAAACATAAACATATAAATCTTGTACTATCTACAAGAATTCAACTAGGTTCAACTATATATCAGTGCTGAATCCTAGGTTGCTTCGAAGCCCGGATCTCCACGCTATCTAGTCCAGCATCGTTCTCTTCTTGACCCTGATCCTATCCCACCTGTTGCCATGCACATATACTAACAAGACAACAGCCGGATAACTCCGGTGAAAATTACATTCTCAGTATAAATCATGTATACATGCAATCATAAAAACAATATAAAAGCATATAACAGATATGTCTTACATGTATTCAGATCAGAATATAAATCCATATCAATAATAAATCCTATTCTAAACATGTACCATCATCAGGAACATAAATCAATATGAATCAATATAATTGTCAATTAGACTCATGACGTCACATTTAAGACTAGACTCAATCCTAGTCTAGGGATCCCGGTTTCCAGAAGTTAGCATTCCCATATCGACCAACAGTAATAGAAAAGACTCCAGTTCTATCCACGTCGATAGGGTATCGATCACCAGTAATAGAAGAAATACCAATTCTATCCACATCGATATGGTATCGATCACCAGTAATAGAAGAAGCTCGTATTCTATCCATATCGGTATAGTATCGATCACCAGTAATAGAAAGAACTCCGATTCTATCCACATCAATATAATATCGATCACCAGTAATAGAAAAAGTTATGATTCTATCCACATCGATACGGTACCGATCACCAGTAATAGAAGAAGCTCCAATTCTATCCACATCGATATAATATCGATCAACAGTAATAGAAGAAGTTATAATTCTATCCACATCGATAGCCAAACATCCGGTGACAGACTTTGGCACAATCGCCAATACACTATCTTGTGACATCGTGCAATGTGCCCGTGGCGATCCCACCACTATCAGGCACTTCTTTCACAAGATTACTCGTCTAATACCTGCTGTCTATAAATCAAGAGAACAAGTACATCAATCAAATCAGTACAGTAAGGTAAAGTATGTGATTTAGGGAAACTCGAGCCAAACCTCACTCGAGTTGTGCAATCCCAACTCAACATTAATTTATACATTTATCTTCTCGCTCTGACGAAGACGAAGTCCTGTATTCAATCCTGTCAATTCTCAATCTGGTAATAACAATACCGAACAGACACAATTTCAGTATATAACTCATTTCAAAACCTGTTCTGATTAATACTCAAATCAAAACATAATCTGATCAATGCCCATCGACATATGATATCACAATACCATCTCAGTCAATACCGAATCTGATCAATATCAATTTACTGATGTTTTGACGGCATAAAAACACGGTCTCAATAACCCCGTCAATTCCAACACCACAGATATAATACCAGAACACATAATCAATATCGGTGCAATTCATAATCCCAATAACAATACACATCTGATATGAAATCTCAGTCAAATCGACTCCAAAAATCATAACAATTCCATAATCAGTCCGTTCTTAATCTGACTTCGATTCTATGATGTCTAACATGTCAAGAACATCATATATGAATTCCATTCAATTCTGACAACATCATAATTTCAAACCGTATCTAAACGTAACAAAACTTACGTCCAGTTGTAGCCTGCGTTAATAGGAACACAGTACTGAAGTCGGATTTAAAATCAGACGGACGGTTCGCTCGTAAATCAATTTTGAAAATCACAGACGGAGCCTTTTCCCCGGAGCTTCCTCGGATAACTGAATGTAAATATTTCGTCCATTTACATATATATATATATACACATGCATGAATCAAGAAACGTGGCGACTCCTCAATCTGCATGTCTCGCGCATATGCGCGACCCCAACCGACGCATATGCGCGAGACCTACTGGTCTCGATGCGCTGCTTCACAACTGCTAGCGCATATGCGCGCCTCAACTCCGCGCATATGCGCCAAAGGTTCTATCTCAAAACTTTGGCTACAGGACTACTCGCGCATATGCGCGCACTGACATCGCGCATATGCGCGAGACACCATTTCTCGGCGCGTGTCTCGGCATCTCTCGTGCATATGCGCGCCTCACCTCGGCGCATATGCGCGAGGTTCTCTGGACAAAGCATACTACAGCTCTCGCATATGCGCGGGATCTTCTGCCCAACTCGCGCACAGCTCGCGCATTACGTCGCGCATGTGCGCGAGTGGCACCTCCCTCGCACCTAATTCGTGTCTTTTCTCGTCTGTCCCGGTCTGATCTGTTCCGTCTTTAATCACCTCAATTAATCAAGAAATCATCCCAGTTTAATCTTAGATTACGGTAAATATACCCAAATCATTTTTTATTACGGTAATCAAATTCTCGGGCCTTACAACCGTTGTCTTTGAGCGCACCCTTTAACCACATGGCCTTTAACAACGGTTTTACAAGACCTACGACAACAGTTTTTCATCGTCGTCTTTGACGTCTACGACAACGGTTTTTCACCGTTGTCTTTGAGCACACCCTTTAACCACAGGGGTTTTAACAACGGTTTTATTTCACGTACGACAACGGTGAAAAACCGTTGTCTTTCGCGTTTGTTTTGTAGTGAGAATTTAATTAACCGAGGAGTTAGTTTATAAATTAAATAATAGTTATTTAATTCAATATACATATAAATGTATATGTTTTATATGGTGATATAAAATATGTGTATATGATATTATTATATCATGTATTATTAAAGTTTAATAAATACACTATATATTAATTATATGAGAGTTTAAATATAGTGAAATTATTAGAGTCATTGTGGGAGATGAACTCTTAATTAGATTAGGAGTCTCACTCTATATATAGACCACTATGATTCATAATTACTAGCCCTAATTTTTAAAACAAAGCAAACAAATATTCTCCTTCCTTGATAGAAACCTCACGACCATATTGAGTTGCAATAAAATTAAATCTTGTGATTTATTTTTGATTAATGACTTAATTACCTTGGTTAATGATTGATTAAGAATCAATTTGCAAAAATTCGTGATCATGTTGTTAGAGTAGGTGCCCGGCAAGCCAACTTGTGGCTCAGGCTTTATTGACTATAATGTAAAACAATCTTTATTTTAATAATACTTTACGATTTTATTCAATTATGGCATTATACTTTATCTGTATACCCATGCAATCAGCATAGATAAAGTCCTTGATTATACTTTAATAAAAATGAATCGTAATTCGATGTTGAAACTCATTTGTAAACACTGTATAATCTAAATTTGTTCCTAGTCAATTCAGCCGCCTAAAACATGGATAAAGGTCGCTTGAGCTCGAGACTAGCATCTGTGATATTGTGTACCGCGTTTCTTGGTAAGGACATAGAGATGTCCAAACATGCAGTCGAGTAGTCATATGATGATTATACCGAACTACCCTCTCTCGGACTTTCCAAGTGGTTATCATTCATTGAGAGGATTAGTTCATGGTTGTGATTGTACACCATTAGTCCTAATGACCCGGGACAACACTTAGGCTCTATATGCTAGGGATGTGCTTTGACATGTTTACAGACCCCAGGAGAGTCATCAGGTGGCGAGATTGGGTACAGTTGCGGAACATGTAGAAGCCAGTGCATTGTAGTCGGGGATTCACCACTCACCTACGGGTGTGGACATCCTATGTCATCTGATGAAATAATAGTGCATGGAATCTCTGACTAGAGTATGAGATGTACGTTGGAGAAACAGTTCTCCAATGGTATATGCGATGCCACTATTATATGTATCACATAGTTATCGAATTAATATGCAACCCTCGATGAACCCATGGTTGCAGATTCGATAGGGATATATGAGATGAAGGACCGTATTGTACATTAATCATAATCGACTGGTTCTTGACGGCACTATCAGTGATACCTAGGGGATCATGGGGCGATGCTACTAAACGCTCTTACCATGATCCGATGGGTGCAATCAGAAATGAGTTCTGACATTTTTGATCATGGAGTTGATGAAAAGAATGGGGATAACTAGGGTAAAACCGAATAGGAATAAATGTTATTCCGAATCACCTGGAGATGTGAACCCACAGCTAGCTGTATCCTTGAACCATTGAGGGTCACACAAGCATCGGATTCTGTGTTCCCGTTGAGATCGTCAAATTTCAAGAAGTTGAAATTTGGCGACTATAGTTTGATGGATATCAAACAAGAAGTTTATGAAGGAGTTTATGAGCTAATTCCATAGGATGAAAGAAATGGAAGTTAGCATGATTGCTAAAGAAAGAAGGAGAGTGGAACTGTCTGTTTTGTGAAGGAGTTTACTAAAACTGGCAGCTGTCCAATATGGTAACTGAAAAATTTGATCTTCGTAATTTTCAATTTTCATTATATGAACAAGATTTCTATTCTTGATACATCGGCGCTTTCGGATCATCGATCGGGGTTATAATGAGTTCGGAATTAATTTTTTTTTTGTGAATTTGGAATTTACTAATTAAATTATTGTGCTTGTAGTGGTGACTACTAACGTGCAAATATTCTCATAAATATTCTAGAGCAGTCTGGAAATAAATTAACAATAAAGTTAGTTTATAAATTAAATAACGGTTATTTAATTTGATATACATATACATGTATATATTTTATATGGTGTTATAAAATATGCGTATATGATATTATTATATCATGTACTATTAAATGTTAATAAATACATTATATATTAATAAAACGAGAATTTAATTATAATGAAAATATAGAGTCTTGCGGAAGAGTGACTCCTAATTAGATTGGGAGTCTCACTTTATAAATATATCATAAGAGCGCATGATTCATAAGAGATTTTTTTCCCATGAAAAAAAAAAGTACCCAAGATTCCTTCCCAATTGAAAGACTACTCACGACCACCAAAAATAGTTGGAAGAGAATTTTGCAAGAATGAGCAAATTAGATTTGCATAAATATGGATTAAGAATCCATGATTAATGATTAATAATTAATTAAGATTCTAACTTGAAAATATCTCTCCATCATCCTTGCAATTCAAGGCCAACACAAGGTTTTGGAGAAAACTAATTTCGGCCTCTCTTTCTTGCTTCCATGCCGCATCGCCGCGCCGAACCGTCCCAGGATTTTGGAAATTCGGAGTACTCAGTCTCAACGCCAAATTAGTTTGAATTTTCTAGTGCAAACCAAACGAGAAAAACAGTATTTGATCGTGGACCTGATTAGGCAAGCTAATTTGAAGAGCCGTTCGTTGGGATTTACAAGAAGAGCTATCTCCGCGTAAAAACAGAAATAGTTTGGAGTACAACGTAATAAACATAAAGATATAATTCTTAGAACACCCTATGAATGTTTTAAATACACGACGCCCAAGAACAAAAATTTTAAACTTCCGCTCCGTCTTTGGTGCGAGAATACGATGTCCCAAAAGTGGTATCAGAGCCGGTTATTTTCCATCGTGTGTTTAAATTAAATTTTGTTGAATTTATTATTTATAACCGCATAAGAATTTTTATAAAAAAACGCCCCAAAAAATTATTTTTTAAAAATCTGTTTTTGAATAAAAAATTAAAAATTTGGGTATGCCCGGAACTATTCCGGACAGAGACGCGCGCAGCAGTTGCGCGGCGGGTGCCAGCGCGGCGCTGCACGGCACGCGCGCACGGCCTGCGCACCTATTCGCGCGGCCAGCGTACAGCGTGCCTGCCACCGCCCGATCGGATCAGGCAGCGGGCGGGCGGCGCGTGCGGGTACCAGGGAACGTCTCGGGCACCGCGCTGGGTCGTGGGCTTTAATTGTTCGGGCCGCAGGCGATTTTCTGCTTTTTAAAAATTTTGGGTTAAAATGATATTTTGTGAAAATACGGACGATTTTTCCACTACAATAATTTTGATAAATTCAACTTCTTACAAAATATGATTTTAATTATTTATGGTAAAAGATGTTTTATAAGAAATTTAATTATTTGAAATTAAACAAAAGTGTTTATTTAATTTGATAATTATGGTAGTTAGTGATAATTTACGAGATACACGATTTATTGATAATATGTGATATTTTGGAATTTATATATTATATGATATTATATTTTAAAAGGATGATCGAGAGCCATGACCAATGTGCTAGGTGTATGTTAGGATATTTTACGTGTTGTATTTTTGAGTATTTAAAAATTAAAAGTGGACCTGGTTTATGGTCCGTACCCACCCCCTAAATTTGTATCCCTATGTGCTATGGATATTTAATGTAAATATTAGAATTAGTGGGAGATCAAGATTTGAAGACGGTGGGCACGATCCTCGGAAAGAGTTTTGAAGATCGAAGACATGTAAATTATTGGAAGCTTATGTAATGTTGCATTTGCATCCCTGCATTTACCTAGGTTATGGACATGGATCCGTATGTGGCTCGTACGGATCAATTAGCTCTCGGTTATCGATCATCATTTATTATTTATGATGTATGTGATATATTATAAATAATTAGTATGTGCGTTATTATTAATATAATGACAAGAGTTGCATGAATCCGGCAATCATACAAACAATTATTGCACGAGTTTTAAAATTAATAATGAGACAAATTTTTAAAATTAAAATCCCTCATTTTGGACGAGATCCAAAATTTAAATCAAGACCATTAAAAGGATAATTAAAACAAAGTTTAATAATTCCTTGCCTTCCATCAACGGTGGTTGCATGATGAACGCTACCCGCGGTCAGTGTCTGGCTCATATTATTTGGGAGGCCTAGCCGTCGGAAAGTTGTGACTTCCACTGACATATTTGATGTGAACCACGTGGAACTCCCATGATTTCGGCTCATATTATAAGGGGATCTCATGGCGACTGTCTATTAAGGTTCAACATTGATGGGTCGGGCGCGACACGTGAAGAGAAAGGGGATCATATTATTTGACCCTTCTCAAACGTGAGGCAAAATTACGTAATGGTTACAAGGAGTTGCCATTGGGCTCTACCTTTTGGAAGTTATGATTGGCTGATATTATTCAGGATCATAATTTCGCAATTGGGCCTTGCTTACTCACTAAGAAAATTGGATTTCTCATTTGTCATCAAAGGGTGGTGAAAATGTCAAAATAGTGGGAGACAATTCATAAAAACAAAAGTCTATATTTTACGTCTTAAAAATATTTAAATAGTCGGCAACGTTTATTCTGTTTCCGTATCAGTATATTTATAATTTCGTCATAATTCATATCTATTATTAAAACAAGCTAACCGAACACTAATTTTCAAGTTTGGCTAAGAAAATATTCTAAATTCGGAGAAAATAACGTACACACTAATGTTAGTCTTGCTGAACTGACAAAGCATGCAAAATGGTAGAACCATAGTATGCAAGCTAAAGTGTAATATGCTCGCTTCTATGTCAAATGAACAGTAGAGACAATTTGTAGAAATGTTGAATGTTGCTGACATTTGAATAACACATGTAAGACTTGCATGATGCATGAAACTCGCATAATGATGCACACCATTTTCAAAGAGCTCATGACCACACACATGCAAGATAGGGCTTTTGCCCATGAGCATGGTGTAAGTATGATTGGGTCTATTGAGAAGGTGGTGGGCCTAAAATTTGACAAAGCCCGATAAGTCAGAACATGTTTGCTTCACTGCAAGAAGTCTGGACATAAGAAATTATCTGGGCCAGAAATGTTTTGGCGATGATAAGTGAATGTCCAAGTAAACACGATTTCAACAACCAAAAGAAAACAAGATAGTCTAAACTAAGCACATTTGTGGCACGTTAGGCTAGGATGATAGGATCGATTAATAGATAGAAAATTGTTTAGAAGGGAGGTTGAATAAACACTCAAGATTTATTATAAACTTTTTCGAATGAAGTATCAGTTTTGTGATGAACTGAAACTTAGGAATCTTGTCAGTGGATGAAAATCAGTTTAACTAAATATAGTTTCCGAAATAAACTGACTGAAAGACACAATAAATGACTGAAAATATAATGCAAGGGTTTATGGATGTTCGGAGATTTAAATAACTCCTACGTCACCCCTTCTATCACAAGGATAGGTTATGCGCTAAAAGACTTTGATCAATACAAAATTTGTACAGACCCACTTCAGTTTTACAAAATTTGTACAGACCCACTTCAGTTTGGACTTAACACTGCCAAAACTAAAAGTCTTAGTTAACAAAAATTTTCACAGTTCTTCGACTAGATTTAGCACGACTGATATAAGTAATACAGAGGTTTGTGCTAATAAATTCAAAAAGTAGCTTCAACTGCTACGAATATTTCTGATAAGTGTGAGCTTTTTGAATCTCAAATGTGAGTAATAAGTTTAGCAAAATAACAGCAAGCTTAAGAAAATGGATGAATCGTATTTTTTCAACTATGTATTTCATCTGCTCTTCTTGCTAATTTATAGGCTTTCTTCCAACGGTAATAATAAATAGAATTTGAATCTTTTGTATCCGTTGATTTCCACATCAACATTCTTCTGATATTCGTACACTGTATTATCTGAAATGCGACGTCCCACAATGATTTACAGTCTGCTTTGTACTATTATCGGTTGAATGTCCTTTTCAATTGATGACGTGTTTAGCTGAATGATCATTTGATAAGTTGATGGGTAACCTCACACCTGAGTATTTCCACTGATCAGTTTCCAACTGATCAGTCAGTAGATTCAGTTCGGCTGATAACTTCAGTTTATCACTTTGTGTGTTCGTGATCAGTCAGTTTAACAGATTTGCTTTCTAATTTTGTCAAACCACCGAAATTAAGTTTCCAACAATTTCCCCCTTTTTGTTGTTTGACAAAACTTTGTAAAGTATGAACTGATCAACGGATCTTGAAGTAGTCTTCAATTTCATTGTAGATAAAATAACTTTTTCAATGTACAGATTCGTACAAAGAATGAAATAAGTATCTAATCTTATGTACAGATTCGTACAAAGAATAAATAATACAAAATCTTCGAGTCTTCAACCATTCAACTGAAGCCAATTGATCTTCATACATTCTTTTTCTTTCTTTTGTATTCTTCTGTTTCTTTAATAATTTCCCCCTTTTTGTCAAGCACATCCACTTTTCTTGTTAGGATGCGGACGTTTGCTGCAATATCTGATACTTCATTCATCATAATGTCCTGCAGCAGGTCAATTCTTTTAGTGACATTTTCTTCAAGAAAGTCAAATCGCCTGCCGACTAGGGCTTGAGTCTAGATGTGCGATTGATCAGTTGACAATCTGTCTTTCTTGATTTCTTCAGTTTGAATATAAAGAGTAGATACACTCTTGTTAAGCTGATTCAGTCTTTCTGTTGTAAATTCATAATTTGAATCAATCTTCAAGGTTTGTGCAAGCTGAGTAGATTTTATTGCAAAGATAACATTCATCACACTGAGTAGGTTCGACTGAACGGTTTGAAGTTCTTCAAATAGGGCATCAGTGTCTGAAATTCTAGGAGACATTGCTCCAGAAGCTTTTGGGATCTGTTCCCTCTGTTCTTTATTAAATACAACTATCGCACCGTCAGCTGGTTCTGTTATAAGCACAGCTATCTCTGAAATATCTTCAGTTAAATGGTCCTGGGGAGGAGACGAAACAGATGGAAGAGCAGAAGTAGAATATGGTTCTTCATTTTGTTCGACAACTGTTTCTCCAGTTGGAGCAACAACTGATTGTTCAGCTGGTTCAACAACTGGTTGAGAGACTTTCTGTATAGTTTGACTCAAAATTGCCTGTTCTGTCACAACTTCTGACAGAACTGGCTGTTCTGGTTGATCAAAATTGAGCTCCTCAGCTGGTCCTTTAGTTCTAAGCATATCTTCAACTGATCTTGAATTGTCCAACTGAAAATCTGAGGTGACTGATTTGATGACCTCATCTAGGTTTGCTAGAGACAATTCAGCTGCAGTATATGGCGGTGGATCAGCAGTTGAAGATTGAGGAACGGTAGATGAAGATGGTGGAGCAACTGATGGGGAAGGTTCAGTTTCCTTTTGAGAGACTTCAACAGCTGAGTCTTTGGGTGGCTTTTGAACTGACTATCCAGCTGGCTCTTCATCAGATGATAAGTCTTGTTCAATCGCTGGATTGATTAGTTCTTGACCCATTTTCCAATCCTTGATTTGCATCTGTAAGTAGAAAAGATCAGAGTCCAGTTGATTGTATACTGCTGAGTCATTGACAGCAGTCGGACTTGAAGGATCAAAATTTTGATGCAACTCAGCAACAATCTTCTGAAGCTTCTTGGCTCTCAGCTGATCAAACAAATATGTTTTGCGTTATAGACTCTGAATAACTGTTGAAGCTTTGACTACTCTCAGAACAGTAGCCTATAGTTGAATAAAATTCTTCAGTTTAGTCTTCGACTGAAGCTATTTAGCAAAAACTTTAGTTCTGAATTTGACCCACTCATTGTAGGCCTTGAGTTTCTCTGCTGCAAAATTGTTGATCTCTTGCCAGATTAGATCAATATGCGTTTGAACCGCATTGGTTGGTCTGGGTTGTTCTTGCATCTTCCCTTTGCCTTTGGGATCAGTTAGAATGTGAGGAATGTTCAACCCTGTTGTTGTTGCATCAATTTGTTCTCTGATTACTATTCCCTTTGGTCTGGAAAGAGGTAAGGAAGTGTAACCAGTGATAGTGATTGGTGGAGCCTTAACTCCAGCAATCTTCTTTTTGTCACCAGATTCAGTGACTTTCTTCTTTTGCAAGATGGCAGAAAGTGGCAACTGATCCTCAGTTGAGGGTTCAGTTGGAATGGCCTTCAGTGGGACAGCCTTAATGGGCTGTTCAGCTTCTGACTGCATCACTCGATCAGTTGGGATGGTTTCAACTGCAGCAGCAGGCTTGATCTTTAAGGTTCGTGGCATCTTCACTATTTTGGGAGAAGGAGTCCTCTCAGAATCAGTTTCGTTGACAATCAGTTTGCCCTTGATTGTCTTCTTTTGGGCCTCCTTTCTTGCTTTTTTGACCGATTTGGGAGCTCCTCCTATCCCAATTTTCTTATTCACCTTAATGATCTGCTCTGGTGACATGTCCAATTTGGCATTTGGTGGCTGTATATTCTTATCGTTAAACACTTTGAACTTGGATGATTTCTCAGCAGTATGACCCACTAGCCCGTTCTTTTTCAGTAGAAAACTGATTTTCACGGCATATCCCCGTGACTGCTTCGTTGAATGAAGCATATTTCTTAGAATAATGAAAATAATATTTCTCCAGTTTACCTTTTTCTCAGCCATGATCACCGTCATAACTTGAAATTTTTCAATAGTAAGAGCAGCAAATGAACCAGCCTTATCTTGTATCCCCTTTGCTGAAATATCTGCCATTAGTTGAATTTCTGGCTTGAGCTCTTTCTTTGGATCGGAAACTTTGATTTTCCGACCATCAGCTGATAGAAGAGACTGCATTTCTTCAATATCAGAGGTTTTTACCTCAGAGAAATTGATTAGCCCATCAGTAGGCAGTTGAAATAGTTCGCCGAAGGATTCTTCACAAATGGTCAGCAACTGACCATTGATAGTAGCAGTGAAGTTTCCATCAACAGTAACGTAACCAGTTGAATAGAAATCATGAATCTCTTGTGGATAAAGTTCATGAGAAGATGGTTCAGAAATTTCTTTATAGCCGGCTGCTTCTAGTTTCAGAAAGACGTTCTTGACATCGGCATAATTGACTGATAGAATTGATTCAAAGTCGACAGCCATAGCATTTAGAATATGTGCGGGAATTTGATTTGTCATTGCTGAGAGTGGAAAATCTGAAATTTTGCAAGGTAAAAACTTTGAATGTGAATTTGCTCTGAAGAGTAAAGTTTGCGTAAAGAAGAACTGAATTGAAGTGTGAAAAGGTACATATGTAAGTGACTTTACAAATTCTGGACACGTGTCAGTCCACGAAAATTTGACATAAAACATTTTTCATGATCATAAACATTTTTTCTTTTCCTTTTCTTTTTCCTTTGTTGAATTCAGATCGTTAATTGTGACTTTCCTGATCATGATCATAAATCAATGAATCCATCTACATGTAACCACAGTACTGGGCGGCGGGGGACACCAGCAACACTCTCACCGGTCAACTGGGCCCTGGCCTATCATTTTTCGAATAGAAATACGATCGTCGGAGCTCCCTCTTGGGCCTTTTCCCATAAATGGGCTCCCTCTAGGGCCTTTTTCCCTCACGATATCCCCATTCTTACCTTTACCACAAAACCGTTACCACATAACCGTTACCACATATTCGTAATGATGGAAACACGATCGTCGGGCTCCCACTGAGACCATAACCCTCACGACGTCGCCAACATTAACGAATTAGTCACAATCACTTCACTTCCTTCAACATTTACATTCTCATCACTTTATAAAAATCATGCACAACATAACATTTTGTTTTTGAAACCAAGCATTCAACATGTCTTTTAAATGTCTTCCTTAAATCATAAAAATCCCTTAGACATTTAAAAATCGTAATTTAATCATGAACATTTCATAAACATTTAAAAATAATCATAATATCATAGAAATATCATTTAGGGCACTGCCATGACCTTAACTAATTTCTAGGTGTAAAAAGACCGTTTTACCCCTGGACGTAAAATTCACCGTTTTTGACATTTTCTTAATTCCATTGACTCTAACATGTCCCAAATAATTATTTAAGCCTACATGAATTTTCCCATATTTTTATTTAGCATAAATCGAGGACTTTTAAATTAATCTTTAAATAAGACGTATTAATGCGTTTTAATCTCGAATTAAACCAAACCTTAATATAAAATTCCCAAATTAAAAACTTAGACTTATAATAATTATTTAAGCTTAAAGCTAATTTTTCATAATTTTATAAAGCCTAAAACTAGGCGTTTCAATTAACTCGTTAATTAGCGTTTCGTGCGGCGATTAAATCCCGAAAACCCAAAACTCGTTATTTTGATCACAAACTTTACACATAACATTTTTAAGATTTATTCTATCCTTCCAAGTTATGAGCCACCCCCGTGGACTCTTGGATTCATTTTTAGCTTTATTAATTTCGTTTTTGACACCTTATCGAACCCACCGAGCCATCTCCTAATTTACTAGAGCCACGCCCGAGCCATCTTGAGCAAAAACTTAGCCAACCCATCTAGGGACCCTACTGTGCCAGCCCAGCCCAAAAACATGACCCTATCCCGCTCAAGCACCTACTGAACCTTGCCCCAATTCTGCCCAATTACCTGCGTGTGTGCTTGTGAATCTCCTTCCCTTCACCTAGCCTCCTAGCCAACTAGGACACTTCCAGCCCTCTAACCATCGACAACCCATGACCTTTACCGACTCTAGGCCAGCCCTAGACCCATCCTAAGCCTAGCCCAGCCCCTGAACTCTAGCAGCGAACTCCTTCAATCAGCAACAAGCTGCGCGCGTCACTGCCCCTACGCGGCTGCTGTCAAATTGCATGGAGGTTTCTACCCAGGCCACCACCGAGTCCAGCCATTCCTAACCCCTACTGGACCGTCCTTAGCTACCGCCCGGACCACCTAGCCTAGCCCCTGACCGAGCAACCTTCCTGTTATTCTCGGCCAGCTTCTGCGCGCCTTGGGGGAGAGTCCCACTTCACGTGGACTCTTCCCCAACCCATGGCTCGACCCCTATCCCTCCTAGGACTCTCCCTAGGACCTAACCATGACCCCTAGGACACAACCACCAAGCCTGGTTGAGCAACCTGCCCCCATGCATCAATTTCCCCTCAACCTATCCCATAATCCACAATATTGATCAATTTTGGTTTCAGTTTTGTTCATGTGCGTGTGCAGCCTGTTTGTGCGTGTCCTATGCCCTTAAACTCGTGTAAAACCTGCCTTATATCATCCTAATTCATGGCAGCCCCTTTGACAACATAACAAACATGATTTTGGATGAAATATCAAGAGTTTAGAACACATATATGCATAGTTACGAAAATTGTGAATTGTGTGACTTGTTTTCATGCAAAAATTCATTAAATAAAATACTATGGTGTGATAGATGTTTTAAAGAAAGAATATGGTGTTCCTTTACGTTTTAGACGCACGAAAAACCGTTGACGACGATGAACGGATTGAAACCTTTGGCTTGAACTACTTAGAACCCTTCGAAATCCTTTCTACCTTGCTGTGTACGTGTGTACCGTGTTTGGGAGTGGTGGGGAGTGTTTCAGAAATTGTGGGGTGTGTGGCCGTGACTTATGATGCAAAATGTAGGGTTTTAAGTTTTTAAATACATTAAATACACTAATTAATTTACTAACTAGGCTTTAGGCCTATTAAGCCTTAAATTAAGCCCATTAGTTTTAATTAGGATTTAATAAAATATTAACAAAGTTTTTGTTTAATTAAATTTGTGAATTTATTAGCCGGGTTGCCAAAAAGCTCGTATTTTAGTTGAAAAAACCAACACCGATAAAATTTACGTCCCGGCGTATAAAATCACCTCGACACCCTTTATTTTCAAAAATAATAAAAACCCAAAATCATATTTTAAATAATTAAAAACAATTATTTAATAAAACATTTTCCGTTTCTCAGCCCTATATCTCCGTTCCTCGATCGCAACTCGAAATAACCTTTAAAAATATATTTTAATGCAATCATGTAGAAAAATATATTTTAAACATGCAAGTATGCACAACATAATTAATTCATGCAATTAAAACATTTAATTAAAATACAGGAGAATTTAATAATTCAAATGCATGTGGTTCGCGTGGACCTTTAAATTTTCGGGACGTTACAATCTCCCCCCCCTTAAATTGAATTTCGTCCTCTAAATTCTCTTATCCTCGATAATCAAAATTTTAGACTTAGTTCTAGTATCCCAAAAATCCAAGCTTCCGCTGCGCTACATGGATCAAACTTAAGTTCTAGAATGTCTTTACGTCTCCTTGATCCCAATTAAATTTTCCTTCTAAATTCTTATTTTCAAATCGCAACTTAAAAAGACCCAAATGACTTAGTGCTGTTACTATTATAACCTCGAATTTCAATTTTTCTTAAAATTCCCAATATCAAAAGATGGACGACCATACTTATCGTATATTACTTCCTTATTTTATACCCAAAATATTTATCAACCTATCAAATTTCAATCTTAAATCTCAAACGCATCCACTAACGCTTAGATTTTTCAAGCCTAATATCGTTTCATCCTTAAAACCCTTGATTAGCATCCCTTATAACATTATAACCCAAGATATCCCAAGGTTCCAAATATTCTTAAAAGTCTAAATCCTCAAAATTCTTATCATTTAAACCATTTATTTATCGCTTATTGTTAAACTAGTTCCCAAATTCCTTACCATTTGCACAAATAAATTCTTAATTTCCTCAAAAATCATCCTAATTGGTTCTTAATTTCAAAAATCCTATGATTAACCTATAAGTTCTTGGCATTCTTAATTTCCTGCTACGAGTTTCCCATAACATAATTTCGATAATTTTGAACTTATTTACCCAAAAATCAATTCTTATAATCAATCTTACCTTTCATCAAAACTTAAAATCTCAATTTATACAATTTCATACTGCCAAAGTCGTTACAAATCCTCGAATCATTATTACTTATGAGTAATTCCCAAAAATTAATTCAACTAGTAACCACGAATCATAAATATTTTCTTAGAAAGTCTGCATGTCCCAAAAGAATTTATAATGTTCAGGATTAACTTATAGCCCAAAAAGTAGAGCTTCAATACTAAAACCCAAAAATCAACATAGTCCAATTCCACCACGAAGCCAACATACGTTAAAATCAAATGATTTCTTATTTCATATCATATCATGTATAAAAATTTCAGAGCATATAAAACATTTATCATAATAAAGCTATTAAACATGTGACGTAAACATATAAGCCATGTACTTATGCAGGTAACATAATAAAATCATATAAAGCATGTAAACTTACAAATTGAGGCTTGACGACTGATCTTTCCAGCGCTGATGGTGGCACAACCCTTTACAGAACCATTGCTCTGATACCAACTGAAACGTCTGCCCTTTTTTATTGCTTTAAAATTACTAGGAATTTTTTTTTTAAAACACTCAATTTTCGGCCATATACATAAACCTCATGAAAATATAAAATATTTTTCCCTTTAAAATAAAACATCATCCAACTAGCATTTTAAATATCAAGTGAAAAGGTCATAAAAATGAAATCGTCGGATGTTACCAAACCAAAAAAAGCAATAAATTTGAAAAGTATAACCCATACTAAACCTCTCAAAAATCTCTCAAAAGCATAAATGAATAGTCTTAAAATCTTTAACTTAAAATCATGAATCATAAATCGTAAATACGGAAAAAGTAGAAGCGCTGGTCCTCGGGTTGTGTTCGCCTTCAGTCCAGTCAAATAATCCGTCAAGCCCACCCTCAACCTCACCTGCATCCATCACACCTAGTGAGTGTAAAGACTCAACACACCATAATCTTGGTAACAAGTAATACGTAATACAATCAACATATAACAGTGAAAAATACTTGTACTTAAAATATCGTTTTCATGAAGATGCATAAACTTCAAACATGAACATTTTCGTAAACCTTTTATGATGCATGAACTTTAAATAGAAACATTTTCAAAATGATGCATCAACTTTAAGCTTAAACATTTTCATGACATGCATTTCATAAACCTTAACCTTTTTCCCTTTTTTTTCCTCAACATGACATGACATAAAATATTTTTCATGATCATAAACATTTTTTCTTTTCATTTTCTTTTTCATTTGTTGAATTCAGATCGTTAATTGTGACTTTCCTGATCATGATCATAAATCGATAGATCCATCTACATGTAACCACAATACTGGGCGGCGGGGGACACCAGCAACACTCTCACCGGTCAACTGGGCCCTGGCATATCATTTTTCGAATAGAAATACGATCGTCGGGGCTCCCTCTTGGGCCTTTTCCCATAAATGGGCTCCCTCTGGGCCTTTTCCCCTCACGATATCCCCATTCTTACCGTTACCATAAAACCGTTACCACATATTCGTAATGATGTAAACACGATCGTGGGCTCCCACTGAGACCATAACCCTCACGACATCGCCAACATTAACGAATTAGTCACAATCACTTCACTTCCTTCAACATTTACATTCTCATCACTTTATAAAAATCATGCACAACATAACATTTTGTTTTTGAAACCAAGCATGCAACATGTCTTTTAAATGTCTTCCTTAAATCATAAAAATCCCTTAGACATTTAAAAATCGTAATTTAATCATGAACATTTCATAAACATTTAAAAATAATCATAATATCATAGAAATATCATTTAGGGCACTGCCATGACCTTTACTAATTTCTAGGTGTAAAAAGACCGTTTTACCCCTGGACGTAAAATTCCCCGTTTTTGACATTTTCTTAATTCCATTGACTCTAACATGTCCCAAATAATTATTTAAGCCTACATGAATTTTTTCATATTTTTATTTAGTCTAAATCGAGAACTTTTAAATTAATCTTTAAATAAGACGTATTAATGCGTTTTAATCTCGAATTAAACCAAAACATAATATAAAATTCCCAAATTAAAAACTTAGACTTATAATAATTATTTAAGCTTAAACCTAATTTTTAATAATTTTATAAAGCCTAAAACTAGGCGTTTCAATTAACTCGTTAATTAGCGTTCCGTGCGGCGATTAAATCTCGAATAAACCCAAAACTCGTTATTTTGATCCCAAACTTTAAACATAACAGTTTTAAGATTTATTCTACCATTCCAAGTTATGATCCACCCCCGTGGACTCTTGGATTCATTTTTAGCTTTATTAATTTCGTTTTTGACACCTTATTGAACCCACCGACCATCTCCTAATTTACCTGAGCCACGCCCGAGCCACCTTGAGCCAAAACTTAGCCAACCCATCTAGGGACCCTACTGTGCCAGCCCTAGCCCAAAAACATGAACCTAACCCGCTCAAACACCTACTGAACCTTGCCCCAAATATGCCCAATTACCTGCGTGTGTGCTTGTGAATCTCCTTCCCTTCACCAAGCCTCCTAGCCAACTAGGACACTTCCAGCCCTCTAACCACCGACTACCCATGACCTTTACCGACTCTAGGCCAGCCCCAGATCCATCCTAAGCCTATCCCAGCCCCTAAACTCTAGCAGCGAACTCCTTCAATCAGCAACAAGCTGCGCGCCTCACTGCCACTACGCGGATGCTGTCAAATTGCGTGGAGGCTTCTACCCAGGCAACCACCGAGTCCAGCCCTTCCTAACCCCTACTGGACCGTCCTTAGCCACCGCCCGGACTGTAACGCCCGAGATTCGACGACTGTCCTCACTGTATCAAGACGAGTCTTTCCAGCGTGCTTATGTCCTCAGTCACACGCACCCTGGGAAACTTCCGAGGAGGTCACCCATCCAAAAATTGCCCCAAGTCAAGTATGCTTAACTTTGGAGTTCTTATGTGATGAGCTAACGAAAAGAAGATGCACCTTCGTGAAATGAGTAGTACAAATCAAATCTTTTAAGCCCTCTTCAACGGTACAGTCCATTACATTGAACAGTCTCGGAATCCCTCTCATTGCCGTGTGGGTCGGTTCATTCATGTTCCCTCCACCTAGAAGCCTTCCAGGAGCCACTCATTGTCCGTGCAACTGATGGCACCGGCGATCACCCCCCCGCCCTCTTCGGCCCCGGGCCTCACATGCCCACCAGCTTCCGCTTGGTTCGTCCTCGAAGCACACCATACTAAGAGAGGTAGGCTCTGATACCAACAGTAACACCCCAGATTCGACGACTGTCCTCACTGTACCAAGACGAGTCTTTCCAGCGTGCTTATGTCCTCACTCACACGCACCCTAGGAAACTTCCCAGGAGGTCACCCATCCCAAAATTGCCCCAAGTCAAGCATGCTTAACTTTGGAGTTCTTATTTGATGAGCTACCGAAAAGAAGATGCACCTTCGTGATATAAGTAGTACAAATCAAATCTTTTAAGCCCTCTTCAACTGTACAGTCCATTACATTGAACAGTCTCGGAATCCCTTTCATTCCCGTGTGGGTCGGTTCATTCATGTTCCCTCCACCTAGAAGCCTGCCAAGAGCCGCTCATTGTCCGTGCAACTGATGGCACCGACGATCACCCCCCGCCCTCTTTGGCCCCGGGCCTCACACCCCAATGTAATGGACTGCACAGTTGAAGAGGGCTTAAAATATTTTATTTGTACTACTCATATCACGAAGGTGCATCTTCTTTTCGGTAGCTCATTACATAAGAACTCCAAAGTTAAGCGTGCTTGACTTGGGGCAATTTTGGGATGGGTGACCTCCTGGGAAGTTTCCCAGGGTGCGTGTGAGTGAGGATATAAGCATTCTGGAAAGACTTGTCTTGGTACAGTGAGGACAGTCGTCAAATTTGGGGCGTTACAGTTAGTATCAGAGCCGACCTCTCTTAGTACGGTGTGGTTCGGGGACGAACCAAGCGGAACCTGGTGGGCATGTGAGGCCCGGGGCCGAAAAGGGCGGGGGTGATCGCCGGTGCCATCAGTTGCACGGACAATGAGCGGCTCCTGGCAGGCTTCTAGGTGGAGGGAACATGAATAAACGGACCCACACGGGAATGAGAGGGATTCCGAGACTGTTCAATGTAATGGACTGCACAGTTGAAGAGGGCTTAAAATATTTGATTTGTACTACACATATCACGAAGGTGCATCTTCTTTTCGGTAGCTAATCACATAAGAACATCAAAGTTAAGCGTGCTTGACTTGGGGCAATTTTGGGATGGGTGACCTCCTGAGAAATTTCCCAGGGTGCGTGTGAGTGAGAAAATAAGCACGCTGGAAAGACTCGTCTTGGTATAGTGAGGACAGTCGTCAAATCTGGGGCGTTACACGGACCACCTAGCCTAGCCCCTAACCGAGCAACCTTCATGTTATTCTCGGCCAGCTTTTGCGCGCCTTGGGGGAGAGTCCCACTTCACGTGGACTCTTCCCCAACCCATGGCTCGATCCCTATCCCTCCTAGGACTCTCCCTAGGACCTAACCATGACCCATAGGACACAACCACCAAGCCTGGTCGAGCCACCTGCCCCCATGCATCAATTTCCCTTCAACCTATCCCATAATCCACAATATTGATCAATTTTGGTTTCAGTTTTGTTCATGTGCGTGTGCAGCCTGTTTGTGCGTGTCCTATGCCCTTAAACTCGTGTAAAACCTACCTTATATCATCCTAATTCATGGCAGCCCCTTTGAAAACATAACAAACATGATTTTGGATGAAATATCAAGAGTTTAGAACACATATATGCATAGTTACGAAAATTGTGAATTGTGTGACTTGTTTTCATGCAAAAATTCATTAAATAAAATACTATGGTGTGATAGATGTTTTAAAGAAAGAATATGGCGTGCCTTTGCGTTTTAGACGCACGAAAAACCGTTGACGACGAAGAACGGATTGAAACCTTTGGCTTGAACTACTTAGAACCCTTTGAAATCCTTTCTACCTTGCTGTGTACGTGTGTACCGTGTTTGGGAGTGGTGGGGAGTGTTTCAGAAATTGTGGGGTGTGTGGCCGTGACTTATGATGCAAATTGTAGGGTTTTAAGTTTTTAAATACATTAAATACACTAATTACTTTACTAACTAGGCTTTAGGCCTATTAAGCCTTAAATTAAGCCCATTAGTTTTAATTAGGATTTAATAAAATATTAACAAAGTTTTTGTTTAATTAAATTTGTAAATTTATTAGCCGGGTTGCCAAAAAGCTCGTATTTTAGTTGAAAAAACCAACACCGATAAAATTTACGTCCCGGCGTATAAAATCACCTCGACACCCTTTATTTTCAAAAATAAGAAAAACCCACAATCATATTTTAATAATTAAAAACAATTATTTAATAAAACATTTTCCGTTTCTCAGCCCTAGGTCTTCGTTCCTCGATCGCAACTCGAAATAACCTTTAAAAATATATTTTAATGCAATCATGTAGAAAAATATATTTTAAACATGCAAGTATGCACAACATAATTAATTCATGCAATTAAAACATGTAATTAAAATACAGGAGAATTTAATAATTCAAATGCATGTGGTTCGCGTGGACCTTTAAATTTTCGGGGCGTTACAATTAAGTTCAGAGGTCGTACGAGAATTTACGGTGCAATGTGCCAAAATGACTCTCGAAAGAGCGTTTCATGTTTTTTGCCTCCATTCACCAAAAATTTCGACTTGTACCATTTTATAAGCATTATTTCATCATTTTAGGTGTATTTTAATCATGACTAAATAATGGTTCGGTGTCGGTTCGGTTGGCACGGAGTCATGATTAAATACTAAGTCATTGGGCGTAATTGTCTCGTTTTTGGATTCAATTACAAAGTTTTGGTCAAGTTAAATCATTTCCATATTTTTCATGTAAAAAATTAGGTTGTAGCGAGCCTGGGTAGGATTCAACCCATTCGGTAAAATTAATACAGGATATTTAATTATGTTATTTAATTATATTACGTGCAAAAATATAAAATATTCATTTTTTGATATTTATGCGATATTGCTTGTGGCCACTTCATTATCATGGGATTATTACTTCACCCGGTGGTCACTTACCGGTTCAGTTCAGTTCATTTATTTTTACGGATATCCAGTCCAAGGGCTGTGATGATCTCTGCCGCCCAGTATACTGTGATTTAGTCTGATCAGGCGATCCAGTTCAGTTCAGCTCAGGGGCCACTTGCGTAGAACATAATCTCAACAGAAAATTTATGACATGATATTTTATGACAGGGCTCGATTGAGCAAACATTTCACTTATGATTTTAAGTTCAATTATGCACGTATTATAATTACTCATGACATGATATTTTACGTTACGCCAGACTCATGATGTTTTTACCATGCATGCAATTTTATTATTATTACTTGTTATTTATGATATATGCATGCTGAATCTTTAGACTCACTAGACTTGATTGTTGTAGGTACTGATGAGGTCGGGATCGAGGGCGGGGACCAGTGATCCATCTTGGGTCGGCAGTAGTGGAACCCGAGGACCTCATTTTCAGCATTTACCTTTTTATGCCCAAACATTTTATCTTTGTTGGAATATTTTAAATTGTTATTTTGCAAACATGAAACGCTCTTTCGAGAGTCACTTTGTCACATTGCACCGTAAATTCTCGTACGACCTCTAAACTTAACCGAATCACAAACGGCCAAAAACATGACCTTCCTAACTTGATGAGGCATTGTCCAGTCCAAGGCCATAGGCTAAAAGCCAACCAAGAACTCAAACGATCCTCTGAACCAAAGCACCACTTGCTGTCCACAAAATACAGCAGCAACGCTTTCGTTTCCTTTCGTCGTTTTCAAGACTACTGGCCATTAGGGCTCAAACCACCGACCAGAGCCTCTTACCAACATCCTAAGGAATGATTTGAACCATGGCTAAGGGTCCTAGGCCAGCCACAATTTGAACCACACCAGAAATGCTCCGCACATCCCACCCGAGACCAAATCTGCGCGTGTGTTGCAACTGTTCTTGGTGTCATGGACCGTTCCAGTGGCCATTTGATTGACCATGGCATGATCTAGACATCAAGAGGTAGGGTATAAACCAGGGCTAAGGGCCAGAGGCCAACCAAGGTCCACCCCAAACAACCAAACCCTAGAGTACACATGCAGAAATAAAAATGGGGATCGAAGGGGTTGTGCTTATTTTATTTGGAAACCGATGCAACCATGGATCAAGCCTTGAAAGGCTGACTTGGTTTCATCTGAGACATAATAAGGAGATGTTCTAACCATGGCTATAGCCCCTAGGGCAGCCAAGATCAGAAACATCACCCTTGGGCAAGAAACATGCACATCGAGACACACAAATGGCATAATGGGGAGTTGCTGTTATTTCTGATTTCCAGCATGCATGGGGCTTGAACCGATGGACCAGCATGATCCTAATACACCCTAACACATGTCTAGGTGCAGCCTTGGGAGCCTAGGGTAGAGCCAGCACCTGAAACAATAAAAAACAATGGACCCGTGAAGCACAAGAGGGAGGTCCGAAATCTGCATGTTCCTTTTTCTGAAAATTTCTTGATGTATTTCGGTTTTTGGCTTAATAAAATCATGATTATGATGTTTAAAAAAAATAATAATATGGCTTGATTGAAGAGTAAAAAAAAATATAGACATGCCTGGATTTTGTTTTGAAGAAAACAAAAGAAAAACAACGACGCGGCGCGGAGGAGACGGAGTGCTCTTTACTATCTTGTTCCTCCCTCTTGTTTCCCACAAATTTTCTCTCGGTTTTTCTCCCTAGGACTCACGATTTTTCTCTCAAGAATGCTCTGAAATTTCGATGATGAGGAGAGGGAAAAATGGTTAGGAGAAATGAATGGAAATTGCAAGATAGATGGGAGATTAAATGGTAAAATAAATATTTCTATTCTA
The DNA here is from genome assembly GCF_025594145.1 of Primulina tabacum. NCBI lineage: Eukaryota > Viridiplantae > Streptophyta > Magnoliopsida > Lamiales > Gesneriaceae > Primulina > Primulina tabacum. Next base: position 33,776,561 of record NC_134551.1, on the reverse strand, counting down.
GAATATGTTAGATGGTTTGATATCAAAAGATTTGAAGGATATTTAGAGGTGCACTTGGTCGATATTGAGTCTAGGAACAAGGGAGAAATATTGCTTAATTAATTATTTGTGGGTGATTTAAAAGTGGGGAGAATATTATCTACCAAGGAAGACTATGGAAAGATAATAAGGAATGAATTGTTAAACTAATTTAAATCTTTTAAAATAAGGGAGGGGCCGATTTTAAGCTTGTAAAAATAAGGGAGAATATTGCTTAATTATTAATTAGTGGAGAATAACATTTAGGTAATTATCTAACAAGAAAATGTAAGGAGAGATGATAAAGAAATGGGTTGTCAAATATCTTTAAATTAATTAAGGAGGGGCCGAATTTTATCATCAAAAAAAATGTGTGTAGAAAATTGCTTAAATTATTAATTATTGATGATTAAATTGAAGGAATTATCTACCATGAAATGGATATGGAAAGGAATCAAAGTTGAGTTGTCAAAGCAAATTTAAATCTTTTAAATTGTGATGGCCGAAAATTGCAAATAAAATGGAGGGGGAAAATAAATTTCTTAATTATTGAATTTTTAAATTTTAATGTTTTATCTACCCATTAAATATTTTATTGAATTAAGAAATTAATTATTGAACTTTATTTACTACTATCTCAAATTATTTAAAGGAATTCTTAAACTCTGTTTTACACTAAATTAACTTATTATTTATCTTAAGTGAATTCTAGGAATGTTTTCTTAATATTAAATTTTATCTCAATACTCCAACTCCCGTCCGGCCTCACCTAATTAACTGAAAAGGTAGCAGCTAAACTACTGCATAAAATAATTAAATTTAAGAAGAGAATTTAAATACTTATGCAATAAAATCATTTTAAGTTAAAAACTAGAAATTATGCATGGCTTATACGTAGTCCAATTTACGGGTTCTACAACTATCACTATAGAGGCCCGAAATTCGTACTTGAAAATTTGCGTAAAAATTTAAAATTTTTTTTAAAATAAGTAATTTGCCTCATTCGTAAAATAAACTGATAAATAGAATTTAATGTTCAAAATAGCACAGCGGAAGTAATTATTGTTTGCAAAATAACAATTTAAAATAATCCAACAAAGATAAAATGTTTGGGCATAAAATGAGCGGCTCCTGCCAGGCTTCTAGGTGGAGGGAACATTAATGAACCGATCCCACACGGGAATGAGAGGGATTCCGAGACTGTTCAATGTAATGGACTGTACAATTGAAGAGGGCTTAAAAGATATGATATGTACTACTTATATCACGAAGGTGCATCTTTTTTTCGGTAGCTCATCACATCAGAACTCCAAAGTTAAGCGTGCTTGACTTGGAGCAATTTTGGGATGAGTGACCTCCTGGGAAGTTTCCCAGGTTCCGTGTGAGTGAGGATGCAGAGGCCCTAAAACTCCTTGCTTGAAAATTTGCGGAAAATTTAAAAATTTTCTTTTTAAAAGAACTTAAATGGCCTTATTCATAAAATCGACTGATGAATCAAGTTCAATGTTTAAAATAATAGCAGCGGAAGAAAATAAAGTTTTGCCAACAATAACAATTTAAAAATTATCCAACGGCTGATAAAATGTTTGCGGAATAAAATAACAACTGCTGCTCTGAGGTCCTCGGGTGCCACTACTGCCGACCCAAGCTGGCTCACTGTTCCCCGCCCTCGGCCCTGGCCTCATCAGTACCTACAACAATCAAGTCTAGTGAGCCTGAAGACTCAGCATACATATATCGCAGGTAACGAGTAAAAATCTGAATTAAAATATGCATGAGTTAACATATCCTGTCCTGAGGCATGCTGAAAATAATCTGTACTGAGCAATTATAATACGTGCATAACTGAACTTATAATTACAGAAAAAAAATGTTTGC